>NC_034177.2:68740842-69340842 GCF_002021735.2 Oncorhynchus kisutch
TGTAATCATTAGTCCAACAGTTGCAAACAAGAGTTTCTATTGGACAAATTCAGGTATGTTTATCTCCATTTTGTTCTGTTTGCTTCCGTTTAAGAAACCTTTTCAACAGAATCGGCGGAATGAATACACCCCTGATCACATGTAAAAACAGTTCACTTTCATAGCAGCCAAGTTGTATTCCTTCTCACATCTACGCGCTCTCCTCCTTTCACCTTCTCCCTTTGCTTGTGGACTTCACTGCACAACCCATTAGCTGTATGTGACCAGGTGAAAAAACCTTTCCAAGCCAAACCATATCATAACTGTTACACACAGCCTACATCGTGGTCACCATATTAGCTAAAGTAACATCATAGACAACATAGCTAATATAACTAACACGCTACAATCATGCAGTACAGCAGTTACATTTTGGCCATTACAGCTTAGCAGGTGGCAATATATTATAAAACCAAAAGTGTACTTTGACTTGGAAGAGTTCCAGTGTTGTGTTGGATAATCATAGCCAAAGAAATTAATTTGTTAAAAACTGTTCAACTATTGTTTTCCTCTTTGAGTCAAATACTCACCACATCTTATGCACTGCAGTGCTAGTTAGCTGTAGCTTACATGCTGACCACACCACTCGCATTGCAAAATAAATGTACACATACACGTTAGTCAAACATTTAATCTTAACAGCTCACGCGCGTCAACGAGCGTCTGCGTAGCCAGGCGCTAAAATAGAACTTGGTTCTATTCTTGACGCCTGACGCGCTGCAAGTCCCACCTCTCCCATCTCCTCACTGGAGAGGAGCATTTTAGGAACATACAGTTGAAGTCGGAAGTTTACATACACTTAGGTTGGAGTCATTAAAACTTGTTTTTCAATCACTCCACAAATTTCTTGTTAACAAACTATAGTTTTGGCAAGTCGGTTAGGACATATACTTTGTGCATGACACAAGTAATTTTTGACTGTGCCTTTAAACAGCTTGGAAAAATCCAGAAAATTATGTCATGACTTTAGAAGCTTCTGATAGGCTAATTGACATCATTTGAGGTGGAGGTGTACCTGTGGATGTATTTCAAGGCCTACCTTCAAACTCAGTGCCTCTTCATTTGGGAAAATCATGGGAAATTCAAAAGAAATCAGCCAAGACCTCAGAAAAAAATTGTAGACCTCCACAAGTCTGGTTCATCCTTTGGAGCAATTTCAAAACGCCTGAAGGTACCACGTTCATCTGTACAAACAATAGTACGCAAGTATAAACACCATGGGACCACGCAGCCGTCATACCGCTCAGGAAGGAGAAGCGTTCTGTCTCCTAGAGATGAATGTACTTTGGTGCAAAAAGTGCAAATAAATCCCAGAACAACAACAAAGGACCTTGTGAAGTAGTAAAATGGCGCTGGAAGAAATGGCAGCAGTTTTACGGGCGCCCAGCGAATTGTGCTATTAAGTGGGTTTCTTTTGCATAATTTGTAACTTATTTTGTACATAACGTTTCTGCAACCATATCTTACGGCAAAAGAGACCTTCTGGATATCAGGACAGTGATCACTCACCTCGGATTAGACAAAGATTTTTTCTACAACAAGGACGACGCACAAGACATTCTCCAAACACCCGGCAGGGCCAACATCCCCGTTATTTGCAAGAGGAAGCGACGCAGGTACAGAGGACAAAGAGCCGGATGCCTGGTCAGGACCCGGAGAGTGCGAGTGGGGAAGCTGCCGTTACCGTCAATAGTACTCGCCAACGTGCAATCATTGGACAGTAAATTAGACGAGGTACGATCACGAATATCCTACCAACGGGACATCAAAAACTGTAATATCCTATGTTTCACGGAATCGTGGCTGAATGACGACATGGATATTCAGCTAGCGGGATATACA
The DNA here is from genome assembly GCF_002021735.2 of Oncorhynchus kisutch. NCBI lineage: Eukaryota > Metazoa > Chordata > Actinopteri > Salmoniformes > Salmonidae > Oncorhynchus > Oncorhynchus kisutch. Next base: position 68,742,724 of record NC_034177.2, read on the forward strand.
TTTCACCTGCAAGATTGAACAGCACACTCCATTAAGACGGGGGGGGGGGGGGGTCTGTGCATATTTGTAAACAACAGCTGGTGCAGATTTTGCTCGCCTGAAGTAGAGTATATTGTGATAAATTGCAGGCCACACTACTTGCCTAGAGTTTTCAGCTAAATTTTCGTGGCTGTTTATTTACCACCACAGACAGATGCTGGGACTAAGACCGCACTCAGTCAGCTGTATAAGGACATAAGCAAACAGGAAACCACTCACCCAGAGGCGGCGCTCCTAGTGTTCGGAGACTTTAATGCAGGGAATCTTAAATCAGTTCTACCAAATTTCTATCAACATGGTAAATGTGCAACCAGAGGGAAAACATTTCTAGATCACATGTACTCCACACACAGAGACGCGAACAAAGCTCTCCCTCACCCTCCATTTGGTAAATCCAATCACAACTCTATCCTTCTGATTCCTGCTTACAAGAAAAATTAAAGCAGGAAGCACCAGTGACTCGGTCTATAAACAAATGGTGTTTTGCTATCACAGACTGGAACATGTTCCAGGATTCTTCCGATGGCATTGAGGAGTACACCACATCAGTCATGGCTTTATCAATAAGTGCATCGAGGACGTTGTCCCCACAGTGACTGTACGTACATATCCCGACCAGAAGCCATGGATTACAGGCAACATTTGCACTGAGCTAAAGGGTAGAGCTGCCGCTTTCAAGATGCGGGCTCTAACCCAGAAGCTTACAATAAATCCTGCTATGCCCTGCGACGAACCATCAAACAGGCAAAGCGTCAATACAGGGCTAAGATTGAATCATACTACACTGGCTACGACGCTTGTCTTATGTGGCAGGGTTTACAGACTATTACAGACTACAAAGGGAAACACAGCCGCAAGCTGCCCAGTGACACAAGCCTACCAGATGAGCTAAATCACTTCTACGCTCACTTCGAGGCAAGCAACACTGAGGCACGCATGAGAGCATCAGCTGTTCCGGACGACTGTGTGATCACGCTCTCCGTATCAGACATGAGTAAGACCTTTAAAAAGGTCAACATACACAAGGCTGCGGGGATAGACGGATTACCAGGACGTTTGCTCCGGGCATGTGCTGACCAATTGGCAGGTGTCTTCACTGACATTTTCAATATGTCCCTGATAGAGTCTGTAATACCAACATGTATCAAGCAGACCACCATAGTCCCTGTGCCCAAGAACACAAAAGCAACCTGCCTAAATGACTATAGACCCGTAGCCCTCACGTCCGTAGCCATGAAGTGCTTTGAAAGGTTGGTAATGGCTCACATCAACACCATTATCCCAGAAACCCTAGACCCACTCCAATTTGCATAACGCCCAAACAGATCCACAGTTGATGCCATCTCTATTGCACTCCACACTGCCCTTTCCCACATGGACAAAAGGAACACTTATGTGAGAATGCTATTCATTGACTACAGCTCCGCTTTCACACCATAGTACCCTCAAAGCTCATCACTAAGCTAAGGATCCTGGGATTAAACACCTCTCTCTGCAACTGGATCCTGGACTTCCTGACGGGCCACACCCAGGTGGTGAGGGTAGGTAGCAACATATCTGCCACGCTGATCCTCAACACTGGAGCTCCACAGGGGTGCGTGCTCAGTCCACTCCTGCACTCCCTGTTCACCCACGACTGCATGGCCAGGCACGACTCCAACACCATCATTAAGTTTGCAGATGACACAACAGTGGTAGGCCTGATCACCGACAACAACGAGACAGCCTATAGGGAGGAGGTCAGAGACCTGGTCGGGTGGTGCCACTCCATCGCAGTGCCATCATTGCAGTCCATCGCAGTGCGTCACCCCAGGTCCATGGGGCGACGCACAATTGGCCTAGCGTCGTCCGGGTTAGGGAGGGTTTGGCCGGTAGGGATATCCTTGTCTCATCGCGCACTGACCAGGTCGCTAGGTGTAAGGTGTTTCCTCCGACACATTGGTGCGGCTGGCTTCCGGGTTGGATGCGTGCTGTGTTAAGAAGCAGTGCGGCTTGGTTGGGTTGTGTTTCGGAGGACGCATGGCTCTCGACCTTCGTCTCTCCCGAGCCCGTACGGAGTTGTAGCGATGAGACAAGACAGTAACTACTAACAATTGGAAAAGGGGGTAAAATAACAAAAAATATATATAAATGTAAATGTCGACTCGGACTATTTGCATTGTGTGCCCCCCCCAACCCCCCTCCCCCTCCCCAGCCCCTCTTTTTATGCTGCTGCTACTCTCTGTTTATCATATATGCATAGTCACTTTAACTATGCATTCATGTACATACTATCTCAATTGGGCCGACCAACCAGTGCTCCCGCACATTGGCTAACCGGGCTATCTGCATTGTGGCCCGCCATTCGCCAACCCCTCTTTTACGCTACTGCTACTCTCTGGTCTTCATATATGCATAGTCACTTTAACCACATCTACATGTACATACCACCTCAATCAGCCTGACAAACCGATGTCTGTATGTAGCCTCGCTGCTGTATATAGCCTCGCTACTGTATATAGCCTCGCTACTGTATATGTCTTTTTACTGTTGTTTTATTTCTTTAATTACCTATTGTTCGCCTTATACCTTTTTACACTACTGGTAAAAGCCTGTAAGTAAGCATTTCACTGTAAGGTCTACACATGTTGTATTCGGCGGATGTGACAAATAAACTTTGATTTGATAGGATTTGAAGATGCTGGAGGAAACAGGTACAAAAGTATCTATATCCACAGTAAAACCAGTCCTATATAGACATAACCTGAAAGGCCGCTCAGCAAGGAAGAAGTCACTGCTCCAAAACCGCCATAGAAAAGCCAGACTACGGTTTGCAACTGCACATGGTGACAAAGATCGTACTTTTTGGAGAAATGTCCTCTGGTCTGATGAAACAAAAAATAGAACTGTTTGGCCATAATGACCATTGTTATGTTTGGAGGAAAAAGGGGGAGGCTTGCAAGCCAAAGAACACCATCCCAACCGTGAAGTACGGGGTGGCAGCATCATGTTGTGGGGGGGCTTTGCTGCAGGAGGGACTGGTGAACTTCACAAAATAGATGGCTTCATGAGGAAGCAAAATTATATGGATATATTGAAGCAACATCTCAAGACATCAGTCAGGAAGTTAAAGCTTGGTCGCAAATGGGTCTTCCAAATGGACAATGACCCCAAGCATACTTCCAAAGTTGTGGCAAAATGGATTAAGGACAAGAAAGTCAAGGTATTGGAGTGGCCATCACAAAGCCCTGACCTCAATCCTATAGAACATGGACAGAACTGGACTGAACTGAAAAAGCGTGTGCGAGCAAGGAGTCCTACAAACCTGACTCAGTTACACCAGCTCTGTCAGTAGGAATGGGCCAAAATTCACCCAACTTATTGTGGGAAGCTGAATGTTTGACCCAAGTTAAACAATTTAAAGGAAATGCTACCAAATACTAATTGAGTGTATGTACATTTCTGACCCATTGGGAATATGATTAAATAAATAAAAGCTTAAATAAATCCTTCTCTCTAATATTATTCTGACATTTCACAGTCTTAAAATAAAGTGGTGATCCTAACTGACCTAAGACGGGGAATTTTGACTAGGATTAAATGTCAGGAATTGTGAAAAACTGAGTTTAAATGTACTTGGCTAAAGTGTTTGTAAACTTCTGACTTCAACTGTATACCCATGTGGGTGATTGAAAGATTAACTGAGGTCCACACTCCAGTCCAGTTGGTGTTGGTAATGCACCTTAAAGTTGGTTGCCAATTTTAAGACAACCAACTTCTTCCACAGAATAAGAAGACTACTGCTGAAGAAGGAGAGATTACAAAAAATTTGTTTCCAGATTAAATGTCGAGTAGAGAATACACGATTTTGGGTGAATCAAAATGAGTAAAAATTCATACAAAGATCCATGAAAAAGGGAACTTGTGCTCTGATAGTTTGGAGGACGTCCTCCGGAGGTTGTCAGACTTACTGTGTAAGTCTATGGAAGGGGATGAGAACCATGAGCCTCCTAGGTTTTGTATTGAAGTCAATGTACCCAGAGGTAGATGGAAGCTAACTGTCCTCCGGCTACACCATGGTGCTACCCTACAGATTGCTGTTGAGGCTACTGTAGACCTTCATTGCAAAACAGTGTGTTTTAATCAATCATTTCAATCATTTCAATAATAAAGTATATTATATTTAGTATAGTTTTATCTAAAAATTATAACTTTTTAAATGTTTCACTATTATTATTTTATGAAATTCACTAAGGATGGTCCTCCCCTTCCTTTGAGGAGCCTCCACTAACCTGCATGTATGTCGCACATTCACTGTAGTGGAAAGAGAAGCTGGTTTGCAGTGTGAGGGGAGGTGACAAATGTCATTTCCCTGAGTTTGCATGCGCTGGTGGGTTGGCTTCTAAATTCTGTGGCTCTCACTCACCAGTCGGATCATGCAAATAGTCCACACTAGTGGGCATCATTTAATTTGTCTGGCTTCCTCCATTTGCCTACACCCTAACTCTCTTCCATGAAGTGCTGAGGTGACACCATGTAACACTGACACTGGAGACACCCTCAATGCTCTTCAAACCAACATGGCTGAAATATATACAGCGAGCGACTTCACCTGTTGCTAGACTGACAACAATGTCACCTCGGTTTCGTCCTGTCATTGTTGGTTGCCACCAAACTGCTCTTGCTCAGCAGGTAGGTTGTCATACAGACACACTTTCATTTAGCCTACTATGGTAAGTACAGTAGGAGCCACTCACCTATGTTGGGATGTTTGAGCAGGCGACAGATGCGGGCCTCTCGTTCCAGTTTTTGATGATCTGAGGGGAGAGGAAAAGGAAGATAAACACAATCGCACACCTTTTCTGTTGCTCAGTCGATACCCTGCAGGATCTGTCTTTTTTTTTTAAACTCTTTCCACAAACCACCATTTGGCAATGAAACTGGTGGGAACATCCTTATGTATCATGTATGTTATGTTCAAGGGGCTCTTTACAGACAGTAGTAGTACTATAACAAATGTAAATCAAAATATATAGTCAATCAGGCAGTGGAGTCTCATCCGTTCTGCTGTCCCACCACCAATTGGACGGGTCTACTATATCTCTTCCATAAACACTAGGTATACCAAACACTAGGAACATCTTACTAATATTGAGTTGCAACCCCCTGCTTTTGAACAGTCTCAATTTGTCTTTGCATGAACTACAAGGTTTTGACAGCGTTCCACAGGAATGCTGGCCCATGTTGACTTGAATGCTTCCCACATTTGGGTCAAGTTGGATGGATGTTCTTTGGGTGATGAACCATTCTTGATACACACAGGAAACGGTTGAGCGTGAAAAACCCAGCAACGTTGCAGTTCTTGACACACTCAAACCAGTGCGCCTGGCACTGAATGGAACAAATACACAATCCATGTCTTAATTGTCTGTTGGCTTCAAAATCCTTCTTTAACCTGTCTCCTCCCCTTCATCTACACTAATTGAAGTGGATTTAACAAGTGACATCAATAAGGGATCACAGCTTTCACCTGGATTCACCTGGCCAATGACATGGAAAAAGTTCCTAATGTTTTGTACACTCAGTGTATATTTAACCAGGTTGGTGTGGGGTCCTGATATTTATGAGCAGGCAGAGCAGCCATGCACAACTAACGCCTCCCTCCACTCAGCTTCTACAGTGCAAGGAACCAGGTCTAAGGCAGAGGAGACAGAGGAGTAGGGGACAGAGATGGAGAGGATGGTGGAGAAGTGATCATACACTCAATGCACTTCAGACATACAGTAACTATAACCCCCCCCCACACACACACAATATATCAATATACACCCCCCCACCAATTATGATTTTTTTAAATAAAATAACAATTACAGTATTTGAAAATACCCCAGTTTACGGTATGTATATACGGTATATCGCCCAAGCCTAATCAGTGGTAACTTTGGCAACAAGACCCAACAGTTAACAACATTTCTCCACTCCAAATCAGGCTCCATCCTACAGGAGGTTTATAATAAACTGATGTTCTATTCTGGCGTATATTAAACTACACTGAACACAGTGGACCTGCTTCATCAAATAGCCTTTGATTAAAGGATATGAGAAATGGAAACTCATAATAATGTACAGCATATCCAGGCAAGTATGAGCTGTGTACTAGAACACACTGCGATGCACAAAAATGCTTGCAGCAGCACAAGCCTATTGCACTTAGTTAAATTAGTCTCCTGGGCTCAGACTAATACAATCACTGTCCAGCTAAGGACTCTAATAGTAAGGGGCGGCGCTGTGTGTGTGTGTGTGCGTGTGTGTGTGTGTGTGTGTGCGTGTGTGCGTGTGTGAGCGTGCGTGTGTGTGTGTGTGCTTGTGTGCACGTGTGTGTGTTCACATCGACTAACCGGTGCCCCTGCACATTGACTCTGTACCGGTACCCCCTGTATATAGCCTCGCTATTGTTATTTTACTGCTGCTCTTTAGTCATTTGTTACTTTAATTTCTAATTCTTATTTTAGTTTTTTTTTTTACTGCATTGTTGGTTAGGGCTTGTAAGTAAGCATTTCATTATAAGGTAACCTGTTGTATTCAGCGCATGTGACAATTATTATTTAGTTAAATTTGATTTGACATCCATACGTGCGTGGTTGGGCAGTATTAAAACCTAGTGCTCTAATTGCAGCCTTACATGGATAGATTGGATGGACAGACAGATGGATGGCTAGAATGACAGATGAAGAGATGGTACTGTGGGATGAGGAGAGAGATCGTGGGCCAAGTTCAGAGAGACCTTGGCACCAGCTGTTAGGCTCCCGGGGACAGATGTGTGTGCTATGTGTGCGTGTGTGTTATGTGTGTATGTGTTACTACGCCAGGGCAGAATGGAGTAGACCTCTAGCCTCTCTAATCCCCCCTCACGCTCCTGTCCCCCGTCCAGGATTTGGGAAACGGAGCCTCCCAGTCATCCCAACTGGCTGGCTAGGTGCTGGAATCATCTGTCCGGCTTGTTACATAGCTGGCCCACAGAAAGAATGTGACTTCATCAATGGAATATGACATGGCTACATACACAGAGCATAGCTAGCCGTGGCAGCCATTAGATGGGCAGAGACACTGGGATTGTACAGTAAATATTGCAGGGGCAGAGTAGAGAGTATGCTGGAAACCTCCCTTCGGTACACCCACGGTCACTCACAAAAACACACCTTTCCTTTTCAGAGAATTTCAGAAGTAAAAAGTCAGCTCTCGACACTTGAGCACCTGAGCTCAGAAAGGCTTGTCATTTCTCACACACACAAACATACACACAGCCAAGAACATATGCACACACACACACCTCCAAGTAATCTATTCTACAACACAAGGCCACAGTGCTCAGGTTTAAAAGGGGGGATTTTCTTTTAAATTGAAGGTTGGGATCTGAGGCCATTCAAGCTCTGACATTATCTGAGGATGCTGTGCACACGCACGCCTTCTCTCTGTCTGACAAACACGTTCCTGTGACACACACACACACACTCTGGACACACACAAGTTGGCTGCTGTGAAAAGATAATGGCAGACTGCGGCATGAAGGGTCTGTCATTGAGAGTCAGAACCAAAGGGTGAGAGACAAGAGAGAGCAGAGAGCGAGAGAAAGTGAAAATGAGAAACTGAGTGTGAAGGAGTACTGTAGACAGAGTGAAAATGAGAAACTGAGTGAAGGAGTACTGTAGACAGAGTGAAAATGAGAAACAGAGTGAAGGAGTACTGTAGACAGAGTGAAAATGAGAAACAGAGTGAAGGAGTACTGTAGACAGAGTGAAAATGAGAAACAGAGTGAAGGAGTACTGTAGACAGAGTGAAAATGAGAAACTGAGAGTGAAGGAGTACTGTAGACAGAGTGAAAATGAGAAACAGAGTGAAGGAGTACTGTAGACAGAGTGAAAATGAGAAACTGAGTGAAGGACTACTGTAGACAGAGTGAAAATGAGAAACAGAAAGTGAAGGACTACTGTAGACAGAGTGAAAATGAGAAACAGAGTGAAGGAGTACTGTAGACAGAGTGAAAATGAGAAACAGAGTGAAGGACTACTGTAGACAGAGTGAAAATGAGAAACAGAGTGAAGGACTACTGTAGACAGAGTGAAAATGAGAAACAGAAAGTGAAGGACTACTGTAGACAGAGTGAAAATGAGAAACAGAGTGAAGGAGTACTGTAGACAGAGTGAAAATGAGAAACTGAGTGAAGGACTACTGTAGACAGAGTGAAAATGAGAAACTGAGTGAAGGACTACTGTAGACAGAGTGAAAATGAGAAACAGAAAGTGAAGGACTACTGTAGACAGAGTGAAAATGAGAAACAGAGTGAAGGAGTACTGTAGACAGAGTGAAAATGAGAAACAGAGTGAAGGACTACTGTAGACAGAGTGAAAATGAGAAACAGAGTGAAGGACTACTGTAGACAGAGTGAAAATGAGAAACAGAAAGTGAAGGACTACTGTAGACAGAGTGAAAATGAGAAACAGAGTGAAGGAGTACTGTAGACAGAGTGAAAATGAGAAACAGAGTGAAGGAGTACTGTAGACAGAGTGAAAATGAGAAACAGAAAGTGAAGGAGTACTGTAGACAGAGTGAAAATGAGAAACAGAAAGTGAAGGACTACTGTAGACAGAGTGAAAATGAGAAACAGAAAGTGAAGGACTACTGTAGACAGAGTGAAAATGAGAAACTGAGTGAAGGAGTACTGTAGACAGAGTGAAAATGAGAAACTGAGTGAAGGAGTACTGTAGACAGAGTGAAAATGAGAAACAGAAAGTGAAGGACTACTGTAGACAGAGTGAAAATGAGAAACAGAAAGTGAAGGACTACTGTAGACAGAGTGAAAATGAGAAACAGAGTGAAGGAGTACTGTAGACAGAGTGAAAATGAGAAACAGAAAGTGAAGGACTACTGTAGACAGAGTGAAAATGAGAAACAGAAAGTGAAGGACTACTGTAGACAGAGTAAAAATGAGAAACTGAGTGAAGGAGTACTGTAGACAGAGTGAAAATGCTGGGTGAGAGCAGGTGGGAAATAGGCAATAGGGTGGATAAAGACGCGCAGATGGATAGTTACTGGGTGTTCATGTTTTTGTTCCATCCCAGCACTAACAGAGGGAGAACACTGTGTTAACAAATGAGTTCCATCATGGTGGTCCTGGATGACTCACTCCACCAGCTGGATTAGAGACAGTGAGTGAGTGAGTGAGTGAGTGAGTGAGTGAGTGAGTGAGTGAGAGAGAGAGAGGGAGGGGGGGGGATAGACTGACCTTTAAAAGGATTACGGGACTGCCAACAGTTCGACCCGTGACACCCACACACACCCAGCCTGAGCCGCTCAGATAACCCATCAACCATGGACCACTGAACTACAGCCAATCACTATCGCTCTAGGTGTGTGCACGTGTGGTTATGTGCATGTACATTTGATACGATATGCGCATTTGTGTGTGTGTGTGTGTGTGTGCGCGCATCCAACCAGCTGCCACTCCTCTTCCCCTCTCCCCATCTGACCTCTCCAATCCCTTCTGACAGTCACCGAGGCCTAATTCACAGGAATGACATAACGCAGCTCCTGCATTAAATATTCATCTCAGATCCCTCTCTCTCTGCTCTCTCTATCTCTCTGTGCTCTCTCCTCTCTCTTTCTCGCCTTCCATCTCTCTACCATTCAGGAGAGGAGCAGCATCAAAACAGCAGCCTATCCAGCTGTGCCAACCACCTACTGTCACAATGTAATGACCATGCCATAATAGTAGAAGTATCTGCATTACTTGCTGTTTGGGGTTTTAGGCTGGGTATCTGTATAGCACTTTGTGGCAACTGCTGATGTAAAAAGTGCTTTATAAAAATACATTTGATTGAATTTGATTGTAGACACAGAGTCATACACTGTAAAATAACCTGTTATCAATGCATTCACCATTAGTTTGCTTCAGATGTTGCTTAGCATACAATGTGATCATAGATCAAGGCTGATATTGAACTCTCTCATTCATTCACTCATGTCAAGTCATCCAATGTTCTTCACTGTGTGTAAAAAAAAAATTCAAAAGCAACAGATGAGATCAAATACAAAGAAACTAAAGCTATAGGAGTGAGGGCACACAGACTACGTTTACATTCACAAGTAGGATTATGTGTGTGTGTGTGTGTGTGTGTGTGTGTGTGTGTGTGTGTGTGTGTGTGTGTGTGTGTGTGTGTGTGTGTGGCTGAGAGAAAGATAGAAAGAAAGAAAGAAAGAAAGAAAGAAAGAAAAAGAGAGAGAGAAAAAGAGAGAGAGAGAGGAGTGAGAGCAAGAAAGCTATTCTTTTAGTCGTTCGTACAGGGATGTTTTGATTGAGTTTACAATAATGGCTTTAAAGGCTCGAAATGGAACTGCTGCGCTGGTTAAACGCCCACAAGAGCAGAATTATTTTTTTGATTCAGCTGAAAGACAATGCCCATCCTTTACCCATGATGTAGCACAACAATTTAATTCAATAACTCATAGTTTTAGTCAAAGTATTATACAGTGGATTCGGAAAGTATTAAGAACTCCTTGACTTTTTCCACAGGTTTTTCAGAATTGTTTGTAAATTTACCCCCCCCCCAAAAAAAATATATATTTTAAGAATGATGGTGGCCACTGTGTACTTGGGGAACTTCAATGGTTCAGAAATGTTTTTGCACCCTTCCCCAGATCTCTGCCTCGACACAATCCTGTCTCGGAGCTCTACGGACAATTGCTTCGACCTCATGGCTTGGTTTATGCTCTGACATGCACTGTCAACTGTAGGACCTTATACAGACAGGTATGTGTCTTTCCAAATCATGTCCAATCAATTTAATTTACAGGTGGGCTCCAATCAAGTTGTAGAAACATCTCAAGGATGATCAATGGAAACAGAATGCACCTGAGCTTAATTTACAGTCTCATAGCAAAGGGTCTGAAATAAAGTATTTTTGTTTTTTATTTTTAATACATTTGTAAAAAATGACAAAAAACCTGTTTTCGCTTTGTCATTTTGGGAAATTGTGTGTAGATTGATAAAAAATAATAATAATTAAATCCATTTCAGAATAAAGCTGTAACGTAACAAAATGCGGAAAAAGGGAAGGGGTATGAATACTTTCCAAATGCACTGTATATATTTGGGGTTGAAGTGGTAAATCCGAAGTGGTAACATCAGATATATTCCGGGCCAATGTCGTGTGTTTCCCCTATGATATGACATGCTAATACTTTTCAGTCTACGTTTCTTTTCAGGGCACGTTTTTTATATCAATGTTACCAGCCACTAACATGGCATTATTTAATCATCAGAAGCACCTACAAAGCTTCCTCTTCGCTCCCCTTGTCACCCCAAGAAAAACGGTGTTGACCACGCTCCACTGCTTTGAATGGTGCAGCTAGAAATCACAAGTGTCTATCCTATAATGAAAAAGCACCAGTGAAAGAAAATTCCATGAACTTGTTTATCTATTTTGTGCTGTTCTTACATTTCTATTGGTGTTTCATTTACGATGATCTCAGTGGTTTCCCCTATCCATCTGTGGCAAAGTTTTCCCTAAATGCTTAAGACAAATCCATTTCCAGCACCAGCGATAGCCTAGCCAGCTGGCTAATCTTTTGAATACGGTGTAGCTAGGTTAGCATGCTAGCTAGATACACTGACAGCTGTCCATGCCCTACTTGTTGTTATTTCTCTACTCCATGTGGAAATCACCACAACGTTCACAGCCCCAATTCGTGAATATGTATTAGCGGCCTGCACCATGTATTAGCAGCCTGCGTCATGGAACCTAAATGAGAATTTACGCTACAGGACAAGAATTAGGTTGAAATAGGGGTGGTATTGTCCTGTGGTGGGAGCTTTTAATTCCTTTCCCAGAATGTAAAACAATCCCACAGCCAGCACACACACTGCACATGTTCAACAGTGGATTATGTGAGTGACATTCAGTGTGTAAAGCTATGACATACCACTGGAATCATTTACAATGGAGCACAGATGTCTTTATTACATTAACAGCAGACACTCTATATCCACACAGCCCCTCCAGTACAGCCCCACCCTGCTCTCACTGCTAGGCCAGGAAATGTCCAGTAGGACAGTTCATCTTGAACATGGATGTGTGTGTTTTCAAGTTTCAAAGTTTATCTGCCACGTGCACAGGACACAACAGGTGTAAAACAGTACAGTAAAATTCTTACCTTGAGAACACTTTCCCATCAATGCAGTGATAATAATATGGATAATAATAGAAAACAGAATAAAATACATTAAAAAAATAATAACAACCACAATGTGAGTTAAAGAAACCCAAGAATGCAAGAATATACAGTGCATTCGGAAAGTATTCAGACTCCTTGAATTCTTATTCTAAAATGTATTAAATACACATTTTTCTTCATCAATCTACACACAATACCCCGTAACGACAAAGCAAAAACTGTTTTTTAGAATTTTTTGCAAATGCATAAAAAATTAAAAAACACGGACATGCCGAGTGGCATTGCAGTGCTAGAGGCGTCACTACAGACCTGAGTTAGATTCCAGGCTGTATCACAACCGGCCGTGATCGGGTGTCCCATAGGGCACCGCACAATTGGCCCAGCGTCGTCCGGGTGACGGGGGCTTTACATGGCTCATCGTGCTCTAGTGACTCCTTGTAGCGGGCCGGGTGCCTGCAGGCTGACCTTGCTCGTCAGTTGAACAATGTTTCCTCCGACACATTGGTTTAGCTGGCTTCCGGGTTAAGAAGCACGGTTTGGCGGGTCATGTTTTGGAGGACTCATGACTCAACGTTCGCCTCCCGAGCCCGTTGGGGAGCTGCAGCGATTTGACCAGATCGAAATTGGGGAGAAAAAATATATATATTTTATATATTATTCAGACCCTTTGCTATGAGACTCAAAATTGAGTGCATCCTGTTTCCATTGATCATTCTTGAGATGCTTCTACAACTTGATTGGAGTCCACCTGTGGTGAATTTAATTGATTGGACATGATTTGGAAAGGCACACACCTGTCTATATAAGGTCCCAAAGTTGACAGTGCATGTCAGAGCAAAAACCAAGCCATGATGTCGAAGGAATTGTCTGTAGAGCTCCGAGACCGGATTGTGTCGAGGCAGAGAACTGGGGAAGGGTACCGAAACATGTCTACAGCACTGAAGGTCCCCAAGAACACAGTGGCCTCCATCATTCTTAAATGGAAGAAGTTTGAAACCACCAAGACACTCAGAGCTGGCCGCCCGGACAAACTGAGCAATCATGGGGACGGGCGGTGACCAAGGACCCGATGGTCACTCTGACAGAGCTCCAGATTTCCTCTGTGGAGATGGTAGAACCTTCCAGAGAACCTTCCAGAAGGACAACCATCTCTGCAGCACTTCACAAATCAGGCCTTTATGGTAATGGCCAGATGGAAGCCACTCCTCAGTAAAAGGCAGATGACAGCCCTCTTAGAGTTTTCCAAAAGGCACCTAAAGAACTCTCAGACCATGAGAAACAAGATTCTCTGGTTTGATGAATTCAAGATTGAACTCTTTGGACTGAATGACAAGCGTCCTGTCTGGAGGAAACCTGGCATCATCCCTATGGTGAAGCATGGTGGTGGCAGCATAATGCTGTGGGGATGTTTTTTAGCGGCAGGGACTGGGAGACTAGTCAGAATTGAGGGAAAGATGAATGGAGCAAAGTACAGAGAGATCCTTGATGAAAACCTGCTCCAGAGCGCTTAGGACCTCACACAGGAGCAAATGTTCACCAACGCTAAGCACACAGCCAAGACAACAAAGGAGTGGCTTCGAGACATGAACGTCCTTGGGTGGCCCAGCCAGAGCCCGGACTTGAACCTGATCAAACATCTCTGGAGAGACCTGAAAATAGCTGTGCAGCGACGCTCCCCATCCAATCGCACAGAGCTTGAGAGTATCTGCAGAGAAGAATGGGAGAACCTCCCCAAATACAGGTGTGCCAAGCTTGTAGCATCATACCCAAGAAAGACTCAAGGCTGTAATCGCTGCCAAGCTGCTTCAACAAAGTTCTGAGTAAATACTTATGTTAATGTTCAAACATTTTATGGGGTGTTGTGTGTAGATTGATGTGGAAAAATAACAATTTTATCCATTTTAGAATAAGGCTGTAAAGTAACACAATGTGGAAAAAGTCAAGGGGTCTGAATACTTTCCGAATGCCATCATTGATTGCACACTAACTGCCCTTGCCGATTGCTGAATCCACAAGGACTCGCTCTACATTGAAGATCACGTTTCCCTAAACCCCCACACCCACCATTGTTTTTAGACGGTTTGTGTGCGTAGGTTTAGTGTGTGGGTGTGTTTGTATCCTCTGTGCATGCATGTGTGTTTAGTGTTCCAGACACTGCACCAGGGACCCTGCTCAGCATTTATGGGGTCAGACAGTAACATATACCAACACACACACAAACACACCCACACACTAATGCCATTCACACAACAACAACAAAAACTCCAAAAACAATGGTCGGTGTGGGGGTTTAGGGGTCCTGAATGTAGAGCGAGCCCTTGTGGATTCAGTAATTGGCGAGGTAGTTAGAGTGCAATCAATGACTTGCAGCTTGATTGTGCATCATGTTCTGCTTAGGAGAGGTCAGCTGTTTGATTGATGCTAAATCAGTGGATGAATGGCAGTACATGACAACCTCTTTCTCCTCTCAGATTCTATACATTCTCCTGGAGAGACATAGGTTGGGGGCTTTGACCCATGAAGAAATGACCAAAACCATTTCTTCAGTCTAAAAGTATAATAGTGGTGGTGAAAACAGGCACGCACCAAGCCTTGCCTGTGTGAGACAGTCTTTCTTCTCAAACATAACCTATTGAAAACCGTTAGCATGCAAATCCCCAAACGCTCGTTGGGCATTTGCATCAATTATGGAAATGTTAAGTGGATTTGGTCAGTTTTAATCACAGGTGTCTGTCTATTAAGTCATATATTCTGACAGCTCAACTTTACGCGTGGGAGATCTAAGCATCCACTAAAGTACCAAGGGAGGCCAAGATAAACCCGAACAGAAAGAGGAGTTTGTTCAAGAACGGTTCACTTTCTTACTTCCAGACATAAGTGAGTGACTGGAGTACACTGAAGGGCGCTCCAACCTTCCCGCTCTGCGTAGACCTCCCCAGACGAGCTAGATGGATAAATAAACAGTGTGCCGTATTTTACTACTGTATATACCGGTATTGATGCACGGACCGGATTGGGTTTTTACTTGAACTTCTATAATAATTTACTCCAGTACTTGAGTCACCTGTCTCCACTCTCTCTCTCTTTCTCTCTCCATTCCGCTTTCCACACAGACCTAGCCCCGTCCCGTCACTCAAGGAGCGCATTTGTTGGTGCTCGACCACAAGACACTTGCGTTCAGTCTGCATGGTCAATGCAGCATGATGCTGTTTCCACTTTGTGTCTTAATATAAACCCACAAGTGTTCTATAATTACACTATTAGTTTGTGTTTCATACATATGCAAACAGCTAGTTTGTTTTTTCTAACCAAGTTCGGGCTAAATCGTGTTAGCGCTAATGCTATTTGCTAGTTCGCATCATACCCAAGAAGACTCGAGGCTGTATTCACTGCCAAAGGTGCTTCAACAACGTACTGAGTAAAGGGTCTGAATACTTATGCAAATGTGACATTTCGGTTTACATTTTTTTTACTAATTTGCGACCATGTCTACAAACCTCTTTGATTTGTCATTATGGGGTATTGTATGTAGATTGATAAGGGGGAAAAAAACTATTTAATCAATTTTAGAATAAGGCTGTAACGTAACAAAATGTGGAAAAAGTAAAGGGGTCCGAATACTTTCCGAATACACTGTACATTCTAACTATAGAATTAGAATAATCATTATATTTCCATGATTCCAACAGTTCACCAAAGTGTTTTGATCTAAATCATAAGTCAAATCTCAATTGCAACATTTGGCTACAAATAAGGCCTCGATCTTTGGCCAATATCATGCAACCCAACAGGGCAGTGTGGAAATGATCTCAAATAAGTGCAGGAAATGCAGAAATTTATGAAAATCCAGAAAATGATTTTAGGTTGAAGCTTAATTATACAGTATAAAACAATCACAATGGAGAAAGACCCATTGAAATCACTTAGAATGTAGGTGTTGCCACCCTAGGGTCACGCACTACTCATGAAGAAAATTGTGAACTTTTATTATTCAAAAACATAAAATACTATCAAAAATTTGAAAAATACTGTGATTTGAAATGTTGGCCTTATCGTCGTCTTTCGGGGCCTCCCGAGACGCGCAGTGGTCTAAGATACTGTTTCGCAGTGTTAGCTGTGCCACTAGAGATCCTGGTTAGAGTCCAGGCTCTGTCGCAGCAGGCCGCAACCGGGAGACCCATGGGGCGGCGCACAATTGGCCCAGCGTTGTCTGGGTTAGGGGACGGTTTAGCCGGCAGGGATGTTCCTGTCCCATCGCGCACTAGCGACTCCTGTGGTGGGCCAGGTACAATGCAAGCTGACCCGGTCTCCAGGTGTACGGTGTTTCCTCCAACATATTGGTGGGGCTGGCTTCCGGGTTAAGCGGGTGTTGTATCAAGAATTGGTATGTCAACAGTATCCCTTGATTTCACTTTTAAGAAATGCTTGTATGAGAGGACGCAAAGAAAGTAGTGAAGAGTGAGTAGAGAGTCAGAGTTATCTGTGGCATATGGGAAGCTCACTGTCACTGTAATCCTACCCTGAGAAAGAGTTGCATCTGAGATCAAAGCACTGTCGCTTCTCACAGAGGGAACACAAATGGGGGAATGTGCAGACGCTTGCTCCAATTCAACATGTAGTAATGGTTTGTGTGTGTTGTTACTGCAGGGAGCCAAGTAGAAGCCTTTTGATATCAGTCCCTTCCCATTACAGCGATTCAAAGTGTAGGACTTCTCACCAATCATTTCTCACTGTGCTTACTGCACAGAGACTTGTTCCTTTTTAATATAATATTACATGCCATTTAGCAGATGCATTTTTTCAAAGCAACTTACTTATGTGTGGCCCGGGAATTGAACACACAATCCTGGCGTTGCAAGCCATGCTCTACCAACTTAGCCATACAGGACCACATTTAAAGCTGCAATATGTAACTTTTTGGGCGACCCAACCAAATTCACATAGAAATGTGAGTTATAGATCTGTCATTCTCAATGAAAGCAAGTATAAGAAGCAGTAAATATCTTCTATGTGCACTATTTCTATGCTTTCAGTTCTTCAGTTTCATTTTTTGCGTCTTTTACTTTCGGTTTTGTACACTAGCTTCAAACAGCTGAAAATACCATTTGTTTGGTTATGGAAAATATATTTCATAGCCGTTTAGATGGTACATTTATTCTCTACACTATACTTGCTTGTTTTGTCACAAACTGAAATTAGACAAACTATTATAATTTTAGCAACCAGGAAATGGTGAAGCATGTAGTCAGGGTTAGCTGTTATACTGACTGGAGTTGCGCATTACAGAACTATCTCTTCCCCAGTTTGCTTCTAGATCCCCAGTTTGGCAGGCTTGCTGGACAATTATTTTACAATAAGCCGCACTGCTGAGGCAGGAGTCCAAAATCTGAACGTTTTTCATAGATATTGCCTTAATGTGGGGTCTGCTCAATGTGCTCAGACATGGCAAGTCTGGCTAGGAGGGATTGTGAAACAAACAGTGACTCAGATATAGCAAGCCTAGCGGCTCCACTACTCTGACAGAGATTATTCATTGAGGCGAAGCCAGAGCATATCAAGGCTAGGTTAACTCTATCATCTTAGCCCTGCTACCCTGGCTGAACCCCTATCCAGACTACACCATACTAAGCTTCCTCCAACACCGAGGCTCAGACTGAGCTATTTGCTCCTTAGCATCTGTAAGTAATTTCTGACTGGGAGAGTCAGAAATCCATTCCCTCTGAGCTCATTAGCAGGATCAGTGATCTGTGAAACAGGTGAGTTATGAAGTGCAGCTACATATCTTTATTAAGACTCAGACTCCAGCATGGAGAAAGACACAGCAGAAGCAATACAGCAACAGCAACACTGGTGAAGGAATGATGGGGGTGTCGGCCTGCTTCTGCTTCTCAGGCAGTAGATTTGGGCAGAAACACATGGGAACACAGTCATACAGTGACACAGTCACACACACACCAGCGGCGGCCTTCAAATATCAGACATGACATACTGCTCTGTCTGATCATATTGTCAGAAGATTACATACTGCTCTGTCTGATCACATTGTCAGAAGATTACATACTGCTCTGTCTGATCACATTGTCAGAAGATTACATACTGCTCTGTCTGATCACATTGTCAGAAGATGACATACTGCTCTGTCTGATCATATTGTCAGAAGATTACATACTGCTCTGTCTGATCATATTGTCAGAAGATTACATACTGCTCTGTCTGATCACATTGTCAGAAGATTACATACTGCTCTGTCTGATCACATTGTCAGAAGATTACATACTGCTCTGTCTGATCACATTGTCAGAAGATGACATACTGCTCTGTCTGATCATATTGTCAGAAGATTACATACTGCTCTGTCTGATCACATTGTCAGAAGATTACATACGGCTCTGTCTGATCACATTGTCAGAAGATTACATACTGCTCTGTCTGATCATATTGTCAGAAGATTACATACGGCCCTGTCCAGTCACATTGTCAGAAGATTACATACTGCTCTGTCTGATCATATTGTCAGAAGATTACATACTGCTCTGTCTGATCACATTGTCAGAAGATTACATACTGCTCTGTCTGATCACATTGTCAGAAGATTACATACTGCTCTGTCTGATCACATTGTCAGAAGATGACATACTGCTCTGTCTGATCATATTGTCAGAAGATTACATACGGCCCTGTCCGGTCACATTGTCAGAAGATGACATACTGCTCTGTCTCATCATATTGTCAGAAGATTACATACGGCCCTGTCCGGTCACATTGTCAGAAGATTACATACTACTCTGTCTGATCACATTGTCAGAAGATTACATACTGCTCTGTCTGATCACATTGTCAGAAGATGACATACTGCTCTGTCCGGTCACATTGTCAGAAGATTACATACTGCTCTGTCTGATCACATTGTCAGAAGATTACATACTGCTCTGTCTGATCACATTGTCAGAAGATGACATACTGCTCTGTCCGGTCACATTGTCAGAAGATTACATACTGCTCTGTCTGATCACATTGTCAGAAGATTACATACTGCTCTGTCTGATCACATTGTCAGAAGATGACATACGGCCCTGTCCGGTCACATTGTCAGAAGATGACATACTGCTCTGTCTGATCATATTGTCAGTAGATGACATACTGCTCTGTCTGATCACATTGTCAGAAGATGACATACTGCTCTGTCTGATCATATTGTCAGAAGATGACATACTGCTCTGTCTGATCATATTGTCAGTAGATGACATACTGCTCTGTCTGATCACATTGTCAGAAGATGACATACTGCTCTGTCTGATCATATTGTCAGAAGATTACATACGGCCCTGTCCGGTCACATTGTCAGAAGATGACATACTGTGTCACCTTGACAGAAGCCAAACTCAACGTCCCTCCCTCCTCATTGCATCCCAAAAGGCATTTATACACACTCCCAGTCTTTTGTCACCTTTAGGAGGCCTTGTCAGAGGCAAAGCAGAGTCACACTGTGATGTCCAGAGAGTCACAGTGGGTGCCAGGTGGGGTCGGCTCATGGGATGTAAACAATGGCTCCTAGTAATGACAGATGAGCAGGAAGTAGTGGAAGAGATTTCCTCTGTTGATGGGAGCTTTGGGAGACTTAGGCGCATAGCTGAGGGAGAGGTCAGTGTGGCCCAGACAGCTAAAAATACCACAATCCATCCTAGGGCTTAGCTTGGCGGTGAGTCATTCAGTCAGCCAGCCAGCCAGCCAGCTAGCGCTCAGGGGAGGTCACAGACACACAGGGAGATACGGAGATACAGACACATAGCAGAGTCGAGCAGGGTAGAGTAAGGGCACAGAGAGACCCTATCAGACCTCAGAATGGGGGTTCATTAGGCTCTGGTGGGCTCGGGAGAGTTAGGGTGTGGGGTGACAGGGAGCCTAGCTAGCGGTTAAGAACGTTGGGTCAGTAACCGAAAAGTTGCTGGTTCGAACTGACTGGATGAAAACCGGTGTGCCCTTGTGCAAGGCACATAACCCTAAATTCTCCTGTAGGTCGCTCTGTTTAAGAGCGTCAGCTAAATGACTAATATTTTAATGTAAAATGTGTAGAGTGCGGTAAAGTGGCCTAAGCAAAGACGGTGTGCACTGCCCAGATTTGTGGACTCCAGTCACATGACCTGGACTCGAGTCTGACTCGGGTCACAAAGTTGATGACTTGAGACTCGACTTGATAGAAAATAAAATAACTTGAGACTCGACTTAGACTTGGAGCCTCAAGCCTCGGGATTCAACTTTGGCTTGAGACTGATGACTTGAAATTAACTGGCCAGGTTTTATAATGTTTTGTCACTCATTTCGTAGCACAGAGTCTACGTGGGATTACTCTCTCCACACAACCAGACTTGCAACAGATTGGCTAGTGAAACGCACACTCTGCACTCTGATTGAACCAGACAACTGTCAATCAACACAGGTCAGGTGGTGAGCAAGCAAACAGATTGCTGATTTGCTGTACAGCTATAGGAACGGCTGCAGCGAAAATGGTGATCAAGAATATTAACTGTATACTTTGCAAGCTCATCTGCAATGGGCAACAGTTACTAGCATTGACCTACTGGTATTTTGGCATGTAACAATTGCTTGAAATTGATCATTTACTTAAGAAGCTTGCATTTGGAATTTGTTTCAAATGAATTATTACTGTGGCGAAGACGCGCCATATGCGCGGCTCTTCACAATTTCCAAACTCCCGCCAGTGGAGATAACTTTTTTTCTCCTGTTAAAATGTTTGCTCTTGCTTTCACACTTTGAAATACATAGGCCCTATGTGGTAAATCTATATTCCATCTAATGCTACAATAATTGCAAGCGTTTCATCATTCCATCCCCGTACCATTTATTGCAACACTTAGACATTTCTGTTTGATGTTTGATTGGCCTACGACACATTTTCATTTAGCAACCAGTCTGATTAAGATCAATGTACCAATGTAACAATGATGTGGAAATTGCCCAGTTTATTTGTTGTACACTGAACAAAAAGCAACATGTCAAGTGTTGGTCCCATGTTTCATAAGCTGAAATAAAAGATCCCAGAAATGTTCCATTTCAATGTTGCACCTTATGCTGGGGACAATAAAAGTCACTCTAAAATGTGCAGTTTTGCGACACAACACAAAGCCACAGATGCCTTACCTTTTGAGGGAGCGTGCATTTGGCTTGCTGACTGCAGGAATGTCCACCAGAGCTGTTGTCAGAGAATTGAATGTTAATTTCTCTACCATAAGCCACATCCAACGTAGTTTTAGAGAATTTGGCAGTACGTCCAACCGGCCTCACAACCACAGACCAAGTGTATGGCATCGTGTGGGCGAGCGGTTTGCTGATGTCAACGTTGTGAACCGAGGTGCCCCATGGTGGTGGTGGGGTTATGGTAATGGGCAGGCATAAGCTATGGACATCGAACACAATTGCATTTTATTGATGGCAATTTGAATGTACATAGATACCGCAACGAGATCCCGAGGCCCATTGTCGTGATAATGGGGGGCCGTGCATGATATTGCACGGCCCCATGTCGCAAGGATCTGTACACAATTCCTGGAAGCTGAAAATGTCCCAGTTCTTCCATGGCCTGCCTGCATTCTCACCAGACATGTCACCTATTGAGCATGTTTGGGATGCTCTGGATCAACGTGTACAACAGCTTGTTCCAGTTCCCGCCAATATCCAACAACTTCGCACAGCCATCGAAGAGGAGTCGGATAACATTCCACAGGCCACAATCAACAGCCTGATCAACTCTATGCGAATGAGATAAATCACGCCGCATGAGACAAATGGTGGTGAAACCAGATACTGACTGGTTTTCTGATCCACGGCATTTTTAAAAGATATCTGTGACCAACAGATGCATATCTGTATTTCCAGTCATGTGAAATCTATAGATTAGGGCCTAATGAATTAATTTGAATTGACTGATTTCCTTATATGAACTCTTTTTTGCATGTTACGTTTCTATTTTTGTTCAGTATAATTGCCAATTGTACAGTCTTTCCTTCCACCTGTGTCCGTTCAGATAGGACAGGTTAAGACTGATACAGGGGCTATTTCTTTTAGGCTATTGCCCATGTAAGCTATATTTTGTAAATCTACTTTATTTTGTATCATATGGCACTTTCACCATTAGATCACCAAGACCTGTAAATAAAGGTATATACATTTTTTTTCTTTCTTGACTTGAGACTTGAAAACTTATGACTCGTCTTGACTTGCTCTTATAATGCATGTCTTGGACTTGACTCGAGTCTTGACCTGTTCTACTTGAGACTTGCTTGTGACTCGATTAATAGTGACTTGGTCTCACCTCTGGCACTGCCTGAGACCTCCAAACCCTGGCGGGCAGAAGCTGAAGGGACTCTGTCTCTCTCTATTGACTCCCTGCTCTATTTCCCTCTCTTCCCCTCTCTCCCTCTCTTCCCCTCTTTCCCTCTCTTTCCCTCTCTTCCCCTCTCTCCCTCTCTACCCCTCTTTCCCTCTCTTCCCCTCTTTCCCTCTCTTCCCCTCTTTCCCTCTCTTCCCCTCCCTCCCTTCTTCCCCTCTTTCCCTCTCTTCCCCTCTTTCCCTCTCTTCCCCTCTCTCCCTCTCTTCCCCTCTCTCCCTCTCTTCCTCTCTTTCCCTCTCTTCCCCTCCCTCCCTTCTTCCCCTCTTTCCCTCTCTTCCCCTCTCTCCCTCTCCCTCCCTTCTTCCCCTCTTTCCCTCTCTTCCCCTCTTTCCCTCTCTTCCCCTCTCTCCCTCTCTTCCCCTCTCTCCCTCTCTTCCCCTCTCTCCCTCTCTTCCCCTCTTTCCCTCTCTTCCCCTCTTTCCCTCTCTTCCCATCCCTCCCTTCTTCCCCTCTCTCCCTCTTTTCCTCGCAGCAGGTCGCTGTCAGGTCTGAAAGGCCAGGCATCCAGAGGGAGGCATCTGTGACAGCTGACCGCTCATGTCAGGCCAGACAACAGAACCTCCCACCCATACCACTAACTTACAACCAATAGCAGAGCAAGAGATCAACCCTAGAACAGCACAATGGGTACAGTATGATTTGTATGAGTGTGTGTCTACGCTTCAGCATGTCTGTGTGTGTGCTAGTATCTGTGTGTGGGGGGGTGGGGGGTGCGCTGGGTTACATAAACCCTCTCTTCTCATTCTCTATGTGTCACGTAGTCTTGATGGGGTTTACAGTCTGATGCCCTGAGACCCTGGCAGAGCCCAGTGATAACACATGCTTTTCTCTTCTCCAACAGAGCTCTGTTCGCTGCCCACCAGCTCGCCCGCCCGCCAGCGACAGTAGCTTCCCACCCCCTCCTTCCACCTCCGCAGTATGCAAACGAGGCTGAGATTCCCATCACGGCTCGCTTGGCCCCCCCAGAGACAAGCCTGGTGCACGGCCGCAACCCAGAGAGGAGGAGAGAGGGAGAGAGAGCGAGGGGATGGAGATAGGGATGGTGGGAGATGACAGTAGGAAGACTAAAACAGCCTCGGATCCCTATGCTTAAAATGCTTTTGTCTTTTTTTTGGTTATATTTCATTAGAACACCCATCCAATCTAATCCACCCCCGCTTTTGCTTTGTGGTCCCTATTTTCAGACTTGGTTCCCACATGCAGGTAGGAAAAGGGCCATAATATGTGGTGGCCTGTACCAACCCCGGCTCCAGTAGGGGGGAGTGCTGCTGCCTCTCCTCCTCCCCATGCTCTTGCTCTGGGTAGTGGGTGTTGTTTGTTTGTTGATGTGTTTGTTTGCTCTCATCAACACTGGCTGCTACTTCCTATGTGTTTCTGACACAGACAGTAGCGTCCTCCCCTGAAATCCCCTGTCCCCTCTCCTAGGCTCACTTTAAACAGACCTTATGCAAGCACAATCAGGGGCCACTTCGCTAAAAACACGTCTTTGGGATACATTTACCAAAAACAGTCATGTTTATGTACTTTTCCTTGTTTTTGTGTGTTTTTCCTCGATGCTCTCCTTTGGACCGGGGTTATTCGCGTCGATCATAATCATCGCGCTGGAATCAAAGAGGCATTTTGAGACTCATGAGAGGAGACGTAGATGCAGACACACCCTGACTGCTCTCCCAACACCTCAGTCGTCCTGTCCACATCCCTGTCTACTATACTCTGGGTCAAGACAAGCTTGTGTCAGTTGGAATCATGTTCACAACTCATTTTTGTATCTCTATTCATCAAACACTGTTAATTCTGCTCTGGGGTCAAGGCTTTCAGTGAATAACACACATTGATAGGGCACAATTTCGATTTCCGCCGAAATAGACATACCCAAACGTATTTTTGATGAGATGGCCATATACAATAACTGGTAAGGCTGCATAGTTGTAAAGGTCTGGTAAAAATATTTTGAGGACTCAAGTAAATAGTACAAATATTATGATAATATATAAAAGCTCAAGTAAGTAGTACAAATATTATGATAATATATAAAAGCTCAAGTAAGTAGTACAAATATTATGATAATATATAAACGCTCAAGTAAATATTACAAATATTATGATTTTTTATTTTTTATTTATGATTATTTTCCTATTCTACAAAGTGGGGCAATAGGGCTTGAAATGACTGGCACTAGAGAATTTTTGCCTAAACGTACTCTGAGCGGCGCAGTGATACCATTCAAATATGTGCAAACTCATTCAGCTTTAAGCACAAAGTTATTTAGTCTGTCTGTGACCAAGAGGATGGTCTTAGTTCAATTCTATTAAATTATTTCTTTTTTTTATGTTGAGAGCTCTAAATCCGGCTGAGAATATCACATTGAGATAAAACGTATATTGTTGCATCCGCTAGATTATCCGGTCTCATATGTGCTATTGCAAGTGCAGCTGTGAGTTTCACAGACACAGGAAATTGTTCCTTTGTCTGGATAGGCCAGAAAATGTGAAACGTCACACCCTATGCAAATGTAGGGTCTGAAACCTGACACTTCAAGTCAGCTCCACTTAGAGACCGGGAGCTGAGAGCAGAGAGATGGGGCTTTCTGGCACTATAAGATAGGAGACCCTACGACAATCACAGAGCGTTTTGTACACCAAAATGTAATCCGGAACCGGTCCAGAACTGCTCAAAGTCCCCCAAATAGGGGACTTAACACCTGTATTAAGGGTGTGGCTCCTAGTGAACATTTTCTTTTACATTTGGGATTTCAGAACAATTACCAAAAAGCTAAATCTATACTGATATCATGAGAGGGGTAAGGATTGGGAGAGAGCATTCATTCATTCATGAATGAATATATTAGTACATTTGTGTGTGTGTGGGGGGGGGGGGGGGGGGGTCAGAGCACCAGTGTTCAAACCCTGGGGAGGGGAGGATCATAGGTAATCCAGAGGTGGCATAATCCCAGCACTCAAGGCCGTCACCATATCAAGAAAGAGGGGAAAAGAGGAAAGGATTCTTCCACAAATTATCTGCTTACAGAATCAGGCAGCACGGAGGGCAGATTAAGCCCACTCTGGTCATAATGTCCCCGATTAAGAGACGGCTTAGTGTTTGGGCACAAGATCCAACTGAAATGAAGAAGGCGTCTGTGGTCCTTATAGAGAAAGCTAGGTTAGTGGGCTAGGCTCATATCTCTGCTTTATTAGATCTGAGTATCCCACTATAGTAAAGGAATAATAATATTGTTTATTTGGTTGTACAGCGA
Source organism: Oncorhynchus kisutch (assembly GCF_002021735.2). Taxonomy (NCBI): domain Eukaryota; kingdom Metazoa; phylum Chordata; class Actinopteri; order Salmoniformes; family Salmonidae; genus Oncorhynchus; species Oncorhynchus kisutch. The sequence continues at coordinate 68,768,634 of NC_034177.2, forward strand.
CCCTGAGAGCCAGAGGGGCTGACTGTAACCGTGAGTACAGGTGGATAAAAGCCTCTTGTCTATTAAGTGAGGTCAGCGATGAGACAGGAGCATCTCAAGGGGATATGGAGCTCTTCAGACAGGCTGCCATAGAAACAGGGGATAAACAACTGCAGCGTATCCCATGACCACCTACTACCGAGTTACGCTCCAAAAAAAAACATGCACTATCACAGAGTCAACCAACTGAACAGGATGTGTATGTGTTAGTGTTGCCACGATACCAGAGTTTTGACTTCGATACAAATACCAGGTTTAGTAGCGCAATACTCAATAACATCATGATACTCGATACAAAAACGATACCACGGCAGAAAAAGAAGGCGTATTAGCCAGTCACAGAATGGCACTTGATTCAGACAGATCTTTTGAGTTCAATATCATTACAAAGGTTAGCTTTTTTTCCATTAATGAATTAATTATACAAATTATACAATCAATAATCTACCTACATAACATAACAGTAATTATTTATTTGAATAGTAAATCTCTAGTCCATTGATAAATTGGGTAAATCATGGGCCTATTCACAATACAGGTGAACATTAAATAGGAGTGTGTGCATGAATTGAGTTACTGAGCTGGTTTGGGCGGATTTTATGGAGCTACAGATGACAAACTTTCCCTTCCATTTGGGACTTATTTGACTGTACTGATCAACAACATTTGCATAGAAGAAGCAATCTCTTGTGTGCGCTCTCTCTAAGACTCGTAACATCACACTGATAACATCATTCACACACAGTTCGAGGCTCGAGCAAAGATGATCTTTTAAGATGACCTTTATTTAACCAGGTTGGCCAGTTGAGAACAAGTTTTCATTTAAAACTGCAACCTGGCCAAGATATTCTATGTCAGAACCGTCCAGAGTAGTGATGCTAGTCAGGCGGGCAGGTGCGGGCAGCGATCGGTTGAAAAGCATGCATTTAGTTTTACTAGCGTTTAGGAGCAGTTGGAGGCCATGGAAGGTGTGTTGTATGGCATTGAACCTTGTTTGGTGGTTTGTTAACACAGTGTCCAAAGAAGGGCCAGATATATAGAGAATGGTGTCGTCTGCGTAGAGGTGGATCAAGAAATCACCCAAGAGCGATATCGTTGATATATACAGAGAAAAGAGTTGGCCCGAGAATTGAACCCTGTGGTAACCCCATTAAAACTTCCAGAGGTCCGGACAACAATTTTACACACTGAACTCTATCTGAGAAGTAGTTGGTGAACCAGGCGAGGCAGTCATTTGAGAAGCCAAGGCTATTGAGTCTGCCGATAAGAATACGGTGACTGACAGTGTCGAAAGCCTTGGCCGGGTCAACGTAGACAGCTGCACAGTACTGTCTTTTATCGATGGCGGTTATGATATCGTTTAGTACCTTGATAGTGGCTGAGGTGCACCAGTGACCAGCTCAGAAATAGGATTGCACAGTGGAGAAGATACAGGGCAGGATGGATATAGGTCTGTAACAGTTTGGGTCTAGAGTGTCACCCCCTTTGAAGAGGGGGATGACCGCGGCAGCTTTCCAATCTTTAGGAATCTTGGATGATACGAAAGAGAGGTTGAACAGACTGATAATAGGTGTTGCAACAATGGCAGCGGATAATTTTAGAAAGAGAGGATCCAGATTGTCTAGCCCAGCTGATTTGTACAGGTCCAGGTTTTTCAGCTCTTTCAAAACATCTGCTATCTGGATTTGGGTGAAGGAGAAGCTGGGGAGGCTTGGGGAAGTAGCTGTGGGGGATGCGGAGCGGTTGGCCAGGGTTGGGGTAGCCAGGAGGAAAGCATGGCCAGCCGTAGAGAAATGCTTATTGAAATTCTCGATTATCGTGGATTTATCGGTAGTGACAGTGTTTCCTAGCCTCAGTGCAGTGGGCAGCTGGGAGGAGGTGCTCTTATTCTCCATGGACTTTACAGTGTTCCAAAACTTTTTGGAGTTAGAGCTACAGGATGCAAATTTCTGTTTGAAAAAGCTAGGCTTTCCTAACTGCCTTGCTTCACTAACTGACTGCTTGTATTGGTTCCTGACTTCCCTGAAAAGTTGCATATCACGGGGACTATTCGATGCTAGTGCAGTCCGTCACAGGATGTGGTCGAGGGCAGTCAGGTCTGGAGTGAACCAAGGGCTATATCTGTTCTTAGTTCTACATTTTTGAAAGGGGCATGCTTATTTAAGATGGTGAGGAAATTACTTTTAAAGAACGACCAGGCATCCTCTACTGACGGGATGAGGTCAATATCCTTCCAGGATACCTGGGCCAGGTCGATTAGAAAGGCCTGCTCGCAGAAGTGTTTTAGGGAGCGTTTCACAGTGATGAGGGGTGGTCGTTTGACCGCGGACCCATAGCGGATGCAGGAAATGAGGTAGTGATCGCTGAGATCCTGATTGAAAACAGCAGAGGTGTATTTAGAGGGCAAGTTGGTCAGTATAATATGAGGGTGCCCATGTTTATGTATTTAGGGTTGTACCTGGTGTGCTCCTTGATAATTTGTGTGAGATTGAGGGCATCTAGCTTAGATTGTAGGACTGCCAGGGTGTTAAGCATATCCCAGTTTAGGTCACCTACCAGAATGAACTCTGAAGATAGATGGGGGACAATCAATTCACATATAGTGTCCAGGACACAGCTGGGAGCTGAGGGGGGTCTATAACAGGCGGCGGTAACAGTGAGAGACTTATTTCTGGAGAGATTGATTTTTTTAATTAGAAGCTCGAACTGTTTGGGCATAGACCTGGAAAGTATGACAGAACTTTGCAGGCTATCTCTGCAGTAGATTGAAACCCTTTGGCAGTCCTATCATGATGGAAAATGTTGTAGTTGGGAATTGAGATCTCTGAATTTTTGGTGGCCTTCCTAAACCAGGATTCAGACACGGCAAGGACATCAGGGTTTGCTGAGTGTGCTAAAGCAGTGAGTAAAACAAACTTAGGGAGGAGGCTTCTGATGTTAACATGCATGAAACCAAGGTTTTACAGTTACAGAAGTCAACAAATGAGAGCGCCTGGGGACACACAGGGCCTGGGTTAACCTCTACATCACCCGAGGAACAGAGAAGGAGTAGAATGAGGATAAGGCTAAGGGCCATCAAAACTGGTCGTCTAGTGCGTTGGGGACAGAGAATAAAAGGAGCAGATTTCTGGCCGTGGTAGGATAGATTCAGGGCATAATGTACAGACAAGCATATGGTAGGGTGCGGGTGCAGTGGAGGTATAAACCTAGGCATTGAGTGATGATAAGAGAGGTTGCATCTCTTGAAGCACTAGTTATGATGGGAGAGGTTACCGCATATGTGGGTGGTAGGACAAAAGAGGTATCTGAGGCATGTTGAGTGGGACTAGGGGCTCCACAGTAAACTAAAACAATGATAACTATCCTAAACAACAGTATACAAGGCATATTGACATTAGAGAGAGACATGAAGCGAGGCATAAAGCAATCACGGGTGTTGACTGGGAGAGCTAGCTAAGACAACAATGGGTAAGACAACAACAGCTAATCAGCTAAGACAACAACAACAGGTAAAATGCCGATGAATGGGCAGAGAGGGTCAGTTAACTACACACAAGGCCTGAGTTCGAGGCTGGGGCCGACAGATAAACAAAATAAACCAAATGTAGTACCGTGATTAATGAACAGTCCAGCAGGCATCAGCTATGTAGCCAAGTGATCATAGGATCCAGTGAACAGCAATAGATGAAACAGGGAAGCCGCTAGGTAGTCGTTCCTATGCTAGCTATCGGGAGACACGGCGTTCAAAAAACGTTAGAAGGCAGGGGCTAGTGGAAGAGTCTGCACCGACATCCGGCAAAGGCCGGTTGAGGGTGCAATGGATGGATTTACATCGGTAGACCAGTTGTGATGGAACGGCAGGGCTCAGTGTCGACAAAGGGTCCAGGCCAGTTGGCAAAAGATCTATTGTAGCTGGAGTAATGTTGTTTGCTAGCCGGAAGATGTGCCTGGCTCGAGGCTAACTGGTGCCAGTTTCAGGACAAGGGCGTTAGCCACTTAGCTAGCTAGCAGCGATGATCCTATGCAATGATCCTATGTCCAAAGTTTATGGCAAGAATCCGGTGGTGTAGTGGATTATAGTCGTGTTAGTGAAAAGTCCACTGAGTAGGCCGGGAGATGGGCCTGGCTCAAGGATAGCTTCGGGGCTGGGTCACTCGGTAGCAGCTAGCTAGCTGCGATGATCAGGAGTAATGGTTCGGGTCTTGTGGCAGGAATCAGGTGTTGTAGTGGAGTCCGGTATGCTCAGGGTTGATAACGCGCTATGCAGACTGGCAAGTATTATCCAGGCTAAAAGCGGCTGATAGACAGACTTGACTCTCTCTCAATCAGTAGACGACGTAAGACATTTGACAGAAGTACCAAAAGTAACAAAAATTCTAGCACCGAACCATTTTTCATGTTCTAGTATCGGAAAAAGTACTGAAGCAACATTAGTGTGTGTGTGTGTGTGTGTGTGTATGTGTGTGTGCATCCTGTCACATCTGTGTCTAACAACACAAGACACCCTCAGATGGTTGTGAGCACTGGGCACAGAGGATAAAATGCTCTGATTGGCTGGTTGTATTAAAGCTGGGACGATGAACCGAAAATTATCGACACCGACCATACCGGCCACTTATCACAGGCATTTGGCTGATATTCTTCATAATAAGTAGCCTATACTAAAGAATGTGAAGTTTGAAATGAAATAAGTTTGTTAATATGGGTGATTGTTAATGATGGCTACAACCATCAAACTAGCAGTAGAGCCTGGAGAAGGTTATTTGTGGCCAAACAGTGGTGAGGTCTGGAAGGTATCAGAGCAGGCAAAGCTAATGACTTGTGACACCTCACATCACACAGATGAAGATGATTAAGTAGGCACAGGGAGAGGGAGAGCAGGAGAGACTGCAGAAGGCCACCTTAGTACCAGTACACACCCTTCTTCCAGCCAAATGAAATCCAAGCTCAGATTGACACCACTTCCATTCCATTTTTCCAATAAGACCACCCCCTACACCAGCCAAGAACACCCTGTCCCACTCCAGACTGACAGTTCCAGCACTCCAAATCAAATCAAATGACATTTTATTGGTCACATACACATATTTAGCAGATGTTATTGCGGGTGTGCTCCACCGCAAGCCCTCCACTGGATCAGACGCTGGTCTCTTCATCTCTCTCTACCTCCATCTCTCCTCTCAGGGCCACCTGGGTCTGCTCCTCTCAACCCTTCATCCTCAGGCCCTCCACTCCACTCACCAGCTGTCTGAGCAGACTGAATTAGCAAGACAAAAGGCCACGCACAGAGACAGAGATGGAGAGAGAGAAGGAGAGGTAGAGAAAGAGATGAGGAAGGGAGGAAGGAAGCAGAGCCTAAAATCACAAAAGGTCTCCAGTAAAATTCTTATAAGTCATCACTTGCTTTATATATGGCCTCCTACAGAGTACATGATTCAAGTATTAATACAAAGAGAAGACAAACGACACACTGTCTTACAATGACTGCACCTGCATCACCCAGCAGTGGCAGTCTCTCTGTTCCCCTTATACAGTAGCAAGTGTGTGTGTGATCTATTCATCTCCCAGGAATAACTCCAGACCCCCCACCCCCCCTCCCTGCTATCCCACAGGAGGAGTGGTGAGAAGAGAGATAATCCACTATTTAAAGCTTATACTGCTGACAAAGAGCCTCGGGGCTAAGACCGACGCCATGCACCTCTCTATACCTCTAGCCCTCAGTCTTCATCTCTGTCTCTCCCTCTACGTGTGCCTTGTCTCTCCTCTATTATGACATTCAATCCTCTCGCCTGCCATGGTAACATTCACCTGACCCCCTTTTTCTGCCTGCCAGATCATTCCCTCTCTCTAGTGTACTTCTTCGCCCTCTCATTCCTTCTTTCCTCTCTTCTTTCCCTTTTCTAACTCTCTGTGAATCTCTCAATTCCTCTTCTATCATTTGAACTCATTGACTAAGTCAGTGCAAAATGTGCCTGGAATGCACACACACACATAAACACACACTCCTCTGAAAAGGTCAGCGCGTCCACCAACCGGCCCGGACAAATCCCAATCCCACTGGTCCAGTGTGGCTGGCGTGTGAGAACACCAAACCTCACACACTGTCAAGCTGTAAGAAACGGGTGGCTGATATGCATTTAGCTAAGCAGGACTTCATGGCTTCCACATACAGAAGCAGCATGTTGTTTGACAGATGTGCCATGTGTGTTTGTACAAATAGAAGATCTACACAGACAGGGCACTGCGCCATAGCACCATGCTGATATTACAAATGAACATGATTTACTACTGACTAAGTTGTTTCTCAATACCTAGCCATGGTTATGTCAATATTGTGATGGGATGATACAGCGGTGTACACCAGCTGATGTAAACAACCATAGCCTTGCCTTGTGATACACTGTCAACCAAGCGAACCGGGCTAGTAACACGATAACACTGAACCGGGCTAGTAACACGATAACACTGAACCGGGCTAGTAACACGATAACACTGAACCGGGCTAGTAACATGATAACACTGAACCGGGCTAGTAACACGATAACACTGAACCGGGCTAGTAACACGATAACACTGAACCGGGCTAGTAACATGATAACACTGAACCGGGCTAGTAACACGATAACACTAAACCGGGCTAGTAACACGATAACACTGAACCGGGCTAGTAACGCGATAACACTGAACCGGGCTAGTAACACGATAACACTAAACCGGGCTAGTAACACGATAACACTGAACCGGGCTAGTAACACAAATAACACTGAACCAGGCTAGTAACACGATAACACTGAACCGGGCTAGTAACACGATAACACTGAACCGGGCTAGTAACATGATAACACTAAACCGGGCTAGTAACACGATAACACTGAACCGGGCTAGTAACACGATAACACTGAACCAGGCTAGTAACACGATAACACTGAACCGGGCTAGTAACACGATAACACTGAACCAGGCTAGTAACACAATAACACTGAACCGGGCTAGTAACACGATAACACTGAACCAGGCTAGTAACACGATAACACTGAACCGGGCTAGTAACACGATAACACTGAACCAGGCTAGTAACATGATAACACTGAACCGGGCTAGTAACACTGTTTTGTCGCTTGTCTCTTTCTGCCTCTCTCAAATTCACACACTCACACATGGGTCCATGCTATCTGGGATCCTTGGTACATCTCTACCCTATTGAAGTTGACATTTAAAATGGTTAAGGTAAGGGTTAATGTTGGGTTAGGTATTGGTTATGGTTAGGATAAGTGTAGGGGTTAAGGCTAGGGTTTAGGGTAAGGACGTCCCAAGGATTCCGGATAGCACTGACCCTGGCAAACGCAAACACACACACACACATTAGCATGCAACCACACACCCTGGCGACAGAGCAGTGTGCTTCGGTAGTGAAGACAACAGCAAGACCATAGCAACCCTCCAGACACCACCATCACACTGCGGCACAGGGAAAGCACTCTGCTCTTTCCCTCCCCTCTCTGTCTCTCTATCCCTCCCTCCCTCCCTCCCTCCCTCCCTCCCTCCCTCCCTCCCTCCCTCCCTCCCTCCCTCCCTCCCTCCCTCCCTCCCTCCCTCCCTCCCTCCCTCCCTCCCTCCCTCCCTCCCTCCCTCCCTCTCTCTCTCATCCCTCCTCTCCCTACTCTCTGCATCACTACCACCTGCTGCAGACTTGTCCTTTGCCTTTTCTGTCATTTCCACTCCCTAACCTGCATGAATTATGAATCATCCATCCTTCCCCTGCGGGTCCTTCCACTAACATTTACAATCACACATGCAAACACACAATGCTGGTATTTGCATACACACACACACACACGCACACATGCACACTCGCACACAAGCTAGTTAAATACATGACAACATTATCCATCACAGCCCTGGCTCCTTCACCCCCAACCACCGCCCACACCAAAGCCCACCCATGCCAGCCCTGTCGCACCTCCACCCTCACAGCCCAGCAGCCAGACTGCTGAAATCCTCTCCACTTCTCGGAAATCACTATATTGTTGAAAACTGGTCAGAAACAAATCAAGCTTCATGTATGTATGTGTATATTATGTACACTGAGTACACAAAACATTATGAACACCTGCTCTTTCCATGACATAGACTGACCAGGTGAATCCAGGTGAAAGCTATGATCCTGTATTGATTTCACTTGTTAAGTCCACTTCAATCAGTGTAGATGAAGGGGAGGAGACGGGTTAACGGACGATTTTTAAGCCTCGAGACAATTGAGACATGGATTGTGTTTTTGTGCCATTCAGAGGGTGAATTGGCAAGACAAGATATTTAAGTGCCTTTGAACAGGGATACGGTAGTAGGTGCCAGGAGCACCGTTTTTTGTCAAGAATGGAAATGCTGCTTGGTTTTTCACGCTCAACAGTTTCCTGTGTGTGTCAAGAATGGTCCACCACCCAAATGACATCCAGCCAACTTATTCTATAATGTAGAAATAGTTTTTTTTCAAATAGAGAGAAACCCTTGAATGAGTACGTGTGTCCAAACTGTTGACTGGTACTGTATGTGGGTCTTTCTATAAGCTAGGGCACCAGTGAGGATTTCCTACACTGGACAACTTGTTACAGCTGTTGATTACTCATTGATAATAATCTGTAAAAAAATGAAAACAATGTCATTACATTAAGATATAAGGGGGGAACATAGCTATATTCAATCAAATGTTTAACCATCATGTTTGGTGTCTTGACGGATGTCCAAAATCGTGTGACATAAAATATGACTTTTCTGTCCTTGCATTTATGGCAGTGTAAGTTGCCATTTTATAATATATTAGGCATTCATCAGTTAAATCAGACATTGAACATGAACCCTGTTAGAATCCTGGATCTAGCTGTCAGACCGTTTCTGTACACAGAGCTCAGAAATGCAGTGTAACTACGAAACATATCATGTCTCCTTATGTTAAAGGGTGAAACCAGTTTTCATGGGCAAACAACTATGTGATTGCAAATGTATGTGATTGCAAAATTGAATGCTTCAAACAGAAAAGAGTCACCTTACCATGATACCTAAAACCTCAATCAAAACGGTCATTAACGTGGTTCTTCAATAATTATGCATGATACTTGTTGGACGCGCATTTGGTGTCGAGCTGTTAAATGACGGTGAGATATTTTCACACATCATCATCTGATCCAGGAAGGACTTTTATGAATGACAATCAAGTGATGACTAGCTACTGTGAGAGAGCATGCCATACAAAAACAGCCCAAGTGCTGGGGGAAAAAAAGGTGTTTGTGAGGAATGTCCAGAATATTTTGGTGTCTCATTGGTTACGCCGGTGAAGACAGCTGTGCCTGGATCCAGGTTGGATCTAATATCCCTAGAGAACGCAGGTTGATCATCTGTTGTCGTCTGCTATACTTACAGCAGGGTCTCGTTAGATTTAACAGAGATAGCATCAAGGCATGAGTTCATTGTTTTCATATGTTTTTGTATCTCGGATGGGACAGAGCCTACAGCGCGCAATTGTTCCTATGAATTATTCTGGATATAATGACAACAAATTACATAGCCTAGTGGGCTTCTTCACCATATGATCTGGTAATGAAATAACATGACAAATACATTTGTTTCATGTTTGTCACGGCCGTTGGAAGAACTGGACCAAGGTGCAGCGTGGTGAGCGTACTTTTTCTTTTATTATAAAAAAATGACACCAACAAAACAACAAATGAGAACACAACCGCAAAGCTACAGGCTATGTGCCATAAACAAAAGTCAACTTCCCACAAAGACAGGTGGAAAACAGGGATACCTAAGTATGGTTCTCAATCGGAGACAACGATAGACAGCTGTCCCTGATTGAGAACCCTACCCGGCCAAAACATAGAAATACAAATAATAGAACATAGAATACCCACCCCAAATCACACCCTGACCAAACCAAAATAGAGACATAAACAGGATCTCTAAGGTCATGGTGTGACAATGTTACACTTACAATTTTAAACAATACAAGGGGTTTGAAGTAGCCCACTTGAACTTGAATTTGGAGCTCAGAAATTCAAGTGCTGGAATAGGCCTTGAATATCAGACATTTCCTGAATTTGGTGCTTGAAAAGTCTTTGTTATTATTGTAGCCAATTTACTGTATAAGTTCTCCTGCTCCCTTATAATTATCTGGGATTTATTTTTTGATCTGTTTTTGTGAGAGATGTGGCCACTTTCGTTTGTTTCCCATCGCCTCAATTGAGGGTGTTGTGCTACTCTGTTGCAGTAAAACCATGTGTGATTATTATGAAGACAACAACATCTAATGCTGGCTACAAATCCTTCCATTCCAAAAGGAACCATTTTTTTGGTTGCTTTCTCATTATAAAAACCACCGATGGTGAGATTTAAATGGTGAGATTAATGCTAGCGCTCTTCCTGGCTTTATTATGTGTGCTTGCGTCGGCCTCATAGCCTACAGAAAAATCGGCATGCATGCGTCCAATCTATTTAGCCAAGCAAGTCAACATTATTCTGTATCATGTATCATTCTTAAAGGGGTAATGGCATACTTTTTATTTACACTTTTTGCATGCTTTTTGGGTAGGAGGGTTCTATATTAGACCCTATATCTACAATTATATAAATTATACAATTGTATGACATTGAAAATTACAATTAAGTTCTTGAAAAAGTCTCTGAAAGTCCTTCAATTTGACTTGCCAATGTCTGTATGAGCCCTGCTTAAAGGATGAATAGTCCTAGGCTTATTTCGTTGTATTGTTGGAGTTATGGGCCAATTTGCATATATTCCTCTAAGTACACATGTGGAACTGCACAAAAAAAAACATTTTTATTTATGCTTCAAACCATTTTGAAATGTTGATTCCAATTCTTTTTTTATTTAACCTTTATTTAACTAGGCAAGTCAGTTAAGAACAAATTCTTATTTAACTCTTATTTAATGTCACACATTATTTATAGAAACATGGATACGGATATGAATACAGGCGGTGTGTTGGCACCTGTGTTGGCATACGTGTGCATTGTGTGTGTGAGTGTGTGCATGGTTGGCATATATTGCTACCAGAGAGATCGAGAGCTCCAGCTGTAGTGGAGGATCACATGGTAAAGTGTAAGCTCCTCACCTCACCTCCTCTCCCTTTCAACCTCCCCTCAGAGACCGTAATGCTACATTCACTAGATGTATGTATGCAGCGCCACTCACATCACGGGCAACCAAGTGAGACGCAACCTTGTCAACAGGGTGTGCACAATTAGTGTGGCTGAATGAGGCCACGAGCACAGATAGGGATGTACACAAACATCCTACACAGCACAGAATAAATATGCTGCTGGGTTAGAAAAATGGTATTCCACAGCCTCCTTCAGTCAGTTAGGAGCTTCCAGTTTGAGGTCAAGGGTGAACTGGGAGAGGTGGACTAGGGTCAGCGTAAAGGCCGCTTAATTAAAACGCTCTTCAAACTGACTAAATAGTTGTCGCCAAAACGAGGGTTGTGACTTCTCACGCAACAGAGAAGCATTGTAGAGAGACAAGTTGAAAGAGTATTTTGTTCACAGAGACAGTGCACTGTTGCAATACCTCCAGGGTTAACATGCCACACACATGATTATGGTGTCGTGTCAAGGCACACGTGTACTATCCAGGTTTGTGCAAATATAACATGATTAGCTCATGGTCACGATCAACCTAATCACCATACACCCCCCCCAAATATTGAGGTGGCTTATTCTAACGCTTACCCTATAGACCCGTTTCTGTGTTTACATACATTACCGCGTGAGGGCAATGAGCGCAATTTGGTGACAGAACAAGGGGGAGTTCTTGTAGAACGCCAGCAAAAAAAGCCTCTATTTACATGTTGCTTATGAGCGCATTTCACACTATTATAATTGGATTTGAAGGCTCATATGAATGTCCTGCTTAATATAATGTCAGTGTCAGTGCAAATCAACTGCATTATACTTTTTAAAAAACACTTCAACTTGAACCAGTAAAATGGATCTTTGGCTAGCTTTTGCTACAGCCTATGTCAATGAGCGTTAGCCTTCTAGCTAACAACTGCTGCATCCCCAATACAATCTTAGCGACTGTTCAAGCAAGATTCCAAACATCATTGTAAGCGTACGAGAACCCAAAAAAGTTATTTTGTTTGGAAGTTATAAAAACGCTATGTTGAATGGGCGCAGATGGTGATGGCTTTCTAACCGCCGCCAAGAGTCTGTGCATTACGTCAATGTTTCGTGTACTGGAAAAGGGTCTATAAAAATGCACAAAATGGAGATTTAGCACATCGTTGCGCACGTTAGGCTACACATAACTATATTTATATTTGTATATATATTTATTTAATATTTTCAGGCAAAAATTTGACACACTTAGCTGTTCTACGAGTGGTCTGAGGCAGTCGGTAAATAACAGCTCTGAGATTTAACAATGCTTTTAGGTTCTAACAAAGGACAAGGCCATTCCAACACTGGGCCATGGAGCAGGGCTCTGCATGCTTTGTGGGGCATCTAGGGCCACTGGGGCATCTAGGGCCACTGGCCAAGACACTAAAGTGCCTACATTTATCTTGTGCTCACGAGGGGCAGACATCCTCTTAAGAAATACTGCAGCTGTCAGTGAGGGACAAGAGCGACAGCATACACATAGATAATTATGACAAAAGGTCCGTCAATATTTACTCAGAGGAGCACCAGAGAAGGGTCTGTGTGTGTGTGTGTGTGTGTGTGTGTGTGTGTGTGTGTGTGTGTGTGTGTGTGTGTGTGTGTGTGTGTGTGTGTGTGTGTGTGTGTGTGTGTGCGTGCGTGCGTGCGTGCATGTATAACATGTATTTGCATGTTATACAGTCTCAAGCGGATAAAGACAGACTTATAAAGAGAGAGAATAGACAAACATTTAGAGAACGATTATAAACTGGAGTTGAGGATTACACCCCCACATTACCCAATAGGGCCCTGACTTATCTCTCACACAGAGAAACAATTGTGCCCAACGAAAGCATCCCTCACTCAACTATTTAGTGACTCTTGTTGGTGGCACAGACAGACTGAAAAAGGCTACAATAAACCAGCAGATTGTCCAGCAGCAGCACACAATGTTCGCCAGTGTAATCCTGTCCATTGGGAGTAGTTGTAGTGTTAGCCCAGGTCACAGCAGACTACCGGCCAATAAACATGGTCCTCTGCTCTGTTCTGTTAAATGGCCATATAAACTGAGCCATCCAAACAGAGCAGCAGCCAATGAAACCACTTTATACAACCGCTTAGTCATTAGGCCCCTGAATGTAAAAAAAGAAACCCAGAAACACTCCACAGTTATAGTACTTATCTTGGGTAACTAAGTGTGGACTGTGTATTGTATATAAAAGTGTAGTGTACTAGAGGGCTGGGCGATATATCGTGAATACCAGTATACCGGTATGGATCCACATACAGGTAAGGATATTCACAATACCGTCTATAACGATATTATGATACAGCACTAAATTGAATGAAAAGTTCTACAAATTGGACTATTTCGCTGTCAGTTATGTTGTTATAGTTGTTATAGTATAAAACCATCATAATTGGAAAAAGGCCATTAAAACCACTTCAAATTCATTTGTTGAGATTCAAGTACTGATCATAAACATATTTAGAACCTGTTTTATTACGGAACATAAAATATCATACATAAATAAAATGCCATACTGTCAAAAAGGAGAAAAATATTGGTATATGTTGTTTTGGCCAAATAACATTTTATTGGTCTCATACACATATTTAGCAGATGTTATCGCGGGTGTAGCGAAATGCTTATGTTCCTAGCTCCAACAGTGCCGTAATACCTAACAATACAAAACAATACACACAAATCCATGAGCTTTGACTAGAACACAGTATATACATAAAAAGTGGGTAAAACAGTATGTAAACATTATATCGCCCAGACCTAATGTACTGTAGTGTAGTATGGTATAGTAAATCATACTTTAGCATGTTTATATTTTGTGATTTCTGTATAATGTCTGGTGTTCTAGATCAATACAGGCCAGACTAGGTCAAGTAGACAGTAACAGTAGTGGTAGTAGGGTTGATCATTGCCAGGCGACAGGTTGATTGAGGGTGTCACGACGTGTCTCTGCGATCAGGCTGGGATTATACTATTACGTGCCTCAGAGGCTCGGAGATCCACAGCCATGGCCTGGTCTGGCAGGCTCACTATGAAACGCAGGTACCTAATACTACACTACACACACTTGACACATAAACCCTTTCCAACCACACACACACAGAGAGAGAGAGAGAGAGAGAGAGGAAAAGAGAGAGAGGAAAAGAGAGAGGGAGTGTGTGCAGGGTACGCACGCGCACACAAACACCTCCACATCCAGAGCAACAATTTAGAAAGGGCCTTGATTCTTCAGGGTAGTCATGGACCACCCCCCACAGAGGAAGCAAAAAGAAAGTAGCAAACACAAACCCAGCAATTCTTCCTACTGAAGCCAGGAATAAGGACACAGTTCTGCAGTGCGTGGTGCTTCCTCATTCTGCCTGAATCCAGGGTCAATTGGACTGAACAGTGCCTGTACATCCCCACGTCCAGCCACCTACCCCTAACTATGAGTAATCATGACTTGACACTTCTCAGTTCTGGGCGTGAGGAGTTTTCATTCTCCTTGGATTACACACACACACCCACACACACATCTCTGTTCCTTAATCTCTGGGGGTTGGGGTTTCAGCCAAGCGGGTGGGCGGAGAGAGAGAGACACACGATTTCAGTTTTTTAAAGGGAGAAAAAAATACCAACTTCAGGCATTCAGTCTCTGTGCTGAGATAGATTCCATATTGCAGCAGCAGCAGAGGAATGACAAGTGGAGAAAAGCAATAAAAACCTGAGGCTTAGTAGCCACAAATCAGGACTCCAGTATGACTCAAATACAGAAAACACTAAACACACAGTTGACCATAGAGAGCCTATATGAGGATTCCAGCAGAAGTAATTAATCAGATCCAGTCTAATATAATAGAGTGTAATGTAATGTCGTCTAATGGAATGTCACTAGTAGCGATCCCCACCACAGAACAAATGAGCACTTCATTTGTGAGGTCACTGTGTGAGTCAGAAAAGTACTGGCTGTGCTGAAAAAGATGCTGAGGAACAGAGGGACACTGTCCCCCAAAATGATCACAATTTATTCAGTCACAAGCAAGCTACAAATTTGATCCCAAGCTATCTTTATATAAGTAATTATTATTGTTCTTTTTTGGGGCCCATTTTGAAGGACAACATCAGTCTTTTAATAGCAATATCTGTAGGGATGAAATGATTCACCGATATGCATCGGTCCCTGGTTCAAATGTTTAAAATGCGAGTGCATCAGTCTGCTGGAGCTTGAACCGATCCAAATGAAGCATGCATCGGTAAGAAACCCATTCAAAAATTACGAATCTCTGCTTCTCTAACGCATTTTACTCATATAAATGTTTTCTGCCTTGTTCCGAAAATACCTCTTATCTGTTGTGACTGAATTGATGCGTCCTCTCCTTCCTCCTATCAGACTTGTATGCATGTGACTGGGTATGACATTGATCTAGTCAAGTCAGATAACAACTATGCTTACAGAGCGGGAGACGCAGCTGCTCGCGTCAACGAGAGCTAGGCGTACCCTAACCCTGCTCTAATATTCGTAGGCTTCATCTGCGCAGCACCTTCAGCATTCAGATGTTTGTAAAATGGCTTTCACAATATTAAATCATAGGCTTTATTAATTGAGGGACAACCAATGTAATTTCCTGGGTCATTGTTACCAAATGTGCTGTAGAGAATTGTGTTTTACCGGTGGGGCTGTGTAGGCTACCGGAGTGGACACAACTCACATCTTGCTGATTGCACATCTAACTGCTGACTGGGGCTTTTGATTACCAGGTTCACTGTACAAAATATTTTTGGTAGTTCTGCTTTAAACAGCATTTGGTCATTTTTACATTTTTTTTTTTTTTTTTTTTTATTTCACCTTTATTTAACCAGGTAGGCTAGTTGAGAACAAGTTCTCATTTGCAACTGCGACCTGGCCAAGATAAAGCATAGCAGTGTGAGCATACAACAAAGAGTTACACATGGAGTAAACAATTAACAAGTCAATAACACAGTAGAAAACGAAGGGGGGGTCTATATACAATGTGTGCAAAAGGCATGAGGAGGTAGGCAAATAATTACAATTTTGCAGATTAACACTGGAGTGATAAAAGATCAGATGGTCATGTACAGGTAGAGATATTGGTGTGCAGAAGAGCAGAAAAGTAAATAAATAAAAACAGTACGGGGATGAGGTAGGTGAAAAGGGTGGGCTATTTACCAATAGACTATGTACAGCTGCAGCGATCGGTTAGCTGCTCAGATAGCTGATGTTTGAAGTTGGTGAGGGAGATGAAAGTCTCCAACTTCAGCGATTTTTGCAATTCGTTCCAGTCACAGGCAGCAGAGTACTGGAACGAAAGGCGGCCAAATGAGGTGTTGGCTTTAGGGATGATCAGTGAGATGCACCTGCTGGAGCGCGTGCTACGGATGGGTGTTGCCATCGTGACCAGTGAGCTGAGATAAGGCGGAGCTTTACCTAGCATAGACTTGTAGATGACCTGGAGCCAGTGGGTCTGGCGACGAATATGTAGCGAGGGCCAGCCGACTAGAGCATACAAGTCGCAGTGGTGGGTAGTATAAGGTGCTTTAGTGACAAAACGGATGGCACTGTGATAGACTGCATCCAGTTTGCTGAGTAGAGTGTTGGAAGCCATTTTGTAGATGACATCGCCGAAGTCGAGGATCGGTAGGATAGTCAGTTTTACTAGGGTAAGCTTGGCGGCTTGAGTGAAGGAGGCTTTGTTGCGGAATAGAAAGCCGACTCTTGATTTGATTTTCGATTGGAGATGTTTGATATGAGTCTGGAAGGAGAGTTTGCAGTCTAGCCAGACACCTAGGTACTTATAGACGTCCACATATTCTAGGTCGGAACCATCCAGGGTGGTGATGCTAGTCGGGCATGCAGGTGCAGGCAGCGACCGGTTGAAAAGCATGCATTTGGTTTTACTAGCGTTTAAGAGCAGTTGGAGGCCACGGAAGGAGTGTTGTATGGCATTGAAGCTTGTTTGGAGGTTAGATAGCACAGTGTCCAAAGACGGGCCGAAAGTATATAGAATGGTGTCGTCTGCGTAGAGGTGGATCAGGGAATCGCCCGCAGCAAGAGCAACATCATTGATATACACAGAGAAAAGAGTCGGCCCGAGAATTGAACCCTGTGGCACCCCCATAGAGACTGCCAGAGGACCGGACAGCATGCCCTCCGATTTGACACACTGAACTCTGTCTGCAAAGTAATTGGTGAACCAGGCAAGGCAGTCATCCGAAAAACCGAGGCTACGGAGTCTGCCGATAAGAATATGGTGATTGACAGAGTCGAAAGCCTTGGCGAGGTCGATGAAGACGGCTGCACAGTACTGTCTTTTATCGATGGCGGTTATGATGTCGTTTAGTACCTTGAGTGTGGCTGAGGTGCACCCATGACCGGCTCGGAAACCAGATTGCACAGCGGAGAAGGTACGGTGGGATTCGAGATGGTCAGTGACCTGTTTGTTGACTTGGCTTTCGAAGACCTTAGATAGGCAGGGCAGGATGGATATAGGTCTGTAACAGTTTGGGTCCAGGGTGTCTCCCCCTTTGAAGAGGGGGATGACTGCGGCAGCTTTCCAATCCTTGGGGATCTCAGACGAGATGAAAGAGAGGTTGAACAGGCTGGTAATAGGGGTTGCGACAATGGTGGCAGATAGTTTCAGAAATAGAGGGTCCAGATTGTCAAGCCCAGCTGATTTGTACGGGTCCAGGTTTTGCAGCTCTTTCAGAACATCTGCTATCTGGATTTGGGTAAAGGAGAACCTGGAGAGGCTTGGGCGAGGAGCTGCGGGGGGGGCGGAGCTGTTGGCCGAGGTTGAAGTAGCCAGGCGGAAGGCATGGCCAGCCGTTGAGAAATGCTTATTGAAGTTTTCGATAATCATGGATTTATCAGTGGTGACCGTGTTACCTAGCCTCAGTGCAGTGGGCAGCTGGGAGGAGGTGCTCTTGTTCTCCATGGACTTCACAGTGTCCCAGAACTTTTTGGAGTTGGAGCTACAGGATGCAAACTTCTGCCTGAAGAAGCTGGCCTTAGCTTTCCTGACTGACTGCGTGTATTGGTTCCGGACTTCCCTGAACAGTTGCATATCACGGGGACTATTCGATGCTATTGCAGTCCGCCACAGGATGTTTTTGTGCTGGTCGAGGGCAGTCAGGTCTGGGGTGAACCAAGGGCTGTATCTGTTCTTAGTTCTGCATTTTTTGAACGGAGCATGCTTATCTAAAATGGTGAGGAAGTTACTTTTAAAGAATGACCAGGCATCCTCAACTGACGGGATGAGGTCAATGTCCTTCCAGGATACCCGGGCCAGGTCGATTAGAAAGGCCGAAACACCTTTATCCATGAACTGGGTAAAGGTGTAATTTCACTTAGGACTGCAATAATTTTTGCGAGCCGGGAGAAGAGAACAGTTCTCCTTCATAAAGTTCCAAACGGTCAAACCATTTGATTTTTGACACGGGGGTGGAATCCAAAACAGTGTTATATTAATAACCTCTTGAAACTAGGGGGCACTATTTTCATTTTTGGAAAAATAACGTTCCCAAAGTAAATGGGCTATTTTGTCAGGACAAGATGCTAGAATATGACAGCTTAGGATAGAAAACACTCTAAAGTTTCCAAAACTGTCAAAATATTGTCTGTGAGTATAACTGAACTGATATTGCAGGCGAAAGCCTGAGAAAAATCCAATCAGGAAGGGACTCTTATTTAGAAAGCTCTGCGTTCCTATGCGTCCCTATTGAGCAGTGAATGAGATATCAACCAGATTCCTTTTTCTATGGTTTCCCTAATGTGTCTAGTGTCACAATACATCGTTTCAGGCTTTTATTTTTGAAAAATGAGCCTGAACGACAACATTGTGTCAGTGGTCAGCTGGAGGCTCTCAGAGTGTTTTGTGCGTAAAAGACAAATGCGGCCATTGTTTCTCTCTTTCCTACTAAAAAGCCACCTGTCCCGGTTGATATATTATCGAATAGATATTTGAAAAAGACCTTGAGGATTTATTATAAAAAACGTTTGCCATGTTTCTGTCGATATTATGGATCTAATTTGGAATATTTTTTGGCGTTGTCGTGACCCAGTTTCCGGTGGATTTCTCAACCAAACGTGAAGTACAAACGGAGGTGTTTCGGCTATAAAAAATCATCTTTATGGGACAAAATTAACATTTGCTGTCTAACTGGGAGTCTCGTGAGTGAAAACATCCGAAGCTCATCAAAGGTAAACGATTTAATTGGATTGCTTTTCTGATTTTCGTGACCAAGCTGCCTGCTGCTAGCTAGGCATAATGCTATGCTAGGCTATCGATAAACTTACACAAATGCTTGTCTTGCTTTGGCTGTAAAGCATCATGTCAAAATCTGAGATGACAGGCTGATTAACAAAAGGCTAAGCTGTGTTTCAATATATTTCACTTGTGATTTCATGAATATGAATATTTTCTAGTAATATTTTTGGTCTGTTGCATTATGCTAATTAGTGTCAGTTGATGACAATTCTCCCGGATCCGGAAGAGGGAGTTCCAAGACTGGCTATGTACTGTATGTCATATCTCATTTCAAAAGATAAATATTGACATACTCCTAGCGCAAAATATTTTAATCTGCTACATGACAGAGTTAATAACCCCACATAGCCTGGTTCCTCTCTAGGTTTCTTCCTAGGTATTGGCCTTTCTAGGGAGTTTTTCCTAGCCACTGTGCTTCTCCACCTGCATTGCTTGCTGTTTGGGGTTTTAGGCTGGGTTTCTGTACAGCACTTTGAGATATCAGCTGATGTACGAAGGGCTATATAAATAAATTTGATTTGAAATTTGATTTGAATAAGTGGGTGATGAGCATTTAGATGCTCAGTCTGCCCTATTGCTCAGCTCACAAATTACATCAAATACTATTTCAGAAGGTCCGGTCATACAAATTTCCTAGGTGGCAAATGTCCGGATGGATAATGTATTTTATCGGCATGGTAACAACCCCCCACTTTGCAAACCATGACCCGGAACTGTTCACATCCCTCTTGTTGGCGGAGAGAAAATGTTGCAGTTTTAAAGCTATTTGTTTTGCTGTTTTTAAGCAAATTTCCTGCAATTCTATGCATTCTCCATGTCGTATTTGTGTTTATATGATACCAGTGGTCAAAGCCCGACCAAGTATGGAGAAATCATTCATTCATTCATACAACACACACACACACACCAGGGCCACTCAGCTCAGAAAAGTCACCTCAGACAGCTCCATCTATATCAGATATTCGTTTAGAAATGAAAATTAATGTGTTCATGCAATAATTGTTAGTGCATTGAATCATATCGAACCAAATCACATTGATTCGTTCCACTAATCAAAACGCACCAAATCGTTTCAAACTAAAAATATTGTTCCTGTATCATATCGGAGCCCATGTATACTATCAGTCAAATGTTTGGAAACACCTACTCATTCAAGGGTTTTTCTTTATTTTTACTATTTTCTACATCGTAGAATACTAGTGAAGACATCAAAACTATGAAATAACACATATGGAATCATGTAGTAACCAAAAAAGTGTTAAGCAAATCAAAATATATTTAAAATTTGAGATTCTTCAAAGTAGCCACCCTTTGCCTTGATGACAGCTTTGCACAATACACTTTTGGTCCTTTAAAAAACCTACAGTATGTAAAATATTGAGTTATATAGCTTGGAAAATAAACATGTGATTCTGGGTGACAACATAAGGCTGTTTGTTTCCAACATTAGGACTGTTTTCCTCAGGAAATTGAATCTGCTTCATGTTTTGTTCCCTTGCCACGATACCTCTGAGTATAACGATACTGGTATCGTACAGTAGTTCCACAGAACCATGTCCTAACAATGCTAAATATGTGCAAATAGGGACTTTCCTTATGCATACACCTAATGATATCTCTTGAATCACAATAATCACCCAGCACACAAGATGCCTGGGAGAGGAAGGTCTATTAAGGACAGACTGAGAGAGAAAACAGGACAGAAGACTGGGAAAAGGCCTTTGCCATTCAGGCGTGAGAGAGAAGCCCCAGACGCACGCACGCACGCACGCACGCACGCGCACGCACACACACACACACACACACACACACACACACACACACACACACACACACACACACACACATGCACACACCCATGCACACACCCACACCTCCCCCCACTGCTGCCATCCAGTGAAAACACACTCTTGCTCCCCACTAATTGGCCTGTGTTTATGCCCCACAAAATAAGAAGGGGAATGGGCTGTATGAGGGGGTATTATGGTTATGTTATGATATTTCATCCCACACCTACCCTGATCCAAACCCTGCACCCACATACTCTCTCTTAAACACACACACACAGGGCTTGGTGTCATAAAAAATTCACAGTGTCTCTTTCGCTCTCTCTCTCTCCCTGTCTCTCTCTCTCTTTCCCTCCTCCCAATCTCTCTCCCTCCCTCCCTTTTTCTCTTGCTCTCTCCCCATCTCTCTCTCGATCTCTCTCTCTTCCTCTCCCTCAGTGTCCTCCTCTCCAAAGATCAACTGCCGTATCGTGGCCCAGGCAGGCGTGTTATCAGGGCATTGGAAGGCTTCCTCTGCGCTGCTTGCTGGAGGTCGATTGGCGGAGGCCTGATAAACGTGGCAGTACTGCCCTGGTGAATTTTTAATAGGACAAACTGAATTTTTTATGACACCAAGTGTGTGTGTGTGTGTGTGTGTGTGTTTAAGAAAGTGTGTGGATGAGATGTTACTGACTGTCAAAAGCCTTAATATGACAGACCACATTCAATATACGCCCAGTCCTACTGGCCTGGCCAGCTCAGCCTCAGAAACATACAATGACATAATCTTACAGACATGAGAGTTTATGGCCTGAAATAGTGCATTATGC
This sequence comes from Oncorhynchus kisutch, assembly GCF_002021735.2. NCBI lineage: Eukaryota > Metazoa > Chordata > Actinopteri > Salmoniformes > Salmonidae > Oncorhynchus > Oncorhynchus kisutch. The sequence goes on from NC_034177.2 coordinate 68,790,709, forward strand.
AAAGGGTGCACTGTGTATTAAACCAACCAATATGTACCAATAAAATAAAATAAATTGTATAAAGGGGTGTGTGTGAGAGGGTTGACATCCAGCACCTCAGCTGACACTTAAAACACTCATCGGCTGGGCCGCATTTCACATGGATTGGATTAAGAGTTGAAGTATTGACATTTGACAGCAGCTCTGGTAGACTGTCGCAATCAAATAGCCTGGAAGAGGACAGCTGAGGGAGAGGGTATACTGTTGCTTCCTCGCAGTCCAACCTACAGTAGATGCATGGAGTAAGCAACACACGCACACACGCACACGCACACACACACACACACACACACACACACACACACACACACACACACACACACACACACACACACACACACACACACACACACACACACACTGTCAGCTAATAGCAGCAGCCTAAGCTTGTTTGTCTTCTCTAGATTGTTCCGTCTTTCTCCCTAGTTAATCTTATACATAAATAAAGCGTTGCTGGCAGTGGAGGCTCTGCCCCATGTCTAGATGGATGGTAGATCTGAGGGAAATGATTACAGCTTCTGTTTCTGTAAAACACATTGACATGTCCAGGGCCTTCAGCTCTGATTAAAGGGATATTGTGACAATTTATCTACTTTCCCAGTGTCAGATGAACTCATGGATACTATTTTTATGTCTCTGCGTGCAGTTTGAGGGAAGTTGATGGTAGTTTCACAAGCAATTGCTAACTAGCGTTAGCGGAATGACTGGAAGAATCTGGGATCAGCTAGAGTTAGCGCAATCAGCTAGCTGATCCCATAGGCTTCCATTATTTGCATGAATGCTAGTTAACAATGGATCGCAAAACTTCCTTAAACTTCCTTCAAACTGCACACAGAGACATAAGAATGGGGCAGTGGGCATGAGGAGCTGTAGGGAGATAAGCGCGGCAAGGGGATCTGGCTTAACTTGGCCCTCCTCTCTTCTCCTTTATTCAGCTCAATAGGACTGGAGCGTTCCTCTCATTCTGTGCTATTCAACGTGATGAACAGTTTCAAGAACCCAGTTGCCAGGTTACTTGACGGGATCTCTGCCAGACGCAGCTGAAACACAGCAGATCTAATTACCAGTTGTTTTTTTAAGGCAATTTTAAAGAAATTCTTTGTTTACTGGCCTATCCGTTGAGACCGTTGCAGAGGGGAAAGTGGGGCCTATTGTAATTCAGCTGGCATCCCCAGAGGACAGCACAATCTCACACCCAGACCTGGCCTCTGTAATTCTCATAATAATCAAACAACCTCCACTCCCTCTGGATCGCCATAGCTAAAGCCCTCTCAAGTCATGGCAGGGAGGCCATTATCTGCAACAGTGTGGCCACTGTTGAGATACTATTAAGACTTTTAGTTGAAGACTGCTTTGTTTAATAGGTCAATACCCAGTCAGCACAGCTACAGTAAGACTGTGCTTCAGGAAGATTTCTTCTTGGAGTCATTTACTGGCAGCCGGGCTTGACGCAAGCAAGGGCTTCAACAACAATGCCCCCGAAAAATTGATGACGCAAACATGGAATTGCAGTGTAATTACAGTCTAACAAGCATGGCGTAGTTATTTGGAGTTTCAGTACCCTTAGTCATTGCAATTTATGCACTAGTGCGCGCAGTGACATAGACAGAACGGCCCCAAAAAATCGAATTAACATCTCCATCACAATGTCAGGAGCAAACAAGAGATGGGCCCACTCGATACCCAAACGCACAAGTATTAGTAGTGTCCCGAAATAGATCCATATCTTTTTGTCTCTGCTGCTGTAGCAGTGGCAGATTGGCCACGTCTGAGTATCTCCATGCTGTCCTCCTGGCCAAGGCTTGATTAGAGCAGATGTGACAGTCTCCTCCGGCCAAGAGGACGTGTTTTTCTGCCTGGACCCCATGTCTCTGATCAGGAGATCTCACAAGGTGGAAGGGGGGGAGACATTGTGACATTGTGTAACGTAAACTGAAATTCACCAAAATTGCATAAGGACATGAATTTACAGTCAACCCTTAATTATGGATTCAATTATCCCGTTCCTTGACTAAATCGTTTTGTGATAAGAGGTGAAGCCTCTTAAAGGTCACTTATTAATTTATGTATGGTCCAGATTTCTGTGAAGAAAACGTGAGCAGCAAAGAGTAGAATTGTGACTTCAGCTATGACTAAACAGCACAAAGGTGCTCCAGCCTCTAAAAGGCCTCTGGCAGTCTACATTCACATACACACTTGGTTTCTGAGGGCAGGAGTAGAGCATAAACAAATGCACCACACACAGACACAATGGCTGAGCTACTGTGTCGTGGGTAGGCAGGCACAGCAACAATATGTCCCGCTGGACAGGAACATCATGAGATGAATGCTTCTGTTTATCTCATTGAACAAGGAGCTCCCAAAAATATGCTGCACTTGCCTACACTATGCAACTTGGCACACACTCTTTGACAAGTTTATGTATGTAATGTAAACCTAAAATGCAATTGTATTATGTTGCTTGAACTAGATATTTAATGGATCAAGAGCTTTCATGTGCACATGGGTAATTGAATAAACTAACAATGAGAAAACTACCTCCAGTGTTGATCTCCTATTGGACTATATCTGATTAGTCAAAACAATGCCACGGGCATCAATGCACTCAACATAGTAAGTGGTGTAATATTTCCCCTTTGTCTTACCTCTTGCTGAGAGTTTTTTCGTGTTGATAATTTTAGCAGCAAATTCCTGGCCGTTGGACTTTTTAACGCATCGCCGGACAACGGAGAAGGCGCCCCTGTAGTGAGACAAATTAATAAACAAAACAGCTACATGAGCTCAAGTCACAACTCTCACTACCGCAAACAAAATACAACCCACCAAAATCAGTACTGTGTCTAGTTCAATCCATCTCTGAGTAATAAAGAAAATGGTAGAAGGTCAAATTAGTGTTACAATTGACCCCACTCTCCCCGACATGTTTTAAATGAGAAACGTTGCAATATGAAGCTAAATAGCCCATCACTGTGGTACACAGGTGCAAAAAGGCAATACAAAGCAGTGCATGGTGATAAGTGTTGTTTGGCATGTGATAATAAAATGATGTATCATGTGATAGAGAGCAATAGTAATGGCATATTTTTGTAGGCACTCACTCCGTCATGGCTCATTGGCCAAAGCCTATGGAGAAACTAATGGGGTTTCGTAGGGTTTTTTGGATAAACACTGAAAATAAGGTCTGTGGTAAACACAGGTTTAGGAGATTTTATACGTTTTGTTCTGATATAATTTTAATCAGCTGTCCCTTTTTGTGAATTTTGAAGCAATTATGTAATCAAAACAGTCATGTTAAGTGACTAATAATATCTCATAGTACAAAATGTATAAGACCTCCTAAGCCTGTGTTAACCTCAGACTTTATTTGAATTGTTTATCACAAAACCCAATTAATTTCCCCCATAGGAAGGGCTGAACGAACCAGAGGTAACACATTTCCGGTTTATTATGACACATTCTTATTTACAGTGACGGCCTACCTCGGCCAAACCCTAACCCGGATGATGCTGGCCAATTATGTGCCGCCCTATGGGACTTCCAATCACGGCCAGTTGTGAATCAGCCTGGAATCAAACCAGGGTCTGTAGTGACACCTCAAACACTGAGATGCAGTGCCTTAGACCGCTGCGCCACTCGGGAGCCCTCACTCGCTCCTTGTGCGTGAAAGTCAGCTCAGAGCAAATTGTAATGTGGAAGGGCTGAGACATAAGCCTACACATGAACTACTGTGCAAAGAAACGCTATCTGAGATTATAAACTGGGTGGTTCGAGCACTGAATGCTGACTGACAACCATGGTATATCAGACCGTATACCGCGGGTATGACAAAACATTTATTTTTACTGCTCTAATTACGTTGGTAACAGTTTATAATAGCAAATCAAATCAAACCAAATTTAATTTTATTGGTCACGTACACGTGTTTAGCAGATGTTATAGTGCATGTAGCGAAAGGCAGAGAATATACATTAGCCGTGGTATATTGGCCATATACCACAACCCCTCGTGCCTTATTGCTTAAATAAACCAAAGCATGAGAAAATAACGAAAAGTCTACTGTAGGCTATCTGAATTGTGTAGTAAGCCTACCATAGGTCTGTCTATATTATGATGTCATGTCATCATGCATACTTGAAACCGGAAAAAATGTTTATAGGTGGTTGGAGTACACCATTGCCACTGCTAACTGCAAAAAATAACGCAGACGGTTACACAGTATTTGTCTACTTGGTGGTATTTGTTACAATGCACAGAATGAAACACAGTGGATACATTTTCGATGTGGATGACATAGTTAATAGCTGTATATCGTTACACAAGTGGAGCAGCATTCCTTCCTGCGTGGCTCACTACCAATTACAAAATAATACTGAAAAGTGAAATTATAATAAATAGATACGAGGAGAGGGTTCGGGGGTCTTTAAAATGATTTATACGTGAAAGTCCTGCCTTCAAATAAATCAACACTATATATATAATCCGCTACATATCTATAACACGCAGCCACTGTAAATTCGGTACAAATCGCATTCATGCTCAAGCCATTCGGTACTAGCTCAAGATATATTATAATAAAATGTTGTTCGACTATAAAACTGGCTTAATTAACGACCCGGGGGGGGGGGGGTGCCTTCCCTGTTTTTGACAACCTGTCTTGTCAACAGTGGACTAGACATGCACAATGATAGTCTACAAAGCAGTACAGGAAAAGGTAAAATAGGACTATATAGTGTTAATGTAGCTTACTTTCCGAGCTCCTCGTACAGCTGATATTCGTCTGTAAATCTGGTCGAGGTTACAATTGTAGCCATGTTGTGCAGGAGGGTATCGCCTCTCGTTTCTGTGACTGCCTCGCTCAGGATTCGGGGGGAGATCTCGTAAACTCAAAGGGAGATACTAAAAAACTAAGATGTCTAAACGGGATCCTTGTGAGGACTCTGAACTCTGACGTCACCCAATTTAAGTTTAAATTTGAAACGGCTAGGGGTTAAGGTTAAGTTTAGAGTTAGGTTGGGGCTATGGTCAAGATGAGGGTAAGGGTAAGGGGTAAAGTCAGGGTTAGGGTTCAGGGCTTAGGGAAGGGAAGGGACGTCCCAAGGATCTAAATTAGCATTGACCGGGGGAGAAGGCGGAGGAGAGCGATAGTAGCAGAGACGGAAGAGGAAGCGAGACACCCCACTCCCTCATTTTTTCTGGTTAAATTACATTTAACTACACTACACAGAACAGCCAGCTGCTGTCGCGCTTGGTGTCTTTGGGAACAGAGAACTGACAATATTTTTCAATGGTAAACGGCTTGAGTGAACTGTCTTCATTTATCCACCATCTTTGGTAGTAGCCCTAGTGGTGATGGCTGTGGTAGAGGAAAAAGGCTAGCAACGCGAGATCCCTGGTCTCGAGCGCTACTGATCTAGGATCAGCTTCCTTTGCATGAATCCTTTCGGTATTATAAAGTTAAACTGACCCCAGATAATCTCAAATGGACGGCATTATCCTACAAGGGAAGGCAAGAGGTAAAGTGAAAAGATATGGCAGCCCAAAATGAGTGATCACATTAAATTACAATCTAAATGTAAGTGTTGCAGATTTCCCATATTTGTCAGTATATGCATTTGAACTGTAAATATACTGTAAAGATAGGCCTGTGCCTACTATTAAGATATTTCTCTGGAAAATCATAGTATGAAGTGACTAGGCCTTCCAGTAGGCCTTGACTGATTTTTGTGGATGTTGTAGGTTGAAATGGATCTATCAGGAGTAACACTGACATGCCTTGCATTGAAATTGATTTGATCACAATCAAACACATCTTGCAAAAGCACACATATAATGGCGCTGGAGGGAATGACACCCTTTTTACGGGTTCCTGCCCAATTGTGCTATTTTGTGTATTTATTTGTGCTGATCTTAACTTTCTTTGACCAAAAATAGCTTTTGGACAACAGAACAGCTATCCCTAACCTCCATTTGGACGAGGACTTCTACTTTAATGAGTCAGAGGCGAAATACATATTGATTATTGCAACCAGGCCCAAATCCCCGACACTCGAAGAAGGAGATGACGCTATAGAGTCCGGGGTGCGGGATACCTGATGAGACTATGTTGGAGAGTGAATAAATCGCCTCTACCCTCTGTTCTATTGGCAAACTTGCAGTCACGGGAGAATAAACTGGATGAGCTCTGTTTGAGACTACCTTATCAAAATGCTCTGAAGAACTGTAATATCCTATGTTTCTCAGAGTCGTGACTGAACAAGGACATGGTAAATATAAATCTAGCTGGTTTTTCTATACATCGGTTGGACAGAACGACTGCGTCGGAGAAGCTCAGATGAGGTGGTGTGTGTCTCTTTGTTAAAAATAACTGGGGCATGATCTCTAATATAAGGAAGTCTTGAGGTTCTTCTGACTTGAGTTAGAATACCTCATGATAAGCTGTAGACCACACTATTTACCAAGAGAGTTTTCATCTATATTTTTTGTAGCGGTTCATTTACCACCACAAACCGATGCTGGCAGTAAGACAGCACTCAACATGCTATATAGTGCTATAAGCAAACAAGAAAATGCTCACCCAGAGGCGGCGCTCCTAGTGTCTGGTGAATTTAATGCTTGATAACTCCAATCCTTTTACACTATTTTTTTACCAGCATGTCACCTGTGCAATTAGAGGCAAAAAAACTCTAGATCCCCTTTACTCCACACACAGAGACGCATACAGAGCTCGACCTCACCCTCCATTTGGCAAATCTGAATATAACTCTATCCTCCTGATTCCTGCATAAAAACAAAAGCTCAATCAGGAAGTACCAGTGACTCGCTCAATACGGAAGTGGTCCGATGAAGCGGATGCTAAGTTACAGGACTGTTTCACTAACACAGACTGGAATATGTTCCGGGATTCATCCGATGGCATTGAGGAGTTTACCACATCAGTCACCAGCTTCATTAATAAGTGCATCAACAACATTGTCCCTACAGTGACTGTACGTACATATCACAGGACGTTTCCATGTGTTTGAAACCATTCCATTCACTCAATTCCTGCCATTATTATGAGCCATCCTCCCCTCAGCAGCCTCCTGTGGTACATATCCCAACCAGAAGCCATGGATTACAGGCAACATCTGCACTGAGCTAAAGGCTTAGAGTTGCCGCTTTCAATGAGCAGGACACTAATCCGGACGCTTATAAGACATCCCGCTACGCCCTTCGACGAACTATCAAACAGGCAAAGTGTCAATAAAGGACCAACATCGAATCCTACTACACCAGCTCTGACGTTTGTTGGATGTGGCAGGGCTTGCAAACTATCACGGATTACAAAGGGAAACCCAGCCGCAAGCTGTCCAGTGACGGGAACCTACCAAACAAGCTAAATAAACTCTATGCATGCTTCGAGGAATAGCAACACTGAACTATGCACGAGACTACCAGCTGTTCCAGACAACTGTGTGATCACGCTCTCCGTAGCCGATGTGAGTAAGACCTTTAAACAGGTTAACATTCATAAAGCCGCAAGGCCAGACGGATTACCAGGACCGTACTCAGAACATGCGCTGACCATCTGGAAAGTGTCTTCACTGACATGTTTCAAACAGACCACCATAGTCCCTGTGCCCAAGAACGCCAAGGTAACCTGTCTAAATGACTATCACCCCGTAGCACTCACCTCTGTGGCTCACATCAACACCACCATCCCAGACACCCTAGAACCACTCCAATTCACATACCGGCCAGATCCACAGAGGATGCAATCTCTATTGCACTCCACACTGCCCTTTCCCACCTGGGCAAAAGGAACACCTACATGAGAATGCTGTTCATTGACTACAGCTCAGCATTCAACACCATTGTGCCCTCCAAGCTCATCACTAAGCTAATGACCCTGGGATTAAACACCTCCCACAGCAACTGGATCCTGGACTTCCTGACGTGCCGCCCCCAGGTGGTGAGGGTAGGCAACAACACATCCACCACACTGACCCTCAACACAGGGGCCCCTCAGGGGTGCGTGCTTAGTCCCTTCTTGTGCTCCCTGTCCACCCATGACTGCGTGGCTGCGCATGACTCCAACACCATCACTTTGCAGACAACACAAGGCTGGTAGGTCTGATCACTGACGACAATGAGGCAGCCAACAGGGAGGAGGTCAGAGATCTGGAAGTGTTGTGCCAGGACAACAACCTCTCCCTCAATGTCAACAAGACAAAGGAGCTGATCGTGGACTACGCTGATCGTGGACTAGATTTGTCATGGGCCCTCAGATCCTCAAAAAAGTCCACAGCTGCACCATTGAGAGCATTTTGACTAGCTACATCACCACTTGGTATGGCACTGCTTGGCATCTGACCGCAAGGCGCTACAGAGGGTAGTGCGTACGGCCCAGTACAACACTGGGGCCGAGCTCCCTGCCATCCAGAACCTCGATACTAAGAGGTGTCAGAGGAAGACCCTAAACATTTTCAAAGATTCCAGCCACCGAAGTCATAGACTGATGCACCAAGTCTGGAACCAACAGGACCCTGAATAGCTTCTACCCTCAAGCTATAAGACCGCTAAATAGTTAGTTAAATAATTAACCAATAGCTACCAGGGATATCTGCATTGACCCTTTTTGCAATAATCTCTTTTGACTCCTCACCTACACTGCTGTTACTGTTTATTATTTATCCTGTTGCCAAGTCACTTTGTCTCTACCTATATGTAGATATCTACCTCAACAACTTTGTACCCCTGCACATCAACTTGGAACTGGTACCCTGTGTATATAGCCAAGGTATCGTTACTCATTGTGTATTTCCATGTTTTGTGTTGTTGGGAAGGCCCCTTAAGTAAGCATTTCGCTGTTAATCTACACCTGTTGTTTACAAAGCATGTGACAAATACAGTTCAATTCGATTCGAGCAAATTCATGCCTGCCCTGTCTCTCAGAACGTCTGATTCCCAGGCCACTCTAAGGCTCAACCTTCCTTTCAGATCGCAACGCTGCCTTTGCATGTCCCCTTCACACCCAACCACACATTTCCTCCTGTCCTGCACCATGTTCCTACTGATGGCCTTTCAGTATCTTCCTCTGTTTGCCCTGACTATACTGTAGGCTGTGGGATGGAGCTCCTCTCCCATCTCCTGACATACGTGTGTAGAGCACAGCCGATAAGTAAAGAATGGGCAAGGATTCAAAAGCTGAGAGCATGGTCTTCATCATCACCATGCCCTCCCTGTGTCCAGCTGCCACCGGCCTCCCCCAGCTTCCATATTCACCCAAGGGATATGTGACTCCCATCTCTCCAGGAGTCTGGAAGAGCTGCCTACTGTAGCATTCATTATCTGTGCTACTGTTTCCATCATAACACGCCCATAAACCAGAGAGCTGCTGCTGTGAAAGAGAAATCTGTGTCTTGTCCCTCTGGGGTTATAGGTTGAGCAAATTGAAAAAATGATTTGTTGTTTTTGTCTTAGTGTAGTATTAAAAGTTGCACTATGCAGAAATCGCTCCACCATTTCCTGGTTACTGAAACTCTAATAGTTTGCCTGATTTCAGATTTTGTGGCAAAATAAGATAGTATAGTGTAGAGAATCATTGTACCATCTAAACCCCTGTGAAAAATATTTTGCATAACCAAAAATATTGTTGTTTCAGCTGGTTGAAGCTGGTGTACAAAAGCAAAAACATAACTTAAGAATAGGAAGCAAATAAATAATGCACATAGAACATATCTACCAGGTCTTAGACTAGCTTTCAAGTAGAATGATAGCTCTATAACTCACATTTCTATGTGAATTTGGTAGGGTTGCCCAAAAAGTTAGTCTTGCCACGTTAACTGTAGGTTGTTGGAGCATCATTTTTAAAAGACTGAATTGAATTATGCCTGTTATGTAATATCATGCTCGCTGTAAAGGTTTATCTTAGCTTTAATGATTGTATTATGAAGAGTGTTAATAGGACTTGTTCACAGCATGTCTGTGCACACATGCGTGCAACTGTAGAGAGAGAGACAGACAGAATGCTCTGCAAGTATTTTTGTATACAGCTGTGCTTCTGTTCAACAATGTCTGTTCAGAGAAATTACAGTGCATTATGGAGGTATTCAGACCCCTTGACTCTTTCCAGATTTTGGTACATTACAGCCTTATTTTAAAATGGATTCAATCTTTTTTCCCCTCCATCTACACACAATACCCCATAATGACAAAGCAAAAGCAGGTTTTTAGAATTTTTTCACATTTATAAAAAAATACAAAACAGAAATATCACATTTACGTACAGTGCCAGTCATAAGTTTGGATACACCTTCTCATTCAAGGGGTTTTCTTTATTTTTAAAAACGTTTACATTGTAGAATAATAATGAACACATCAAAACTATGAAATAACACATATGGAATTATGTAGTCACAAAAAAGTTTTAAACAAATCAAAATATATTTTATATTTGAGATTCTTCAAAGTAGCCACCCATTTCCTTGATGACGGCTTTGCACACTCTTGGCATTCTCTCAACCAGGTTCATGAGGTAGTCACCTGGAATGCATTTAAATTAACAGGTGTGCTTTTGTTAAAAGTTCATTTGTGAAATTTCTTTCCTTCTTAATGCATTTGAGCCAGTCAGTTGTGTTGTGACAAGGTAGGGGTGGTATACAGAAGATAGCCCTATTTGGTAAAAGTCCATATTAATTTTTTTGGTTTCTACATCATTTCATGTGTGTTTGTTAATAGTTTTGGTGTCTTCACTATTATTTTACAATGTGGAAAATAGTAAAAAATTAAGAAAAAACCTTGAAAGAGTAGATGTGTCCAAACTTTTGAATGGTACTGTAAGTATTCAGACCCTTTAATTAGTGCTTTGTTGAAGCACCTTTGGCAGCGATTATAGCCTCATGTCTTCTTGTTTATGACGCTACAAGCTTGGCACACCTGTATTTGGGGAGTTTCTCCCATTCTTTTCTGCAGATCCTCTCAACCTCTGTCAGATTGGATGGGGAGCTTCACTGCACAAATATTTTCAGGTCTCTCCAGAGATGTTCGATCTGGTTCAAGTCCGGATTCTGGCTGGACACCTCAAGGACATTCAGAGACTTGTCCCAAAACCACTCCTGCATTGTCTTGGCTGTGTGCTTTGGGTCGTTGTCCTGTTGGAAGGTAAACCTTTGCCCCAGTCTGAGGTCCTGAGCACTCTGGAGTAGGTTTTCGTCAAGGATCTCGCTGTACTTTGCTCATCTTTCCCTCGATCCTGACTAGTCTCCCAGTCCCTGCTGCTGAAAAACATTCCCACAGCATGATGCTGCCACCACCATGCTTCACCGTAGGGATGGTGCCAGGTTTCCTCCAGACGTGTGTCAGAATGTGTGCGTACTGGTAGCGAAGTCAGGTGCAGGAGAGCAGAGATTTGTGAACAGGCGCACACTCTATTTAGGCAAAAGTGCAAAACGCGCAAAACAGTCACAAGAATTATGTTTAACAATAAACATCTTCGTGAAAAATAACACGGAAAAAACAATCCAGTCTGGCGCGTCAACAATACACACGTAACACAAACAATCTTACACAAAGACATGATGGGGAACAGAGGAATAAATAAATGCAGATTGATTGGGGAATGAAAACCAGGTGTGCAGGGAACAAGACAAAACAAATGGATACATGAAAAATGGAGCGGCGATGGCTAGAAAGCCGGCCACATCGACCGCCGAATGCCGCCCGAACAAGGAGAGGAGTTGACTTCGGCAGAAGTTGTGACAACGTAACGGCATTCAAACCAAAGAGTTCAATCTTGGTTTCATCAGACCAGAGAATTGTGTTTCTCGTGGTTGGAGTCCTTTAGGTGTCTTTTGGCAAACTTCAAGCGGGATGTCATGTGCCTTTAACTGAGGAGTGTCTTCCGTCTGGCCACTCTACCATAAAGGCCTGATTGGTGGAGTGCTGCAGAGATGGTTGTCCTTCTGGAAGGTTCTCCCATCTCCACAGAGGAACTCTGGAGTTCTCTCAGAGTGACTATTGGGTTCTTGGTCATCTCTCTGACCAAGGCCCCTCACCCCAGATTGCTCAGTTTGGCCGGGAAACCAGCTCTAGGAAGAGTCTTGGTGGTTCTAAACTTCTTCCATTTAAGAATGATGGAGGCCACTGTGTTCTTGGGGACGTTCAATGCTGCAGACATTTTGTGGTACCCTTCCCCAGATCTGTGCTTCGTTTTTGCTTTGACATGCACTGTCAACTGTGGGACTGTCACGCCCTGATCTGTTTTACCTGTCTTTGTGATTGTCTCCATCCTCCTCCAGGTGTCGCTCATCTTCCCCATTATCCCCTGTGTATTTATACCGGTGTTCTCTGTTTGTCTGTTGCCAGTTCGTCTTGTTTGTTCAGCTTACCGGTGTTTGTCCTGTCAGCTCCTGTTTTTTCCAGCCTCTCTTTTTCTCGCCATCCTGGTTTTGACCCTGGCCTGTCCCGTCTCTGTACCTTCCTGCCTGACCCTGAGCCTGCCTGCCGACTGGTACCCTTGCCCCATCTCTGGATTATTGACCCCTGCCTGCCTTGACCTGTCTCTTGTCTGCCCCTTGCACTATTAAACAATTGTTTATTCAACGTGTCTGCATCTGGTTCTTCCCTTGATTCCTGATTGGGACCTTAGGTGTGTGCCTTTCCAAATCCTGTCTAATCAATTGAATTTACCACAAGGGGACTAATCAAGTTGTAGAAACAACTCAAGGATGATCAATGGAAACAGGACGCACCTGAGCTTGATTTCGAGTCTCATGGCAAAGGGTCTGAAATAAGGTATTTCTGTTTTTAATTTTTTTACTTTCCGAAGGCACTGTATCTTTATTTGTGAGTGTGTGTTAAGCAATGAGTGTTTGTGTATGTTTTTTGTTGTTGAGAGATATAGTGTTAATGTGTGCCTGTTTGTGAGTGCATTTCTCTCACTGACGCAATGCTTTGTTTCTGGACTGGGCATGCCTTTTACAGGCAGGCAGCATTGTGGAGGGAGAGTGCCAGTGATTACAGAGTGTTTGCGGTGAACACAGGAGCTCTGGCTTCTTCTGTAATTACAGGGAGGCAGACTGATATGAAAGCCTAATTAGAGCGGTGCAGAGGTGCCTCAATATTAATTGCAGCATTTTCTGTGATGTTCCTGTCGGACGAGACTTCAGCAGGCGGTGTGCTGGGTTGAGTGGTGGGTGGTAACAGTGGGATGTCAGATCCTGGGAGGAGAGAGGGAGGAGGAGAGAGGGAGGAGGAGAGAGGGAAGAGGAGAGAGGGAGGAGGAGAGAGGGAAGAGGAGAGAGGGAAGAGGAGAGAGGGAGGAGGAGAGAGGGAAGAGGAGAGAGGGAAGAGGAGAGGGAGGAGGAGAGAGGGAAGAGGAGAGAGGGAAGAGGAGAGAGGGAAGAGGAGAGAGGGAAGAGGAGAGAGGGAAGAGTGGAGAGAGGGAGGAGGAGAGAGGGAAGAGGAGAGAGGGAGGAGGAGAGAGGGAAGAGGAGAGAGGGAGGAGGAGAGAGGGAAGAGGAGAGAGGGAGGAGGAGAGAGGGAAGAGGAGAGAGGGAGGAGGAGAGAGGGAAGAGGAGAGAGGGAAGAGGGGAGAGGGAGGAGGAGAGAGGGAAGAGGAGAGAGGGAGGAGGAGAGAGGGAAGAGGAGAGGGAGGAGGAGAGAGGGAAGGGGAGAGAGGGAAGAGGAGAGATGGAGGAGGGGGAGTTTCGCTGTTAGCCACTTTCCCCTCTGCCAAAGAAAAGCTGTATGCATCATGGGTGAAGGAATGCATCTGCCTAATATGGAAAAATAGTGTCCGATTCAGTGCCCTTTGACATCTCCTGAATGTAACACATTTCATTTACCTTCATTTAACTAGGCAAGTCAGTTATTTTCAATGACAGCCTAGGAACAGTGGGTTAACTGCCTTGTTCAGGGGCAGAACAAAATATTTTTACCTCATCAGCTCAGGGATTTGATCTTGCAACCCTTCGGTTACAAGTCCAATGCACTAACCACTAGGCTACCTGCCGCCTCATTGCCAATTGCCAATAATATGTGTACTTATTATGTATTCCAGGGCTGGTGTATTGCTGCAAGGGTGGTCGTCTCCTAGATGTAAAGCTGTTGTGAAGCGGTAAGTGTTATAACTGGTATACAGTACCTTAGGTGAAGGCATATCAAAAGGTCCCGAGTTCAGACTAGTCCCCATACGTATAAGCCTTGATTGTTCTTCTTAAATTGGTCACGAGTCCTTCATCCACACCACGTGTACATTTCGCGCACACACACATGTACACACACATGTACACACACACGTACACACACACGTACACACACACGTACACACACACACACACACACACACACACACACACATATATACACAATTGGGCAGCAGAGCCATATTTGAGCTGAGTGAGGAAAAAGCCTCTCATAAACTGAGACAATAAAGCCCTCCCCTAACTTCCTGTTTTTGTTGCTCTGTCGTCATCGTATTACATTGCATTATTTCTATGCGTAGCAGACACCTCCAGAGCTTCTACGTTCCACAGCAAACAACTCCGCCACACAGCAGTGGAGAGAGATGCAGTAGTGGAACCATTGAGGTTGAGTGACTCACTCAACAAGAATTATGCCAATTTGGTTGGTGGGTGGCCCCTCCTCTCTTCCTAGGTCATCCTCCCAGGAAGGAGTGAACTTTGAAATGGTGTGTAGAGCACAGCTGATGAGTAGAGGATGGGTAAGGATTCAAGGAATGAGAGCATCGCCTCCCTCATCCAGCCCTATCGACTCTCTCTTTCAGAGGAAAGGACTGTACTCAATTCTGCACTTCTTTCCAAATGCCTGTTTGTTATCACTCTATCTACACAGAGTAAGGCTGAGCATGACATTGTCATCACCAACAAAAAACAATACATGAAGTATGCTATACTGTATCTGAGTCGGTCTGTCTTTCACCACAGCGAAAGGATGAGCAAGGCATTATCGGCAATCAGATGGTGAAACCCCAACAGAAGACATGGAGGTATCTGCATCAAAGCTGTTCCTTCCCCTTTTCCTGGCAGCTATCGGATATCACTACTGCACCCCCATTGGCTGTCTCTGTGGATTACAACACCATAGGATTCTTCTAATGACCCATTAAAAGGACATCAGAGCAATTCCCAGGGTTAATAGGTGACCCTTTACCAATGGACACTGTCAATGTGTTCTGCCCATTCATTGTCATCACACAGTTTTAAAGAGTGTCTATTTAACTGTGTTTCAGTGTGTTTATATTACAGTATGTATCTACTATCCACACGATCTTCATGTGTACTACACACGACTTCACTCCAGGGCAACAACCCTTTCTTTCCTGTTGACTCAACACGCTAGAGGTATTTGAAGGCAGAGAGCCCAACTCTGAACATATCAGACTGTTTCATCTGCCATTGTCGCTGTGAGCTCATTACAGGTCACTTCCTCCCAGCTGGCCTTCTGGACACTTCAGCGATTTATAGGTTCTGTCAGTTCCTCATTCCTGCAGGACCCACTGTGTCACTTCACAGGAAATAACTCGCTATGTGCCTTTTGACACAGACTGACGGGGCCTCTAAGTGGCTCATCTCATTCCCAGATTCCAATTTCAGTATGTTGGCTGCAAGGATAGTACTATGCATGTATCTACATGGAATGTGTGCACACACACACACACACACACACACATGCACATAAACACATACACACAGAAGCTCAACACAAGTGACAAACCGCCCACACATTCTGTCAAATAGTATTTATAAATGGAAAGCAGCAAAAGGCAGAACACATTTTGGTTAGCATCAAATTATACATAGGCACTTACTGGTAATGTTATGACATGTTCATCTTCACAAATGAGGAGAATACAGATAAGACAAGGAATTCTTCAAATGGCCTTGCTGCCCCCCTAGGGAGCCTTCCTCCTTCTCCTCTCCTCCTCCTTAATGTTTATGTAACTCTTCATATCTGTTCTCATTTCTCACAAACATATTCATCCTCCCTATCACTTGTGAACTGACCTGATCTCTGAATGAAACGAGAAAGACTGAGGAGGAAGAAGACGAGAAGAAGATGACGAAGAGAGAGGAGGAGGATGAAGAAAAGTTTCCTACTGCTGTGGGAAAGAGGCAAGGAGCAAGGGAGAATTAGATGAAATTAGTGAAAGATAGGGAGAGAGGACAAGAGGGAAGGGTGAGACTTGGCTAGAGAGGAGGAGGCAGGGAAGTAGTAGGCAGCTTGGTGCACACTCCGTCATACTGATGGAAATGAGAAATAAAGAGTGTTTCTCTGTCCTGTGTGTGGGATTGCTGCAGGATTGCTGAACATAGCCTCCAGTACATGCATAATCACACACATTCCTTTCTACACAAATGGCTTACAGTCAAGAGATGCAAGGTTCACATCTGATCTGATCTGGCTTCTGTATTGTTGCATGTCCAAACCTGTGTCACCCTGATCCAGTCTGATCCAGTTACATCTGCATTATTTCACAGTCTGGGATTTGCCAGCTGGCATATCACACTTACTTACAGTATGAGCTACATATGTCTGGAACATGGCTTAAATTATAGGTGTACTGTACTGTAACAGCACTGAAGAGCACAACAGCCACAGTATCTCTGGCTTAGCTTATGCTGGCCAGTACCCACTTTAGAATTTTGATGCAGTGAGGTATTGTTTAGAGTTGGTTTGGGAACAGAGAAGTATTTGATAAGCAGTGTGTAGCCTAGAAGGTCCATTCTATCACCACGTACAAATAACAAAACAACAAATGAAAGAAATATCTCTCTGGGTGTCCGAGTGTAATTCTGATTGTGTCCTTCTGTTCATGGGCAGATGAGACATCAAAACATCACTCTCAACATCAATCTCACAGTTGCACAAAGTCACCCTACTTAGTGGCCAGGGGACAGCCAGTGACTAAGATCCAGTCACATGTAGGCCGGTCAGTCCTGCCTGTAGATCCACGTGCTCCTTCCCTCCCTCTGTGGACTAAAAGAAGAGAGAGGACCTCTGCATCCGGGAGCCCACCTTCTTAAAGAGGGCTTTCAGTTTGCACACCTTACAGTGCCTCATTTTACTACTCTTTGCCTTCCCTTTCCCTCCCTCCTCGCTGCCCTCTGGCCCCTCGCTGCCTGGCTCACCCAGCCATGGTGTCCACACCCCCCCATGGAGCTGGGGGTCCGCCATGTGGTCATCGGGGGGGTTTCGGGGCGGCACGGCCGTCTGGTTGTACTCGGCCAGCCTGGCCAGCAGTATTTTGACCACCTCAGGCCTTGCATCGGCTAGGTCTAACCTCTCATAAGGGTCAGCGGTGATGTTGAAAAGCCACACAGACTTCCCCCTCTGGTCCCGACGTTTCTCCATGCCCTGCCACTGATGGGGCCCCCCGGGCAGGGTCTGAGGGGGCACCCAGTCCCCATCACCCACATTTCCCGTCAGCAACTTCCAGTCCCCGGCCCGAATTGCCGCCCGCAATGCCGTGTCCCAGATGCCAAAGCCGTTAAGGGCCAGGGTCCTGGAGTCTGCCTCCCCAGGCCGTCGGGATACCGGGTCGATGTTGAACAGGATCTCGGTGCGGGGGCAAGGCAGCCCCTGGCTGATGGCCCCCCACACATTGTGGCCGTCCAGCTGGCCTCTGTCCTTCTCCGGTGCCCCTGCCAGAGACAGCAGGGTTGGGTACCAGTCAGAAACATGGATCAGTGCCTTGCTCACCGTTCCTTTCCTCTTCAGGAGTGGGCTGTGGACGAAACCCACCGCCCGTACTCCCCCCTCCCAGTACGTGCCCTTCCCCCCACGCAGGGGCCAGTTGCAGCCCCCAGAGAGGGGCTGGCCCCCGTTGTCTGAGGAGTAGACCAGGACAGAGTTCTGGTAGAGGCCACGAGTCCTCAGCTCCTGCACCAGCGCCCCCACACCCTCGTCAACACAGCTCACCATGGCTGCGTAGAGTCGCCGCGGGCGGTTGTCCAGGGCACTGTAGCGTTGCAGAAAGTGGTCTGGTGCCTGGAGGGGTGTGTGGACTGCCTGGAGGGCCAGGTACAGGAAGAGGGGCTTCCGGGGGTCATGGGCCCTCAGGATCTTCTTAACCCTGGACAGAAAGAGGAGGCAACCAGGTCTGGGTTGGTTACATCTTTATATAACTGAGACATTATGTAAAATACATAGATTCCGTAGTGTCCAAACCTCGGAATCTACAACCTCACAATTCTAATCAAATGCAAATCACTCTAAAAACCTCTTCATTCCGTTTCCAACATGAACAATAGTGTTTACTACTAGATAAGCTCCTTCTCATAAATATCACCAGATGTGTGTAAGACCTGGCCTCACCTCTCTATGTAGAGCGTTGTGGAGTAGTTACCGCTCATCTCCCAGGCTGGTCTCTCCCCATCGTGCAGGTCGAAGCCGCAGGCCTCAGCCTGGTCACAGCTCTGGTAGGAGAAGTGGTCACCGCTGCCAGTCAGGGAGCCCAGGAAGCTCTGGAAGCCGCGGCCCGTGGGCAGGCAGCCCGGCCGGCAGAAGCCCAGGTGCCACTTTCCTACCATGTGGGTGCTGTAGCCCGCTTCCTGCAGCCGCTCAGCCAGGGTGGGCGCATCCGGGGGCAGGCACAGCGGCTGGCGTGCCCGGATGATAGAATGCTGGAGGCCCGTGTGAATCTGGTACCTGGAAGAAACGGGAAGTGGAGTGGAGGTCAGGGCGAAGCCAAGATTATGTAGATTTCCCAAACCACAAAGGGAAAGATTCCCAGAACCAGTGAGACATCCCTCCCATTTATTGACAGGGATCAACATCACCACCTTCACACATTTGTTCTAAACGCATACAGTACATGTCTTTTCACAACAAAATGCAATGTGTTGACAGATCACTCCTTTATTTAGAAGAAAGGTTATAGGAATGCATAGAAGTGTGAGAGGAATTAGATCATTCCGGATAACACTAGATAGGCCTAATAAGCCAGCGCAGTACACTAAGTACATTACTCACCGCCCGGTCATAAGCTGGCTGCGTGAGGGTGAGCAGATCGGCTGGACATAGTAGTTCTCCAGCTTCACCCCTTCTCCAGCCAGCTGGTCCAGGACCGGAGTGTGGATGTCCGAGCCATGGTAGCCCACGTCCCCATAGCCCTGGTCATCCGCCAGGATGAAGATGAGGTGGGGAGGCATGGTGCCTGGGATCCTCCCAGAGCCCGAGTCATCCTGGGTCTGACCCCCTCGCATGCAGCAGAGAAAGCCTAGTACGGCCACTCCGAGCAGGGGGAAGCCCGACTCGACAGCCCCTCTCATAACTATCGTCAGTCTGGAGGTTAGTCTCTGTCTGGGATCTGCTACTCCGATTTAGAGCAGCCTTGCGGAGCCCTCCCTGCGCTCTGTCTGCACAAACAGTGGGGGTGGTGAATGCAGGAGGCTACCTGTTGAGGCCACTGAGTTGCAGGGGGAGCATAGTGAGTGTACGTACACCAGAAAAAGGATTGATCTTTCTTGCCCCTACCTCTCTGTTGTCTCCCTATTCATCTCCACGTTGCATAAGACGTCCTTGATGTGCTGCGAGTAGGTGAGGGTACTGGATAATGTCGCTGTCTGTGAGATAGTTTGGTGTGTGTCACACTTAGTGTCCCTCACACTGCTCTGTCTCAAGTTCTGTCTAGGTTGTGTCTGTCTGGGCTGTGTGTGTCTGGGCTGTGTGTGTGTGTGTGTGTCTAGTCGTAGGTACATAGGCTTCCCCTTCACAGCAACTTGCCACATTTTTCTACCCCTACAGGCGCCTCCTGGGTCGACTGGGCAGAACTGGTCCACTGGCTGGCACACACACACACACACACACACAAAATCAAATGTTATTTGTCACGTGCCTCGTAAACAACAGGTGTAGACTAACAGTGAAATGCTT
Source organism: Oncorhynchus kisutch (assembly GCF_002021735.2). Classification (NCBI taxonomy): domain Eukaryota; kingdom Metazoa; phylum Chordata; class Actinopteri; order Salmoniformes; family Salmonidae; genus Oncorhynchus; species Oncorhynchus kisutch. The sequence continues at coordinate 68,810,626 of NC_034177.2, forward strand.
ACATATGGTCCCTTCCCAACAATGCAGAGAGAACATTTTGAAAAATAATAACAGAAGGAATAAACACACAGTGAGTAACGATAACTTGGCTATTTACACTGGGTACCAGTACTAAGTTGATGTGCAGGGGTAGGAGGGAATTGATGTAGATAGGTACATATAGGTAAGGGTAAAGTGACTAGGCAAACAGGATAGATAATAAACAGTAGCAACAGCATATGTGATGAGTCAAAAGGGTCACGCACGTACTCACACACACACACAAACTCAGCAAAAAAATAAACGTCCCTTATTCAGGACAATGTCTTTCAAAAATAATTTAAAAAAAATTCTAATAACTTCACACAAATATTCATTGTAAAGGGTTTAAACACTGTTTCCCATGCTTGTTCAATGAACCATAAACAATTAATGAACATGCACCTGTGGAATGATCGTTAAGACACAGTTTACAGTTTAACAGTTTACAGTAGGCAATTAAGGTCACAGTTGTGAAAACTTAGGACACTAAAGAGGCCTTTCTACTGACTCTGAAAAACACCAAAAGAAAGATGCCCAGGGTCCCTGCTCATCTGCGTGAACGTGCCTTAGGCATGCTGCAATGAGGCATGAGGACTGCAGATGTGGCCAGGGCAATAAATTGCAATGTCCGTACTGTGAGACGTCTAAGACAGTGCTACAGGGAGACAGGACGGACAGCTGATCGTCCTCACAGTGGCAGACCATGTGTAACAACACCTGCACAGGATTGGTACATCCGAACATCACACCAGTGGGACAGGTACAGGATGGCAACAACAACTGCCCGAGTTACACCAGGAACGCACAATCCCTCCATCAGTGCTCAGACTGTCCACAATAGGCTGAGAGAGGATGGACTGAGGGCTTGTAGGTCTGTTGTAAGGCTGGTCCTCACCAGACATCACCGGCAACAGCATCGCCTATGGGCGCAAACTCAGGACTGGCAAAAAGTGCTCTTCACTGACAAGTTGCGGTTTTGTCTCACCATGAAAGACAGTCGGATTCGCGTTTATCGTCGAAGGAATGAGCGTTACACCGAGGCCTGTACTCTGGAGAGGGATCGATTTGGAGGTGGAGGGTCCATCATGGTCTGGGGTGGTGTGTCACAGCATCATCGGACTGAGCTTGTTGTCATTGCAGGCAATCTATCAATCAATCGCTGTGAGTTACAGGGAAGACATCCTCCTCCCTCATGTGGTACCCTTCCTGCAGACTCATCCTGACATGACCCTCCAGCATGACAATGCCACCAGCCATACTGCTTGCTCTGTGCGTGAATTCCTGCAAGACAGGCATGTCAGTGTTCTGCCATGACCAGCGAAGAGCCCGGATCTCAATCCCATTGAGCACGTCTGGGACCTGTTGGATCGAAAGGGTGAGGGCTAGGGCCATTACCCCCAGAAATGTCCGGGAACTTGCAGGTGCCTTGGTGGAAGAGTGGGGTAACATCTCACAGCAAGAACTGGCAAATCTGGTGCAGTCCATGAGGAGGAGATGCACTGCAGGACTTAATGCGGCTGGTGAATCCTGACTGTTACTTTTGATTTTGACCCCCCTTTATTCAGGGACACATTATGCCATTTCTGTTAGTCACATGTCTGTGGAACTTGTTCAGTTTATGTCTCAGTTGTTGAATCTTGTTATGTTCATACACATATTTACACATGTTAAGTTGCTGAAAATAAATGCAGTTGACAGTAAGAGGACGTTTTTTGTTGTTGCTGAATTTATAATGGTTTGGAAACTCCTCCAAAAGCTATTGAAAAACACGTGGATGATACAGATGTATGTATCTTAATTTGATCACCCTGTTGCAGGATAACTTTTTGCTGGACATTTGAAACGTGTAGTGTATTTGAGGTTTAAAAAGGCTTGTGAAGATGACAATTTCCACTTTGAAATTTCACCTGATTTTCCCTTGCAAAAAATGTATCAATCCCTAAAATAAATTCCAATAAATATAATCCACATAATAATGCACACTTCCTGTTGCTGTAGGAATATTTTCCTGCTGCGGCAGGTACCCTAGCGGTTAAGAGTGTTGGGCCAGTAACCGAAAAGTCGCTGGTTCGCAACATGGGTAGCCGGCAAGGTGAAAAAAATATGCCGTTCTGCCCTTGAGTGAGGCAGTTAACCCCCAACAACAATTGCTCCCCGGGCACCGATGACGTTGATTAAGGCAGCCCCTCGAACCTCTCTGAATCAAAGGGTTCGGGTTAAATTCTGAAGACACATTTTGGTTGAATGCATTCAGTTCTGACTAGGTTTCCCTTTCCTGTAGTAAATCGTCTCAAATTATGATCTTGCATCTGTATAGTTCACGGTGAAACACAATGTTGACACCTCCTGGCCACAAGGTCAAGTACAACCCCAAGCTCCAGCTGCATTGACAAGTACAGTGCCGTCTAGAGACACAGCTGCTGCTTTAAAGCAACACGCGAAAGGTTTGCTGTGCGAAACAACAAGTAGAATCAATGCCTCCCATCCCTCACATTTCAGTTTAATCATAGATAAGCTTTGATTTTTTTTAATTTGACCTTTATTTAACCAGGCAAGTCAGTTAAGAACAAATTCTTATTTTCAATGATGGCCTAGGAACAGTGGGTTAACTGTTCAGGGGCAGAACGACAGATTTGTACCTTGTCATCTCGGGGGTTTGAACTTGCAACCTTCCGGTTACTAGTCCAACACTCTAACCACTAGGCTAACCTGTCGCCCCAAAAACACAGAGCATCAATAGATCTGTCTGACGGCCTGATGCTCACACGCCGAATCATACTGATTTATTATGTTTCCTTTCTGTAACCACAGGAAAGTGTCGGTTTTGCGCTCATTCAATTCCCAGAAGAGAAGATTTATCAAGGAATATTTTCTCCATACAGTATTAGTTATATTAGGCCTATTAGTGGTCAAATTGAAGTAATGATGAAAGATTTATTTTCAGTTCTGAAGCCTGTAGTTGGATCAGAATGTGACACTTATAGCTGGATTATTAAAAGCACATTATCTGACAGAGAGTAGATCTTCATTAGGGTAAGTCAACCTAGTAGAGTGCAGTAGTACCAGACAACCAGGTCCTATTTCAGAGGACATTCCCTCACTATTAAGATCTGAAGCAAATATGACGTTTCAACAAAATATTTGTCTTTCATTACTTAATACCAATTGAACGAAACCACCATTGATGACAATTCAACTTCCCATACGTACACAAACAGTGAACTCTATCTTGTGATCAAGCGAGTACAGAAACATCGCATCCTGTATAGTGAGCAACATATCCTGGCTGCCTTCCACTTTGTGGGCCTATCGACCAGCCGGTCTCTGGTTCGCCCCCACAACACTACTTTCCCATAAAGCTGAGAGAAAATCAATGCCACAGAAAGAAGTACATTTCCTACAATAGGGCCACAGCAGATACGGTAGCTATTTGATTTGATTTCACAGCCCTTTTTTCATTTTGTATTATTTTGTTATAGTCATACACAGAGGAGGTGTGTGGAGCAGTGGGAGGAGGGAGGGGGGAGAGAAACAACGGTACTAGAGGGAGAAGTGGGAGATTGGAGACAGGAACATAAACAGACAAACACTCCAAAAAAGAACAGTTGTTGCACAGAGCCATCAGTGTAGATCAAGTCTTGGCAGGAAGGAGCAAACCCGGAGTTGGATAGGGATGAGGGGGTTAGAAATAAGAGGTTCATGGAAAGTGACAACTGTCTTCTTGGGGGAGAGGGTGGCTGTATTAGGCAAGTGCAGGGTCTTGTGCTGCTCCTTCCTCTGCCTGGCTGCTCTCCAAGGAGCCACAGATAGATGTGAAATAACCAAACATACAGAAATAACATCTACCAGTTTTCAAAAAGACAAAAATTACAGTATTATAAATGTTTTGGTGAGCTGAAAAGAAGCCTCTCTCCGAATGTGGTAGGATCATGTCAGACAAAACCATTTGGTGATTTCTGTTTACCATGGGCAGAAGAGCTAGGCTTAAATAATTGTACCCTAGGCTGTGTGTGAATTGACTCTGTGTCATGGTGCCTGCTGCCTCTTCTGCCTAGCGTGCAAGCATGTGTGTTCTCCATGACATAGACACCAGTGACCTCACAGACATGTTCTGGGAAGAAAGAAGAGTATATATGGCAGGCAGGGTCTCAGGCAGACTGGCAGATCTCAGGGAGAGAGAGAGAGATGTATCTTGATAAATAGGGTTTTCATTCTCATCCTACAAAAAAAATGTCTGAGGTAATACATACATTCACAACACACTGATTTCTGACAGAGACGCTACCTTGTTCTTGGTTATACGTTTTGTGGGTGTTAGCAAGCGGTGGAGAAAACCACAGTGGTAACCAGTCATCAGCAATTGAAATGAAGTCGAGATGAGAACCACTGAGGTCACAGACGATTAAAGAGACAGACAGACAGAAGCAGTGGAGGACATCAAACATGACACATGTCAGTAAGAATCATGTAAAACTCGCTGCACTATATTTGTATTTATTATGGACCTCCATTAGTTACTGCCAAGGCAGCAGTTACTCTTCCTGGGCCCCAAAAAATCAAGGCACTTCTATACCATTTTTTAAATATTTCTGAAATACAATACATTTCACAACAGATTTCATAACACATTAAGTGTGTGCCCTCAGGCCTCTACTCTACTACCACATATTTACAACACAAAATCCATGTGTACGTGTGTGTATAATGCGTATATTATCGTGTGTGTGTGTGTATGCGTGTCCGTGTGTGTGTCTAAACAGTCCCCATAAGGTGTATTTGTATCTGTTTTTACTGCATGTGTTACTTGATGTGGAATAGAGTTGGCTGTATGTAGTACCGTGCACCTCCCATAGTCTAACAATCAAAACTATGTGAAGGTGATCCTGCCACTGACCTTGTAATGCAGTCCCAGTAGTACTCTGGTATCACAATGGAAACCCAATTCTTTCCCCATTAATCTCCATTTCCATAGGAAATATAATATTCAAAGCAAGACAAGGACCATACCAAAACAAGCCTTTCAACACCATTCCATCATTGCATGAAATGAAAACTTTGTTAAATTAACTAGTTTGTGCTGTACTGTACTTTCTATTCTTTCCTCATAGGCCCGTGATTGCATCCTCCCCATCAAGCCTGTCCCCTGAAGAGCGTCGCTCCGTTAGACTGATCAATAAGGAAGAGGATTACACAGCCCCATTGCTGCCTACAGCCCGTGTTGCTAACTATTTTTCAGTGAGAATCGCTATTGGCTCCTTGATTTGTCGCTAGATGACGTTTTGCTATTACCGCGATGACTCCAAGAGCAACAATTTGTCTTGCTGCGGCACCAACTACGGTCCCCAGATTAGCGTCCCCCCCCCCCCCCCCCCCCTCCGCACACCCCCTCCCTGTTTTTATCTGCCTGTGTCTGTGACTTCTGTTGCGCAGACAGCTTCTCCCTCTCTCGTGTGCGGCAGAATATATTGGAAAAGGCCCTAAATGCTGTCAAAACCATAGAAATCCTCGGTGTCAAAACTCCCCAAAGGCAGCTTGAAAAGTAGCTGCATTTGTCCCTGGAAAGGTCTGAAAACACAGTAATCAGTCTGCTCACTGTGTTGGGGGGCTGCCCGATGCACAGATAGATCAACGAGTTATTGCATACGCGCACTTCACAGAGTAGGCGTTCCCCAGCGGAAATATGCAAATGTTTGCTAGAACGCGGGAATCGATCTCGCTAGCTCGTGGTTGGCTCTTCTCACCTCCTTGCTTGTTCTGCCCACTATGGCTGCTTTGTTACCATTTGAAACGACAGGCTTTGGTCTATCTTGGTTCAGTTAGAAAAATCTTTGGCCAATTGGTGACAGCGCCATCCGGTGGCTCAACAGAACAATGCATGCAGACTGTTGCGCGGATATCCCTGTAGTAAGGGGTGTAGGGTTCTTTGAACACTGGTGGAGGTATTCTATGTCATACTTGAGTAAAAGTAAAGTTACCTTAATTAATAGAAAATGACTCAAGTAAAAGTGAAAGTCACCCAGTAAAATATTACTTGAGTAAAAGTATAAAAGTATTTGGTTTTAAATATACTTAAGTATCAAAATTAAAAGTAAAAGTATAAATAATTTCAAATCCCTTCTATTAAGCAAACCAGACAGCACAATTTTCTCTCTTTTTTTTTTGTTGCCCAGATAGTAGGGGCACACTCCAACACTTAGACATCATTTATAAACCATGCATTTGTGTTTAGTGAGTCCGCCAGATCAGAGGCAGGGGATGACCAGGGATGTTCTCTTGATAAGTGTGTGAATTGGACCATTTTCCTGTCAAAATGTAACGAGTACTTTTGGGTGTCAGGGAAAATGTATGTAGTAAAAAGCACATTATTTTCTTTAGGAATGTAAGTGAAGTAAAAGTAAAAGTCAAGTAAAGCACAGATTCCCCACAAAACTACTTATGTAGTACTTTAAAGTATTTTTACTAAAGTACTTTACACCACTGCCAATGCACGACCCAATGCTGCTGAAAAATGTAATCTCAAGTTTGAAGAGGGTTTCTTTCATTATGAAGGTAAGAGTTTCTCCTCATAGTGCCCTTCCATAGAAAGAGACCACATGAGGATGGTTACAATATACATACATACTTCACTGACAGGCAGTCAACCAGCTGGCCCTTGAGAAAGCTGTGTGTGTGTTTTTGTGTGCGTGCATGTGTGCATGTGTGCATGCACATGCACAGGTGTGTGACTCACAGCTGGCAGCAGGCATGGGTCAAAGAGGGCCACATGGCTCTCTCAGGTCCATGCCACTAAGCAGCTGACACAGGCAGTAGCTGTGAGTGGGTAAAATCACCGTGGAAGCCATAAAAAAAAGCCATATTACAACCTGTTTTGTGATAAACGCGTTGTTGGCTCCATGACCTGTTAGTTCATATGCCTTGCAACTGTGATATATTTGTATAATTTTTTTAAACCTTTATTTAACTAGGCAAGACAGTTAAAGATCAAATTCTTATTTACATTGACTGCCTAACCCGGCCAAACCCGGACGACGCTGGGCCAATTGTGCGCTGCCCTATGGGACACCCAATCACAGCAGGTTGTGATACAGCCTGGAATCGAACCAGGGTCTGTAGTGACGCCTCTAGCACTGAGATGCAGTGACAAGAAGAGGCCGAGACAAGAAGACGCAATGGCAGAATAAATTCAACCACACCTTCATCACAAAACCAGAGAGCAACCTCTGTCCGGTGAAGTCCACAAAGCACATTGCATGTAACAAACAGACCTACAGCATGGTCAAGCAAGTTAATGTTTCCGACCTTTTCGGATTACTAAACAACTATTGGTTTAGAATCACAGAGAGTTAACACAAATTGCGAAGAAAACAGGAGCTGCCTCCACTGTTCCAGCACCATTGCAACTTCAACATTTCAACATCATCAAATCACCTACAGTATGCTTAGTCTAATACAATGACAACTAAAATATACCAAAAACAATTCGGTCCAATCAACGTGAGCTAAATATGATGTGGCTGTCCAAATCAAAACAAATGTATTAATATAGCCCTTCTTACATCTGCTGATATATCAAAGTGCTGTACAGAAACCCAGCCTAAAACCCCAAACAGCCAGCAAAGCAGGTGTAGAAGCACGGTGGCTAGGAAAATCTCCCTAGAAAGGCCAAAACCTAGGAAGAAACCTAGAGAGGAACCAGGCTATGAGGGGTGGCCAGTCCTCTTCTGGCTGTGCCGGGTGGAGATTATCAGAACTTCCAGTGAAACTGGAGGGCGCTCAATTCAAATACATAATCATAGAAATTATGGATATCAAATATTTAGGTACATACAAATGTCTTATATCGGTTGAAAGCTTAAATTCCTGTTAATCTAACTGCACTGTCCGATTTATAGTAGGCTTTACAGGGAAAGCATACTATGCGATTGTTTGATGACGGCGCCCCACATCAAATGTTTTTTCACCGGCACAGGTTTCATGAATTCACAAATAACGATTAAATATTCACTTACCTTTTGAAAATCTTCCTCTGAATTGTCATCCAACGGGTCCCAGCTATTACAAGTAGTGTCGTTGTGTTAGATAAAATCATTTTTTATATCCCAAAAAGTCTGTGTAGTTGGTGCCATCGATTTGTGTAATCCACTCTTTCAACAAGTTTATTTCAACAAGTCAAAACATGTTTCTATTTAATCCTCAGATTCCCTAAAATGTAATCAAACTATAATATTTCATACGGAAAGAAGTATGTTTGATAGGAAAGTGATATTTGCAGGTGTGCGTTGTCTTCATGGCGCACGCACACACGAATTTCCAAGCAGATGTCCTTGTACTAAAAGTCATTATTCTTACTCGTTTTGGAAGAAAGAAGCCTGAAACCTTGAACAAAGACTACTGACATCCAGTGGAAGCCATAGGAATTGCATACAGGGAGCTAGATTTAATTATTTCCCTATACTTTCCATTGGAAGAGCATGGGCTCTCAAAGAAAAAATGTCAGGTTGGTTTTTCTTTGGATTTTCTCCTACCATATCTATTGTGTTATAGTCTCCTACATTTCTACAAACTCAAAGTGTTTTCTTTCCAATGGTACCAATTATATGCATATCCTTGCTTCAGGGTCTGAGCAACAGGCAGTTTACTTTGGGCACCTCAGTCAGGCGGAAATTGAGCTAAAAGGACCATAGCCTGAAGAAGATTTATTAAGTGTGCCTTGAATTCGAAATAAATCACTGACAATGTCACCAGCAAAGCACCCCCACACCATCACACCTCTGTGCTTCATGGTGGGAACCACACATGCAGAGATCATCCGTTCACCTACTCTGCGTTTCACAAAGACAAGGCGTTGGAACCAAAAATGTCCAATCAGACCCAAGGACAGATTTCCACCGGTCTAATGTCCATTGCTCATGTTTCTTTGCCCAAGCAAGTCTCTTCTTCTTATTGATGTCCTTTAGCAGTGCTTTCTTTGCAGCAATTCGACCATGAAGGCCTGATTCACGCAGGCTCCTCTGAACAGTTGATGTTGAGATGTGTCTGTTACTTGAACTCTGTGAAGCATTTATTTTGGCTACAATTTCTGAAGCTGGTAACTCAAATGAATTTATCCTCTGCAGCAGAGGTAACTCTGCATCTTCCTTTCCTATGGCGGTCCTCATGAGAGCCAGTTTCATCATAGCGCTTGATGGTTTTTGCGGCTGTACTTCAAGAAACTTTTAACCTTCTTGAAATGTTCCGGATTTACAGACCTTCATGTCTTAACTTCTTATGGCTGCAGGGGCAGTATTGAGTAGCTTGGATGAAAGGTGCCCAGAGGTACCCAGAGTAAACGGCCTGCTCTTCATTCCCAGTTGCTACTCCTCATTCCCAGTTGTAATATATGCATAGTATTATTAGTATTGGATAGAAAACACTCTGAAGTTTCTAAAACTGTTTGAATGATGTCTGTGAGTATAACAGAACTCATATGGCAGGCAAAAACCTGAGAAGTAATCCAAACAGGAAGGTTGGCCAATTTTCAACCCAGGCCCTATTGAATTCACAGTGGGATATGGATGAAGTTGCACTTCCTAGGGCTTCCACTAGATGTCAACAGTCTTTAGAAACTTGAATGAGGCTTCTACTGTGTTGTGGGGCTGAATGAGAGGGGAATCAGGTTAGAGTCAGGTTACTGGTGGCACAGTATCCTCTGCTAGTTGAAGGCAACGCCTCTCGTGGGTTTGAGATGTTGAACCTCTTCTATAGCCATCCCCAGTTGTGCCAATTGGTCATGGTGTTGACAAAGTAGGTATCTCTGCTCGTCGACCGTCTGGAAGATGTTCTGATTATCTGCTGCTTCCATTTTGTGAGGCAGTATTCTGTAATGTAGACACTGGGAGTCAAGACGCAGGTGGTAAGTTTAACTTAACAAAGACCATGGACTGATAACACATAGGTGTAGCATCTTGACTATTAACACAGAAACAATACTTCCTTAGGAAAGAACCTAAGAGAGTGCCAGATAAAGGGGAGGTAATGAGTGAGGTAATGGAGTCCAGGTGTGCCTCATAATGAAGCGCAGGTGTGTGTAATGATTGCTAACAGGTGCGTGTAATGATGGTTACCAGGACCGGAGGTTAGTAAACTGGCGACGTCAAAAGCTGGAGGGGAGGAGCGGGAGTAGACGTGACACCCTAACTCCCTAACTCTAACCCTGTTCGGTTGCTCACTTGAACTGAGTTTATTTCAGCTGGAGGTGAGAAGGTGCTCAATCTCCTTGCCTGGCACAACATTTAGCTATGTATCAAAATCATGACCACTGTGGTGTAAAAAAAATCTCTTTACTATAAAAATAATTTGATTTATTACCTGGATCTAGCAAATATGCTAAGGAGCATATCAAGTCTGGAGCTCATCTCCCGCTAGCGTCCACTGCTAATGTTTTAAGACTCATTACTCATGGGGCCCTGCCTTGATCCCGATAGCCATGTGATCTCCTCAGTATTTTAATGGCACACATTATGGGGGAGTTTGTCTGGCCTCATGCTCTGCCTCATGGCTGTGCCATGCTCCGGCAGCTCCGAAAAAATATGGCACATGACGAAGAGAGGCCTAAACATTCCATGAACCAAACTGGTCTCTCACTGGTCTCGGTCTCGCTCTATCTCCCTATCTATCTCTCCTCCCACTGTCTGTAGTACATTTGCTCTCTCTATCTTTCGCTCTATTCCCTTTTCACTCTCTCTCTCTGTTAAACTCCCCATATGCTGTGTTATGCCCAATGGTTGAATGATTTCTACTAGCAGTTTTTCCAAACTGGTGCATCATCGAATTCATTTTGTAGAACCATTGGTTTTATGAAACAGAATAAAAGGAGATGAGTTGCTGATAGATCCCACAAGGCCATATGACTGACAATTGAGAGGAGTTCATGTATGTGTGCATGCTTAGATTAGCTGCTTTGAAGGGAGACCTGCAGGCTAACATGCAAGTTTAATGACCTCCATTGCTGCTTCATGAGTGGATTTACCCATTTAATTAATCATTTCTAAAGACTTCTTTATCACTCTTACCCTTTGAATGCATCCATGATTATATTGACTATTGTAACAGTAGAGCAAAAGTGAAATGTGGACTTAGTTTCATGCTATGATAAGCATGCAAGTAAACTGACAACCCAGACTTCTTGTGATGTCAACTTGTCACCACTAGATGGGGTACTTTTGTTATGGCACAGATAGCAGATTCAGAATACTAAAAGGACAGTTAGTGGTCCCGCTAGGACTGCTCCCGAATGAGAGGTACAGTCGCAACAGTGATGTAGAGAGTATGGTTCTTATGCTGTGCAAATTGCCCTTCTGAAGTAGTTTCACAGATGCTTGCGGTCTTACTGATATTAGAGAACAGGATGGCTTCTGCCCTGCTGAGAGAGGCAGGGGATATGGCTCGGTAATGGCCTACTAGTAACTTAGTAACTCCTGAAAGACATTATCTTCGTAGACACCCTGTCCATAAAGCTCCCTCATCTGACATAAACACAGCAAATGCATGTATGCTCACACACTAACACACACACACACACACACACACACACACACACACACACACAGTCACTTGCTGTGCTCCTCTAGCCAAGTCTCCTCTCAAATCCACTCTATTTATTAATCTGGTGTTTTATATCCTCTCATAAGGATGTCACTGTATTTGAATGTGTGGATATAATTTATTCTGCTGTGTAGGCTTAATAGTCTAGAATATAAAGTGTTTCACTTGAGATCACGTGGGCAGAGAATCGCTGTTGCCTATGAATTGCGTTTTGAGGAGCGTGTGACCTGCAGCCTTAAACGCAAAACTATCAAATAAATGTACATAAACGAGAAATGAGGACAGATAGTCATATTTGAAACGAAAACAAACGAAGAAGGAAATCCAACCAAATAACTTTGGGTACGGATGAATCTCATTGCCCATATTCAGCCTACAAGAGAGTCCGATAATCTGGGATACATTGAGTAGGAAGGAGGACAGTGCTGAACTGGACCTACCCAAGGTGTATGTCCTCTTCTTTTGACACAAGTTATGTGTGATGTAATATAAACTTTGTTTTGTTCTGAATGAACTAATCTTATTTGTGTTCACCATCATTAAAATGGAAGCGTAGGGGAGGGAGAGAGGGGAGCAAAGAAATTGAGTTAAATTAATAATATTGTTAGGATTTAAAACGGATATTTGGATGATAATACAATAAATGAAAAACAAATATTTCAATTTGATCGTTTAAGCATGTCATATTGACTAAAAACTCATAAAATGTTCTGTTCTTATTTTAGTTGTACTTTTAAACATGATGCAACATTTTATATAATTATGGGAATGTGTCTCCGCTAGCGAGTGGTGGAACACACCTTCCACCTTGTTGATTATTTTCCATAGAATGCATAGCCCCTTGTTGATTATCCCTTGCTTAATTGAAGCCCAATCCACGGGTGCCCGTTGATATTTTGGATAAGATTACTGGCAGAGGCATCATGCCCATAGCGGGCAAAGGGGAAAGTGCCCCGTCACATTTGTCCTCAGTTTTTTCTCTGTAGCCCTAATATTACTACTATGACCATCTTAACTGGCATGCCTGATGGCAAGGTACCACACTTTAGAAAAGCAAGTGATAACTAAACGTAGTCCTACTTAATAAGACTCACATTCCTTTCAAACTTTTAACCAGATTTTTCTCCTATGCAGAGAAGCATATTTTGTTTCTCTAAAAAAAAGAGCCACCAGTCAGGAGGATACAGACAACTCAAGATGTGTGCTTAGATATGCAGAAAAAAAGAATACTTATAATGGGTCTGTCTAGATTGCAGGAAAAAGCTGTTTCAGGTGTTTGAAAAATGTATTATATTGAGGCAGCATTTCAGAATACAGATTATTAACTCATTCTGAATAGGCTTCCCTCAGCACCACACGTGCCTGTCCCCTGTTATGTTGAAGCCTCACATCAATTCCCCGGTAGCCATGGGCTTGTTGCTGTTCTCTAATTCCACATACTTGAGTGAATCAATATTCTACACAACTGCTGTGCTGTGATTGAAGACGCGCGCACTGAAGAGCCAAACTAAGCGCCACTTTGGAAGGCAAGATTGAACCGGGTTCAGAAACATCGAGGTGGTTGTCTGTCTGTGCAAATCCTGAGCCGCGTGGATATTACGAAGTCAGTGAAATAGAGAAAGAGGGGAGAGAAAGAGAAAGAGAGGGAGGGTGGGAGGAAGGATGAGTGAGTGAGTGTCGGGTGATTCCCTCCCCTCGCCAAATATCTGTCCAGGAAACGTTGACACTCCTTCATAACCCCGCTCTTCCCGCGTCTCACGCAGATGCCCAAAGCGCCGTGAGCACAGAAGTCTCCAAACACCAGAATTTTACTTACCGCACCGAACCCCAGTAGATGACAGCATAAAATAGCCTAGTGTTAATTATAGTTATTTACATTAATTCATCAATATAGCAGTATGGTTTTCTTTCCTACACCTTAGTTTGCTTTTCCAAGAGACCTCTTTGTGCAAACTCTTTTATACTCTATGTGCACGTCCCCGTGGTTACTGCACATCCCCAGCCGGTGTTGGTGATGCCATGCCCCGCAACCACAGTGGCGATGAAGCCAATTCTGGGCTCTGGATGAAAACCTCTCCAGGGCGTCGGGCTCAGAACTATAGGTTGAAAGATGTGGAGTCTGGACGGAGGATGATGAACAACGCTGTTCGAGTCGGAGACGGGATGCTTTCGCCAGGCGCGGCAGGTGCAGGGGGCGCGGAGAGGAGAAAGGGCGCCCGGTTGAGTTTGCTCGGGAAGCCGCTCATCTACAGCGCGCAGAGCGGGCGCAGAAACGCGCACTACCGTCGTCTCCAGAATTACCTCTATAATGTACTGGAGAGACCCAGGGCATGGGCGTTCATCTACCACGCCTTCGTGTGAGTATACGACCTGTTATCATGTAGACCTCGTGTAAACAGATTTAAACAGTAATTTAATGGTAGGCTACTTCATCAGTCACCTGTTGCTGGGAATTCTTCTAGCGCACTGAGCTACAGAGGGGGAAAGACAATGATTAGAGGTTTTGTGCAAGTGAAGTAAGTCTACACAAAAAAAGTGGCTTTCTCAAGGGAAGGGTGATGGTTCTATGTGGAACCATACTGACACGTTGAGCTCCTCACTGGTTCTTTACGCTCAATAAAAAAAGCCCACTTTAAGTGATAATTAATATTTAGGGGCAGCAGCTCATATGTAATATTTTGGAGCATTGTTTGTTCACAGCTCTTTTTGTGCAAGCATGTGTGAGAGTGTCATCCCAGTTGATCTAATCTGTTGTATAATGCTATATTACATGTTATATATGACTATGGACAGTGATGGTGTCTTGTGACAGACTCACATATGGCCTTGTGTCAATTGAGAAAGTTTGACTGAGTCAGTAGTTCCCAATGCTCTCCTCAGGGACCCTCTGTCATTCCAGAGTTAACACACTTGATTCAACTTCAACTTGTTAATAAACACGTTCATAAAACAATATAATATGTCTATTAAACTTAAATAAAACCGCCTGTATAGTTCCAAAAATAACATTTAAGAGTTAGAAAGGTTCTTTATAGATCCATTCTCCATAAAGATTATATAAAGAACCATAACAAGGGTTTTATATAGCCCCAAAAAGGGTTGTAACCATTGCGGAACACTTTGTTGGGGCTATATAGAACCTTTTTTTAATGGTTCTTTATAGAACCGTAGGAAAAGGCTCTTTATAGCACAATTAACGTTCCATTTAGACCCTTATAAGCATGGTTCTTTAAAGAATCTTTACCAAAAAAAATCCACAATGAACAATATGCACCCTATAAATAATATTGGTGTGTGTGTTTGTGTGTGTGTGTCCAAGTGCCTTTTCTGAATTGTTTCATTGTAACAGCTGGATGCTGCTGTTGTAGAAAATAAGTCTCTGGATAGAACCAAAAAGGTTTCTATTGCTTGCTTCATATATCGCACCCCTAAAAGTTCTATGTATAACCCATTTTTGGGTTGAAAATGGCATATTTGGGCACTAATAAGCACCTACGTTGGAACGTAGTGGCTGTACAGTAACATGTTATACATGACGTCCGAGCTCTGGCTCTGTGCTTCACAGCGCTGTATGGGTTTTGACTGACAGCCGTTCTAAACTTGAGCAACTTGCTATTGCTAGACAAGAAGTTGCCCCCATCCCTCCGGGTAATTGGGCAACTTTAGCACATGTTTTGTTGTCTGAGTGAGGGAAATGCTGTAAATTAAGATGACTCGATGTGTTTTGAAAGATGAGGATTATAATAAATACAGCTCTGATGTCATACAAGCAAGCCAAACACCCGTGGGTCCATATACAGTGTCAACGTCTACGATCACTATGTTTGATGTACATTTACAAGACGACAAGTCGTCATACCCTGGGTTGTTCTGAACAGAAGGACTCTATGTATGTTATTAATTGTGAAGAAAATGTGTCTCTTCAAACGCACCTGAATGCACTCATGACCCCTCTCTATGTGCACCAAAATGACGGTCTGTTTCTCTGAATTGCCTTGTGAAAGACTAACACTGTAAGATCGTACATTATAACTTGGCTAGTCATGTTCGCAATAGAACAAGCTTTCAAATCATGCCCTCCTGACCCACACTGCGATATATAATGGACCTTTTTTTGGATTGCATAAACAACAACAGTAATTGTGTGATGGCAGGGACGCAGGGTTGTGTTGCAAACTTAACAACTACAAGTGTGCTTCCTCTAGTTCCTCAACAGCACAGCTAGGAGAGCTAAAGTACCTTATAGCTATAAAAGTGCATTGAAACTGTGCACACTTTGGAGAGGTGTGTGTCCACTTGGAGACACCAGTTAGTTTTTCTCATGCTGCACTTACACCACATTTTCCAGGAGTAGTCCAATCATGTTACTGAATGTATCCAGAGTATTTTCAGATTTTGTTATCAAGAAATATGGCGAAAACTACAGTAAATGTAAAATGCACATCAAATCAACAGTGTAATGTTTGGATTCAGTCTTGTGTCAGGTGAACTATTGTATAGAGTGTTCTACTTTCTGTTATCTGACTCCTTCAGTCAAAGTTAGAGATCAAATTTCTCAACATGGGATGCGAAACACAAAAATACATTGCACCCACATAAATGCGCATATATGCTTTCAATTATTTAAGATGACATTTAGAGAGAACTAAATTAAGCTGGCCTGATGTCTTGCTGTGACACACACATACGCACGCACGCACACACACGCGCGCGCACACACACATGCGCGCACACAAACATGCGCGCGCACACACACACGCGTGCGCACATACACACGTGCACACACACACACACACACACACACACACACACACACACACACACACACACACACACGGGGCGGCAGGTAGCCTAGTGGTTAGAGCGTTGGACTTGTAACCGAAAGGTTGCACGATCAAATCCCTGAGCTGACAAAAATCTGTCTTTCTGCCCCTGAACAAGGCACTGTTCCTAAGCTGTCATTGTAAATAAAAATGTGTTCTTAACTGACTTGCCTAGTGAAATAAAAAACACACATTTGTGCTGACATTTGTATTAATAGAAGTTAAACAGTCTACTAACACACATTTTTTGCTGAATCATGTATTAGTAGAAGTTTTAACAGTCTCTTAAGACTACAAATAAAACTTCATCATCCTGCTTCACAGCCCATCTGTGTCCGCCATCTTACCCAATGGCCATGGTGTGGAGTGTGAAGTAGGAAATTGAGCTGTCAGGTTGGGTAAGATGGCGGACACAGATGGGCTGTGAAGCAGGATGATGAAGTTTTATTTGTTCATGCGGGACAGCAGGGTCACCGGGGTTAAGTCCTTACATCTTCCCTAACCAAAGCAACAGATTGTACGCCAGATAATGTGATATAACCAAAGATTTTTGGTGTCCATTACTGGACGTTACAGGAAAGCCCCATGTTTTGTATAGCACAAGGAGGTTCCACGCCATCTTTGCAGGGAACATCTAGTATTTCTCAGAAAACGAGTCCACGGCCACAGTGCGACCAAAACAAAGATCTATACATATGCAAGAGGCATATCTCACTCGATGCAACACCTGGATTTAATATCTTTGAGTGTTTGCTGTTTTTTTGTAGAACCACCTGCAACTGGACAAATACATTTGTAAGATACTTTTTTTTTACTGAATCGAGAACAAATAAAGTATTGCCAAGAACAGGTTAGTTAAAAAAATCTAATGCTCCAGTTTGTATGGGGCTTCCCTGTAACGCCCAGTAATGGACACCAGCTATCTTTCGTTCAATCACATTATCTGGTGTACAATCTGTAGCTACCCTGACCACAACGCAGATCCACAATGCACCACAAGAGATGGACCATACATATAATAAGTGCAAATACTTACTGAACACATACAAACACATAGCCATCCATTTGTTTGTTTTTACGGAAATTGTTGTGTCATGCTTGCGTCAAAAACAAAGGTTCTTTAGGATCCCAATAACACAGACACAGGCAGGAGATAGAGAGTCAGTTTACGATTCTTTAATATTATTTTCTCCTTGTTTATTTTTAAAAGGGGTTTACAATAACACAAAGACAAAGACAGGCACGTACACACTCACATCACACGCACACTGAAGTCCATTGTTGTAATGGCAAATTCATAATCTTGGCGTTAGCGTTCCTGGGTTCCCGACCATGTCTGGAGAGCTGGGGAGAAAGCTTAATCAGAAACATCATCATACTGGAAACCATTGGTAAGCACTCACACGCTGTTTCCGAGCACGGTCACACTCATCCTGTTCCCCTCTCCCTAGACGTAGCTGTCCTCTTCTGGCTTCAATCTGCAAAACATTGAGTACTTTTACATGCACAATAATAATTCGATATTCAAGTGATTATGGAAGTAGGCTGTGTATGGCATTAGTCATGGAAACACCTCACTTTGTTTATCTTAATCTGAGTAAGATCGTAATCGAAGTACTGTAAGCATATACAGATTAAAGCACCTAGTTTTCTGAGAAATCTTTAGAATTATTAGGACTTCTTAATTGTTGTTCCAACGTTGTATTTGATGTACACATGTGCTAGCACCACAAGCCTCCCTCCTTTGCGCGAGTGAAGTGAGTTCTGAAAAACTAAAAGGATGCATCTTAGAAATAGTTTTCACCTACAAACTGCATATTTTTGTAACCTTTATTTAACTAGGGAAGTCAGTTAAGAACAAATGACGGCCCACACCGGACAATCCTGCGCAATCACAGCCGGTTGTAATACAGCCTGGATTTGAACCAGGGTGCCTGTAGTGACATCTCAAGCACTGAGATGCAGTGCCTTAGACCGCTGTGCCACTCAGGAGCCCATAAGTCTGAGAATCAAATAGGCTCAGGTTCCTAATTTACACACTCATTCACACAATGAGACAAACATTGTAAAGGGGTTAACCGATTCAGAGTAAAGGAAATCACTCAAATAAGTAAATAAGAAGTAATCCAAAACACAGCACACAATATGAATAATGTAAATAATCAATCATGGTCATGACATGCACATAGTGAATCTATTCTATAGCAGGAAAATGCCCAAAACACTCACTTAATGTTTTTTTATTGTAAATCCGCAGTCTTGTTGCTAGCGCAATAAACTTCCCGTCTAATTTAGTTCTATGCCTCTTTCTCTTATTGACTGTGTGAGGTTGAGGTTATTATAGCTTTTGGCTTTAACAATAAAGACTGAAGTCAATCAAGTCATTTCAAAAGTGTAAAGAGCTAAAAAATGCGCTGGGCTAGTGTCTGAATTGCAGCACTGGTAAAAGCTAGTACACACTAAAAACCAGCTAAGAGGCCATGAACTCCCAGAGGAATGATGGATGGATAATGGTTGAGGTTTGAGGTTAGAGTCGGACCCTGGTCTCAGGGGGTTTCAGGTTTGAATCCCAGATCTTGTGGGATATGAACTAAAAACTGTAGGGTTGCTGATGCAGAATATCAAGTGTTTTCTACTGCTGTTTTCCCCTAATAGAAGGCACTTAACACTAATTTAACTCTAGGGGCCCTGTGCTGCTTCCTTCCTCTCATGATAGTGTCTTGTCCTTGAGGTTGGGGAAAATAGACAGTAGACAAGTGTCTGGTTTCACAATGAATAATAAGGTACTATTTTAAGTAATAAGAGTACCCAATTGTAATGACTTCAAATATCGCAAATAAAACACTTTGCCCTCAGATCATTTGCTTTGTAGTTGATGAGAGACCACAGTAGAGAAGAATAGAGTCTGTGTTTATTTTTATTGCCACTTTGAGATCAAGTTATATAAATGCGTGTGCTTTAATTCCATTGAGGTTCAGTCCGGTGGCTCCCTTCAAAGCGAATGGATTTTTCATTGGTCATTTCAATAAGTCACAGTGGTGTGCTAACTCCAGCGGATGTTTTTATTTTGCCCCCGAGTGAACTCATTCAGTTAGTGCTGCGCTGTAGGTTAAAGACCACACACACACACGCACGCACACGCACGCACACGCACGCACGCACACGCACACACACACACACACACACACACACACACACACACACACACACACACACACACACACACACACACACACACACACACACACACACACACACACACCGGAACATCTCTCGGAAGGATTTAACCCCCGAAAGCACATTTTCCCATTATAGTCTAGATAAATATATCTAAATGCACATGTAAAAGAAATGTCTCCACTGCTATTTTTACATTTATCAAAGTGCTGCAGTGATATCCAACCTGAGCTCAGGCACAGATGTTTTTTTGTGTGTTATTTTATAAATCCCTGCTGTTTGTGTATGTGTGGGAGGTCATTTTACTCTCTGCGTAGGTGTGTGTATGGGAAGCTGCCTATGCCTGTGTGTATTGATATATATGTGAAACTGGGGACTGTGTGTGTGTGTGTGTGTGTGTGTGTGTTTGTGTGTGTGTGTGTGTGTGTGTGTGGGCTGACCACTTCTCTCCCTTTGAATGTCTCCAATGAACTTAGCTCAGGATTACTGGTGTGTGATCCTTGTAGGTATGTCTTACAGAGAAAGAGAGAGAGAGCGATGGGGGAACAGGTAGGAGGCTGGCTGGGTCTGGTCCTGTAGATAGAGTATGTGATGAGCTTGTGAGTGCTTAACTTACTCTGGAAACAAGTTGCCTATAGATATACAGTTGAAGTCGGAAGTTTGCATACACTTAGGTTGGAGTCATTAAAACTCATTTTTCAACCACTCCACACATTTTTTGTTAACAAACTATAGTTTTGGCAAGTCGGTTAGGACATCCACTTTGTGCATGACACAAGTAATTTTTCCAACAATTGTTTACAGACAGATTGTTTCACTTATAATTCACTGTATCACAGTTCCAGTGGGTCAGAAGTTTACATACACTAAGTTGACTGTGCCTTTGAACAGCTTGGAAAATTCCAGAAAATGATGTCATGGTTTTAGAAGCTTCTGAAAGGCTAATTGACATCATTTGAGTCAATTGGAGGTGTACCTGTGGATGTATTTCAAGACCTACCTTCAAACTTAGTGCCTATTTGCTTGACAACATGGGAAAATAAAAAGAAATCAGCCAAGACCTCAGAAAAAAAATTGTGGACCTCCACAAGTCTGGTTCATCCTTAGGAGCAATGTCCAAAGGCCTGAAGGTACCACATTCATCTGAACAAACAATAGTACGCAAGTATAAACACCATGGGACCACGCAGGAAGGAGACGCATTCGGTCTCCTAGAGATGAATGTACTTTGGTGCGAAAAGTGCAAATCAATCCCAGAACAATAGCAAAGGACCTTGTGAAGATGCTGGAGGAAACAGGTACAAAAGTATCTACATCCACAGTAAAAACAAGTCCTATATCGACATAACCTGAAAGGCCGCTCAGCAAGGAAGAAGCCACTGCTCCAAAACCCCCATAAAAAAATCCAGACTACGGTTTGCAACTGAACATGGGGACAAAGATCGTACTTTTTGGAAAAATGTCCTCTGGTCTGTTGAAACAAAAATAGAATTGTTTGGCCATAATGACCATCGTTATGTTTGGAGGAAAAAGGGGGAGGCTTGCAAGCCGAAGAACACCATCCCAACCGTGAAGCTCGGGGGTGGCAGCATCATGTTATGGGGGTGCTTTGCTGCAGGAGGGACTGGTGCACTTCACAAAATAGATAGCATCATAAGGTAGGAAAATTATGTGGATATATTGAAGCAACATCTCAAGACATCAGTCAGGAAGTTAAAGCTTGGTCGTAAATGGGTCTTCCAAATGAACAATGACCCCAAGCGTACTTCCAAAGTTGTGGCAAAATGGCTTAAGGACAACAAAGTCAAGGTATTGGAGTGGCCATCACAAAGCTCTGACCTCAATCCCATAGAACATTTGTGGGCAGAACTGAAAAAGCGTGTGCGAGCAAGGAGGCCCACAAACCTGACTCAGTTACACAAGCTCTGCCAGGAGGAATGGGCCAAAATACACCGAACTTATTGTGGGCTACCCGAAAAGTTTGACCCAAGTTAAACAATTTAAGGCAATGCCACCAAATACTAATTGAGTGTATGTAAACTTCTGACCCACTGGGAATGTGATGAAAGAAATAAAACCTGAAATAAATCATTCTCTCTACTATTATTCTGACATTTCACATTCTTAAAATATAGTGGTGAGCCTACCTGACCTAAGACAGGGATTTTTTACTTGGATTAAATGTCAGGAATTGTGATAAACTGTGTATAAATCTATTTGGCTAAGGTGTATGTAAACTTCTGACTTCAACTGTACCTTCTGCATCATAAAACTGACCTTAGATCCGATTCTATTAGCAACTTCTTCTATCAACTTCTATCAGCCTTAGTCCCCCCAACCCCACTCTCCCCTCACTAAGTCTGTGTGGATTTCCCTGAGTCGTTGATATCTGCGTTTCTGATCCGACAACTCTAGCATGAATCTGATAAATACCAGGCCCTACACTTGCCAAATAGTCCTCCATTATTGAATCAATAATGGCATTACGATCCAAAAATGTACTGCTGTGTGTTTGGGTAATCAGATTTTCAGAGCCGGGACAGAACCACCAATTTGCATCATGTGCTAGCCTAGGAACCAAAGTAAGTTTCCACAGACTTAATGTGTGTGTTTGTGTGTGTGTGATTGTGATGAAGAGCCAGTTTGTACTTAGTAAATGTTTGTGTATGTGTAAACGGGACGCTTACGCAGAAATGATAACTGAATTGTGTTGCTCAGATGCTTAGCTAAGTGCGTCAGCACAATTGATTCAAGAGACTCTGCAGTGCATTGACAGGTAACACATCAACTCATCTGGTTGGTACTCTGACATTAGCTGCATTAACATTACTTTAGAACTAACCTTATTTACATTGTAACTCAGTTAGATTTTTACACCATTTTGTGTCACTGTTGACTGCCTCACAGTCAACTAAACACAACCCATATACACATAAAACACCCAGTGTTTTGTTTCACTTTTAAAAGGCACATTGTGTGTTGGCAGGTACCCTATGAACAAAGTAGGCAAAATAATTCAGACAGATAGGAGGTTTTAACACTGTACATAGACATTATATAACATTTTACATGTCTCTATTCCTTTGAGACTTTTGTGAGAGTAATGCTTACTGTTCATTTTGATTGTTTATTTCACTTTTGTTTATTATCTATTTAACTTGCTTTGGCAATGTAAACATTTGTTTCCCAAAAGCCCTTTGAATTACAGTACCAGTCAAACGTTTTGGACACACCTACTCATTCCAGGGTTTTCTTTATTTTTTACTATTATCTACTTTATTGGCTTTGATGCTAGTGGTTGTAATGTAGGTGGGTCCAAACGTTTTACTGGTACTGTACATTGAATCGAGAGTGATAGCGAGGGAGGGAGAGAGGGAGGGAGGGAGAAAGGATGAGAGAGAGAGAGAGGGAGGGAGGGAGGGAGGGAGGGAGGGAGGGAGGGAGGGAGGGAGAAAGGATGAGAGAGAGAGAGAGGGAGGGAGGGAGGGAGGGAGGGAGGGAGGGAGGGAGGGAGGGAGAAAGGATGAGAGAGAGAGAGGAGGGAGGGAGGGAGGGAGGGAGGGAGGGAGGGAGGGAGGGAGGGAGAGAGAGAGAGAGAGAGAGAGAGAGAGAGAGAGGGAGGGATGGAGGGAGGGAGGATGAGAGAGAGAGAGAGAGAGAGAGAGAGAGAGAGAGAGAGAGAGAGAGAGGGAGGGAGGGAGGGAGGGAGGGAGGGAGAAAGGATGAGAGAGAGAGAGAGAGAGAGAGAGAGAGAGAGAGAGAGAGAGAGAGAGAGAGAGAGAGAGAGAGAGAGAGAGAGAGGAAGAGGCACATCAACAGTGTGTCACTGTGTATTCCAGTGAGATTATGAATGGACAGAGAGAGGAAGAGGCACATCAACAGTGTGTCACTGTGTATTCCAGTGAGATTATGAAGAATGGACAGAGAGGCATTAGATGAACGAGACACTGTTTGATCCTTCACTAGGCTCTGTGACACAACCCAGTCGCCACATCCCCGCTGAGCTTTTTCTTTCATCTGCGCCCAGAAAGAGAGAGAGGTAGATGGTAGAGAAGGAAGGGGAGAGAGCCTGGTGCCTGTGAGGAAGAGAGAGATGGTTATCTCCTTATACACCAACCCTAATGCATGCATCCACAGAGACCCACACCCCAATGAAAGCACCCCTTCTCCCTTGACACATCTCATATCACTAAATCAAGAATAGTGTCATAGGGTAAAAATATTAGCCTATCACTTGCAACTTTTTCATAGTCTTATAGTCTCACACAGCATGCAGCCTAGCCCATAGGTGTAACGATATTCGTCGTCGGAAGATGAGGAATCATCGGATCAAAGTGCAGCGTGGTAAGTGTTCATGCTTACTTTATTAAAACTGAACACTAATAACCGAATAACAAAGGGAAACAGTCCTGAAAGGTGCAAAACACTAAACCGAAATTAACTACCCACAAAAACCCTGTGGGAAAAAGCTACCTATAAGTATGGTTTCCAATCAGAGACAAAGATAGACAGCTGTCCCTGATTGAGAACCATACCCGGCCAAAAACATAGAAATATAAAACCAAAGAAAAAGGAACATAGAATGCCCACTCAAATCACACCCCGACCAAACCAAAATAGAGACATAAAAAGCTCTAAGGTCAGGGCGTGACAATAGGTCTATATATGTTTTGGTAAGGTCTGTATCAAAACTAAAGTGTCCAAATAATTTCTTACAATAAAGCACATGAATCCAGTTTACAACGGGTGTAGAGCCTAACTGGCATACCTACAGTGCCTTGCGAAAGTATTCGGCCCCCTTGAACTTTGCGACCTTTTGCCACATTTCAGGCTTCAAACATAAAGATATAAAACTGTATTTTTTTGTGAAGAATCAACAACAAGTGGGACACAATCATGAAGTGGAACGACATTTATTGGATATTTCAAACCTTTTTGACAAATCAAAAACTGAAAAATTGGGCGTGCAAAATTATTCAGCCCCTTTACTTTCAGTGCAGCAAACTCTCTCCAGAAGTTCAGTGAGGATCTCTGAATGATCCAATGTTGACCTAAATGACTAATGATGATAAATACAATCCACCTGTGTGTAATCAAGTCTCCGTATAAATGCACCTGCACTGTGATAGTCTCAGAGGTCCGTTAAAAGCGCAGAGAGCATCATGAAGAACAAGGAACACACCAGGCAGGTCCGAGATACTGTTGTGAAGAAGTTTAAAGCCGGATTTGGATACAAAACGATTTCCCAAGCTTTAAACATCCCAAGGAGCACTGTGCAAGCGATAATATTGAAATGGAAGGAGTATCAGACCACTGCAAATCTACCAAGACCTGGCCGTCCCTCTAAACTTTCAGCTCATACAAGGAGAAGACTGATCAGAGATGCAGCCAAGAGGCCCATGATCACTCTGGATGAACTGCATAGATCTACAGCTGAGGTGGGAGACTCTGTCCATAGGACAACAATCAGTCGTATATTGCACAAATCTGGCCTTTATGGAAGAGTGGCAAGAAGAAAGCCATTTCTTAAAGATATCCATAAAAAGTGTCATTTAAAGTTTGCCACAAGCCACCTGGGAGACACACCAAACATGTGGAAGAAGGTGCTCTGGTCAGATGAAACCAAAATTGAACTTTTTGGCAACAATGCAAAACGTTATGTTTGGCGTAAAAGCAACACAGCTCATCACCCTGAACACACCATCCCCACTGTCAAACATGGTGGTGGCAGCATCATGGTTTGGGCCTGCTTTTCTTCAGCAGGGACAGGGAAGATGGTTCAAATTGATGGGAAGATGGATGGAGCCAAATACAGGACCATTCTGGAAGAAAACCTGATGGAGTCTGCAAAAGACCTGAGACTGGGACGGAGATTTGTCTTCCAACAAGACAATGAAAAAACATAAACATAAAGCAAAATCTACAATGGAATGGTTCAAAAATAAACATATCCAGGTGTTAGAATGGCCAAGTCAAAGTCCAGACCTGAATCCAAATCGGGAATCTGTAGAAAGAACTGAAAACTGCTGTTCACAAATGCTCTCCATCCAACCTCACTGAGCTCGAGCTGTTTTGCAAGGAGGAATGGGAAAAAATTTCAGTCTCTCGATGTGCAAAACTGATAGAGACACACCCCAAGTGACTTACAGCTGTAATCGCAGCAAAAGGTGGCGCTACAAAGTATTAACTTAAGGGGGCTGAATAATTTTGCACGCCCAATTTTTCAGTTTTTGATTTGTTAAAAAAGTTTGAAATATCCAATAAATGTCGTTCCACTTCATGATTGTTGTTGATTCTTCACAAAAAAATACAGTTTTATATCTTTATGTTTGAAGCCTGAAATGTTGCAAAAGGTCACAAAGTTCAAGGGGGGCGAATACTTTCGCAAGGCACTGTACGTAGAGCGTGAGTTTCAAGTTTGGGGAAGATCATTTTCAACATTAAAATGCACCTTTATAATAAAAGCATTACATGCATAATCACATTTGTGGTCACTTTTGAGAATTATGTTTTCCTGCTAATGGAACATTCAAGGATTATAGCCGACTGCTGTGTGCGCATTGCTGCCCTATAATGTGAAGAAATAGCCTAATAGTTGATCAACATTTTAAGCTAAACGTTCTCATCTGTTGCGTCAGGCCCATTGCTTAAAACAGGTTTTTTGATGCTAGTGGTTGTATTCATTTGGGATCTATTGCATCCCACAACTGTCCCAGATTGTTTGTATTATTTATTTCTCACACAGAAATAGAATAGTTAAACTTTTATCAGTGGCGTGCCGTGGGCCTGGGGCCTGGGCTTTCAGTGAGGTCCTACACAGTCCTACCCGAATTAATCCACCTCTTATTAACATCATTATGATGCCATGGCTCTAGACATTATACATTTAGATCCACTCGGGTGTCCCCAAAAGTTTTCAAAAGCACCATTGCTTGTAAGTGCTCAGCCGTACTTTGGTGTCTCGTTGCTGCCTTGGTTAGACAACTCAAGTTTGCAAAGCCAGTGTGGCTCCAAACACCAAATTGATCACTTGCAAATAATAGGCATTCCCAGCAGTACAGTTTGCAGTGCTTCTCGGAGCCTGTGAGCCATTGATAGTGCTCGTAGTTGGAACTTTGAAAGTGGCGAACAAACCCCTTTCCCGCCTGTGACAGGCTTTGTAGCGTCGGCGTCGGGCGACCTCTCCTTACAATGTCTAACTTTTCTTGAAAAGTTAGTCTTGAGAATGGCGTTATAATTATATCCTCGACCAAATCGATATCTTCTCCTCCTTCCGACATTGTGGGTTGAAAAAACAGCTTCGTAGTACGCAAATTAATTTGTTTATCAAAATCAGTTTCCTAGTTCTGAGGTTCTGCATCTCAATATTGGTAATCCAATCAAAAGACGTGCACGCACTACGCCTGCTAGCTGGCTCCTGTGTAACACTGAAGAGTATAACTCTTACTCTGGGGAATAATTTAATAAATATTTGTGGGAAAATATATATATTTTTTAATTATATTCTGATGATGTTTAGGCCAGCAGAGAAGGCCTTGCTGGCCCTGACGGCCCACCACTGACTTTTATACTATGGGGGATAGTAGATTGAAATAGGCTAGTGCTTTTGCTGTTCAGTAGGCCTATTCATGTTGTTGGCTGATCAAAAGTAAATGTGGACAGTTCTTTCAATATCTTCAAAATGCACCTCGGAATTGGATAAGGACGCGCGCAGTTGCGTCCCCCATGTGTATGTCTTCACTTGTAGCCTGTGAGAAAGACCCAATCATGTGATGGAGAGCCATGTGAGTGAGAGGTGCTTTGGCACGCAGCTTGGAGAAGGGAATTATAATTATTATATTCAGCACAAGGGCTCAACGGCCACTGGCCGCAAAATACATGGATTTCTAAAAGGGGCATTACGGCCACACAAAGGGGATGCAGCCAGGCAATTCCAGGCATTATACAGTGCTCGTCAAATTGTGACCAATGAAGTGTGAAAAAGCCTGCGCTAAAAACAAAGCAGAGCTCATGCCTTTCATGCAACTTTTTTCAAATCCTCAATAGTCTCATCATGCAGCCTTAGAATGTATTAAAAATCTAAACACATAGCCTAACATTTGTATCACAACTAAAGTTATATAAATAACTCTAAATGAAGCATATAGGAGGACCTGTTTCTTTGTTAACCCCTCAACACAGAATAGCTGCACGTGTTCACTCCCTCAAATCGTTTGAGGAAAGTATCATTTCTATTTTATTCAGCTTTGTTCAATTGCATTCTTCAAACTATAAAATAATGCCACGGAATTTTAAGCAAATCTTGTCTGCTATATGAACTAGTGTAGCCCACAGTCATATGGGATACACCATTGAATGGAAAAAGATCTTTAATGGGTCAGGGTTAGGGTTAAGGTTAAGGTTAAGTTTAGAAGTTAAGTTAAAGGGTTAAGGTTAGAAGTTAAGTCAAATGGTTAAGGTTAGGGTTAAGTTTAGAAGTTAAGTGAAATGGTTATGGTTAGGGTTAAGTTTAGAAGTTAAGTTAAAGGGTTAAAGTTAGGGTTAAGTTTAGAACTCAACTTAAATGGTGAAGGTTACTGTTACATTTAGAAGTTAAGTTAAAGGGTTAAGGTTAGGGTTAGGGGAAGGGCTAGCTAAAAGGGTTAAAGTTAGGGTTAGGGGTTAACATGCTAAGTAGTTGCAAAGATGCTAAAAAGTAGTAAGTAGTTGACAGTTGCTAATTTGATGAAATGCTAAAGTGAGATTTTAATTTGTAACCTTTGACGTTCGCATTATACGCCTCCCTATCCACCCATGTGTGTTTCAGTGTGTGACTGGATGGTTTTCTGTGGCAATGTGTGTGTAAACAAAGGTTCTTGAAATCACTGTGCTGAGAATGTGTTAGTGGATCTGTGTGTGTGCCTATTAGTCATACACTAAACCCTCAAGAGAGATGCCAGTTCCCCCAGTCGACTGTGAAGCTGATTGATAGAGACAGACCACTCTGAGTGCTCTCTGCCCACACAAAATGCATCGCGGTTGGGGTTGAGCTACCCAGGACTCCCTTGCCCAGCAACACTGGAGCAATCACTCTGTCAGATCTCACCATGCAGGAATACCCCCCTGCCCTCAGCCCATCACTCAGCCTAACGCTCTGATTGTATGTCAGCATAAGGGAGTTCCACTGATTCAAGAGATTGTAATTGAGGGCAGGGGAGTTTGTGTGTATGTGTGTTTGTGTGCCTTGCTGCTGCGTTAGTTAGTCATCCTGATATTTTCCTGACAGCCTTCCTGATTCAAGCAGGGCTCTCTCACCTCCCCCACACTTACATGCTTTTCTCCAAACACAAATACATTTTCTTCACAGTGGGACAGACAGGCAAGGGCTTAGGGTGAAGTACTGTGCTTTTTCACTGTGATAAAATAGCTGACAGTGTCCAGGCATGTTTTGTGTGGACCCCAGGACCAGTAGCTGCTGCTTTTACAACAGCTAATGGGGTTTCTAATAAAATACCAAAAAACCAAACTATGCCCATGGGCAGCTAGCATCGATGATTCGTCCTGGAAATGAGAAATTCATTGCCCTGACCACTCTCTCTCTCTGTTTGTTTCTCAATTTCTCTCTATCTTCTCTCTCCCCTCTCTTTCATTCTCCCGCCCTTTCTCCACATAATGATTATATCTCTCTATCTTTCATTATTCACTTTTCCTCTCCCCTTTGTTTCTCCATATTCCTCTCTCTCTCTCTCTCTCTCTCTCTCTCTCTCTATATATATATATATATATATATATATATATATATATATATATATAAAGCTCAGCAAAAAATTATCGTCCTCTCACTGTCAACTGTGAGTATTTTCAGCAAACTTAACATGTGTAAATATTTGTATGAACATAACAAGATTCAACAACTGATTCAACAACTGAGACATAAACTGAACAAGTTCCACAGATGTGACTAATATAAATGGAATAATGTGTCCCTGAACAAAGGGGGGTTCAAAAGTAACAGTCAGTATCTGGTGTGGCCACCAGCTGCATTAAGTACTGCAGTGCATCTCCTCCTCATGGACTGCACCAGATTTGCCAGTTCTTGCTGTAAGATGTTACCCCACTCTTCCACCAAGGCACCTGCAAGCGGTATGGCTGCTGGCATTGTCATGCTGGAGGGTCGTGTCAGGATGAGCCTGCAGAAATGGTACTACATGAGGGAGGAGGATGTCTTCCCTGTAACGCACAGCGTTGAGAGTGCCTGCAATGACAACAAGGTCAGTCCGATGATGCTGTGACACACCGCCCCAGACCATGACAGACCCTTCACCTTCAAATCGATCATGCTCCAGAGTACAGGCCTCGGTGTAATGCTCATTCTTTCAACGATAAACACGAATCCGACCATCTCCCCTGGTGAGACAAAACCGCGACTCGTCAGTGAAGAGCACATTTTTGCCAGTCCTGTCTGGTCCAGCGACAGTGGGTTTGTGCCCATAGGCGACGTTGTTACTGGTGATGTCTGGTGAGGACCTGCCTTACAACAGGCCTACAAGCCCTCAGTCCAGCCTCTCTCAGCCTTTTGTGGACAGTCTGAGAACTGATGGAGGGATTGTGCGTTCCTGGTGTAACCCGGGCAGTTGTTGTTGCCATCCTGTACCTGTCCCGCAGGTGTGATGTTTAGATGTACCAATCCTGTGCAGGTGTTATTACACATGGTCTGCCACTGCGAGGACGATCAGCTGTCCGTCCTGTCTCCGGACATTGCAATTTATTGCCCTGGCCACATCTGCAGTCCTCATGCCTCCTTGCAGCATTCCTAAGGCACATTCACCCAGATGAGCAGGGACCCTGGGCATCTTTCTTTCTTTTGGTGTTTTTCAGAGTCAGTAGAAAGGCCTCTTTAGTGTCCTAAGTTTTCATAACTGTGACCTTAATTGCCTACCGTCTGTAAGCTGTTAGTGTCTTAACGACCGTTCCACAGGTGCATGTTCATTAATTGTTTATGGTTCATTGAACAAACATGGGAAACAGTGTTTATTAAACTCTTTACAAGGAAGATCTGTGAAGTTATTTGGATTTTTACGATTTATCTTTGAAAGACAGGGTCCTGAAAAAGGGACATTTCTTTTTTTGCTGAGTTTATATATCCATCCCTGTCTTCTCTCTCTCTCTCTCTCTCTCTCTCTATTCTCTCTCTCTCTCTCTCTCTCTCTCTCTCTCTCTATCTCTCTTTTTCCCCCCATTTCTCCTTTGAGGATCATTTATCTGCTTCCTAAGCTGGTCACATAGTTTGCTAGAAAACCCTTCCAGGTGACCTGCTGACGTGACCCCTGGCCTAGCAGGAAGTGACCTCTCATGCCCTGGCCTGAGGAGGGTGGACCTTGTTGCCATGTGTCTAGCAACCTGCCTGGGAGTGTAATGGGTGGTTAGGTACCTGCCGAGTATCACTGCTACTCCCCAGCCAACCTGACACAGGCAGGAGGAGAGAGCGAGAGGGAGGGAGAGGGGGAAGGAAAGTAAAAAGAGTGGAAGACAGAAAGAAAGAAAGAGAGAGAGAGAGAGAGATTGAGGGAGAAGGAGAGAAAGTAAGGGAGTTATGAGGGTGAGGGGAAGAAAGGTATTATGGGAGGAAGATGTATGGAGAAAAAAATATGACAGAAAGAGGAGAAGAGGGAGACAGTAGTCAGGTTGGCGTTTTCCTCATCTATGTCTTTTATCTTTCTCACAGCGATGCATATTGTGCCTTTGTCATTGGGGCTTGCTCAACTACTACGGTTTGCTCATCAGTGATGCATATTGTGCCTTTGTCATTGGGGCTTGCTCAACTACTACGGTTTGCTCATCAGTGATGCATATTGTGCCTTTGTCATTGGGGCTTGCTCAACTACTACGGTTTGCTCATCAGTGATGCATATTGTGCCTTTGTCATTGGGGCTTGCTCAACTACTACGGTTTGCTCATCAGTGATGCATATTGTGCCTTTGTCATTGGGGCTTGCTCAACTACTACGGTTTGCTCATCAGTGATGCATATTGTGCCTTTATCATTGGGGCTTGCTCAACTACTACGGTTTGCTCATCAGTGATGCATATTGTGCCTTTGTCATTGGGGCTTGCTCAACTACTACGGTTTGCTCATCAGTGATGCATATTGTGCCTTTGTCATTGGGGCTTGCTCAACTACTACGGTTTGCTCATCAGTGATGCATATTGTGCCTTTGTCATTGGGGCTTGCTCAACTACTACGGTTTGCTCATCAGTGATGCATATTGTGCCTTTGTCATTGGGGCTTGCTCAACTACTACGGTTTGCTCATCAGTGATGCATATTGTGCCTTTGTCATTGGGGCTTGCTCAACTACTACGGTTTGCTCATCAGTGATGCATATTGTGCCTTTGTCATTGGGGCTTGCTCAACTACTATGGTTTGCTCATCAGTGATGCATATTGTGCCTTTGTCATTGGGGCTTGCTCAACTACTACGGTTTGCTCATCAGTGATGCATATTGTGCCTTTGTCATTGGGGCTTGCTCAACTACTACGGTTTGCTCATCAGTGATGCATATTGTGCCTTTGTCATTGGGGCTTGCTCAACTACTACGGTTTGCTCATCAGTGATGCATATTGTGCCTTTGTCATTGGGGCTTGCTCAACTACTACGGTTTGCTCATCAGTGATGCATATTGTGCCTTTGTCATTGGGGCTTGCTCAACTACTACGGTTTGCTCATCAGTGATGCATATTGTGCCTTTGTCATTGGGGCTTGCTCAACTACTACGGTTTGCTCATCAGTGATGCATATTGTGCCTTTGTCATTGGGGCTTGCTCAACTACTACGGTTTGCTCATCAGTGATGCATATTGTGCCTTTGTCATTGGGGCTTGCTCAACTACTACGGTTTGCTCATCAGTGATTCGTTGGCAGCACAAGTGAACAAGGCACACGTAGTCTTTGATGAAAAGTTGTTGAGGTTAAGTGAAATGGAATTTCAGCCTCCATCTCACCACATCATCCCTCGCTCCTCTCCTCCTCTGCGGGAGCCGGCCTCTGATGATCGTCCAGACATTCTTCCCTCCCTCTGTATGTCTCCTGTCTCGATGAAATACGCATTGAAATCACATTAAGACTGTTTGTCTTGCAAACATTTGGTTAAATTAAATATTTAAATCATTTCCCAGTCCACACTCTGTTTTTCAAGCTGCTGTGAATCAAGAGCAAACTTGAATCATGAGCGCATGTTGCGTTATTAAGGTTTAAAGATGGCTCTTTGTTGTGGTTTTGTCTGCCACTAACCGTTCTTTTGCAATTTGGTATTTGGTATTTTATTAGGATCCCCATTAGCTGTTGCAAAAGCAGCAGCTACTCAGCCTGGGGTCCACACAAAACATGAAACATGACATCATAAAGAACATTAACAAACAAGAACAGCTCAGAGTTCCATGCAATATTGGCTCTATATAATACTGTATGCTTTCTTGAATTTGTTCTGGATTTGGGGACTGTGAAAAGACCCCTGGTGGCATGTCTGGTGGGGTAAGTGTGTGTGTCAGAGCTGTTGTGTAAGTTGACTATGCAAACAATTTGGGATTTTCAACACATTAGTTTTTCTTATAAAGTCTTAGAATCTTTGCACTTGTGTTAGTAGCTTAATGAAATCGATCTATTTTCCATTTGTCACTACCCACTGGCACAGACGTGAATTCAATGTCTTTCCACGTTGGTTCAACGTAATTTCATTGAAATGACGTCAAATTAACATCCAACCAGTGTGTGCCCAATGGGCAGAGCCATCAGAAACTGTGAATCCTGCATGGATTCCATTCCTGTCAGGGACTCTTCCCAAGGCTGCTGTATCAGGCCTGTGTTCAGAGTTCATATAGATAGACACTTGAACGCTGTCACGTGACCAGGGCTGTAAAGTGCTACCGTGACCAGGGCTGTAAAGTGCTACCAATTTGTAAAGTGCGACCAGGAATTTTATTTTGGGAGCACTGTGCAACTATGAAAAAAAATCTCCCAGATAATAATTGATGCAATGATAAGGGTTCGCTGTACCGTTGTTTCCGAGTGCCCTAGAGAAACAAACAAATACAGGCTTGTTAGCGTCATGGTTCCACCATTACTACAGTGAAAACAGATATATTCTAGACCAACTATGTCAAAAGATCCGGCCCATATTACCGGGATGACATTTTATGTTCATAAACCATGTCGTGGGCCGTTCTGAAACTACTTGCGTGTTGTTAACCATTTGTTTACACTTTGTACAGTCGTGTTACCTCAGGGCTTTGCTAGTTAACAACCAGACGGGTATACTACAATCAAGATCAATGACTTAGCTAGCTAACTTCACAGAATATTCTGAAACTGGTTATTTTTTCAGAAGATAAGCATGAAATGGGCATGGACTAATTGACTCAACAACCAAAAACAAATATCTAAGTATAACTTTCCTAATGAACCAGAAAATCAACAGTTATGTATAGTTGTTTATCAAAGTTAACTGGCTAACTCAGTGATTCTGCTTTGTAGTGTACTCCTGGATATACTTTACCAGTATATCCAAACATTTGGGGGCACAGAAAGAATGGAACAAGGATATCTTCTCCAGGAGATCAATGATCATAGCAATGAATGCATGTTGTCATCACAAACCTGACGCTTCTAAAGAGACAATGTACGATATTACGAAAGCAATGTACAAAAGCAAAATAGTGCTTTTACACAATGTAGAAACGCAATATTCCACAAATGACTTTGTAATTTCAATGACAGGTGATTGTACCAAAATGAAAGCTGTTATAATAAACAAATGTATTTGCAGTGTTACACGTGTGCTTCTAGGGCACAACATCTGCTTCGAAAGTAGCTAGAATTCAGATAGACCCAATATAGGCTTTATCTATCTGGTGCTCCTAAATTTCATCTGGTGCTTCTATCTGTTTTTTTATTTACAGCCCTGCGTGTGACTTTATCAGCTGGGAAACATCCCCTTTATTGGACTTATGTCGGAAGTCTAAGAAGAACGTTCACATGTACACATACTACCTTACAGTCTCACTAATGTGATGGCGAGAGTGTGCCTACTGCATGTGGTACACTACAATGTGGTGTATTTGTGTGTGTGTTTGTGTTTAATGTGTGTGTTTATTCAGCGTCCTTCTGGTTTAGAACAGCCTTCCGTGCGGTGAGGTGAGGTGTGTGTGGTGTGTAAGCGACCCCACAGATCAGTTCTCCCAAAGGTGGACGTTGCTACTAGTAACCAAGGGCCTCACCGGAAGTCAGTGACTCAAATTATGCAAAATAAAAAGCTCATTGTGCTATATAAAGTGAGTGTGAAAGAGCGCCTGTCAGTCTGTCTGTCATTGTGTATGTCTATTGTTGTTGGTATGTGCATTGTGTCTGTGATGGTTGTGTGTTTGCAGATTAGTGTATGTGTGTACGTGTGTGTGTCCAGGCTTTGGGCCCAGTCCATTGACTGGAGCCTAATGCACTCTGAGGGTCTGTTTCTCTAAGCTACCAGGACTCCAGCCAACAGACAAGTGAGCCTGGCACAACAATACAGCTGGGTGTTTGAATAACAAGGTGTTGTGTGTGTGTACGTGTTTGGTTTAACCTAACGGAGTAGCATGGATGGAGTGTGTTTTACAGATGGAGGACAGATGCCGTCATTGAAAATAAGAATTTGTTCTTAAATGACTTGTCTAGTTAAATAAAGGTCAAATTAAATTAAATGCCTTGGAATACTAGGGGGATGTATTGGTGTGTGTGTGTGTGTGTGTGTAACAGAGAGTAAGTGTGGTTTTTGTTTGAGTGTGCGTGTGTGTGTGATGGCTAAATATCAAATCTGAATGATATGAGTTCCCCCATGAGGAATCCAGAGTGTAAATCTCACACTTGTTTCACCTCTCTTCATCCAAGGATGACGTCATCCTCTTCGGTATAATTCTCTCTCTCTCTCTCTCTCTCTCTCTCTCTCTCTCTCTCTCTCTCTCTCTCTCTCTCTCTCTCTCTGTCTCTCTCTCTCTCTCTCTCTCTCTCTCCCTCTCCCTCTCCCTCTCCCTCCTTCCCTCACATTTATTTGCACACAGAACTTGTCTAGCTACACTGTTTGGATAGTATGGTATAAGGGAGGAAGCAGCCGTGCAGAGGTTTGGGTAGGCTGAGATAATTTATGTTTGTTTGGGCAGGGCCTGGGATTGTGAAAAATAGTTATTGTCCCTGGCACTTAGAAGGAGATGGAAAACCTACAATCGTTACTGGCTTTATTGGAAAATTGAGAATCATTTTATGAGCAATTTATATAGAACTTTTATTCCATGATACTTGACTACACAAACACTCATAGTACACACATGTACGCATGCGGAGAGATGCACATACCCACACAGTTGGTGTGAGTGAGTGTGTGAGTGCGAGTTGGCTTTCAGCGGCTTTCTCTCACTCTTTTTCCCTTTATTTCTCTCTGTCTATCTCCAACACTCCCCATCTTTCTCCCACTCTGTCTCTAATAAAGTTGTATTAGTAGCGGCTTGTTGTAGCTTGTTGCTCTGTCATTTATGCACAGTGGGAGAACGGCTTTTATGAGACACCTGCTTTCGAGGATTTCCAGTGTGAGTGCTTGCTCTTCTCCTCCCCTCTCTCTCCTACCATCACTTCTCTCACACCCTCACACTCCTGACACCTCCTCTCCTCTTTCCCTCTCTCCTCTTGCCATAACCTCTCCTTTCTCTCATACACACACTCTTGCTCTTTCTTCCTCTCCCGCAATCCCATTCTCCTGTCTGCACTGAAGCAGTTGAGCCACAAGAGGCGATTTGCAAATCAAATGCCCTCTGCGAAGGTGGCACAGGCTGGGCATAACCACCCATGTCCAAAACTCTGGGGTGGGAATAAGGATCCCTGGCCGTTCAGCCATTATGTGAATGGACTATTGATCTCTTGTTCCTTTGTGAAATTGTGTAACGACATAAATCTGTGTCTACATTTTTCTTGGAGGCAGCACAAAAATGCAGAGATAGCGTATGTATTTGTATTAGTATTAGTATAGGGAGAATACAGTGTCTATGTCTCCCCCTCATCTGTGTGATCTTACCTCCACTAACCTGTACCCCCGCACATTGACGTGGTACCGGTACCCCCTGTATATAGCCTTGTTATTGTTATTTTATTGTGTTACTTTTTATTATTTTTATTATTTTTATTATTATTTATACTTTAGTTTATTTGGTAAATATTCTTTCTTGAACTTCGCTGTTGGTTAAGGGCGTGTAAGTAAGCATTTCACAATAAGATCTACAGGTCTCTCTCTCTCTCTTTCTCACTCTCTCTCTCTTTCTCACTCTCTCTCTTTCTCACTCTCTCTCTCTCTCGCTCTCTGTTAGGTTATATGAGTTCGTATGTGATGTTTTCTGGCCCTCATATAGTACAGCTACTGCAAACATCCACATCTCCACGACAACATGTCTCATCCACAGATTCTTCTCCAATTACCTATAACAAGCTGCTCTGTAGCCACCAAAAAGCTACAGAGGAGAAATCTGTAGAGAGCTGTGGAGTAGTGGATGTTAATGATGTCTGTGTGTGCGTGTGATTGCGTGCATGTGTGTGCTCTATTTCTCTCTCATCTCTGCTTAATGTATCATCAGCATTATTCACATTTTCACTGCTGTTATCACAATGCCAACCCAGAAAGCAATTTTGTTTGTTTTGCAATGTGGCTATTATTGAAATTTCTGAATTAATATCTTGGTTGTGTTGCAACTGGAAGGATGCTGGAATACACTTATAACATATGGGGACCAGCTCTAGTTTCTTGGTGTGTGTGTGTGTGTGTGTTTGTGTGTGTGTGTGTGTGTGTGTGTGTGTGTGTGTGTGTGTGTGTGTGTGTGTGTGTGTGTGTGTGTGTGTGTGTGTGTGTGTGTGTGTGTGTGTGTGTGTGTGTGTGTGTGTGTGTAATAAAGCTCAGTCCCAAGGTGAGTTACAGTGTCAAATTATTAGACATTTGTCATCACATTCGTCTGTATGCTAGCAGAATACTTGGTTGGTACAGTGGTACCGCAGCATTCTGATATGGTGAGTGGCATTGTAGCATTGCTATATTCACATTAACATTTCTCTATTTCTTTTATACTCACATGGCAAAATTATGTAAATCGTTTCTCACCATAACCGTTACCACAGCATGTGGAGATGGAGGGAGTGAATGTCCCAGATGTTCTCTTATATCAATATCAATATGGTAATCCAGCAAGTCATGTCCTCAATGCTTACATATAGATATTTGAGTGTGTGTGTCTGTAGCTGTTTTTAAGTGTCTATCTATCTGTTTGTCTTTGTGCCATTGTGTCTGTTTGTGTCCCTTTGTCTGTGGTGCTGGGAGGCATCAATCTCCTTCTTATCAATCTCCTCCTAGCTCCGTGGGACTCTAACAATGGTCAAAGTGTTTGTGTGCATTAAAACAAATATGAAAAATATATAGCCAGGCTGTAAAACTATTATCCTTTTACACCTCTTTCTCAGACACTATGTGTGTGTGTGTGTGTGCGTGTGTGTGTGTGTGTGTGTGTGTGTGTGTGTGTGTGTGTGTATGTGTGTGTGTGTGTGTGTGTGTGTGTGTGTGTGTGTGAGTGTGTGTGTGTGTGTGTGTGTGTGTGTGTGTGTGTGTGTGTGTGTGTGTGTGTGTGTGTGTGTGTGTGTGTGTGGGTGTGTGTGTGTCTATGTATATGTGTTTGGACTTTTTTCCATTATAAATCACTTTTATTTTTCATAATTAGGAAAAGGAACCCAGCTAATACTACAAAGCAAACAAAAACACCTCCATTTGCTGTAATGCAGCTGGTACATAATCCCCTTTCTAATTGAAACTAAATTAAAGGAAGAGATCAAAATGTCTGCACAGAGGGGAGGAAGGTACGTGTCTGTCTGCACGTACCCTTCTCTTAGCTAACGGCTGGGTGCTAATAGACTTCATGCCTACACTTGGAAGGGAAAGAGGAGGAATAAGTGAAAGAAAAAAAGGATGGTCAAAAACAGAGAGTTGCAGAGTCAAAGAAAAAAAGAGCCACCCTCTTTTAGGGTGATAGTGTCTCTCAGGACTTTTACTTTTTATATATATAAAAAGTAAAAGTCCTGAGAGACACTATCACCCTAAAAGAGGGTGGCTCTTTTTTTCTTTGGTAGATTAGCTTTAATATTGCAGATATATTGTAGCTTCCATCAATGTAATTGTCTGCGTCACTTCCAATCCCCCATATATTTTTTTGCAAGTATATGTATTCAATTGATGTCGGATGTTTACATACACCTTAGCCAAATACATTTAAACTCAGTTTTTCACAATTCCTGACATTTAATACCAGTAAAATATCCCTGTCTTAGATCAGTTAGGATCACCACTTTATTTTAAGAATGTGAAATATCAGAATAATAGAAGAGAGAATGATTTATTTCAGCTTTTATTTCTTTCATCACATTCCCAGTGGTCAGAAGTTTACATACACTCAATTCGTATTTGTTAGCATTGCCTTTAAATTGTTTAATTGGGGTCAAACGTTTTGGGTAGCCTTGCACAAGCTTCCCACAATAAGCTTGACAGAGCTGGTGTAACTGAGTCAGGTTTGTAGGCCTCCTTGCTCTTGTAGGCCTCCTTACTCCTTCTAGGCCTCCTTGCTCGCTTTTTCAGTTCTGCCCACAAATGTTCTACGGGATTGAGGTCAGGGCTTTGTGATGGCCACTCCAGTACCTTGACTTTGTTGTCCCTAAGCCATTTTGCCACAACTTTGGAAGTGTGCTTGGGGTCATTGTCCATTTGGAAGACCCATTTGCGACCAAGCTTTAACTTCGTGACTGATGTCTTGCATTGTTGCTTCAATATATCCACATAATTTTCCTACCTCATGATGCCATCTATTTTGTGAAGTGCACCAGTCCCCCTTGTAGCAAAGCACTCCCACGACATGATGCTGCCACCCCCATGCTTCACGGTTGGGATGGTGTTCTTCGGCTTGCAAGCCTGCCCCTTTTTCCTCCAAACATAATGATGGTCATTATGGCCAAACAGTTCTATTTTTGTTTCATCAGACCAGAGGACATTTCTCCAAAAAGTACGATCTTTGTCCCCATATGCAGTTGCAAACCCTAGTCTGGCTTTTTTTTGTGACGGTTTTGGAGCAGTGGCTTCTTCCTTGCTGAGCGGCCTTTCAGGTTATGTCGATATAGGACTCATTTTACTGTGGATATAGAAACTTTTGTACTTGTTTCCTCCAGCATCTTCACAAGGTCCTTTGCTGTTGTTCTGGGATTGATTTGCACTTTTCGCACCAAAGTACGTTCATCTCTAGGAGACAGAACACGTCTCTGTCCTGAGTGGTATGACAGCTGCGTGGTCCCATGGTGTTAATACTTGCGTACTATTGTTTGTACAGATGAACGTAATACCTTCAAGCCTTTGGACATTGCTCCCAAGGATGAACCAGACTTGTGGAGGTCTACAATTTATTTTCTGATGTCTTTTGAGTTTCACATTGTGTCAAGAAAAGAGGCACTGGGTTTGAATGTAGGCCTTGAAATAGGTCCACAGGTACACCTCCAATTGACTAAAATTATGTCACTCAGAAGTGACATAATTGCCTTTCAGAAGCTTTTAAAGCCATGACATCATTTTCTGGAATTTTCCAAGCTGTTTAAAGGCACAGTCAATTTAGTGTATGTTAACTTCTGACCCACTGGAATTGTGATACAGTGAATTATAAGTGAAATAATCTGCCTGTAAACAATTGTTGGAAAAATGACTTGTGTCATGCACACAGTGGATGTCCTAATTGACTTGCCAAAACTATAGTTTGTGGAGTGGTTGAAAAATGAGTTTTAATGAATCCAACCTAAGTGTATGTAAACTTCCAACTTCAACTGTATATATATATATATATATATATATATATATATATATATATATACACACATACACACATACACACACACACACACACACACACACACACACACACACACACACACACACATACATACATACATACATACATACATACATACATACATACATACATACATACATACATACATACATACATACATACATACATACATACATACATACATACACACACACACACACACATACATACATACATACATACATACATACATACATACATACATACATACATACATACATACATACATACATACACACACACACACACACATACATACATACATACATACATACATACATACATACATACATACATACATACATACATACATACATACATACATACATACATACATACACACACACACACATACATATTTTATACATTTTCCGTAATTACCCTCCAACCCTACCACCGCTTCCACATTTGGAGCAAACTAGTGAACAGCAACGCTTAGGTCTGTATTTCCAGCTTATACATACTATATATATTTTATGGACACAGCCTATTTTACAATAGTTTTTTTGGTGTTTGTTTTTAACTCTTGTCCCTCTTCTAAACTCAACAGCTCCCATATATGTATGATGTCCATCTGGCTTGACATATCTTTCAAACTGTCCTCTTTCAGAAAAGTTCCTAACCTATGTACGTTTTACAGGCACAGTATGTTTTACGTTAGTTATCTTGTTGTTATTAGTTGTTATTAGTCCCAACCTTCGGTTCCATTCAACCCCTCCCATCTATCTCTTAACACCATCCAAATTGGATTTCTATTTGCCATATATTTTTCAACTGTGCTGTGATGTTTCACAAAAGCTCTGAACCTTTCCATTCTCATTGTTTCTATTGCACAGCTGTCCATTTCTTTGGTCCTTAAATGAAACGGGTACACTTTTTTATTTATCACAATTTTCTTTAACCAATTATGGTCTTTAATGCAGTCCAGCACCTGTCCATCAGCAGTTTCCACGGCAATAACTGGCCCTTCCCAAGCGACGGTCGCAGATCGCCTTATAATCCGTGTCCAGACAGCAATGAGTCCGATAGAAACTCAATTATTTACTAAAGCACTAATGCAGGGAGGTGTGTGTGTGTGTGTGTGTGTGTGTGTGTGTGTGTGTGTGTGTGTGTGTGTGTGTGTGTGTGTGTGTGTGTGTGTGTGTGTGTGTGTGTGTGTGTGTGTGTGTGTGTGTGTGTGTGTGTGGAGGAGGAAGCACATTTCCTTCTTTCTTTGTTACCTTGCCATGGTCACCACTTCTGTGTAAAGGACTGACTCGTGGAGAAATAGGGCAGCAACT
Organism: Oncorhynchus kisutch; assembly: GCF_002021735.2. Taxonomy (NCBI): domain Eukaryota; kingdom Metazoa; phylum Chordata; class Actinopteri; order Salmoniformes; family Salmonidae; genus Oncorhynchus; species Oncorhynchus kisutch. The sequence continues at coordinate 68,852,459 of NC_034177.2, forward strand.
ACAAAAGTAGACAAGGGAAGTAATGGGGTCCAGCCCTGCCAAGCTAACATCTCAGAACCCATAGTCTAGCCAGAATGCAAAGCTGCTGATTAAACCAAGTAAGTTACCCTACTTGGTTTTATGTCTGATGCTTTTGCTTTGTAAGCTGATATGGAGGGCTATTGATGCTCCACTGTCAAGTCCATAAAGACAAATAGAGTATGAAATCATTCCACCCCATGATGATTTCTTACTGGGATTCTGCTGATCTCACTCACACCACCAGACCTACTGTATATAATATAGTATATTCTGTAAATAGGAGAATGAACGGACACACAGGAAATGGGCTTTAACGATTGAGGCATCTAATATATTCTAAGCTCAATATAACGGATTGTTTAGGATGCCAATGTTAGTGTCTGAGGCACATCTGCACAGTGAAGGTTGTCTTAGGTTAACAACATCTACATTCTACAAATGAAATCAAATCCAACTTTATTGGTCACATACACGTGATTAGCAGATGTTATTGCCAGTATAGCGAAATGCTTGTGTTTCTATCTCCGACAGTGCAGTAATATCTAACAAGTAATATCTAACAAGTTACACAACATATACCCAATACACACATATCTAAGTAGGAATGAATTAAGACTATATACTGTACATATGGACGAGCGATGTCAGAGCGGAACTGTCACGTCCTGACCTTATTTCTTTGTTTTTGTTTCTATTTTAGGTTGGTCGGGGCGTAAGTTGGGGTGGGCATTCTATGTGTTGTCCTAGTTTTGTGTTTGGCCTGATATGGTTCTCAGAGGCAGCTGTCAATCGTTGTCTCTGATTGAGAACCATACTTAGGCAGCCTGTTTTTCCCACTTGAGTTGTGGGTGATTGTTTTCTGTGTCTGTGTTTCCTCCATACAGTACTGTTTCGTTTTTCCTTTCTGTCTTTCACTTTGTTATTTTGTATTTTCGTGTTCTGTGACTATTCAATAAAAATGACGAACACTTACGACACTGCACATTGGTCCGATCTCTCATACCCCTCGTCAGAGGAGGGCGAATCGCGTTACAGGAATGGACTAAGATACAGTAGAATAGTATAGAATACTGTATATACATATGAGATGAGTAATGCCAGATATGTAAAAATGAAGTGACTAAGATACCGTAGAATAGTATAGAAAACGCTATATACATATGAGATGAGTAATACCAGATATGTCAACATTTACAGAATGGGCTTTCATAAAACCAGTGGCTCCCATACAAATAATTCTACAATATGCTGCAGTGGATGAAAAATACATTTACAGCCCGTGTTTCGCTATGAGTGTCAGAACCTAGTTTTTCTATGTTTGCCATAGCTCGCCACTAAATCTGTGCAATATTGGAGAGAGGATTTTAAATGCGTGTGTAAGTGAATGAAACCTTTTATAGGGTAAACGTGACCCAGTCTGCTCCCACACAGCTCACAGCTTCCCGTGACAGAAAGTTATAAGTTGGTTATAATAGTAATAATGTGCTCACATGGTCATGTCAATCAAATACGCTCTCATAATCCCGCAAAGCCAGCCAGCCAGCCTAGGTGGATGTGGTGGCGGGTTGATTCGTTTGATGAAAAATGTAAGGGTGACCATGCTTGCAAGTGCGAGGGGGATGTTTTCGATATGTTTGAGTGTGTGTGTGAGTGAATTGGACACACGTTGATTCTGTCTCATACAGCTGACAGACGTGTAGAACATGACTGACTTCAAGATACATCTCAAGTCCTTTCTTACTCTTCTTTTATCTTTCTCCAATATCTCTGTCTTACAACGCTCAACTACCTCACTATTTCTCTCTCTCACCCCTTTTCTCACACTTTGCTACTTTACTCTCCCCTCATATTCTCTTTCCCTTTATATCACTCTCCTCCCTCGTGCACTTGCATTCTCTTTATTTTCTATCCCACACTCCCTCCATCTCCCACCCTTGTCTCCTCAACTCCCTCAAATACTTTTACAGTGGAAACTGAGTGTGGACTGGAGTGTGTTAAAATTCTCAATGCCTTGTAAAGATCTTTACTAGTCTTTTACAGCCCTCTAACTTGCTGCCTAACTGTCTCACAATGTTTTGGGTAAAGTAGACACCGTGGGTGTGAATGCTGAATATTATTAATGGAATTATGCTTAGTGTAGTGCGTTAGGCTTTACTGTAAACTTGAAGGGACATCTACTGACTGATGGTGGATTGGCTCTAATGTTGCTCTTTAGCTAAGTGTTTATACTCAACAGAGTTCTATGAAGTTGCCCCTAGATTCTGATCTAGGGTGAGTGGAGAACTTCTTCCTGGAAAGTTTCTAGCATTCCAGTGTTGAATCAACTCTGATAGTGTTAAATTGAACACTTTTCCAGAGTCTATACAGATACACACATTTCAGAGTTTAATTAACACTTTGCTTAGAGCTGATGCCGTTTACACCTGCAGTGTTACAGTAACTTCTTTGGGTGTTGTTTTAACACTGTAGGGTTTAAAGCCGTATTTGCTTATTTTCCAGGGTGCCTTGACTGTGTTTGCTAGTGACAGAGAGTCCTGTAGCCTTCACCAAGTGAGTGCCTAAGTCAATATGTTAGCGTTACAATTGAACTTTTTATGACAATATGTTACATATATAATAAGGCCATACTTTGACGGCCTAGCTTTACCCTAACACAGTTGTCTGAAACTCCTGGTTTGCAGGCCACATCAGGCAAGTTATATTATGCTGGCAGTGTTATGTAATTCCTGTTGGAATCCAGCCAGAGTTACGATTTCCAACGATTAGTCACCTACGACCTCTATTTAGAAGGACTGCCAAGGTAGTAAAGATTAACAAATGAGACTACCTAAACTATCTAAACTGGAACAACCATCTCAGTAAGTCCAACTACTAACAGATTGGATTAGTTTAGAAAAATACATGTTGTGTATCAAATCAATCAATCAATCAATGTACATACAAAAAGACAGATATTAAAACAAACAATTCTAAAAATCAATCTGCAATAAAGCATGCTGGGAAGTATGATAATGATGTGCGTGATTTTGAGTGTCTGAGTGTTTTACACTACACAGAGCAAAATGACAATCACACTCAACTCTGGTTATTAACACAGGAGTTATTTTACACCACTGAGTGCTAATTGAACTCTTCACAGAGTTAATTCAACTCCTGAATCAACTCTAGAAATGTTACACTGGAAAATCAGCACGAGATAACACTGGGCAATTTGCTGTTGATACTTAGCTCAAACACATGACTTGTTCTGTGTGATAACATTTTCTCTATCGAATCCCAAGCTAAATGAATAGCATCAGTTTTGTAACGGCTTTAGAAAAGGCTTTCAATTCTATGTAATTGAAACAATTCAGGAAAATTGTGTCCTATGTAGATCTTGGGCTCTTGGTAAGACAGTTGATAGGTTCATCTGTTTAGGTTTGGTGTTTGTCTTAGTCAATGTTTGTTTGTATATTTGCATCCCTGTCCTTTATGCAAATGGGAGTCACATTGGAAATAGCAGTCTAGTCATGTACTGTATCACTTGTCTTTGATGACGTCAAAGCAAACATACACCCAGGATGACGAGATATGCAAACATGGGCAGCCCCCCACCCACCACACGCACACACACACAAAACACTCACACCCACACGCGCACGCACACACACACACACACACACACACACACACACACACACACACACACACACACACACACACACACACACACACACACACACACACACACACACACACACACACACACAGTAGGCAGTGTATTATGATATAAGTCCTGATTAAACAGCTTCTTAAGTTGTACTTCATATTGCTATCGCTTTAAACCCAGAATACATCCCTTTGTCACCCTCTCCTCTCCTCTCCTCTCTTCTCATCCACCTTCTTACCTCTGATGCTAAATTGTAAGCAGTGACAGTGTGATGTCTCTGGCTGACTGTGTGTGTGTGTTTGTGTGGACATGTTTAACTATACTTGTGGGAACCAGAAGTCCCCACAAGAATAGTACACAGAAAGAAAGAAAATACCAACTGGGAACATTTTGTTAGTCCCCAGAAGGTCAAATGCTATTTCTATGGGGTGTAGGGTTAAGGTTAGAATTAGTTTTAGGGTTAAGGTTAGAAGCTAGGGCTAGGGTTAAGGTTAAGGTTAGGGTTTAGGGGTTAGCGAAAATATAATTTTGAATGAGACACTGAATTGTGAGTCCCCCCCCCCCCCCCCCCCCCACACACACACACACACACACACACACACACACACACACACGCTCATTCTCACAGACATAATTATGCTGTGGAAATGGTGGGGTTTAGTGGCTCTGTCGTGTGGCTTCTGGCCGGTACCAGGGTGTTAGCCCCCAAGACACAGCCTGTCACATAAAATTACCCAGCGGGCCTACGGGCCTGAGTAACAGTGACATGGCACGGAGAGAGTGTGGGAAAGAGGGTCAGAGAGAGAGAGAGGCAGAGAGGGAGGGGGATACAATTACCTATAGGTAGGCTTGGACAGTATCCAGATTGTCCTACCTTCATACAGACCTTGTGCCATCCGGGATATACCGGCACTGAACACAAGGGGCACTATTTTCAAACCCCACTGATCATCTGTAAACCGAAGGTTAGCAATGCTAACAAGTATTTATTTATTTGTTGTACCTTTATTTAACTAGGTAAGTCAGTTAAGAACAAATTCTTATTTACAGTGACGGCCTACGGCCTTGTGTGCCACCCTATGGGACTCCCAATCACGGCCGATTGTGATATAGCCTAGAAATAGGTGTAGAATCTCATGGCAAATGCTAGCTAAATGCTAATGAGAGCATTGCGAACATTTTTTACAGTCTCTGACATAAATTATTTGCATGACAGACATCCCAGCACGTAAAGTTATACAAGTAGCAAAAAACTGCTACTCACAGTTTGCTGCACGCACAAAGCAAATATTAGACTGCAAGGTTCTTGATCAGGAGGAGATTCTCTGCTGTTACCAGGAGATACTTGATTTTGCAAGAAGCTAACCACCATATAACTAGCTACTAAATTAGCAAACCAAATGCACAACTGTGGAGCATTTAGCACATTTTAGACAGTTAAAATACTACAGTATACTACAGTTATGTCTGCAAAAACACTACTGTGAATACTATAGTATTTATACCAAAGTATGCTAGAGCATTTTTTTATGTGGCTGTTAACAAACACCATGTGACTGAGTGAAATGAAGATCGCAATATACTTTATCTCCTAACGTATTGCAGAAGTTGACTGTAGGTACTAAATTAAAAAGTAGCTACAAATATTAAAGTTTATTTCAAAACCTCAAAGAAGTAGTTACAATGGTATTGACAGTATTGAAAAACAATGGTATTGACAGTATCCAAATACCCCAGTATACGGTATACCACCCAAGCCTACTGTACCTGGAGGGCAACCAGGACATAAGAAACAGTGACCTCTGGGGCAGAGGGCACGAGAGAGGGATGGAGAGATGGATATTTTGGGAATTCACAGTCCATTGTGCAGTTGTTTTTTCATTGATTTAATCTGTAATTCATTAATTTCACTCCTACCCATTTCCCACCCACCTCCTTCAGTCAATCATCCCCCTCATTCCTCTGTTCCTCATTCATTTGTTCAATCATTCATTGTTTTCATTGTTCATTTACTAAATCTGTTGTTTCTACATTTATTCGTACAAGTGTGTGCACACGCATGTGTGTAGCGCGTTTGTGGATATGTGTGTATGATGGTCGTTGGCTGTTCCTCTGGCTCCCCTCTTGCACTAAACCTCTGCAAGGCCAGTGGGGTTATGTGTGAGTTTAACAAGTTTATATCAGATATGGCTAAGTAATATCAAAATCTGTTAATGATCTTTGACGCAGCCCTTGTTTCATATGCCTCCTCTCTAGTGCTGAAATGGTAGGAATTTGATATCCATTTAGGTAATATTTCTCTTGTAACCATTTGTATTTTGAGGAGTCCCCACCCCTTTCGCTAGTTGCCATGGATTTGTTGTGCGACGGTGGGTGGGTGTGATTCTCCTGTGGGCTGTGGTACGGCTATGAGAGGAAGGGAATTAACGGTGTGTGTAACCGTATATGTGTCGCCATGGAACCGACAGACAAACGACACTGTCAGCACCTCAACTACACACACACACACTTGCATATACAGAACCTCTTTAAAACTGTGATTACCACAGAACATCTTAGGTTCTGACAGGGGATCTCATAGAAACTATAAATACTGTAGAAGGGAGAGGAGGGGAGAGGAGGGGGTAAAGTAGTAGACGCTGTATATTTTCTATGAGAGGAGAGGATAAGGCCGTAGACATAGCTAGTTATTGTGCGTTTGATTAATTAGCTAATTATGGAGCTGATGAATGTGTGTGAGCAGACAAGACTCGGAATGGGCAGCCGGAAAGGGAGGGAGACACTCCCGGATGACTCTCTCTTCTCTCTGCCTCTTCTGTTCATCATGAGAACGTGTTGACTCTGCTGTACATTAACAGACTGGGGCTAATATCAGAGGCCTGAGTGATTAAGTAGATGTTGGTTTACTGGCCTCACTGTGTGTGTGTGTCCATGGGTCTAATGTAATAGCTGTTGAAATATTGAATGGGATTCCTAGAGGAGAGACACGCTTTCATTTCACATGAAAAGCATCTGCCAAAAAGTAGAAAGCATTATAGGTTATTAAACACAACAGATGGAGAGAGCGATTGAGAGAGAGAGCGATTGAGAGAGAGAGCGATTGAGAGAGAGAGAGAGAGAGAGAGAGAGAGAAGGGGGGCGAGAGAGAAACCAACCTTTATTTGTTTAGCATAATCCAAGATCTTTTCAAGTTTGATTTTGTAACATTGTGTGTTTCCTGTTTTTGTCTGCGTGTGAGAGAGTAGTCTCTCGTCTATGGTGATGACTGAAGGCTATGAGCAGCTGGTGTGGATGGCTCCTCTGAGTCAGCCAGCAGAAAGTTGCACATACTATAGCTGGCATTGCTAGGAGTGGCAGTTAGCCTAGTGGTTAAGAGTGTTGGGCAAGTAACTAAAAGGTTGCTGGTTTGAATCCCGTAGCCAGCAAAGTGGAAAAATCTGCCGTTCTGCACTCGAGCGAGGCAGTTTACTCCCAGGATGCCGATGATGTCGACTAAGGCAGCCCCTTGATTCAGAGGGGTTGGATTAAATGCGGAGGACACATTTAAGTTGAATACATTCAGTTGTACAACTGACTACATCTCAGAGCAGGCTGTGGGGAAATACTGGGCTCTAAAAATAAGTCCATCATTAACATTCTCCCTGGCTAATTATATACTTTCCTTTGATTTATGTACTTGGGTAATCTTCCCTTTGACTTAATCATTATGTCTATAAATGGGGTGATCCATTTGTTTCATTAGTTCCAATTACATATTTATTGTATTATGTCAACCTAAACTAGTGGTATGGGCAAATGTTGTGCTAATGATGTGCCTATGATGTTCACGGGAGTGCCCATATTGATGTTTTTTTTCACCTACATGTATGCTCTGGGGTTTTGCCTCTGGGTACCACAGGAGGTTGGTGGTAATGGCTGGAGCAGAATAAGTGGAATGGTATCAAATACATCAAACACATGGTTTCTATGTGTCAATGCCATTCCATCCGCCATTATTATGAGTCATCCTCCGCTCAGAGGCCTTCACTGCTGGGTACTCCTGTAATTTAAACGTTGCTCTATATATTATTATATACATGTAGCTAAGGTTCCAGAAAAGAGTTTCCAACATTTACTTTTAGTCTTGACATATTTCGTTCTGATCCTGTGATGATGATAATGATCATGATCATGGTCATGATTTGCATATTCAACGCGCCACTTCTCTCAAACTCCAAGCTCCTTCAATAGTAATGTATAGTCTTGTATGTTGTTGTTGTTTGGTTGTTGCCAGCATGACATTTGACTTCAACCAGCAGGAAGCCTAGAATAGCCCTGTCATATTGTTTGACCACACCACCCTCTCTGGGCTCTCAGTTAACACATGACACATAACCATGCTTGTTACCCCCCATCACCCGTTCCAGGGTCACACCATCACACCCCTTACAGAGCTTACCTCTGTGTCCTCTCCTGCTGATCTCCAAACCTCACACACTGATAATCTCTTGACAGAGAGAGAGAGAGAGAGAGAGAGAGAGAGAGAGAGAGAGAGAGAGAGAGAGAGAGAGAGAGAGAGAGAGTAAATACATTGTAAATACAACCCATATTTATGCTTATTTATTTTCCCTTGTGTACTTTAACCATTTGTACATTGTTACAACACTGTGTATATATATATATATGACATTTGAAATGCATTTATTGTTTTGAAACTTCTGTATGTGTAATGTTTACTGTTAATTTTTTATTGTTTATTTCACTTTTGTATATGATCTACCTCACTTGCTTTGGCAATGTTAACACATGTTTCCCATGCCAATAAAGCCCCTTGAATTGAGAGAGAGAGAGAGAGAGAGAGAGAGAGAGAGAGAGAGAGAGAGAGGCCTAATACTGAAGGGGAAGAAAGGGCAAGCGGAAAAAGAGAGGGCAGTGAGTGGAGAGTGGTAAGGTAGATAGGGGAGTAGGGGAGGGGGGAGAGAAGGTGGGGAATCTGCAAGAGATAGTTAAGTAAAAGTTATGAGAAAGGGGATGGTCAGCAGAGAAGTGAGGGGGAGAGATGGAGAGAGAGAGAATTTCAATAATGCACTATAAAACCACCACTACCTACAGAAGAGATTAAGCCCCCATAGAGAGGTAAATGGGAAGTGACATTGTCAGCACACATTGTATGTTTGATTCATTTGATGGCTGTATTAATTCCCAGAGGTTTTGGGAATTCAATCTGTGCTGTGACCCCCCCTCACACACACACACACACACACACACACACACACACACACACACACACACACACACACACGCACACACACACACACACACACACACACACACACACACACACACACACACACACACACACACACACACAAACACAGCCTGAGAGAGAGTTGCTAAAATAGCCACTAAAGCACAGAGTATCATTTTGATTTTAAATTACAACACTTAAGCCATTATCTGACTCAGCAAGTGACTCACATCACAACACTGACTGTTTCAGATGTTGAAATCCAAGCATCCCTCCAAGTCATAACAACAATTCACCCCTGCTCTGATATCTACTCACAGTGAGTGGAGGGGATCAGCTCCATATGGCTGTGTCATTTCACAGTACGTGGCGTTTGTCCAAATTGGAAGAGTAGTTGCTGGTGAGAAAAGTCTTCAGTTCAGTCATACATAAGGAAGCCCACACCCGTACCTCCCTCCCACACTCAGCCATTCCCTGACAGTCTCAATGTATACTTCCCCCTGCGGCTAGTGTTAAAGTTTATTGGCCCAAATCTGCAGAAACAGACTAAACAAACAGTGGTGTTGACAAGAAAAAGCATTGTGTTTATCCCTCGCCTAGCCCCAGGGGTTATTTGGAGTTCAACGGAGGCCTGCAACTTCGAAACGAGACTGTAACGACAGAAATAGAAAGCAAAACCAAGACAGTGAAACAAAAAACCTTGGTGATATGTCCTAGAAATGGGTTAATTTAATATGTTTGAAAACAGATACTCATCAACTTGTCTCCCAGTGTTTTTGTGCTGTCCATTAAAAACCCACAGCCCAGCCCTAGTCGTTTAGTAGACTACTGTATTTCAGCGCTCAGATGAACTTCTTCTTGGCTCACACTGTATTGTCTGTTAGCAACATGAACTCATCAACTCACTGCATTATTTTACGTGTGTCTCGGGACATTGAATTTTGACTCGGGAAGAAAATTCATATAATGACTTGTAATGTGATGAAAGGAGGTATGGAGGTGCTGTAGTTTTGAGTCAACAAAAATAAGGGGTTAAATATGTGCAGAAGGTATACAGTACCAGTCAAAGGTTTGGACACCCCTACTCATTCAAGTTTTTCTTTATTGTTGCTATTTTCTACATTGTAGAATAATAGTGAAGGCATCAAAACAATGAAATAACACATGGAACCATGTAGTAACCAAAAAAGTGTTAAACAAATCAAAATATATTTTATATTTGAGATTCTTCACACTCTTGACATTCTCTCAACCAGCTTCATGAGTAATGCTTTTCCAACAGTCTTGAAGGAGTTCCTACATATGCTGAGCACTTGTTGGCTGCTTTTCCTTCACTCTATGGTCCAACTCATCCCAAACCATCTCAGTTCCGTTGAGGTCGGGTGATTGTGGAGACCAGGTCATCTGATGCAGCACTCCATCACTCCCCTTGGTCAAATAGCCCTTACACAGCCTGGAGGCGTGTTTTGGGTCAATGTCCTGTTGCAAAACAAATGATAGTCCCACTAAGCACAAACCAGATGGGATTGCGTTTTGCTGCAGAATGCTGTGGTAGCCATGCTGGTTAAGTGTGCCTTGGATTCTAAATAAATCATTGACAGTGTTACCAGCAAAGCACCCCCACACCATCACACCTCCTCCATGCTTCACTCAGTCTCCTCTGAACAGTTGATGTTGAGATGTGTCTGTTACTTGAACTCTGTGAAACATTTATTTGGGCTGCAATCTGAGGCGCAGTTAACTCCAATGAATTTATCCTCTGGGTTTTTCTTTCCTGTCGCTGTCCTCATGAGAGAAAGGTTCATTATAGCGCTTGATGGTTTTTGACTGACCTTCATGTCTTAAAGTAATGATGGACTGTCGTTTCTCTTTGTCACGATCATCGTAGTGAGGAGACCAAAGCGCAGCGTGATGTGAAAACATACTTTACCCCCCACTTTTTCGAACATTCTGTTAAAAATCGCAAAAACATTTCAGCGCCCTGCTACTCATGCCAGGAATATAGTATATGCATATGATTAGTATGTGTGGATAGAAAACACTCAGACGTTTATAAAACTGGTTAAATCATGGCTGTGACTATAACAGAACGTGTGTTTCATCGAAAAGCGCATGAAAATCTGATCACTGAAAATGGTAAAATATATCCATGCGCCACTTGAACCCATTGTTAAACGTGAACCACATTAAATGGAGCAGAGGTTGCAGTACCTACAGCTTCCACACGATGTCAACAGTCTTGTCATTTGCCTACGAATTGTTTCTTTGTCAAACGGACACGAGGCATCACATTTCTTCCGGTCTCCGACCGGATATTTTGGTGGAGATTTATCCGGACATCATTTCCAGAGGTACAGCTATAGAATATACATCGCCTTGTGATCAATTTGATCGCTTATTAACGTTTACTAATACCTAGTTGCATTACAAAGGTATTTCGAAGTGTTTTGTGAAAGTTTATCGTCGACTTTTTTAATTTTAAAAAATGACGTTACGTTATAAAACGCTATTTTTTCCTGGATCACACAGTCTTCATAGATCGATATCTAGGCTATATATGGACCGATTTAATCGAACAAAAGACCCAATAGTGATGTTTATGGGACATCTAGGAGTGCCAACAAAGAAGATGGTCAAAGGTAATGAATGTTTTATATTTTATTTGTGCGTTTTGTGTAGCGCCGACTATGCTAATTATTTTGTTTACGTCCCCTGTGGGTCTTTTGGGGTGTTACATGCTATCAGATAATAGCTTCTCATGCTTTCGCCGAAAAGCATTTTAAAAATCTGACTGGTGGCCTGGATTCACAACGAGTGTAGCTTTAATTCGATACCCTGCATGTGTATTTTAATGAACGTTTGAGTTTTAACGAGTGCTATTAGCATGTAGCGTAGCACATTTGCATTTCCTGATGTCTAGATGGGACGTCTGCGTCTCAGGTAGGAGCAAGAGACGAATGAACGCGAAGTACACTAAACAAACAAAATGACCGTGACCGCTATCAACCCTGAGTGCAAACATGCAACATCACATAGACAATCACCCACAAATTACCCAAGGAATATGGCTGCCTAAATATGGTTCTCAATCAGAGACAACGATAAGCAGCTGCCTCTAATTGAGAACCAATCTAGGCAACCATAGACATACAAAACACCTAGACTAGTATCAACCCCATAAACCTACAAAAACCCTAGACAGGACTAAAAAACACAACAAACCACCCCTTGTCACACCCTGACCTAACCAAAATAATAAAGAAAACTAAGATAACTAAGGTCAGGGCGTGAAACTCTTTGCTTATTTGAGCTGATCTTGCCCTAATATGGACATGGTCTTTTACCAAATAGGGCTATCTTCTGTATACCACCACTACCTTGTCACAACTAATTGGCTCAAACGCATTAAGAAGGAAATTAATTCCACAAAGGAACTTTTAACAAGGCACACTTGTTGCATTCATGAAGCTGGACGAGAGAATGCCAAGAGTGTGCAAAGCTGTCATCAAGGCAAAGGGTGGCTACTTTGTGTCATTTTATAGTTTTAACGGCTTCACTATTATTATACAATGTAGAAAATAGTAAAAAAATAAAGAAGTAGGTATGTCTAAAATCTTGACTGGTACTGTATATATATTATATATATATCGCAATATAGATTTTGTTTTGTTTTTGCAACACAGCATTAGATGTGGAAAAATATATATTTCCTGGGATTTCTTAGAAATCGGACAGACACTTGTTCCTTATGATTTATTTTTTGACTGTCTTTTATGTATTTTATGAAAGTGTTATTCAATACTTTTCTATGGGCTACAGTAGCCAAGGCTGAATCTTATCAAATTATAAAACATTTAAAAAATGATGAGACCGTCTGTGGGGGTATAACCTCACCGGCTGGCCCCCTTAAGGTGGGCCCCATTTTAGAGGTGATTAAAACCAGGGGAGACGGAGGATGGGGATCTATGTGTCCCTGGTATGGTAATTCCATAAACGGGGGTAAAACTGGGAATACATCCCAGATGCATTGGGGCCCCTGTAAACAATCCATCAAATACAGCACTCTGCCGGTGTGGGCTTTGAATAAGACCGGGAACACCGGATCTGGGAGGCCACAAGCAGGTTTCTTTCTGAATCAAAAAGGGGCTTAGGTGGTGGGTGTAGCAGGGGGCGTAGCAGGGGGCGTAGCAGGGGGCGTAGCAGGGGTCGCGGTCGACCCATCGGCGGGCTGAATTTTAGAGGCTGTTTGCATTTTTAACCGATTTCCTGCAATTCCACACATTTCTCTATGGCGCTAAGAGAAATCTTCACAGTTTTAAAGCTATTTCCTGTAATTGTGCATATTCAGCCTTGGAGCTCAGAGAAAAATGTTTAGTTTTGAAGCTAATTTCCTACAATTCACTGCATTTTTCCACATCTTATGTTGTGTTGCAAAAATCTATATAAAATCTATATTGCTAAATGCATTGTTTTTGGAATTCAAGTCTCCCTGACTGTTTAGCTTTTATTTTGGTGATTGTTAGATCTCAAAGATTACATTAATGAAACATATATAGGTTCATTAACTTTTCTACATACTTTAGATCTGTTTTTAGTCATATAAGTTAACACTGAAAGTGTTTTTCCTTCTCACAGATTCAGTCGGGGGATGGAGGGATTGAGTGGGCATTCTATTTGGAGGTCTGAACGGGTCCCCCACAACCTGCTATAATGACACTGTTCACACAACAACAGGAGCCTTCACCATGACATAGTGTTTATTATGGTCTGAACTTGGAGTCTGTGTGTGTGCGCTACTTCCTGAATGTGTCTGTATATGGAGACACGTTTTGTTAGATTGTATGACATTAGTGCTGTGTGTATGTACATTGGGGCAAGGAGGCAAAAAGAGAGAAAGAGAGGACAAGAGAGAGAGAGAGAGAGAGAGAATGGTGTGTGTGTGTGTGTGTGTGTGTGTGTGTGTGTGTGTGTGTGTGTGTGTGTGTGTGTGTGTGTGTGTGTGTGTGTGTGTGTTTATCTGTCCGTCTTGTATATGGCCCAGACCGTGCCTGTTGCAGAGAGTGATTCTGTCCAGATGTCCAGACACAGAGGCACACAGAAGTCTACAGACACTACCGTGTGTGTGTGTGTGTATGTGTCTGTGTGTGTCAAACGATGGATGGGACAGGACAAACTATAAGCTAGACACGAGACAGCACAGCAGAGATTCCATTACGTAGTGCTACTGTCCTTTTCCACAACAAGACTACTGCAGCACTGTGCTGGATCACAGTCTGAAACACATGAGATCAGAACAAATTCACTTACATTACTAGTTATCACTCTTGGTTCTGTTTATGCTCGACTTACCTTCAGTTGCAGAAGGATTCAACACTCTAAAGTATCCATAGATGGCCTAACCTACCATACCAAATTATGAATTAGTATAAAATAACAGGAAATTTGCAGGGCCCTTGAGTCAGCCAGAAGAGGAGAATGTGGACTGTGGTACTTTCCCAGCCAGCACATAATGTTCTGAGAACCATATGTTTCTTAGAGCTTGGTGAGAACATGTTTTTCCTGGTTATGTTGCACACAATCTTCCCACAACTTTCTGGAGATGGTGCTGGATAGTTGCTTGACTTTGAAACATTCTCAGCACATTTAAGGAACTTGACAAAAAAAATGTTATTTTCTTGGTATTTCAATACTTTAACAGAACGTTTCCTAAAAGTTCAAACACGGTTACATTTCATTTCAATTTTGGTAATGTTCTAGGAACGTTCTCCAGCTGGTTTGACTTTGGGAATGTTCTCAAATAGTTCAGTGAACATTAAGAAACAACTTTGTTTTGTGGGGATTTCATTACTTCAGCATAAGGTTTACTACAGGTTTCCTCATGGTTCTATTTAAAGTCATGTTCTCAAATTGTTCAGAGAACACTAAGGAAACGTTCAATAGAAAACCACAAGAAAACTTTAGTAACATTCAGAGAACATTCTAAGAATGTTATTTAAAAACAGATACATTCCGATACATTCCATCAACAAAACTCTCTCTATCCTCCCTCTTGTTAAGAGTGTTCAGGTGTGTTGGCCAAGCCCACTAATTGGCCACACCTGATCTTAATGAGTGCTTGTTTCCTTTGAAATGTGGTCTATTTTGAATAGACTGAAATGAAAAGGTATGTATGAGTTATAAAAAACATGGCAACAACCATAGTAAAATGTTCTCAGAAGCTCCCTGCAACAGGCAAACTTTTCACTTCCATTCTCAGAACGGTTAAAAAACGTTCAGTTTTACCAGCCCGAAAACATTTGGCTTCGTTCCCAGAACCAACAGGAAGCCAAAAACATACGTTCCCACAATTTCCAAGGAACCAAATGTGCTAGCTGGGTTGTCTGTTGTTCTAATCTTTACATCTCTTCTCTTTCTTTCCCTTGGTCCTGCCCTGTTCACATGCCTCTGTTTCATACGCAGGTGAGTACAGTACTTTGAATCATTTGTCAATAATTTTGTAGAAGAGGACTTTGTTGTCTTTTTATTATTCTTGGCACACACACATGCATGCAAACATTAACACGCATCAGTAGTTTATTAACAATAGTAAGTGGAATTGCGAGAAGTTATACATGAGAGTGTGTGTGTGTGTCTCTGGGAGCACGGCCACACTAATGGATGGAAAATCTCTCCACACACTCTGCCCACAAGACAAACGGCCCCTCATACAGCCTCCTATGTACTGTCTGCTCATCTGTCTCTTCCCTTCCTGCTTTCTTTGCCCCCTCTCCGTTCCTAACACGTCAACACATTAAGCCCTATAGTATCAATAAAGTTATTTCAACCAAAAGTACATGACGTTAAAATTAAATACTCATAGATGTTTTTTCTCGGTCATTGAGTTTGGCTGAGGTTCAGATTACCTTCTGAATGGAGTGTCTCAGCAGGTTTATTGGTTAATGTGCTTTGCTTCAATAGTTCTCAAAGGTAAAATAAGAATTTGATCCTTGTAGGTTGCTGTGTAACATTTAATGTTTCGGAAAATAGATTGTAGCAGAGATAATTTGAGTGAGCTAAGGTTTAAACATATCACAGCATAATGTGTTTGATATTACTTTGATTATTACTGTGTGAGAGTTTCTGGAATCAAATTAAGTAATCAAGGTCAAGCACATTTATATGAAAGAAGTGTGTGTCTGATAAGGTGTGTGTCCTAGATGCACAGTAAAACGTGCACAGTGGGTTTGAATAAAGTGTGTTTTTAAAGACCACGGTTTGATGTATTATATACGCTACCGTTCAAAAGTTTGGGGCCACTTAGAAATGTCCTTGTTTTCCATGAAAACACACATGAAATTAGTTGCAAAATGAATAGGAAATATATTCAAGACGTTGACAAGGTTATAAATAATGATTTTTAATTGAAATAAGTGTCCTTCAATAAGTGTCCTTCAAACTTTGCATTCGTCAAAGAATACTCCATTTGCAGCAATTACAGCCTTGAAGATCTTTGGCATTCTAGTTGTCAATTTGTTGAGGTAATCTGAAGATATTTCACCCCATGCTTCCTGAAGAACCTCCCACAAATTGGATTGGCTTGATGGGCACTACGTACCATACGGTCAAGCCGTACCTCAACCCTACCTCAGTAGGGTTGAGATCCGGTGATTGTGTTGGCCACTCCATTGTCGTGTCTTTGGCTATGCCGGATTAAGTGATATGACATGCTATTCTATAAAATAATTTTTCCGTAATTAATATTACCTGATTGAGCTAATCATGTAAATGTAGAGAGACGGGGCACCACTAAATAATATTTATAGAGCTGTTATCTTCCGAATAAACTCTTAAAGACCTAGTAATATTTTACATCAATAGCAGTCAATATTAATCGTCATCTTAATTCAGTCTCATCTGAAAGTTGTAAATTCTTGGTTATCTGCACGAACACTGGCTAGCAAGTTGAATCAGCAATACAAAATTGGGTTTAATTATTTATTTACTAAATACCTAACTAATATCACAGAATTACACATACACATAATTAAATCATAGCTTGATTACAAATTACATCATAAAGGAAAACATCCCTAGCGGGCGGAACAGATATGACAGCTGGTTACACAAAAGAAAAGGGCTGGGTTTGAGTGAAAAAGCGGGAAGACTGAGGAACAAAGGGCGAAGCTGTGCTATCGTAAATACAGAATCTTATGCATTCTAAATTACCGCCCATTTGGAAAATAAATATTTACTCTGAGCTGCGCTTCGATATGTTGGTGGTAGATGGAAGGCCGTGTTGCCCAACCGAGACCTTTGTCCTTTGAAGAATGTCTCTGCTGGTCAATTGGATACGTTGTAGTAACATCGTTGTGTGGTAGATGGTATACTCTGTCTGTTCCTTCCTAACCTGCGTTTGCAGCTGCTGTTGCTAACTCAACAGCTAGGAGGTATCACTTCTGTAGTGAATAAGAGTTCAAAGTTCATACCATTCGCAACCAAAGCTCACACTGATGGTGGCTTCGTTCTGTAGTTATTATCTGAACCATTCTGACATCGGACCGTCGTCCTCACATTCTTGGAACATTGTCGTCAAGGCTTTATATAGGAAGGGAGAGGCGTGTTTGAAAAATTGTATAGCCCATGTTCCTTCACAGGGGCGGGCCACTGATTGAGCAGAGCCCTACCTTATGAAAACCCAAATCTCACATTTTAGAAGCTAAAATAAATAAGAAGCACGAATAATTTCATATTCAAAAATTTAAATTGAACAACAATTCCATTTAATCCGATAACTCTGATGTGTAGACCTTCTACTATAGAGTTTATGTCATCTTATCATTGATGAGAATGTCTCAGATGACAACCGAACTGACATCATATTCATTAACTACCACCGCATATGTTCAATTGGTCGGATTACCAGAATATAGTTCAAATCCCCCCACCTTCTGATGTCCCCAGAATCTCTATGTTAACCAAGGGTTTTGCAAATGTAACATCAGTTGGGTAGAGAGAGGAAAAAGGGGGGAAGAGGTATTTATGACTGTCATAAACCTACCCCCAGGACAACGTCATGACACCATTATAGACAGAATACCAGCTGACTGCTTCTTCCCTAAATAGTTCTTGCATAGTTTGGAGCTGTGCTTTGGGTCATTGTCCTGTTGTAGGAGGAAATTGGCTCCAATTAAGCGCCGTCCACAGGGTATGGCATGGCGTTGCAGAATGGAGTGATAGCCTTCCTTCTTCAAGATCCCTTTTACCCTTTACAAATATCCCACTTTACCACCAGCAAAGCACCCCCAGATCATCACATTCCCTCCACCATGCTTGACAGATGGTTTGTTCTTCTTTGTGATCCGAACACCTCAAACTTAGATTTGTCTGTCCATAACACTTTTTTCCAATCTTCCTCTGTCCAGTGTCTGTGTTAATTTGCCCATCTTAATCTTTTCTTTTTATTGACCAGTCTGAGATATGACTTTTTCTTTGCAACTCTGCCTAGAAGGCCAGCATCCCGGAGTCGCCTCTTCACTGTTGATGTTGGTGTTTGCGGGTACTATTTGATGAAGCTGCCATTTGAGGACTTGTGAGGCATCTGTTTCACAAACTAGACACTATAATGTACTTGTCCTCTTGCCCAGTTGTGCACCGGGGCCTCCCACTCCTCTTTCTATTCTGGTTAGAGCTAGTTTGCCCTGTTCTGTGAAGGGAGTAGTACACGGCGTTGTACGAGATCTTCAGTTTCTTGCCAATTTCTCGCATGGAATAGCCTTCATTTCTCAGAACAAGAATGGACTGACGAGTTTCAGAAGAAAGTCTTTGTTTCTGACCATTTTGAGCCTGTAATCGAACCCACAAATGCTGATGCTCCAGATACTAAACTGGTCTGAAGAAGGTCAGTTTTATTCCTCCTTTAATCAGAACAACAGTTTTCAGCTGTGCTAACATATTTGCAAAAGGGTTTTCTAATGATCAATTAGCCTTTTAAAATTATAAACTTGGATTAGCTAACCCAACGTGCCATTGGAACACAGGAGTGATGGTTGCTGATAATGTGCCTCTTTACTCCTATGTAGATATTCCATTAAAAATCAGCCGTCTCTAGCTGCAATAGTCATTTACAACATTAACAATGTCTGCACTGTATTTCTGATCAATTTGATGTTATTTTAATGGACAGAAAATGTGCTTTTCTTTCAAAAACAAGGACATTTCTAAGTGTCCCCAAACTTTTGGACGGTAATGTATCTTCTAGGTGCAAATCAAAGGTTGTGTGTACTATCGTTGCTCAGCAAAAGGTGGGTATTCAATGGGTTGTGTGTAAGGTGTGTATCTTCTAGGTCTGCAGAGCTGTGTATGATGGGTGCTGAGTAAAAGGTGTGTGTGTCCACAGTTTGTGGTGCTCTGGAGCAAAATGCTCTGTGGTAGTAGTGCTGCAGACACCCAGGTAAGCAGGTAAAGGTCTACACTGTGACTCTATGTATTCATAGAAGACCACATCAATTAAAGACGCAGTTCTGTCGAGAGCACGCACACACACACACGATACTCATTAATGCGCATAGTTTACACTCACAGTTAATATGTACACACATGCATACAGTACCAGTCAAAAGTTTGGACACACCTACTCATTCCAGGGTTTTTCTTAATTTTTTTACTATTTTCTACATTGTAGAATAGTAGTGAAGACATCAAAACTATGAAATAACACATGGAATCATGTAAAAAGTGTTTAAAAAATCATTGTTTTTGCAGCCCAAATAAATGAACTTTTAACAAGGCACACCTGTTAAATGAAATGCATCAATCTCATGAAGCTGGTTGAGAGAATGCCAAGAGTGTGTAAAGCTGTCATCAAGGCAAAGGGTAGCTACTTTGAAGAATCTAAAATATATTTAGATTTGTTTATCACTTTTTTGGTTACTACATGATTCCATATGTGTTATTTCATAGTTTTCTACAATGTAGAAAATAGTAAAAACAAAAATGCTTGAATGAGTAGGTGTGTCCAAACTTTTGACTGGTACTGTACACACACATGAATGCAGGGCCAGCTCCAGGCACAAGTGGTCACTTAGGGCCCCCGACTATGTTTATAGGAACTCAGTTGGGGACTCAACTTAATGTTGAGAGTTAGAATAATGGAATACACAGGGTGGAATGGAATACACAAAGTTTGAAATTTGGTTGTGCAATTTGGTTGTGCAAACTGCCTGCTATTTCCTGAGCAGTCTATTACGACAGCAGGTACAACTGCCCCTCACAGTGATATTTCACAGTAGAAAAGGAAACTGTCTAAGCTGACTGTAAAGTCATTTAAAGGAATATAGCTCAACAGTTAACCAGCTCAGCAGCAGTTTTTATTTTTGTCTTGTCAGTCACTTACATTCACTCAATTATCCATTTTAGCTAACACATTTTTAGATTGGTAAATTAGTCTAGCTATTTATCTAAACTTGTAGTTATGATGGCCGAATACCTACTGGGCACACATGGCATGTGCCCAGGTGCCTTGACCTCCAGGGGCCCCCATTGTTTTTGTTAGTCACTCTCAATTAGATATCATTAAGATGAAATAAGTCAATGCAAAATGTGCCCGTTGAAAAAATTTGTAGAATTGCATTAAATTTGTTATGATAATTCATAATTTACTTTCTGTCCTATGGCAAAATGTGTGGCACTGCAGGAAATTAACTTTAAAACGCATATTTTTCACTCTTCACTCAAAAGGGGGGCAAAATGTGTTGCCCAATTGGTGGGGGGATGGGGGGGTGGGGCAGGGTGGGGGGCAACCAAATTTTGCTTAGGGCCCCCTAAAGGCTAGAGCCGGCCCTGCACACGTGCTTATGCATTCTTAGGCATGCTTACCCACACACTCACACGCTGCTGCTGAGCTGCTTAGCTGTTGAGCTATATTGCTTTAAATGACTTTACAGTCAGATTAGACAGCATCATTTTCCACTGTGAAATATCATTGTGAGAGGCAGCTGCACTTGTTGTCGTAATAGACTTTTCAGGAAATAGCAGGCAGTTGAGTGTGTGGACACATACACGCACACACACACACACACACACACACACACACACACACACACACACACACACACACACACACACACACACACACACACACACACACACACACACACACACACACACACACACACTGTGCTGGCTGCTTTCCTGTCAGTCGGAAACAGCTGAGCACAGCTTAAGTTATATGCAAGTGTAAAGGCATGTGGCCTCACGGTTCGCTTCAGCTCTTCCCCTGAATGTGTGTGTGTTCACGCGAGTGCACGTTCTTGTGTGTGTGTATGTGTATGTGTGTGTGACGGTGTAACTGTGTGTGTGTGTTCACGTGCATGCACATGTTTGTGTGTGTGTGTGTATGTGTGTGTGTACACGTCACTATCCTTACCATGCTTGGATGTTTCAGTGGAGATATACACTGTATCTCAGCCACCCAGACGCCAGCACTGGTGTAAATCTCTGAGGCCTGAAAGCACACACACACACTAGCACTTCTGTGTGCTTTCTCTTCTCCTTTCTTCAATTTTCTTCTCTCCTCTCATCTTCTCTGTTTAGTTAGCAACTTTCATCACTTTAAATAATGACATTGCAAAACAGTCCTTATGCTTTGTTGAAATTGTTAAACTTTTTAAGCTGATAATCAGATTCCTTTATTGATTAAAAGGACAATAACTGCAAGCTATTGTTGTTAATCACAGACATTATTGTATTTACATTTTTATATTCATGTACATTTATTTTTGATTATATACTGTAGTTATCTGTACTGCATTGTTTTGTTGAATTGTTGATACAGTATACAGGCATACCATGCACAAATCAAAATGTGACCCACCGCCTAGATTCAGTGTTATGTAGCAAAATTTGAAATGGTGTTTTTTACATTGGATAAAAAAAGACTAAGAGATACAAAATGTATGTCGTGCGTCACTACTTCACAGGAGAGCCATGTGCATTTTTTGGGGTTGGCAGAAATGCCAACTTTCATGTGCCTTAATAACAAACTTGTATGCCTTCTGTAAATATGAATGAAATTGTTAAATTACGAGCCTAGTTGGTTTAGCCACAGAAAAGGCCAGCAACCTTCCCACTAGCCATGATAGGCTGAGATAATGAGTGGGCTGGACATGCCTAGAGATTATTTCAGATTGGTCTGCCATGTAGCAAGCTTCTGTCTATAATATGAGCTGGTCAGTATGTGTAGGTAATCCTTTCTAACATGGCTTTTTTGAAAGATATCACGTAGGGGAACAGCACAAGTGTTGCTCTCCACTTTCTGGAGGACCGTGTTTTGAAATCAGTGAAATTAGAGTATGATAGCTCAGGAGATGGAGAAAATTCTGGCGTTTGATTGCAAATATGCAGATGGAGTTGAAAAGAGAACACACAGAAGGCTGTTGCATAAAACACCTTTCCCCAGATTACATCTTCAAACTAAGGGCAACCATGGCATCCGTGACAGAGAGGGAGAAGCGTTCACCCATTTATACGGGTAAGATAGTCTAGCTAGTCCATCTTTGTCAATTATGCCTGCTAAATTCTTGGCAGCAATGTTATTGAGAGCAGTGGGAACACTTTTGCAGATCTCCATGGCTAACATATCTTTCAAAAAATCTGCAGTAGCAAGGATTATCTACACATACTGAGCAGCTCATTTTACAGACAGAAGAGTGTTACATGGCAGACCATTGGCATGCCAATCCGAACTCATCTCTCGGCATGTTCAGCCTATCCATTGTCTTAGCCAATCATGGCTAGCGGGAAGGTTCCTGTTTTTTACCGTGGCTTAACCAACTAGGCTCGTAATTTAACAATTGTATTCATATTTGCAGATGGCATACCCGTTTGATATTAAGGTACATGATAGTTCACATGTTCCAGAAGTGATTTCTGACAAAAAACGTATTTTGATGAAAATACAAAATAAATGTTAAAATGCTTCTCCTGTGAAGTAGTGACATGCGACATATGCCTAGCTTCTTGAAACGGGTCACAAATGTCATAATAGGCACATAGCAGTGGAATAGCGGACACCTAATGGGCACAGGGCAGTGGACTAGTCTCTCTGGTAGTCTGGTAGTCTTGTGGGGGGTTTGCAACACCCCCTCTAGGGCATGTTGTGTCATAGCAACTCAAGGGTAAATATATGGGCATCTCTGTCTGTCCGTTCGTCCATCCTTCTGACTGTCTGTCTGTGGTAGTCCTGTCAGCATGGGCTGCATAGAAAGACCTTCCTGGGAAATATCTATGCTGTTGACTCGTTCTTTGTTAGTGCCCTTTGTTGTGAGAGCACATGTTTACCTTCATTAAAAAAAAAACATTTTACTGAGGCCTCCAGAGTGGCGCGGTGGTCTAAGGCACTGCATCGCAGTGCTAGCTGTGCCACTAGAGATCCTAGTTTGAGTCCAGGCTCTGTCGCAACCGGCCGCGACCGGGAGACCCATGGGGCGGCGCACAATTGGCCCAGCGTCGTCCAGGTTAGTGGAGGGTTTGGCCGGCAGGGATGTTCTTGTCCCATCGCGCTCTAGCGACTCCTGTGGCAGGCCAGGTGCAATGCACACTGACACGATCGCCAGGTGTACGGTGTTTCCTCTGACACATTGGTGCGGCTGGCTTCCGAGTTAAGTGGGTGTTGTGTAAAGAGGCAGTGCGGCTTGGCTGGGTTGTGTTTTGGAGGACGCACGGCTCATGACCTTCGCCTCTCCCAAGTCCGTACGGGAGTTGCAGCAATGAGACAAGACTGTAACTACCAATTGGATACCGCGAAAAGGGGTAAAAGTTTAAATATATATATATATATAAAAAATTGCCATCTCAAGAGGTAAAAAAAAGAAAGACTACAAGTGCCTCTTGTCAACTTTATTAATTAAATAGCTGAAGAGAGGTGATTTTAGTATTTTTTATTAAATGTTATCAATTTCAACAAAAACTATACATCATACAATGCTCCACAATAGTGTAGGTCTAGGCATTATGCGTCCAATGAGTGGTATTATACAGTGGATGGTTAGTGGTGAAATTTAGCTTTCGCAACTAAGTGGGAAGTGAGAATTTAACACAACTAGGAAAAATTCACTTGAATGGCCCTCCAACTGGTAATTACTGTCACGTCTACTCCCGCCCCCTCCCCTCCAGCATTTGGCGTCGCCGGGATACTAACCACCGGTTCTGGCACCAATCATTACACGCACCTGTACTTCATCATGAGGCACACCTGTACTCCATTACCTCACTTATTACCTCCCCTAAGGCACTCCCTTAGGTTGTTTCAACAGTCAGTATTGTTTCTGTGTTTATGAGATGAATCCACTACGATGTTGTCTCGTTCCATGTTTGTTGTTTTATTCAACGTACCACCTGCTTCTCGACTCTCAGCATCTTCATTAAAATTACTAGTTAAATCAGCCACGAGTCCCCTTGTGACAAGGGGATGGAAGCTTATTGTGTGCAACAGGGAGGGTCAATTGAATACGAGAGGCACCAAAAATGAATTTTTTTTAATTGTTAACCTTTCTAGCATGTCTATGGGTAACAGGGTTGACGTGTAATGCTCGACCTGCTCAGTTTTCCATCAGAAAATGGTGAACAAAAGTAGACCCAGCTCACCTGTTTTTACACTAAGATTTCACTATTAGATGTTCAATGATTATTTTGAAATAAATATTTTTTTAAAGTAATAGTTTCACCATATTCAAATGAGAGTTGAGTTGACGTAACAGGGTTGACCATAAAATTAGGGACATACTGTACGTAAATTAATCACTAATCATATGAAATGAATAATTATTGTCAGAAATAACTTTGTCAAGCAACAAAATAACTAGGGATTTCATATTTTTTTGATCACGTCTTTATTTATATGATTCAAAATCCTATTTATTAAATCTCCATGTGGTCTATATTAAAGGTGGTCTATATTAAAGGTGGTCTATATTAAAGGTGGTCTATATTAAAGGTGGTCTATATTAAAGGACACTTCATTTCATATAGCAGGCTTTTCAAATGGAATATTCTTGCATCATTTCTACATAACATATCAAAGGCACTTATCTCGCGGAACGAACCAGTATACATTAAGTTCTGCCCGTTGGACGTTGGCTGCAATGCACTCGTCAAGTTTGTTTGTTTATTTGTCATATGCACATGAAAGACATGGAGTCACTACATGACGGATAATGTATCAACTTTGTAGTCATTTAAATGCATGTTAGTGCTTTTGGTATGTGTCAAATACAATAAAATGCCTTTTGACTAAATATATTGTAGCGGTGGCAGCCTATTGGAATATATGGAGTCGTGGCTTGTTGGGGTCTTGGCTTTGTTTTAGTGCTTTTTGATGAGACAGATTGTCATGCCAGTTAATGTGTTATGTTGTGTTTTATGATTAAAAGCTAAGCTTGTACATTGCCAGCTCTGCAGTTTTAATGAGACTGACATTAGTGCATGTGATACCAAAGAGCCTACTAAAGCTTCATTGTTAAGACAGTCACCATTTCTTAATAATATGATTTGGCCAATTTGTATATTTGCCATACATTTATTAAATATATATATTTAAATGTAAGAAATGTAAATACATCTAAATGCATGTTGGAATATATTTTACAAAACATTTCCAATATATTTACCCAATATATTGATAAATGGATGTGAAAATAATGTATGTTCAAATATTCATTCTTGAATGTATTTCAGAATGTGAAATACATTAAATACATTTTCTGATGCATTTAACCTATATTGTGATATACATTGATTTATACATGTTGACTACATTCCGTATTGTATTTTAGAAGGTATTTAAAATGTATTAAATACATTTTCTATACATTATTTGGTCAATTTCACATGTATCCTAAAAAATGTATCTCAAAATATATTATAATTTTTTCCCCTTATGAGACACTGAAAACATTGACAGAGTCAGAGTGGCGTTAATAAAGATAAGATGAGCGATATTGATGTAAATGAGTCAGTAATCAGCTGGAATAATCTTTATGCTGTGATAGGGCTGCATGGGTCTGGGCCAGCCATAAACATCAAAGGAGACGCACTCCAACAAAAAAGGCCTACTCCCGCTACTCTGCATCCCAGAGTGTGTCTGTTCGGTCCGATCGTAAGACACACACAGGTCCCATGCACGCACAAAGACACACATGCACATGCATATGCATACACTGGTCCTAGCTCCCCTACTTTGACCAAACAAAGTTCCTATTTAGATCACAGGGTTCATTGCCAAAGGTTCTCATCTGTGTTTATCCATCCTGAAGTGGTGTCTTAGAAACGCACCAGCACCTTTCTCCAATCCTCTCTTCCCTCATCTGCTTTATTTGGAGACTACCATGACAATAGCCCGGCATGTGTCCATACTGTTGATTTTTCTCATAATCGCATGTTCAGAGGCAGACTGATTAGGACATTTAGAAAATTCCCCAATATTCCCACTGTTGGAATGTTTGTTCTGCTAGACATATTGTGTTACTTTAATGTTATTGGCTGTGATGTCTCCAAGACAGACCTCTGTTAAATGCAGACACCACAGGAGGTTTGTGGCACATTAATTGGACGGAATGGTATCAAATACGTCAAACATGGTTTCCATGTGTTTGACATTATTCCATTTGCTCTGTTCCATCCATTATTATGAGCCGTCCTCCCCTCAGCAGCCTCCACTGGCAGACACGCTGTCAACTCATGACAAGGTTAAATCAACTGTTCCTTGGTGGGGAATTCTGTGAATTTGACCAGTTAGCATTCTATTTTATGCTATTATGTTCTATTTCATTCTAATATATTATTATTATTATCTCTCTCTCTTTCTATTTCTCTTTCTCTCTCTCTCTCTGTGTGCACTCAATGCTGATAAAGGGCTATCTGCTATTGATATTGATAGGGGGTAAAGCCTGTGAGGGGATGAGTGAGTGTACAGTATATAAAGGAGGCCCACTCAGCATAACTAGTGACATTGTATTTTACTGCCCCGCCGATACAGCTACAGATATATAGACCATAGGAACCTTTTCATGCACACTCAAGAAAATGGAGAGTGATATTTCCACTCCTTTATGGTTCATTAACCCCTTCTTCTCTGTAATACATCGGCAGAGTAGACCTAGAGTCAGCAGATTAGCACCTCACACTGGCTAGGCTTTCACTTGTTCTTTCTTTCTTTTTGGCAAGGCTCAGATAAGGAATCGTAGCCACTGCTTTCTGACGTATGATTACCCCAACTATCAGTGGGTTTCATTCCCACATAGATCCCAGCTCTCTTCAGGTCATTGACCAGGTCCTGCCGTGTAGTTCTGGGCTGATCCCTCACCTTCCTCATGATCATTGATGCCCCACAAGGTGAGATCTTGCATGGAGCCCCAGACCGAGGGTGATTGACCGTCGTCTTGAACTTCTTCCATTTTCTAATAATTGCGCCAATAGTTGTTGCCTTCTCACCAAGCTACTTGCCTATTGTCCTGTAGCCCATCCCAGCCTTGTGCAGGTCTACAATTTTATCCCTGATGTCCTTATACAGCTCTCTGGTCTTGGCCATTGTGGAGAGGTTGGAGTCTGTTTGATTGAGTGTGTGGACAGGTGTCTTTTATATAGGTAGCGAGTTCAAACAGGTGCAGTTAATACAGGTAATGAGTAGAGAACAGGAGGGCTTCTTAAAGAAAAACTAACAGGTCTGTGAGAGCCGGAATTCTTACTGGTTGGTAGGTGATCAAATACTTATGTCATGCAATAAAATGCAAATTAATTACTTAAAAATCATACAATGTGATTTTCTGTTTTTTTAGATTCTGTCTCTCACAGTTGAAGTGTACCTATGATATAAATGACAGACCTCTACATGCTTTGTACGTAGAAAAACCTGCAAAATCGGCAGTGTATCAAATACTTGTTAACCCCACTGTACATGTACAGTACATCTGTGTACTGCTCTGCTATTGGTGTTACTAGTCTAACTGACACCAACTCTTGAAGTCTTCCTGACTTGAGAGTCTTGAACGGCTGCTTTAATGTGTCTACACGAAACGTAGATAATGAAGGGGCTGTGCCCTCAGACTTCATGGTGGCACCCTACGCTGGTTGGATATCCCCGTTTCGAATTGAATGAATCATGATCTATTGTTTTACATTGGACTTCCCCAGGCCCTTCCAATTCCAGCCATATCCAAGAAACACACACAGTAGCTAGCACAAACCTTCTGAGTTCGGACACGGTTAGCCGCTAACATAATGAATAGGGTCATCATACACATTTTCAAAACGTTATAACAACCCTTCTACACTAAAACAAGTGGCATATTAGACAACTACAACTTGTTAAATGTTATGCTCTTGTGTCTAGCAAGTAGCAACTAACGTTAGCTAGTATAGCTAATGTTAGCTAGCATTGTTCAGCCCCTTAGAAAGCCAGCCAGCTATTTCCTTTTAGTTGGCTTGCTATCAACTCAAAATCGGCCAGCAAATCAAATGTATGTTTTAGTTATAAATGAACTAGTTAGCTAATTATATGCTGAACAGTTACTTATCCCTGTGAAGTAATTCATTTTCCTTCTTGGGTGTCCTCTGTTTTTTTTTTATTGTTGTTTTATTTCACCTTTATTTAACCTGGTCGGCTAGTTGAGAACACCTTTATTTAACCTGGTCGGCTAGTTGAGAACACCTTTATTTAACCTGGTCGGCTAGTTGAGAACACCTTTATTTAACCTGGTCGGCTAGTTGAGAACACCTTTATTTAACCTGGTCGGCTAGTTGAGAACAAGTTCTCTTTTACAACTGCGACCTGGCCAAGATAAAGCAAAGCAGTGCGACACAAACAACAACAACACAGAGTTACACATGGAATAAACAAACATACAGTCAATAACACAATAGAGAAAAAAAAGTATATATACAGTGTGTGCAAATGAGGTAAGATAAGGGAGGTAAGGCAATAAATAGGCCATAGTGGCAATTAAACACTGCAGTGATAGATGTGGAGAAGATGAGTGTGCAAGTAGAGATATTGGGGTGCAAAGGAGAAAGAAAAAAAAATAACAATATGGGGATGAGGTAGTTAGATGGGCTATGTACAGGTGCAGTGATCTGTGAGCTGCTCTGACAGCTGGAGCTTAAAGTTAGTTAGGGAGATATGGATCTCCAGCTTCAGTGATTTTTGAAATTCGTTCCGGTCATTGGCAGCAGAGAACTGGAAGGAAAGGCGGCCAAAGGAGGAATTGGCTTTGGGGGTGACCAGTGAAATATACCTGCTGGAGCGTGTGCTACGGGTGGGTGCTGCTATGTCAGTTGGCTTTTCTTAGCCGATCACTCAGAGTTAGAGACAGCAGGTGCGGTAGAGAGAGAGTCCAAAACAACAGGTCTGGGACAAGGTAGCACGTCCAGTGAACAGATCAGGGTTCCATAGCCGCAGGCAGAAAAGTTTAAACTTGGGCAGCAGCATAACCAGGTGGACTGGGGACAGCAAGGAGTCATCTGGCCAGGTAGTCCTGAGGCATGGTCCTAGGGCTTAGGTCCTTAAGGTTAGGAATTAACTCTGAATGTTTAAGGTAAGGGATTCAAACATGCAACCTTTGGAACCTGAGGCAGATGCTTACGCCTGTCCACCATCCCCATCCACAACGCCCTAGCAACACCTAAGCCTACTTGAAGGTAACAGCGCTCACTGTTGCCCCTAGTGGCCGGTTTCCATGTCATCTCCCAACACTCTCAGACATGTATGGACTTTGAATACTGACTTTTATCACCGGTGACCTGCCTGACTGTGCTACTCATGTACGCTTCTGGAAGTTTCCACTGATGACCAACAAAACCCCCAAAAATATGAATCATCGTTCAAGTCAACCAAAAATGTCTATCTAATGCAACATGTACAGATAAAGAATACAGAATGCTATAATGCATGAAGCAAACATTGAATGACTGTGAAATTTGAAGGTGTACACTCCATGAAGATGTATAGTGAATGTATCCCTTTCTGTACCCTGGTGCAGTGGAACAATTCTGGTTCAGCATTTATAGTAGCATGATTCTGGTTCTGATTATGGATAGCTGAACTTCTGTAAATAGTGAAATGACATTTAGATGTCTATGGGACAGTTTTTGATGGATGCTGACCCATGTTGACTCCAATGTTTCCCATAGTTGTGTCAAGTTGGATGTCCTTTGGGTGGTGGACCATTCTTGATACACATGGAAAACTGTTTAGTGTGGAAAACCCAGCAGCGTTGCAGTTCTTGACACAAACCCGGTGCGCCTGGCACCTACTACCATACCCCGTTCAAAGGTGCTTAAGTCTTTTGTCTTACCCATTCACCCTCCGAATGGCACACATACACAATCCATGTCTCAATTGTCTCAAGTCTTAAAAATCCTTCTTTAACCTCATTAAAAGACCTAAAGCTTTTTGTTTTACGTTGTGTTTCACTTTGAAGACACTATCTGTGAGTGGTGATGGTCGCTGTAAAGCCGACAGTCGACATGGGTTATAATCTCTAGCGTAAGTGATGCCTTCTCAACATAGCTCCTCTTGTTTAACTCTCTGATACCACTTTTGAACATCATGTGCTCATATGTAGTAATCTCATCGTCTTTCACCAAAGAACGCAGTTCTCCAAGCTTGCAGAAACTCTCCAGAAACGCAGGTTTTCATTTTGAATGCTGAGTGTGATAAAACAGTAGGCTATAGATGGTTAATTCCCATCTTCATTCAGAATCATGTATAATTGGTACCAATATAAATACACTGAATCACATTTGATTATTATGCTAGTAGTTCTTGCATAAGAAAATGTTATGTGTGCAGTTCCCATAGTTTAATCCAGTAAAAGTACTTTCTGTAGTGCCTCTTTCAACCCTTATGCTGCCTGCTACCCAGTCCTTTATGATGCAGTACTATCCCTTTATTCAGGCTACTTAATGTCTTATAGGCCTATCATGCAAACATTTCATGCACTTTCAATCAATCATTCACGGGTGTGTCATCACTATAATTCCCATTCCGACATTACGTGTATCCATCGAGGTGCCATTCTATACCTTCGAAGTACACTTCTAGGTCATTGTACATACCATGTGTAGTTCATATGGACTTCATCCAAATCAAGTCCAAATCAAACCAAATGTATTTATATAGCCCTTCGTACATCAGCTGATATCTCAAAGTGCTGTACAGAAACCCAGCCTAAAACCCCAAACCCCAAACAGCAAGCAATGCAGGTGTTGATGCACGGATTCCGATGATTTTTGAGCTGTATAGGACTAAGGCACACATCTGTCCCGGTCTTCCCCGACCAGCTCCCCTGGAATTCCAAATTCAAGGTCGCATGCGCTCTTGTCTTCCTCTACAACCACCACTCTGAGACCAAGGCCCTTTTTCCTTGCAGATTTGGTCCTCCGTTCACCACAGCCTTTAGCGGGGACACGACTGTCAGAATTGGAGGCTGCTTTCCTAGCTTCTTGAAGACTAGAACTAGCTAGATAGCTGGTAAATTAGACATGCGCCTCCCCACATTCTGAAATTGCATTTTTGTCCCCCCCCCAGTATTACCATTGGAATATGATACAAAACGGGGCAATGGTGTGCTTTAGGACCATGTGGACGCCTCCTAGTGGTCCGGTAAACTGTTTGGAGTGTTAATCTGACTGGATAAAATATATATATATTTCTAAAACCAAAGTTGTGCCCCTGGTCGTTGCTATGTGACAGTGTCGTCTCTCTATCTTCTTTTCAGAAAGCTCCATCAGTTTTTCTCCCTACAGCTCTAGTCAGCTAGCCTAACTTTAGCTTGGCTTGTTTACCTCTTGAGTGGAGGGAGCGTGGGGGGCGTTGCGCATGCAAATAGCATTCATATGAGAACCAATCAAAAGGTTGCTCAAATGTTTTGAGCTAAGCCCGAGTAACCAGACCAGTGAGTCACAGCTCTCTGTGTATTTACGTGGGTTGTGTGTCAGCCAGGTACTACCTCCTTTGGAAGCTGTTGCATAAAGCCTTTTTCTGTCTGTTATAACTGTTTGGTTTAATCTAACGGAGTAGCATGGATGGAGGGAGTTTTATGGATGGAGGACAGATGCCCTGGAATACTAAGGGGATGTGTGTGTGTGTCACCTCCTTTACCCCGTCTTACCATGGTGACGTGAGTGGGACTGACGAGTGAGCAGGGTCAGTCTCTGCACAATGGTTCCATCACCCCTGACAAAACAACAACAATCAATTGGCCATTCCTCAAATAATGAAATGATAGTGTCTTTTTCATGAACTGCTCCACAGACCAGCTCCTCCACACACGCACACCCATAGGCACAACAGTTTAAAAGGTGGAAACAGCACAGATGTTATAGAACTTGTGGGGAGTTTGGAGCGGCTGTATGTACAGTAGCACTTTAGAAACCCTTTGTCTCGCTCTGACAGGAGACAGCCGCAGACTCTCCATCATCAGACAGGAGACTCTCACAAGCTCACATGAACACACAGAAACAGCTTTATTTCCCCTCTTAGTTTAACCATAGGCACTGCAAATTAACTTAAAGATACACATTTTGCTGAGATATTGAGTGTAAAAAAATATATATACGGCAATATGATTCCAGTCTTGGCACAGGTTTGAACACAATTAAGCGTTATGAGTATTGTATTCACTCAATCATATATCCCTATGGTCTATTCGTTGGTTGTGAATTATTACTATATATATCCACTGCACATTGTGCCAAAGCAAAACTATGAGGTATAAATCATGTCCTTAATGTAAACCCAAAGGACTTCCTGTAAGTAATGTTGTAATGCCTAGTCAGAAGGTACAGAATCTGCTTGCTACACAAAATTGTATTTTATGTTTCATGTCCGGGTCGAAATAGTAGCCTATTTGATATCTTTCAAATACTTTAGATGAGCTTAAACTTAGCTTTATCAGTGCAATGGAACCAATGGATTAATCCTAAAAGTGCAAACCCCATCCAGAGAAGCTAATGTTTGAAATAAAACAAATAATATTTCAACCTAGGTCTGCACTGTTAGAGCCCAGAAATAGAAAAAGAACAGTACAGTATATCTAGATGGTTTAGACTCGCAGAATAATGTGTGTGTGTGTGTGTGTGTGTGTGTGTGTGTGTGTGTGTGTGTGTGTGTGTGTGTGTGTGTGTGTGTGTGTGTGTGTGTGTTTGTGTGTGTGTGTGTTTTACCCAGCTTCAGTTATGAACCTTCTCAGCTGTTGGCTTTACCCAGTATCCCTGTCTGGGTCAAGTTAGAACAGGATTTTAGCTCCACACATGGAAAAGACCGTCTTCTATTTCTCTGACTCTCTCATGCACGGGCATACGGACGCTCGCACAACCGTTTTGTGGGGTACTTTGCTGCAGGAGGGACTGGTGCACTACACAAAATAGATGGCATCATGAGGTAGGATGATGTGGATATATTGAAGCAACTTCTCAAGACATCAGTCAGGAAGTTAAAGCATGGTTGCAAATGGGTCTTCCAAATGGACAATGACCCCAAGCATAATTCCAAAGTTGTGGCGTTTGACCCAAGTTAAACCATTTAAAGGAAATGCTACCAAATACTAATTGAGTGTATGTAAACTTCTGACCCACTGAGAATGTGATGCAAGAAATAAAATCTGAAATAAATCATTCTAGCTACTATTATTCTGACATTTCACATTCTTAAAATAAAGGGGTGATCCTGACCTAAGACAGGGAATTTTTACTGAGATTAAATGTCAGGAATTGTGAAAAACTGAGTTTAAATGTATTTAGCTAAGGTGTATGTAAACTTCCGACTTCAACTGTATGTATTTTCAATGTTTTGTTCACATACAATCTAACCACAAAGCTTGCCATATTTTCCCTCTCTTTCTGGCTGCCCTCCCACTTCCCTTGTAAGTTCAAATTGAAGTTTGTTTATTTGTCATATACATATGATATGCATGGAATACACAGTGCAATGAAATGCTGACTTGCAGGTTAACCTCTCAACAATGCAACAACAATAGAAAAGTAAGTAGCTAAGTGAATAAAAAGAGTAATACAAATAAAAGCTAAAGGTAAATAATTTCCGCAAGCTAGCCAGTAGCTACGGAACTGGCTAGCCAGCCATGCTAGCTACAGAAACGAAACCCATGAAATACACGCTGGAAATAAACACTTTCCAAATATCATGACATATCAACATCTTTAGCTTGCCCATTCACTAAATATACTGTTAAATAACCCAACAGCTTAACGATCCTGAGCGCTAACGCTAGCTTATTAGCATTAGCCAACCATATGATGAGGGAGACTAACGTTAGCTAGTTAGCTACCACCTATCCTGCACAAACCTCATTCACTGCTACCTGCTTGTGTTCAACCTGCTAGATTTTTTTTGCCTCTCTTTCGGGAAAGAAGTTCAGAATGTACATATTTACTGTGTGCTATACTGCAGACTGACTGAGTAACAGGCGCTTTGCTGACTGATAACATTGACAAGGGACATAAACGGTCCACTGCGTTGTGAAATCTTTACCAATCACAGCAAGCATCGCTTCTTGCCTCCTACTGCCTTGCGCAGGATATTGTCTTGTTAATTTTTGTCAAAAATAAATATCAGTGAAATGTTTTTCTATACTGCACAGCACAAGTGTTGTGTGGTTATGGAAACACATATTAGACTGAAATAAAAAATTACAATAATAATACTTTTGTTGGACCATCAAAAGGTTTGGGGTTGAAGCCCAATAAGCACAGGCTTAATGACACCACTAGAGAAAGTTTGGAAGGCTGAGGGGAAGCGGGTTTTCACTTGGAGAACATCTGGAGAAAGTTTGGAAGGCTGAGAGGTTGTGTTTTTTAATTTAGAGAACATTTGGAGAATTTTTGGAAGACTGAGGGGTTGTGGTTTTTCATTTGGAGAACGTTTGTCTGTTCAGTCTGAGTGGCCTTGGCCCTGGTGTGTTTTGTTAAGTAGTTGCTTAGAAATAAAACCTTGTGCTTTATCGCTCCCATCAGCAGGTAAGATATTACACTACACTTGATAAAACACAGGGATGAACTAATAGACTCTTGGCAAGGAGACAATATGTCTGTGCCTCTCACTTTCTCATCTCTTTTCTCCCTTCTCTTCTCTTCTCTCTCTCTCCTTCTCTCTCTCTCTCTCTCCCTAGACACAGACAAACTCAGGGCCAGCTTTAATTTGTCACTTACATTAGTGGGCAAAAACAGGAAAGCAAACACACACACACAATCCCAAACACACACACGCACGCACACGCACGCACACTGCAGAGGTTGTTGTCAGGATGCTCCATGCTGCCATGTAATGCTGTTGTGTATTTATAGCAGAATGTTTAATCATTTCTGCACTACCATTACCCTAAGAAGCCTTTCTAATTTAACTCCACATATTCGCGTGTCGGTATTCCATCTCTGGAATATTCAGAAAAGTACATAGAAAAGTGTACATAGAAAAGTGCTTAAAATGAAGTGGCTATTTCATACTGTCCTGTTCTCCATCTCCTTTTAGAATTACCTATTTTGTTTGTATTTTTAGCACTTGCCTTATTCTCCCTCCCTCCCTCCCTCTGATTGAAGGGGAATGCATGGCTGGCATCAAAAGAAAGGAGGAAATAGATAATGATACCAGGCAGTATGGTGTGGAAAACACTGACCTCTCACATAGCTGATCCATCACACACACACACACACACACACACACACACACACACACACACACACACACACACACACACACACACACACACACACACACACACACACACACACACACACACACACACACACACGTACACAGACGCACATGACACAGACACACTGCATATCAATATACACAAACCACATATTTTAGGCTGGGTTTCTGTACAGCACTTTGTGACATCAGCTGATGTTAGAAGGGCTTTATAAATACATTTGATTGAAATTTTACATATACCATTTACAGTATACACACACTCTTTCGGACACACACACACACACACACACACACACACAC
Organism: Oncorhynchus kisutch; assembly: GCF_002021735.2. Lineage (NCBI taxonomy): Eukaryota > Metazoa > Chordata > Actinopteri > Salmoniformes > Salmonidae > Oncorhynchus > Oncorhynchus kisutch. The sequence goes on from NC_034177.2 coordinate 68,888,357, forward strand.
ACACACACACACACACACACACACACACACACATACACACACACACACACACACACACACACACAGCTGTATTTCTGCTCCTTGACTCTAAATCTTCTCCCAGTTGGATGAGTCCGCTTAAGGGAGATTTACGGCCCAGATATGAAACAGGATGGTTAAATGTGTTTTGTGTGTGAGTGTGTGTGTGTGTATTTGTCCGTCCATTCTATAATGTTGCTCATGGATCATTGACAAAGAGAGACTATTTGTGGCGTAAGAATTACTAACAATAAAATTATATTAAAGGACCTACAAGGCATGGTTAGGTAGATCCTGCACTTTTTGCCTTCTCCACTTTCACCTCCACTTCCACCCTGACCAGAAGCCATCTCCCCAGCCACATCCCCCTAAACCGGGGAACCAGAGTGGCACTCCAACAGAACATACTCACTCTGGCTGTTCCATTTCATTAAATTGGGTGTTAGGTTTAGGGGCATTTTGGCTTTATATGGTTTTGTCTTTGCTCTTCTGTGCGCTCATCATTACGAGAGGAGAGAGAGAGGCACTTCACCTCTCCATCTCTGTATTTGTCTCCATCTCTGTCTGTCTGTCTGTCTGTCTGTCTGTCTGTCTGTCTGTCTGTCTGTCTGTCTGTCTGTCTGTCTGTCTGTCTGTCTGTCTGTCTGTCTGTCTGTCTGTCTGTCTGTCTGTCTGTCTGTCTGTCTGTCTGTCTGTCTGTCTGTCTGTCTGTCTGTCTGTCTGTCTGTCTGTCTGTCTGTCTGTCTGTCTGTCTGTGTCTGTGTCTGTGTCTGTGTCTGTGTCTGTGTCTGTGTCTGTGTCTGTGTCTGTGTCTGTGTCTGTGTCTGTGTCTGTGTCTGTGTCTGTGTCTGTGTCTGTGTCTCTGTCTCTGTCTCTGTCTCTGTCTCTGTCTCTGTCTCTGTCTCTGTCTCTGTCTCTGTCTCTGTCTCTGTCATGCTGCCTCTCTTTTAATGTCTCTGTCATGCTGCCTCTCTTTTAATGTCTCTGTCATGCTGCCTCTCTTTTTCTGTCTCTGTCATGCTGCCTCTCTTTTTCTGTCTCTACCAGTTGCACACTAGAAAAATGCCAGAGATATTCAATTTACACACACCATACATATCAGCCACAAGCAAGTTAGACAAGCCGTCTTATACACACAACCCAAAAGCCAGTTAATGTCCAATCATGGCAATGATTGATCCTCCTTGTGATTAGTTGGTTATCGATCGCTCTGTCCAGGGACTGATTGATGGATTGATTGGTCCAGTCATCGATGAGGTCATTAGTTACAAAGGTGTCAGTCATACTGTCAACTCATTCAAATGTAATGACCCATGGTGAGTTGTGGTAGTGGTGGGGATAAAAGGGGATAAAAGTCCATCCGCAGACCATGACACACATTGTTATTTCACAATAGAAAGAGGTTCTGTGCCAAAGTGGGATGAAAAGTGGCAACCCATTGTTTATTCCACGTTGTGTTAGATACATTTCATCAGAAATCTATCATTGATCTGTATTATTGTAAAATAGCAACACAATAAAGTTATAAAACTCTCTTCATCCACACACACACACACACACACACACACACACACACACACACACACACACACACACACACACACACACACACACACACACACACACACACACACACACACACACACACACACACACACACACACACACACACACACACACACACACCTACTCTCTGAGCAGCAGCTGGGAGTGGATCTGGTGTCCATGCCTGGTCTGTCTGACAGTAAAGGCCTATTAGTGTCTGCTGCTCTATCAAAGCCATATGTTCCCCGGCTGTTAGGTCCATACCATGCCCTAACTCACCTCCCTCTCTAGGTATACTGTAACTCAGCTTGGAGTGGACCGCCAACAGCCCTTTACTCACCCTAATATTTCACATTAATCCCATGGAAAATAAACGATGTTATGAATCACCGTCTAAGGGGAAAGGGCTGAGTTCAGCTCCAGGGGAGGGGAGAGAGGGAAGAGGGAGACAGAGGAGAGAAAGGAGATGGTAGAGGAGAAAGGGGTGAGCGAGGTGAAAGAGGGAAGAGGGGTGAGGGGTGAGAGCTGTGGAGATAAGACTTACAGAGTGACACTCACCCACACACTCATGGCAGAGCATGAGGGAAGAGCAAGTCATAAGACAAAGAAAATAACAAAATGCCTCTTGCTGACTCTTGACAAGATGAACATAGTCTTTTTAATGAAATGGAAAAATCCTGTACCAGCTATAGCCCTAGGCAGAGTGGACTTTCTTAGAGAGAAAGAGATGGAGAAGAGGGGAGAAGGCAGCAATAAAGGTGAGCAGAAGATGAAAAAATAGGGAGAAAAGAGTTTAACACAGTATAATCATCACACACTTTCATACTGTGTCAACTACTAGTTCTGCAGTTTTATCCTCAGCAGTGTACCTCATTACAGTAATAAAGCTGGGGGTTTTGTCTGACAGCGCGACCTGACCTTGATTTCATGTGTATTGCATAATATCTGTAGGTGATATATGTGTTATCTAATGTAGTGTATGTCTGTTTCTCTCTCTGTCAGGTTCATCTTGGTGTTTGGCTGTCTGGTCCTGTCAGTGTTCTCCACAATCCCTGCCCATCAGGACCTGTCCAACCACTTTCTGCTCATCCTGGTGAGTGTAATGCCTCATTCACATTACAAATTAGCAGTCCATTGCATTGCACTGGATGTCAATCATTTCAATGGGGACCATTTCAATGGAGTGGAATCGCAGCGCCCCCTTGCAGTTGAAGACTCCGTTCCAAACCAGAGGATTCGAACTTGCAACCTTTCGGTGATTAGTCCAACGCTCTAACCACTAGGGTACCCTGCCAGCCCGTAGCGCTTTCCAATACAAGTAACAAAGGTTTCACATAATAAAATAAACACAATTGCTAACAAAGAAAGGCGTAAGGAGAATAAAAAAAGATAGCTCATTCAAATCATACAGTAAAGCATCTTTATGGGGATTTATAAAGAGGCACTGAATCTGCAAACCTGATCTCTTCTGATGGACCATTCCAACGTTTAGGGGCCCGAATGGCAAATGCCATTTAGTTTTCAACCTAGACTTTGGAGTGGTCAAAAGTTCCCTGCCAGAGGATCTCAGGCTGCTTCCTGGAGATATAGGATGGGGCCAAACCAAGCCTTAAACATGTTTAATACAATTTTGAAATTGATGTTAAAATTGACTGGTAGCCTGTGTAAAGAAGCTAAAATAGGTGTGATATGGTTACATTTCCTGGTGTCTGTTAAAAGCTGAGCGATTCCTGACTGAGACATGTATACAAAGAGTAACAGTAATCTAGGTGAGAGGAAATCAAAGCATGTATAACTTTCTCCAGATTTGTAACTTTTATTTCTTATTTTTTTACTTATCTATTTTTTACTTAACATGTATTTTTCTTAACTATGTTGTTGGTTAAGGTCTTGTAAGTAAGCATTTCTCTGTAAGGTCAACACCTGTTGTATTTGGCACATGTGACAAATACAAATACAATACAATTTGATTTGACTGAAATAAAATACTTGACTTTAGTTATATTTCTTAGATGATAAAAGCAAGACTGGACAATCTTCTGTAAATGCAGCTCGGGGCCAACAGTAGGCATAACCTTTTTGAGTAGTCTAGTAGGGATCACGTCCAAGGGGCAGGAGGAGGTCTTCATGTGAGCTATAGTGTCAATGAGGGACTCAAAGTATATTTGCTCAAAAGAAGCTAAAGGAAGCAGTAGACAGTTACGGGAGACGTGTCTCCTGACCAGAAATGCTGGTAGGGTGTTGGCTACTGTCAATTTGGGATCTAATATTTTTTACATTTTCTGTAAAGAATCTTAAAAACTGTTCCCAGAGTGGGATGCAAGCATGTCACTTACATTCAAGGGTAGCTGACGTGTGTGTAGACCTGTGTCATTTTTTATCATCCACAGCAATTAGAGCCTCTCTACTATAGACTACATGGGGTACTGGGTTGCAAACATATTAATTACTGGGTCTGCCTCTGACTGCGTGTGTGTGTGTGTATGTGTGTGTGTGTGTGTGTGTGTGTGTGTGTGTGTGTGTGTGTGTGTGTGTGTGTGTGTGTGTGTGTGTGTGTGTGCGAACTGTACATGTGTGTGTTGAAGTGAAACAATGTAGAGAGAAAAATATATATAAATAGAATAGAAAAATAATAACACGAGGAATAAATACACAATGGGTAACGATGACTTGGCTATATACACTTGGTACCAGTATCATGTTGATGTGCAGGGGTACGAGGTTGTTGAGGGAGATATGTACATATACAGTAGGTAGGGGTAAAGTGACTAGGCAACATGGTAGATTAAAAGTAACAGCAGCGTATGTGATGAGTCAAAAGAGTATGTGTATGTGATGAACATAATGTGTGTGTGTGAACTGTACATGTGTGTGTGCTGCAGTGAAACAACACAGATGCAACACTCTGCATACTAATCTTCATGACTGCTCTCTTGTTATCTTGCAGCACCGCACAAATGAAAACACATGAATAATGGAGACATTTAATTTACTGCAGCTATAGCTTATCAAATTTAACAACCCGAGATGCTATATTGATTATTGGTGATCATTATTAATCATTTTCTTTTATACTAAAACTGTCTGGAATAAATATACCATTTTGCAGTATATTAAACTGTCTCCCATCGCCTCTTGATTGACAATAATGGTCTATGATATCATGTGTGTCTTGTATCATATCATGTGTAGGAGTTTGTGATGATCGTGGTGTTTGGGCTGGAGTACATCATCAGGATATGGAGCGCAGGCTGCTGCAGTCGCTACAGGGGCTGGCAGGGACGCCTCCGCTTTTCCAGGAAACCCTTCTGTGTTATAGGTAAGTGTGTGTGTGTGCGTGTGCGTGTGTACCCATACCGGAAATGTAAAATAAATATATACTGTATATTCCAACATATATTATGGAATATATTTGAAATATACAGGTAACCGCCAAAATAAAGGAAACACCAACATAAAGTGTTTTTTATTTGGGCTTTGGGCCACCACCAGCCAGAACAGCTTCAATGCACCTTGGCATAGATTCTACAAGTGTCTGAATGTCTATTGGAGGAATGAGACATCGTTTTTTACAAGAAATTCTATAATTTGGTGTTCTGTTCATGGTGGTGGAAAACGCTTTCTCAGGTGCCACACCAGAATCACCCGTAAGTGTACAACTGGTTTGAGATCTGGTGATTGAGACAGCCATGGCATATGGTTGACATAGTTTCATGCTCATCAAACCATTCAGTGACCATTCGTGCCCTGTGGATGCGGGCATTGTCATCCTATTGGGTATAGCCAAAATAATGGCCAGAATAATGGATTTTTATACATGATCCTAAGCATGATTGGACGTTAACTCAGGAACCACACCAGTGTAGAAGCACATGCTCTCAAAATTTACTCAATTGTTTGCATTATTTTTGCAGTTACCTGTATACAGTATATAAATGTATGTAACATGTATATCAGAATATATGTTAAATGCATCAGAAATGTATGTCAAAACACATTCTGAAATGCATTAAAGAATACATTTTAGAATATATATTTAAAATATATTCCCATATGCATTTAAATCTATTTGTAAGAAATATATTTTAATTTAAAATGTATAATAAATATCAAAATTTGCCAAGTTATATTGGAACAAAATGGTGACTGTCTAGTAGGTTCTTTGGTATCACATGCACTTATGTCAGTCTCATTAAAACCACAGAACTGGCAGTGTACAAGCTTAACCTTTAATCACAGAACACAACATACTGTAGCACATTAACTGAGATGACAAAATGCACTATGACAAAGCCACGTCCCAACAAGCCACACCTCCAAGTCTTCTAATAGGCTGCCACCGCTACAATATATTTTATCAATATGCATTTTTTATGTACTTGACACATACCAAAAGCACTAACATGCACTTACATGCATTTAAATGACTACAAACATGATACATTATCGGTCATGTAGTGACTCCATGTCTTTCATGTGCATATGACAAAAACAAACAAACTTGAGGAGTGCATTGCAGCCAACATCCAAGAGGCAGAACTTAACGTGTACTGGGTGGTTCCACGAAACGAGTGCCTTTTGTGCCCCTTTGATATGTTAAGTAGAAATGATGCACCAATATTCAATTTTAAAAGCCTGTTATATAAAATGAAGTGCCCTATAATATAGACCACATGGAGATTTAATAAATCTGATTTTCAATATTAATAAAGACTTGCTAAAATGCCAAAATTCTGCATTTTGACATGTCCCTCCGTGCACCCTCTCGGACTTCTAGAACCATCATTGTGAAGCCCTAGTTATTTTGTTGCTCTGACAAAGTTTCCAATTTTTTTGTGATTAGTGATTCATTTATGTCTGTCCCTCATTTTAAGGTCAACCCTGGTTACCTGAACTATTTCAAAATAAACATTGAACATCAAATCGTAGCGTAAAAGCAGGCGAGCTGGTTCTATTCTTTTTGGTAATGTTCTAGTGTTTAATGATGAAAAACTGAGTGTGTCGAGCGTAACACGTCAACCCTGTTGCTCATACACTGCTCAAAAAAATAAAGGGAACACTAAAATAACACATCCTAGATCTGAATGAATGAAATATTCTTATTAAATACTTTTTCTTTACATAGTTGAATGTGCTGACAACAAAATCACACAAAAATTATCAATGGAAATCAAATGTATCAACCCATGGAAGTCTGGATTTGGAGTCACACTCAAAATTAAAGTGGAAAACCACACTACAGGCTGATCCAACTTTGATGTAATGTCCTTAAAACAAGTCAAAATGAGGCTCAGTAGTGTGTGTGGCCTCCACGTGCCTGTATGCCCTCCCTACAACGCCTGGGCATGCTCCTGATGAGGTGGCGGATGGTCTCCTGAGGGATCTCCTCCCAGACCTGGACTAAAGCATCCGCCAACTCCTGGACAGTCTGTGGTGCAACGTGGCGTTGGTGGATGGAGCGAGACATGATGTCCCAGATGTGCTCAATTGGATTCAGGTCTGGGGAACGGGCGGTCCATAGCATCAATGCCTTCCTCTTGCAGGAACTGCTGACACACTCCAGCCACATGAGGTCAAGCATTGTCTTGCATTAGGAGGAACCCAGGGCCAACCGCACCAGCATATGGTCTCACAAGGGGTCTGAGGATCTCATCTCGGTACCTAATGGCAGTCAGAATACCTCTGGCGAGCACATGGAGGGCTGTGCGGCCCCCCAAAGAAATGCCACCCCACACCATGACTGACCCACCGCCAAACCGGTCATGCTGGAGGATGTTGCAGGCAGCAGAACGTTCTCCACGGCGTCTCCTGATGTACTGGCCTGTCTCCTGGTAGCGCCTCCATGCTCTGGACACTACGCTGACAGACACAGCAAACCTTCTTGCCACAGCTCGCATTGATGTTCCATCCTGGATGAGCTGCACTACCTGAGCCACTTGTGTGGGTTGTAGACTCCATCTCATGCAACCACTAGAGTGAAAGCACCGCCAGCATTCAAAAGTGACCAAAACATCAGCCAGGAAGCATAGGAACTGAGAAGTGGTCTGTGGTCACCACCTGCAGAACCACTCCTTTATAGGGGGTGTCTTGCTAATTGCCTATAATTTCCACCTGTTGTCTATTGCATTTGCACAACAGCATGTGAAATTTATTATCAATCAGTGTTGCTTCCTAAGTGGACAGTTTGATTTTACAGAAGTGTTATTGACTTGTAGTTACATTGTGTTGTTTAAGTGTTCCCTTTATTTTTATGAGCAGTGTATATAGACAGGCTAGAAATGTTTTAACAATACATTTTTGGGTGTGAATCAGGTGAAATAAAAATATTTTTTTAACTCATCATCACAATTTCAATTATATCGCCGGCAATGTTTTGGCTTGGTGGGCCCCAAAAATGATCTCCATTGATCAATACCTAAAAAGTACTTTAAGAAGCCAAATTAGGAAGCAATTTGGCCACCCTGTAGACTAGATGTCATAGCTATGCATTTCTGGAATATTGTCAGGCGTTACATGCATTGAGCAAAGATGCAAATGTATATGCATGCGTTTCAAATACATTTTACGCTAAATCTAGTGAAATGTGTATATACAGTGCATTAGGGAAGTATTCAGACCCATTGACTTTTTCCACATTTTGTTACATTACAGCCTTATTCTAAAATGGATTTGTTTTTAAACTCCTCATCAACCTACACACAATACCCCATAATGACAAAGCAAAAGCAGGTTTTTATACATTTTTGCAAATGTATATATAAAAAACAATGAAATATCACATTTACATAAGTATTCAGACCCTTCACTCAGTACTTGGTGAAGCACTTTTGGCAGCGATTACAGCCTCAAATCTTAGGTATGGCACACAAATCTACAGGCTTGGCACACCTGTATTTGTGGAGTTTCTCCCATTCTTCTCTGCAGATATTCTCAAGCTCTGTCAGGTTGGATGAGGAGTGTCTCTGCACAGCTATTTTCAGGTCTCTCCAGAGATGTTCGATTGGGTTCAAGGCCAGGCTCTGGCTGGGCCACTCAAGGACTTTCAGACCCGAAGCCACTCCTGCGTTGTCTTGGCTGCTTAGGGTCGTTGTCCTGTTGGAAGGTAAACCTTTGCCCCAATCTGAGGTCCTGAGCACTCTAGGGCAGGCTTTCATCAAGGATCTCCCTGTACTTTGCCCTGTTCAACTTTCCTTCGATCCTGACTAGTCTCCCAGTCCCTGCCGCTGAAAAACATCCGCACAGCATGATGCTGTCACCACAATACTTCACCTTAGGGATAGTGCCAGGTTTCCTCCAGACATGACACTTGGTATTCAGGCCAAAGAGATCAATCTTGGTTTCAGCAGACCAGAGAATCTTGTTTCTCATGGTCTGAGAGACCTTTAGGTGCCTTTTGGCAAACTCCAAGCGGGCTGTCATGTGCTTTTTACTGAGGAGTGGCTTCCGCCTGGCCACTCTACCATAAAGGCCATGATTGTTGGATTGCTGCAGAGATGATTGTCCTTCTGGAAGGTTCTTCCATCTCCCACACTTCTTCCATTTAAGAATAATTGAGGGCACTGTGTTCTTAAGGCCCTTCAATGCCTCAAAAACATTTTTGTACCCTTCCCCAGATCTGTGCCTCGGCACAATCCTGTCTCGGCTCTCTACTGACAATTATTTCGACCTCATGGCTTGGGTTTTACTCTGACATGCACTGTCAACTGTGGGACCTTATATAGACAGGTGTGTGCCTTTCCAAATCATGTCCAATCAATTGAATTTACCACAGGTGGACTCCAATCAAGTTGTAGAAGCATCTCAAGGATGATCAATGGAAACAGGATGCACCTGAGCTCAATTTCAAGTCTCATAGCAAAAGGTCTCAATACTGACGTAAATGAAGTATTTCTGCTTTTTATTTTAATTAATTTGCAAACATTTATAAAAACCTGTTTTCATTTAGTCATTCTAGGGTATTGTGTGTGTAGATTGATGAGGACAATTTTGAATTTAATCAATTTTAGAATACGGTTGTAACGTAACAAAATGTGGAAAAAGTCAAGGGGTCTGAATACTTTCCGAAGGCACTGTATATTGTTGTATCGGTGTGTGTGCTGCACTGCAAAGGCCCTATTACTTCACCAATTGATCTTCAACAAGGCTGATTTCTGATTGAAAGATAATGCACTTAAATACACAAACAGGAAGAACAGAAGCTGGCATTGAGTTCTCATAAAAGAAAGGATAAACACAGTTTCCAAAAACCTAGATCACAATCTATGTTTTCTTTCAATAGAGAAGACTAAAACCATCCAAGGTTAGTTTCAGAGTTTGAAATGTGTTTGCTGAAATGTGATTGATGTGAATTTGAGCGAAACACAATATTGTCGTGGTTTACTGTAGGAGCAATAGTGGTTTGTATGCTTCAGGACCCTCGCTGTGATGGCACTAAGTATGTGGGTTTGTGTAAACCCTCTTTGACCCTCTTATTCTAACTCTCTCTTATACTCTTCCCTTTCTCCTCTGATCACGTGAAAGTGAATACTAGGTACTTTTAGATCCCTGCGATGACTCCTCCAGTACACGTGCCTATTTTCTTAACCAGTCCTAGGGCTCCAGATCAACACAGTTGAGGCCTCTGGCCCTCTCTCTGGTGTTGGGCATCAACAGTCAATTTCACCCTCCCGATAATATACCATGATAAATTTGATGTATTGGAAACCATTTTCCCACCATAGCTACTGGCTTTCTGTGGCTTTACACTACACAGTATTAATCAATTCCTAATTTTATGATTGGATCCCCCCGCCGCCAATTATGCTTGGTTTGGCCTGGTCCTCAGAGGCCATGGTTTGTGAAGGGAAAGAAAGTTGCGCAATGCTTGTAAGGAGAATGGAGCAATAGCTTCTCTCTTTCTCTCTCTCCTCTCTCTTCTTAATAAAACCCTTAATTCTGTGACCTAACTTGTAAGAAGTAAATAAGTACAGTCACATTTAACATGGTAAATTCATAAGCATGAATAAATATATACAAACATTTAAATGCAGAAGGTTTCTATTGCTAAGTGACGAGTGTGAAAATCGATGAATAACTGCTAATGGTTATTTTGGGCTCAATATAGTGAGTTCAAAGACAACTTTGGTAGTATTATAAGCTTTGAAACAACTGGTTTCTAGTAGGCTACAGAATTAGAGAAGGGCTGTTTCTCTGAAACCAGTAGTTTCAAGCAAGCCTGTTTCTCTCCCCTGTCAGAGGACCCTGCCTGTCTCACAGCCTCTGACCAACAGCAGCAACCTATTTATGTTTAGAAAACAAATGTGAAGGCCAAAATTGAGGGGGGAAAGCACTCATCATGTTTATCAACCTAATAATCACCCTAAGAATGCTTCCAAAATCACCATTATATTTTATTTCAACTGAGAAAACCTACAAAATAAATTGGCTCACCCCTTGCAACAGTAAACTGGTTTATTTCTCCTTTATAAAAATATTCTTCTTGATTTCAATTTGGAAGAGAAACCAGATACTGGTGTTTGTATGTACTGTTTCTTGATGAGTAAAAGTTGTCCCCGTTTCATGATAGGATGTTCCCCCATGATAAAAGGGGGCCCATGACTGAAAAGGTTTGGGAAGCACTGATCTAGCTAATGATTAGCACAAATACAGATGTGCATGCTTCAGCCTATTTATTTATAGCAAAGTCACCAGGGCTGTGTTCAGTATGAAAAAACGTATTGCAACATTTAATTAAATGGAAACGGTGCTGTTCTGAACAACCAGTTAAAAAACAGGGAGGTGTTGGGTTGTGGGTTCAAAATGCACTACTGTCCTTCAAATACGTCACTCATTTCTTCAAGCTAGAGGTCTTAACGGGTCCCAAAAAAACAGAGAGCCGTTCCAAATGGACCCGAGGACAATCAGACCTGTTCCCGAAAAGGCAAGTTTAACAATAGACGCAAACAGACCCATGCCAGTTCGGATCCGAGAGACCCGTTCAGATTTGAGAGTAGAGAGAGAGCAAAAAGGAAATATCCGACTGGGCACTTCCAGCACCATCAACAAATTAGCGAAATTGACCAAATGTTCCACAGTTACGTGTCCTTAAAAACTGCCGACAAAAAACGACTTGTTCTGATTCGATGTGTAGCATATTCAGAATCATGTTCCAGACACCGACATAATTAAAAAAAATCGTTGTCAGTTCATTCGGAAACTATTCAGACCCCTTAACTTTTTCCACATTTTGTTACGTTACAGCCTTATTCTAAAATGCATGAAATTCCATATTTTCCTCCTCAATCTACACACAATAACCCATAATGACAAATCGATTTTTGCAAATGTATATATATATATAAATGAAATATCACATTTACATAAGTATTCAGAACCTTTACTCAGGACTTTGTTGAAGCACCTTTGGCAGCGATAAAAGCCTCGGTTCTTCGCTACAAGTTTCTCCCATTCTTCTCTTTAGATCCTCTAAAGCTCTGTCAGGTTGGATGGGGAACTTCGCCGCACAGCTATTTTAAAGTCTCTTCAGAGATATTCGATCAGGTTCAAGTCTGGGCTTTGGCTGGGCCACTCAAGGACATTCAGAGACTTGTCCCAAAGCCACTGCGTTGTCTTGACTATGTGCTTAGGGTCATTGTCCTGTTAGAAGGTAAACCTTCGCCCAGTCTGAGGTCCTGAGAGCTCTGGAGCAGGTTTTCATCAAGGATCTCTCTGTTCTCCCATCTCCACAGAGAAACTCTGGAGCTCTTGTCAGAGTTACAATTGGATTCTTGTTCACCTACCTGACTAAAGCCCTTCTTCCACAATTGCTAGTTTGGCTGAGTGGCCAGCTCTAGAAAGATTCCAACCTTCTTCCATTTAAGAATGACAGAGCTTTAGAGGATCCACTGTGTTCTTGGGGACCTTCAATTCCTCGACACAATCCTGTATTGTATTTTTCATGGTATCCAATTGATGGTTACAGTCTTGTCTCATCGCTGCAACTCCCGTACGGACTCGGGAGAGGCGAAGGTCGAGAGCCGTGCATCCCCTGAAACACAACCCAACCAAGCCGCACTGCTTCTTGACACAATGCCAACTTAACCCAGAAGCCAGCCGCACCAATGTGTTGGAGGAAACACTGTACACCTGGCGACCGTGTCAGCGTGCGCGGCGCACCCCCGGCACAGGAGTCGCTGGTGCACGATGGGACAAGGACATCCCTACCAGCCAAGCTCTCCCCTAACCCGAACGACCCTGGGCCAATTGTAAGCCGCCCCAAGGGTCTCCCGGTTGCGGCTGGCTGCGACAGAGCCTGGACTTGAACCCAGAATCTCTGGTGGTACAGATAGCTCTGCGATGCAGTGCCTTAGACAACTGCGCCACTACTGCCCCACTACATACATTTCCTTCAACCTCATGGCTTGGTTTTTGCTCTGACATGCACTGTCAAATGTGGGACCTTATATAGACAGGTGTTTCCAAATCATGTCTAATCAATTGAATTTACCACAGGTGGACTCCAATCAAGTTGTAGAAACATCTCAAGAATGTTCAATGGAAACAGGACGCACCTGCGCTCAATTTTGAGTCTCATAGCAAAGCGTCTGATTACTAATGTAAAAAATAGCATATATATATATATTAATACAGTTGAAGTCGGAAGTTTACATACACTTAGGTTGGCGTCATTAAAACTCGTTTAATGAACTGAACTGAAAAATGAACAGAACTGAAAAAGCGTGTGCAGGCAAGGAGGCCCACAAACCTGACTCGGTTACACCAGTTCCATCTGGAGGAATGTGTCAAACTTACTGTGGGAATCTTGTGGAAGGCTCCCTGAAAGGTTTGACCCAAGTTAAACAATTTAAACGAAATGCTACCAAATGTATGTAAACTTCTGACCCACTGGGAATGTAATGAAATAAATAAAAGCTGAAATAAATCATTATCTCTGCTATAATTCTGACATTTCACGGAAGTTTCTAAAACTGTTTGAATGATGTCTGTGAGTAAAACAGAATTCATATAGCAGGCAAAGACCTGAGAGAAAATCAAACCAGGAAGTGGGAAATCTGAGGTTGGTCGATTTTCAACTCAGCCCCTATCAAAGATACAGTGGGATATTGGTCATGTTGCACTTACTAAGGCCACACGATGTCAACCGTCTTTAGAAACTTGTTTGAGGCTTCTACTGTGAAGTGGGGCTGAATGAGAGGGGAATGAGTCAGAGGTCTGGCAGCAGTCAGGTGCTGGTCTCGCGCATTTGACATGAGAGGTATCTCCGGGTCCTATGCTTTTCTGAAGACAAAGGAATTCTCCGGTTGGAATATTATTGAAGATTTATGTTAAAAACATCCTAAAGTTGGTTCCATACATCGTTTGACAAATTTCTCCGGGCTGTAACGGAACTTTTTGACATTTTGTCTGCAACTAGTGAACGCGCTTTGTGAGTTTTGATTTGTTTACCAAACGCGCTAACAAAAGTAACTATTTGGACATAAATGATGGACATTATCGAGAAAAAAAACACATTTATTCTGGAACTGGGATTCCTGGGAGTGCATTCTGATGAAGATCATCAAAGGTAAGTGAATATTTATCATGTTATTTCTGACTTCTGTTGACTCCAACATGGCAGATATATGTATTTGTTTGTCTGAACGCCGTACTCAGATTATTGCATGGTTTGCTTTTTCCGTAAAGCTTTTTTGAAATCTGACACAGCGGTTGCATTAAGGAGAAGTATATCTATATTTCCATGTATAACGCTTGTATTTTCATCAACATTTATAATGAGTTTTTATGTAAATTGATGTGGCTCTCTGCAAAGTCACCTGATGTTTTTGGAACTACTGAACATAACGCGCCAATGTATACTGAGATGTTTTGATATAAATATGAACTTTACCGAACAAAACATACATGTATTGTGTAACATGAAGTCCTATGAGTGTCATCTGTTGAAGATCATCAAAGGTTAGTGATTAATTCTATCTATATTTCTGCTTTTTGTGACTCCACTCTTTGGCTGGAAAAATGGCTGTGTTTTTGTGACTTGGCTCTGACCTAACATAATCGTTTGTGGTGCTTTCGCTCTAAAGCCTATTTGAAATCGGACACTGTGGCTGGATTAACGAGAAGTTTATCTTTAAAATGGTGTAAAATACTTTTATCTTGAGGAATTTTAATTATGAGATTTCTGTTATTTTGACTTTGGCGCCCTGCACTTTCACTGGCTGTTGTCATATCGATCCCTTTAACGGGATTTCAGAAGTTTTAAAGAACTGGTTTAAACCTTTAAAAGTGTGAAGCAATTACCAAGAAAAGCGGGTGCTTAATCAACAAATGGCAGCAATAGGCTAATGACAATGAGCACAAAATTAAAAAGGCAATTCAAACGGACTTTAGCCAACAAAAATGTCTTAACAAAATGAAACAAAACACTTTTTGCACTGGTTTAGATTGATAAATAGCCATACAATAATAACAATGATATACAATAATAATAATAATAATTTAAAAAATCAAATAAATATGATCAATTCTAAAATTGCATCAAACCTGAATAGCGAGTAGCATCACACAGTCCATTTAGCTGTGCCAACGTTCTTTTCATCTTTGTCCACGGCAGTATTGTCCCCTTGTCGGCATCTTTTCACTATACTTTTTCTCGTCTAACTTTTGTTTTCCTTCAATGAAAAGGCCTCCTTCGTAATCAATAGTAGCCTGGACCAAGGCTCCTCTCATTCACTCTCTCTCTCTCTCTCCTCTGAAGCAAGCGCATGTGAGGTGAGCAGCCGGAACCAGTTTTAGCAGGATATAAGCAATACGTTTTAATGAGTTGCAATTAGCTGACACAGATAAAAAGCTCTAGCAATTCTAATCACCTCACACAATAAATGAAGAGAGGATGGATCTAATCAGGTCCAGTCGATAAATACGTTTTATTTGCACATACTCGAGACCCGTGTCAATTAT
Organism: Oncorhynchus kisutch; assembly: GCF_002021735.2. Lineage (NCBI taxonomy): Eukaryota > Metazoa > Chordata > Actinopteri > Salmoniformes > Salmonidae > Oncorhynchus > Oncorhynchus kisutch. The sequence goes on from NC_034177.2 coordinate 68,903,876, forward strand.
ATCAGACCTGAGACACGTGGCAATTATATCAGAATCGACCAAGATCGGAGACAAAAACTCAAAATGTAGGACCAGCTCAGGTCCCGAGCCGGATCTCGGAATTTCCTGTCTGTTGGATCCGTGAAGACATCTACTTCAAGCCACATCCTGCCACACCCACCAAATTGAGCAAACATAGGCTATCTCAAAGTCTGTTCAAGAACAATGAAGAACGTTTTGGGGAAATGTGTTGTTCAGTACAAGCCGTTACGCAACGTAGCAAATGTTCAATCAAACCCAAGAACAGAATTTCTCACAGTCATTCTTCAAACAAATTGCCAAACGTGGTTACTTTCGGAACTGTTAGAGTTAGACTAACAATTTAAAGTAATACAGAAATTATTGGCAGGCTATTTCAGTTGTGGTTGGGATATAATGACAAAATGATCAGGAATGTTTGGGATGTATTTTCCCTTCATTTCACAGCTATTTATTTATTTATTTATTATCTCATGAGGGATATGCCCCCAGAACCCCACAGAAGGGTGCTGACCCCGGAAGCCATTGACCCTGACCCCCCCAATATGCAATACAAAGTTACGCCTTTGTGTGATAGTATCACGTGTGTCGTTCATACACACTGCAATACATTATCGGTAGGCTCTCATGGAAGTTTACAAGACTGTAAATACTACTATAGCATTGAAGTTGGTTTTGGTGACTTTTCCCCATTCCCCTTTATCTGTCATTGTCTCTTTCCAGACATCATTGTACTCATAGCTTCCATTGCTGTGGTGTCAGCGGGTAGCCAAGGTAACATCTTTGCCACCTCAGCATTGAGGAGCCTTCGCTTCCTGCAGATCCTGCGAATGGTGCGCATGGACCGCAGAGGGGGCACCTGGAAACTACTGGGATCTGTTGTCTACGCGCACAGTAAGGTACGACCATGTTTGTAGTCTAATTCAGCATGGACAACAGTCTGGCCTACATAGTCCTATGTACTCTGTTCTCCTACAAAAAATAGGAGGATGAGCTCCCTAGTGTCTGGTTCCTCTCAAGCTTTCTTGCTAGTGAATGTTTTCTTCACTGTCACCTCAACTTGATCTTTAGGGATTTAGGACCTGGTTGACACAACAAATACAGTGAGATTGGATATATTTGTTTACACAAATAATACATTGATTCCCTATAGGAGTTGGTGACAGCTTGGTACATTGGGTTCCTGGTGCTTATCTTCTCTTCGTTCCTGGTCTATCTTGTGGAGAAGGAGTTCAACAAAGACTTTGCCACCTATGCTGATGCTCTGTGGTGGGGCACAGTGAGTCTACACACACACACACACACACACACACACACACACACACACACACACACACACACACACACACACACACACACACACACACGCACAAACACACACACGCACACACACTGGCCCATGCATACACCATACAAACACACGTGCACACTCCTCACATACACACAATGATTTGTAGTTTGATCAAGATGTTTCTATGTAGCCCATATTGATAGTCACAGGACTGAAGTTTAATCAGCAGCTACAAGAAAACAACCTAACCAGCCCATCTCTGAAAGACAAAGAGAAAGAGTAGCTTTAATATCTTTACTGGACTTGCCGACCAGTCTATAATATGACTTTAAGATTTTAAAAAATACAACAAAATCAACTAAACAAAAAAAATGTAAATAGCACATTATCGAAGGGTCCAGACATGCGATTTCACTTGTATTGGAGAAACATACACCCAACCAGGGATTCCTTTCACCAACCATCCTGTTTGTGTAGTATGGGAGCTCTGAAAAAAAATGAACAAAGGCTCCAATAACACCCGAATACGTCCTTTTAGAAATGGAAAAGCTCTCAGTATAGTGATGCAGGTCTTTATAAGTTGTACACATGAAATTGTGTAATTCTGAACTTTATCTGCAACATTATATTGCATTGTGTTGTGACTTGAGAGATACCGGTCTGTCGTTCTGCATGTAACTGCCAAAATAAATGAAAACACTAGTAAGTGAGGGATACAAAGTATATTGAAAGCAGGTGCTTCCACACAGGAAGTTCCAGACACTTGTAGAATCTATGCCAAGGCTCATTGAAGCTGTTCTGGTGGCTCATGGGGACCCAACACCCTATTAAGACACTTTATGTTGGTGTTTCCTTTATTTTGGCAGTTACCTGTGGCAACAGGCTTCACGGCGAATGGAACAGCTGGATATGGGAAAACGTCTTGAGTCTCACAAAATGGAATAATGTTGCGGATACATTTCGGAATTACATAGTTTCATGTATATAACAACTAAAGACCTGCATCACTATACTGACAGTGTTTCGGTTTCTAAAAGGACATATTTGGTTGTTTTTCAAGCATTCGTGCATGTTTTTTCAGAGACCCCATTTTCAGAGACCACGCACGTACTGCACAACGAGGATGAGGAAATGAATGGTTGAGGTAAGTTTAGGGTAAGTTGGGGTAAGTTTCCCAAAACAAGTGAAATCGCTTTAAAAAAAATCTGGACCCTTACCATCACATTTACCAAAAGAAATGCACATTTTGTTGTAAAAAGCAAACTTATCCTTTAATGACCATGTGGCATAACAGAGCTACAAGGTCATGCTTGGCTGGTCTTCAAACACCTCCCGTTCCCTTTCCCAGGCACTACTTACCAGACTTTATACAATGTCGACACAAACAATGAATGCCCACTGCTTCAGACCTGCTAAAATTACCCAATCAATTAATGTAATTTACAGTGTCTGTCAGGGGAGACTGGGCTATTAGATGTGCAAGGAGGGACAGGGAGAGAAAGGAGGTCACTGAAATACACAACACACAAAAGTGCAGTGTTATTCAAACCTAGTCCCGGAGGGCTCTATAGGGTGGATATTTATATTCAGGAAGGAATTGACTGATTTGAAAATGGAATTCACCTAAATACTACAAAACGGCATTTGGGAAATCAAATCAAATCAAATCAAATTTATTTATATAGCCCTTCGTACATCAGCTTATATCTCAAAGTGCTGTACAGAAACACTGGCCTAGAGTAATAGTGGATAATTCAGTTTTTCTGTGCATCTTGTGGGGCTGTGGGAGGTACAATGTAACTATTGTATTGTGACTTCTGAACTCTGTGATGATGATGTGTGTGTCTAGATCACTCTGACAACCATCGGCTACGGAGACAAGACTCCTCAGACGTGGACGGGTCGACTGATCTCAGCTGGCTTTGCTCTGATGGGGATCTCCTTCTTCGCCCTGCCTGCCGTGAGACACAGACAACCACAGACACAGACACACACACACAGTTTGAAGTTAATTCACCAAACGCGGTGTCAAGACCCACAGATTCAGTCCATCGTGTGTATGTGTGTGTACAGGGTATCCTGGGCTCAGGCTTTGCCCTGAAGGTACAGGAGCAGCACAGACAAAAACACTTTGAGAAGAGGAGGAACCCAGCAGCCAGCCTCATCCAGGTACACAACACACACTAACACGTTTATCACCAGACATGCTATAACTGTTCCATTGGAGGCTGGTGAGGGGAGGAAGGCAAATAATGGTGGAAGGATTGGAGTGAATGGAATGGTATCAAATGCATGAAAAAACAGGTATTTTATGTGTTTGATATCATTCCATTAATTTTGTTCTAAACATTACTATGATCCCATCATCCCTATTTACAGTGCCACCTGCTACCACTGAACTGGTGTGTGTGTGTGTGTGTGTGTGTGTGTGTGTGTGTGTGTGTGTGTGTGTGTGTGTGTGTGTGTGTGTGTGTGTGTGTGTGTGTGTGTGTGTGTGTGTGTGTGTGTGTGTGTGTGTGTGTGTGTGTGTGTGTGAGAAAGTGAACATGCCCACTTGTCTTTGTATCAGAGTGTGTGTGTTTATATACAGTACCAATCAATAATAATAGTGAAGACATCAAAACTATGAAAGAACACATATGGAATCATGTAGTAACCAAAAAGGTGTTAAACATTTTATATTTGAGATTCTTCAAAGTAGCCACCCCTTGCCTTGATTACAGCTTTACCAAATAGGGCTATCTTCTGTATACCACTCCTACCTTGTCACAACTCGACTGAATGGCTCAAATGCATAAAGAAGGAAAGAAATTCCACAAATTAGCTTTTAACAAGGCACACATGTTAATTGAAATGCATTCCAGGTGACGACCTCATGAAGCTGGTTGAGAGAATGCCAAGAATGTGCAAAGCTGTCATCAAGGCAAAGGCTGGCTACTTTGAAGAATCTCAAATATAAAATAGTTTTTGATTTGTTTAACACTTTTTTGGTTACCACATGTTTCCATATGTGTTATGTCATAGTTTTGATGTCTTCACTATTATTCTCCAATGTATAAAATAAGAAAAACCCTTGAATGAGTAGCTGTGTCCAAACTTCTGACTGGTACTGTATGTGTATGCGTGTGTGTAGAAACATGCACGTGTGTGTGTTAGTGTGTGTAGTCGATACCTAATCGTGGCTGAGACTCTGTCCTCTCTCAGGTCCAAAGGAAATAGAGAGGTGATATTTATGAGCTGTTTCCACTAGAGCCCAGGGTGGATTTCCCTCTATGCAATAGCTCATCCTATCAGACTAGACCTGGACTATTACAATACCCCATCAACGCAACATACACAATGAACTCAAAAACACACACAAAACACACACAGATTGTGTTTTTCAAGAGATTTTAACATCAAGCAGAAAAGAAAACGATTAAGCTACTCGTTTGATTCATGTATTCAATTTAGCTCCCATGTTCCACTGCTTTAAGGCAAACAGGCAACTCCATTTGCTCTATTCATCATTTCTGTATAATATGGCTGAGTTGATAAGGACCTCAACACTTCTTCATCTGACCAGATATTTTCTCTCGACAGATGGACTTACATCTGCAGTCGACAGGAATGTGTTATCTCTGTTGTTTGTTAGCCCCTGGTCTTTCGCTTTGTATATACACTGAGTGTACAAAACATTAGGAACACCTTCCCCCCTTTTGCCCTCAAAACAGCCTCAAAGCATGGACCAATATGGCAAAAGCGTTCCACAGAGATGCTGGCCCATGTTGAATCCAATGCTTCCCACAGTTGTGTCAAGTGTCCTTTGGGTGGTGGACCATTCTTGATACACACAGGAAACTGTTGACCGTGAAACATCCAGCAGCGATGCAGTTCTCATCACAAACTGGTGCGTCTACCACACCCCGTTCAAAGGCACTTCAATATCTTGCCCATTCAGCCTGAGTGGCACACATACACAATCCATGTCTCAATTGTGTCAAGGCTTCAAAATCCTCTGTTAAACTGTCCCCTCCCATTCATCGACACTGATTGAAGTTAGATTTAACAAGTGACATCAATAAGGGATCATAGCTTTCACCTGGATTCACCAGGTGAATCCATGTGGAAAAGCAGGTGTTCTTAATGTTTTGTACACTCTTGGTATGTGTGTCTATCTGTGTATGTGTTGTGCACCTCTATTCGTGTGTGTATTAAGTGTAGCCTATCTCCTCACCATGTTGCCATTGCTCCCGTCTATGTATGTCTCTCTATGCGTGTCACCTCATATCCCAGGCTGCTTGGCGTCTCTACTCCACCGACGGTGCCCGTACCTACCTCAGTGCCACGTGGCAGCACTACCAGGGCGCCCACTCCCCCTTCAGGCATGTATCCCCCCCTCCCTCCGCCCCATGATGCCTTGACACCACCGGTTTTACTAATCACTCTCTTTGTTTTATTTCTCTTTCTTTCTTTCTTACCCCAATTCCCCTTCCTCCCTCCTCCGTTCCCTCTGGCCAAGTTTTATTTTGTATTATCCCCCCGTTCTCCCTCCCCTCTCTCTCTCTCTCTCTCTCTCTCTCTCTCTCTCTCTGTTTTTCTTTTGTTTTCTGTTGACTCTGCACGTAGTGTGTCTGGCGTAGTTATGCTGCTGATGAGAACTCGGTTTCCATAGCTACCTGGAAGCCTCATTTGAAGGCGTTGCATACCTGCAGTCCTGCAAAGTAGGTAACAACTAAAGTATGGCTGCTGCTCTGCTCCTATTTGGTCTTTGTGCTCCTCTAGTTTTTTTTAGCGGTTGGTCTCTTGTGGATATTTCTCCCTACTTGAGTTTTAATCAGCTCGTCAACTCCTTTTGACATTCCTTCCTATACTTATTTTGCTGTCATTATAATTTGATACTTGTATGGTTACAATACTTTCATATATGACTTTTTTTTAAGGTCCACAGTCATCAAATATTCCAATATTTCCAGGCGTCCACCCACAAAGAACCAACTTACAAAAACTTTGTTTTCAATTAATTCATTTAAACATTGAAAGTAAAACGGAGTGTACAAACACTCTTATGTTGTCCAGAAATGACATCCATGTTTTCTCTGTGTGTTTAAGGGCACATGAGAGTATCCTGGAAATATTCACAGGACGACCTGCTTTATCGCTCGCTCGCTCTTTCTCACGCAAACATACACATACACACCCTATAGGTCTACGTCCAGTGTGGGCGCAAACACAAACATCTGCTTTTTCAATCACAAATACACACCCCACTGGGCACAGAAGTCAGTTCAACGTCTAGCTTTGAATTACCTTTGGTTGAGTTGTCAACTAATGTGAATTCAACGCGAAATAAACACAAAATATCACCAATATCCACATTAATGCAATGTCATCACATATAATTTTTGGGATGAAATGACGTGCAAACAACATTAATTTAACCAGTTTTTGCCCAGGGACACACACCTTTCTATCTTCTATCTCTGTCTGCCGGTGTTTTCCGAGCCCTGTTGAGTGGCACAGCTATTACTTGCATGTGTGCCTGCTGCAATGTTCTGTAAACTAGTTGACAAAATTGGTCTTGCACAAGGCTTTGACTGTAGTGGTTCGTGTTCTTTATGCCTAACGGTTTGTCTTCTGACATCATGTCTCGCATGCGATACACACAGGGAGGACGTTACAGTATGAAGCTGGCTGACTTCTTCATCTCTCTGTCCCTGTGTGTGGTGTAGGGAGACCCTGTAGACTCTGTCATTAACGACTGATATCTCTTCTTGTCTCGACTGATATCTCTCTCTTCTCTCTCCTCTCTTCTCACTAACACCTAAAGGAAAGAACAGGGTGAGACGATTAGCAGGTTTGTAGCTCTCGCCTCTATACACATCACGCAATGGTTCATTCAAACACATTCACTCTAAAAAGAAGACCTATGCTGGTTGATAAACGTGTTGAAACTGAACCCTTGTTTTCAAATTGTTTTGAAAGTCACTGTTTGGCCAGAGCTTGCACTCACCTGGTGTCCCTGGTCAGAATCAGTCCCTGGTCAGAGGGGAACAACAGTGCTATGAAAGTCACCATCCTGGTTTGAGAAATGGCTCTCTAGTGTAGCAGCCTATGTCTCCCAGAGCACCATGGTCTCTCTTGGCTCCTGGTTTTCCAAGCCACCATGACTGGAGTACCACTTTTCTATGTCTCTGCCGTGTTTGAGAGAGTATCTGAGTGTGATTCTTTGCTTACTGTGTGTGTGTGTGTGTGTGTGTGTGTGTGTGTGTGTGTGTGTGTGTGTGTGTGTGTGTGTGTGTGTGTGTGTGTGTGTGTGTGTGTGTGTGTGTGTGTGTGTTTCTACGATATGTGTGTGTTATGTGCAAACCAGCGTCTGTACCATGTCTGCACCATGACGTGCGTTTTCCATTCCAAGGGTATTTATTTAACTTGTCAAACACCAGTCTTGGTCGGCAGGCCGAGAGACAAGGAGAGGAGGAGGGAGAGACAGAGAGATCTGTAACTTTAAGTATGATTTCAGGTTATCGTTTTTACAATACAGGGCTCCTTTAGCAACGGTGGATTCCTCGTGTCATGCCAGTGCAGCTAAATTTGGACTTTATGTTGAGAGACATATGCACAGCACATGCACAGGCACACACGCACACACACACACACACACACACACACACACACACACACACACACACACACACACACACACACACACACACACACCGCACGCACACACATACACACACACACACACACACACACACACACACACACACACACACACACACACACACACACACACACACATACACACACACACACTCACACACACACACACACACCAAGCACACACACACACAACCAAACTGTCATTCCCTGCTAATCCTCCAAGCTGTTAGAAGTCATGAGGTTTTGTATGCTTTCATTGGCTTCTCAAGTAACTTGTGTTGTGGTTTAGTCAATTAGGCGAGAGCTTTTGGAATCATAATTATAGCCCAGCTTTTCATACCCTAAAATGTATACAATACAATTAGCTGTATAATAGGATTTTTCCTAAGCATCGCTCACATCAACGGTTGAGAACTTAGGTAATGTTATAATTGCTTTACAGTAGCAAATTAGTCTGGTAAAACTGACTTATATACTCAACAGGCACTAAAAAGCTAAACACTGTGTGTGTGTGTGTGTGTGTGTGTGTGTGTGTGTGTGTGTGTGTGTGTGTGTGTGTGTGTGTGTGTGTGTGTGTGTGTGTGTGTGTGTGTGTGTGTGTGTGTGTGTGTGTGTGTGTGTGTGTGTGTGTTTGTGTGCGTGCGTGTGCGCGTGCATGTGAGTGAGTGGGTGGGTGGGTGGTCTGTTTATATGTGTGAGAGTATGAGAATTGGGGTGTGTCTGCTTAATTCCCTCTTTTCACAACTTCTGACTTCTGACTATCTAGAATGTAAGGACACAACCACCATAAATTACTCTCATGGTTTGTATTGTAACTCCTACTCCTAAAGGTGTGTGAGCTACTGTATATAATCAGACCATAGAATGCGAGATATACTGTATAATCGGCAGTTTACAGTTCTGACCACAGGAGGTTGGTGGCACCTTAATTGGGGAGAACGGGCTCATGGTAATGACTGGAGCAGGATCAGTGGAATGGTATCCAATACATTAAACACATGGTTTCCAGGTGTTTGATGCCATTCCTTTTACTCTGTTCCAGCCATTATTATGAACTGTTCTCCCCTGAGCAACCTCCGCTGCTTCTGACAGTATTGACCGTACAGATGTCTCTCGTCCCTCCCTTCCCCACTCCTTGGTGTTTTAACCCCTTCCTCCTCTATCTGTCTTCCTCCCTACCTCCCTAGTAAAGGTCATAGTAATAGGAGGCGCTTCAGAAGGTATTACGCACGGAAATTTAGGAAGTACCCACTACCCAGCATCCTCTCCTCCCTGGTCACATGATCTCTGGGAATGCTGACTAACTGCCAGGTGCATGGAGGATGATGAGAGAACCCCAAAACTGTCACCTACCCCCTCCCCATGAAATAATTGTATTAGCCTTTTGCTTGTCTAATGGGACTGCTGCCTGTTACATGTTGCCTGTTGGTTTCGACCCCCAACTCCCTTGGACCCCCTTATCAGACACAGCCCCTAAATAACTGCATCCCGGTCCCCTTATATAGCAGAAGTAGTTCTGTGTGTAGAAATCAGAGCTCTTAACAAAGTCTTTCATCGCCATAAAATCTACAGTCTATCTAGACCTCCATTTGTCTGCTGAGGTCTCTTGGCTTAGTTGCATGGTGCCACTGCATGTCCTCATAAAAAATTGTCACCTCCACCCCGACTGACCTTTGACCTCACTCATCCCACACGGCATTAATGCATCTTCCTTTACCTAAGCTTGGGCAAGGTCCCTGTTATCATGAATAACTTCCTAATGGTTACTGGAGCACAATATTCCCTCCTGAATTTTCCACAGAAACTGGGAGTATGCTCACTGATCATTGGTGCCTGAAGAATCAAGCCTGACCATTGGGCCTGCTGTCACTCCATCTGATTGGTTCACAGCATTGCATGCTTCTCTTGTTGTCATGGCAGGGGTTAGGGTGTGTCTCAGGTAGAGGCTGTCTGCATCTCCCACCCATCTATAAAGCTACAGTATGTCTAAGCACAGGCTTACTTACAGTATAAGTAGGAAGAGAGCTTCTATGCATCTGTATAAATTGTATATCTTGCGGTATTCCCTGGTTATTGTCTTTGTCTTGGAACACTGATCAGTGTCATACTACTGCCTTTGATCTCTACAACAGTAGTCCCCAAGAGCTACTATAGAGGTCCTGGAGCGCTACAAGGTGTTTACCCTCTTAGAAAAAAAGGGTTCTTCGTTTTTCCCCATAGGAAACCCCTTTTTGGTTCCAGGTATAGCAATGGTTCTACTTAGATCCTTTTAGTGGTGAAATAGTTCCACATACAGTGCCACCGGAAAGTATTCAGACCCCTTCAATTATTTCACAATTTGTTACGTTACAGCCTTATTCTAAAATGTATTAAATCAATGTTTTTCCTCATCAATCTACACACAATACCCCATAACGACAAAGCAACATTTTTGCAAATGTTCTAAAAATAATAAACAGAAATACCTTATTTCCATAAGTATTCAAACCCTTTGCTATGACACTCGAAATTGAGCTCAGGTGCATCCTGTTTCCATTGATCATCGTTGAGATGTTTCTACAACATGATTGGAGACCACCTGTGGTAAATTCAATTGATTGGACATGATTTGGAAAGGCACACACCTGTCTATATAAGGTCCCAAAGTTGACAGTGCATGTCAGAGCAAAAGCCAAGCCATGATGTCGAAGGAATTGCCTGTCGAGCTCCAAGACAGGATTGTGTCGAGGCCCAGATCTGGGGAAGGGTACCAAAAAATATCTGCAGCATTGAAGGTCCCCAAGAACACAGTTGCCTCCATCATTCTTAAATGGAAGAAGTTTGGAACCATCAAGACTCTTCCTAGAGCTGGCCACCCGGCAAAACTGAGCAATGGGCCTTGGGCCTTGGTCAGGGAGGTGACCAAGAACCGATGTTCACTCTGATAGAGCTCCAGAGTTCCTGTGGAGATGGGAGAACCTTCCAGAAGGACAACCATCTCTGCAGCACTCCACCACTCAGGCCTTTCTGGTAGAGTGACCAGATGGAAGCCACTCCTCAGTAAAAGGCATATGACAGCCCACTTGGAATCTGCCAAAAGGCACCTAAAGACTCTCAAACCAGGAGAAACAATCTGATGAAACCAAGATTGAACTATTTGGCCTGAATGCCAAGCGTCACATCTCGAGAAAACCTGGCACCATCCCTACGGTGAAGCATGGTGGTGGCAGCATCATGCTGTGGTGATGTTTTCAGCAGCATGGACTGGGAGACTAGTCAGGCTTGAGGTAAAGATGTTTTCTTGATGAAAACCTGCTCCAGAGTGCTCAGGACCTCCGATTGGGTCGAAGGTTCACCTTCCAATAGGACAACGACCCTAAGCACACAGCCTAGACTACACAGGAGTAGCTTCGGGACAAGTTTCTGAATGTCCTTGTGTGGCCCAGCCAGTGCCCGGACTTGAACCCAATCAAACATCTATGGAGAGACCTGAAAATAGCTGTGCAGCATCGCTCCTCATCCAACCTGAAACCTGCTTAAACAAAGTACTGAGTGAAGGGTCTGAATACTTATGTAAATGTAATATTTTCGGTTTCATTTTTTTATAAATTTACAAGAATTTCAAAAAACCTGGTTTTGCGTTGTCATTATGGGGTATTGTGTGTAGATTGATTGTTACATTACAGCCTTAGAATAAGGCTGTAATGTAACAAAATGTGGGGAAAGTCAAGGGGTCTGAATACTTTCCAAAGGCACTGTTTAATCTTGTATTAGTGGTGGGTTCCACTAGGAAGCAAAAGAGTGCTTTTCAGAGGGTTCTCATATGGAGACAATTGAATAACCCTTTATGGTTTTAGGTAGCAACTTCTTTTCAAAGAGTTTAGGCTTTTGTTTCTGCCCAGCTGATTCAGCTCCTTCAGTGCTGGGCTGGCCGTTAGCTGATTAAACTCAACTCCGCGATTTACGATTGAGTTGAGCATCTACTAGGTTGGGCGGATTGGAGCTCCGACATCACATAACATTTTAATCATAAACTGCTGATTTCAGAACCCAAAGAATAGCAATTACACACAACATTGTTCGTAAATCGTGGAGTTTAGTCAGCTAGGCTGCAGCAAAAGCCTGCACACCCTATATCTCCTCGGGACCAGGGGACCAGGGACCACTGTCTTAGAGAGTAGATGGGGTACTCTGAGTGTATTGTGGATGAGGTAAGCATGTTTGTAATGTTTGAGAAAAGGACAGTGCACTACACTGTGACTACACTCTGTCTGCACACGTCTCTCTCAGGGGGAATGCATAATAAGAGGCTTTGCTCTCTCTCTCTCTCTCTCTCTCTCTCTCTCTCTCTCTCTCACTGTCTTTCTGTCTCTCACTTTAGTACTAAGTTGAGCTTTAAGGAGCGGGTACGTATGGCAAGCCCACGCGGCCAGAGCATGAAGAGCCGCCAGACGTCCATCAACAACGATCGGCGCTGTTCCCCGGGCAACAATGTGGCGGGCGCTGAGACGCGCAGCAGCCCTGCCAAGGTGCAGAAGAGCTGGAGCTTCAATGACCGCACCCGCTTTAGACCCTCCTTACGCCTTAAGAGCCAATCACGCACCTCGCCATCTGAAGGTGAGTGGAGAGGATGTGTGCCTCTGTGTGTGTGTGTGGGAGGGATGAATGGGTGTGCATGCGTGTGTACGTTACATGAATGGGTGTGCATGCGTGTGTACGTACGTGTGAATACGGTATGTGATTTTTTTTCTTACAGGCGTAGATTAATGAGTCAAGACTTGCAATCCACAGAAGTTGCAATATCCTCCAACATGACATGTGGAGTTCCAGTCCACTGCCATATACCAAACATTAGGATATTTAGTTGCACCCCTGACTTTTGCCCTCAGAACAGCCTCAATTTGTTGGGGCATGAACTCTACCACCGAAAGTGTGCTGGCCCATGTTGACTCCAATGCCTCCAACAGTTGTGTCACGTTGGCTGGTTGTCCTTACACATAGACAATAAATTGTCTTTAACCTGTCTCCTCCCCTCCATCTACACTGATTGAAGTTAGATTTAACAAGTGACGTCAATAAGGCATCATTGCTTTCACCTGGATTCACCTGGTAAGTCTGTCATGAAAACAGCAGGTGTTCTTAATGTTTTGTACACTCAGTATATGTCTGTCTGTGTATGTGTTTTGCACCTCTATGTGTGCGTGTATGATTACGTGTACCCCATCTCTTCACCATGTTGCAATTTGTGTCTGTGTCTGTCTGCACGTGTCACAAAAGTACCCCGGGCTGCTTGGCGTCTCTACTCCACCGACGGTACCCCCGTATCTATTTGGCACCCCAAGTTTTCTGAGCAAAAAATAATCATATTTTTTTTGTAACTTTTTTTTCCATTTTCGTTGTTGGACATAAAATACTAAACACCAGGAAATCAGCTCCAATTGATTTTAATTTATGAAATCTGTTCCCAAGTATTCCCACGCATAATAGAGAGATACGTGATTGTATAGAAATGTAAGCAAGGTTTGAAATGATCATGTTTTAGTCCAACATATCTGTTTGGGATTCTAGAGGTCAATTTGCAGTCTACAAATTATTTTGAATTATGTTCCAGCCCCCTGACTATTTAAGTGGATTTAACAAGTGACATCAAAAAGGGATCGTCGCTTTCACCTGGATTCACCTGGTCAGTCTATGTCATGGAAAGAGCAGGTGTTCTTAATGTTTTGTATGCTCAGTGTATAAACCTCAACTGTAACAGAGAATTCAAGCTGTATGTAACCTTCTAATAGAGGGGGTGAAGAGCTTGTCAGAGCAGTTCCCTGTTTCTGTCACCTGCCTCTCCCCTGTATATCTATGCTCTTTATCTGTGCTCTTCAGGACACTTATCCTATTAAAAATCAATCTGACCTGAGAAACGGACTACTCTCATATTATTGGCTAAATGATGTATGCGTCATTCGCCCATCATGCATACAGCTGAGTGGACAATTATTGACCATTCCTAGAGATCCTAAATGGAAAGCTACCAACTTATTTTGAAATATTATATTGTGGAGTTTCAGCTTGGAGCTGAAGTCTGTAAGGAAGGATTAATTATATGGACACCTTTTATTTAGAATGCATTCTCTTTTGTAATTATGACCTGGGGAAGAGATGCAACGGTGAGGGGTTTAAAGAGCCAATTGGAAGCTGACTAGCGGGCTATGACACAACCCCTCTTTCTGTATCTCAGTGGACACAGGAATGGGGAATGATGACACGTTCGACGACAGGGGCTGCCACTGTGATGTCACCATGGAGGACATAACAGCTGCACAGAAGGCTGTCATCAGAGCCGTCAGGTGAGTGCTTATCATAGACGGTTCCCTCTGCTACCACGGCAAGCAATACCGATGCACCAAGTCTGCAAACAACAGAACGCTGAACAGCTTCTACCCCCAAGCCATAACACTGCTAAATAGTTCATTAAACAGTTAATCAAATAGCTACCCGGACTATCTGCATTGACCCTTGTTGCACTAACTTCTTTGACTCACCGCATACGATGTTGCTACTGTTTACTATCTGTCCCTTTATTCCTAGTTATATGTACATATCTGCCTCAATTACCTCGTACCCCTGCACATCCACTCTGTACTGGTACTCCTTGTATATAGCAGTGGAGGCTGATAAGTGGAGGAAGGCTTCTAATAATGGGTGCAACGGAGTGAATGTAATAGCATTTTACTTTTCTATTACTTCTCTATTTTCTTTCTCTCTGCATTATTGGTAAGGGCCCGTAAGTAAGAATTTAATTGTTAGTCCACACCTGTTGTTTATGAAGCATGTGAAGAATAGAATCTGATTTATCTATATCTCTATAGAAATCTCTATGTAGACTTGTGTTTTCTTACACAATCCTTTATAAAACGTTATTTCTATTTTGTTCAGGACATGGCTGTTGTAAACAGTGTACATAGAGAATGCATACACTACAACAATCATAAACATAGACATATATTGTAAGAATATACTGTATATCTGAGCCTTCCAGGTTCTTAGATCCAGATCCAGAGCATGGACCTCCTCTATGTTGTTCTAGCCCGATCGTTCACATACTCTCACATGGCAAGACCTGTGGATACTACAGTACTGTGGTTATCTGCCTGACCAGGCAGGTGTTTTCACTGTCAGTCTCTGTCAGTCCACAGCCTACTGCTGTGAGGCTCTGTGGTGCTTCAGGGGATTCTGTTTACCCAGTGAGAGGTCAGGGAGTACAGTTTTGGGGGATGTGTTTTTTGTTACAGCTGTCCAGTTACTCACTCTCGCACCAGCAACGTGTCTCTGTTTACTAATGTGGCCACCCTAATGGTACTGTCTCTCCCTCTCCTCCCCCCTCTCCCTCACTCACCACCTCTCACTCTCTTTTTTACTACCTCTTCTCTCTCTCTCTCTCTCTCTCTCTCTCTCTCTCTCTCTCTCTCTCTCTCTCTCCCTCCCTCCCACTCTCCATTTTCCTTTACCTCCCCCTCTCCCTCACCTCTCTCTGACGGTGTCTGAAGATGTGCTATTTTGATTGGCTGCCAACACCCCAATTCCTAACACCAGGTTGTTGCTCTAGAGGACCCCCTCTCCCCTGGCCCAGCCTGCCCGCTCAGCAGGCCCCCTCAATGGGCAACGGGAGTGAAGACATGCCCCTGGCTTTCCCAGGGTGTCGGGTTGACACCCTCTCAGTCAGAACTATTATTGCAGCAGCTCATCTGTCCTTATGGTTTCCATTTATACAGTGAGGATCATGAGCAACTGGAGCCATTCTGAAGCCATCAGAGGGTCAGAATGAACCAACTGTAGATCCACTTACCTGCATCAATATTATTTACCCTGCAGTAGTTGTACTTGTACAGTACATTAAGGTTGAGGGGTAATATAATTCTAGCGTGGTTTGGTTTCAAAATAGCTCAGGCAGGTTTTGATGACATGAGCTAAGGTTTCATAATGTTCTTGTGAAAGTATTTGAGTAATATTTTCTTAACTGATGCTCTGAAAATAATAGGTAAAGGCCAGGGGTTGGAACCAAAGTTATTTTCCAGTCGTTTAGTTCTGAACAGAACCATCCGTCCCACTGTTCTACCCAGCCAAATAATGTTCTGAACCGGCTCAAACCCCCCAAAAATACCTGTTTATCATTCCTTTCTGTTTCTTTTTAAACCTCTGAAATCATCCGTTTTTTAAAAAACATTTAGCTCAACATTAAATTACCTAATGAATTATGCAGTGCAGATATGGCAGCTTGCTATGGAGCAGGCAAGCTGTAGCTCGGTGAGTTGTTTGTATCCGTGATGGAAAGACAAGTGTAGAGCACGAGATGCAACTAACATTTTGCAGGTTGGGAGAGAGTGAATGTGGAGGCTTGGCTTGAAGCGCTGGGAATTTTGTGATGACATGCATTATCTGAATTAGGCCCACAGAATTATACCTACGCAGGAGCAGCTTCTTATGGAGGAACTTTGAATGTCTTTGAACTTCAGAGTTGGATTAACGCTGGACCAGAGAAGCTAGCTAGCTAACAAGCTTGTGTGTGCGGAGTGGCACACGAATTAAAAACACATTTGACCTTTATGTAGTTAATAATCCAATGTGAAATGTGATAACTATAGTATCCCTAACTAAATGTAAATATTTTCCGGTTTTCGGTTTTGTTCCCCCGAACCAGTTCCAACACCTGGTGAATAAGTTTTTAAACAAATTAGAATGCAAATGAAAAGGAGAAGAACCATCGAAACGAAAGGAGGAGGAGGTGAACAAGGGGAAGTTTTTAAATAATAATAATAATAATATATAATGTAAATGTGATGGAATTTACAATGTATGATATTAATCCAGTTAATTTATTTATTATTAGCCTAATCATTTGTTATAAAGCAACAACAGGTGTGACTGCTTCACGTGATGTATTGTTGTCTCTACCTTCTTGCCCTTTGTGCTGTTGTCTGTGCCCAATAATGTTTGTACCGTGTTTTGTGTTGCTACCATGCTATGTTGCTGTCTTAGGTGTCTCTTTATGTAGTGTTGCGGTGTCTCTCTTGACTTGATGTGTGTTTTGTCCTATATTTTTATTTAATTTTTAATCCCACCCCCTGGTCCCGCAGGAGGCCTTTTGCCTTTTGGTAGGCCATTATTGTAAATAAGAATTTGTTCTTAACTGACTTGCCTAGTTAAATAAAGATGACTTCTTTAAAAAAAAAAGTTACAATCAGTTATTTTCATCACTTCTTGTTTTTGTATCTCAAAAATGATCAAATAAACTGAGAAATATGTTTTTTAAAGCTGATCTTGTTTTTAAAAAGAAGTTTAAATACATAAATAAAGGCTACAGTAACTGTCAGCTTCTTGCCAACATACAGGGTTATGCATAGTTAAGCTGTTGTTACCCTCTAGTGGCTGACTAAGAGATGACAGGTAGAACATTGACGGATCTCTGTGTGATTCCCCCTACTTTTCCACTCAGGATCATGAAGTTTCATGTAGCAAAGAAGAAGTTTAAGGAGACTCTGCGTCCATACGATGTGAAGGATGTGATAGAGCAGTACTCTGCAGGACACCTGGATATGCTCTGCAGAATCAAGAGTCTACAAACTAGGTGAGATGCACAGATTCACACTCTTAGAAAAAAAGGAGCTATCTAGAACCTAAAAGGGTTCTTCAGCTGTGCCCATAGGAGAACCCTTTGAAGAACCCTTTGGGGGTTCCAGGTAGCATCCTTTGGGTTTCATTTAGGAACCTTTCCACAGAGGGTTCTACATGGAACCCAAAAGGGTTCTACGTGGAAACAAAAAATGTTCTCCTGGGAACCAAAAATGGTTCTCCTATGGGGACAGCCGAGGAACCCTTTTGGAACCCTTTTTTTCTAAGAGTGCACACAATACACACACAAGCAGACACAGACACTGAAACACACACACTCACACACCTTTCTATATACGTATGTTCACCTTCTTCACTTCATTAACGTGTGTGTTTGCGTGTGTGTATACACACACACTCACCCCCCCCCCCCAAATTGTAGACATCTCATGCATCTCTATGTGTGACTGTAGACTCTTGCATTGCGTAATTGTCTGAGACTAACCAGGACTAATCAGGAGTTTGGATTGTTGACTTCGGTTACATCAGTGATATAATCCTGTTAGATATGGCATTACATTGTGTACTTTTACTGATTAATAGAGTGGAATCTACTAGTGGATTCTAGTAGTTAGTCTGTTTTGGAGAATGTAATTGTAGAGGGTGCGTGGTGCCTGTAGTTGTCCTTTTTTGCTTCGCTTCAAGAGTCTGAATGTGTGTGCGTGCGTGTGCGTGTGTGTGTTGTATTTGACCCCATGTCTCTCTCATACAGACTGGACACTGGAGTGGGCCACACCCTGAGCAGCAAACCCAGGAACATGTCCTCCCCCTCCCTGCACTTATATTACAGCCAGGCCAGGAGGAAGTCCGCCCCAGGGATGAAGTCCCTAGGGTTAGACAACCCCCCCCCCCCCAACACCAACCCCTAATAACATAAACCCCCTAGCCACTACCCCCAACTCCACCCTGTCCCCGGTCCCTCACACAGAAGATAGAGTTTGAAAGTAGATGGTGCTATGTCCATGTGTTCATCAGGGAGCACAAAGCCTGTGTTTCTAGATCCACAGAGATGGGATAGGTTTAAAGGTGAAATGGTGATGGCTCAACCTGCAGGCTCCCAATGGGACTAGAAGAGTTTCCATCATATTGCTTACACTATCCAGTTACTTTTAGATCTTTTGATTTCGATCACCATAGTTCTGTATATTGACTAGAAAGTGCTAGACATTGCTTTCACTGAAGCAACCCAGTTGTAGGAGCTTTGGACTCCCTGATGACACATGCTTTCTAACCAATGGACGCATTCAACTAGTAGATGTTACGTGTGTAGCATCTCGCCAAGCGTGTGGTAGAAGAAAAGCTGTTATGAATGTGTGGTCTGTTTCAAATCTTTTGCATGTTGCTGTGCTTCGGGGACATAGATTGACAGCTGCTGCTGTATCTTTACTAACAGACTTTTCCTCCTTCAAAGGATTGGCTAATGACTAAGGATTTTGTCAACCAGAGGAGGCTGGTTGGATGAGCTATAGGAGGGCGGGCTCATTGTAATGGCTGGAATGGAATAGTATCAAACACATCAAACATATGGAAACTACATGTTCAACTCTGTTCCATGAATTCCATTCCAGCCATTGCAATGAGCCTATCATCCTATTGCTCCTCCTACCAGTCTCCTCTGCTCTCAACATGGATATTTTGTGAACAAAGAGAATGGCTGTAGTTACTAGTTGGTGCAGATTGTTGTTTTTTATCATGCACTGTAGATTGCATTGTAGTTGATTTAAACTGTAGTTTAGAAACACTGTGTGATCGTGTTTTAACTATAGCCTGCCCTCACAAAAAAAACACATGTCAAATTTGCAGTTTTACATGTGAATGTGTGTTTAATTTCACACTGCAGATTAGATTTTTAAATGTGATCGTTTTTGCACAACTTGAAATTCCACATGTGAGAGTGAAAATCTAATTTTCCCATGTGAAATAATGTTATTCTCCTGATTTGAAATTGTTTTGTTAACATGTTGCAGTAGCAATGTTTCCACCGGTGGAATTAGGGTGACCACATTTAAAAAGCCCAAATGTGGGACAAGGGCATGGTTATGCGGGACATTTGCGACAGAATATTTGTTTGCTAATGGTTAATGGATCACTTTCAAAATGGCGACATAGTTTTTCTGTATGAAGGTCACTGCCTGTTAAAGGGGCAATCCTTAGTTGCTACATCCATTTTTGGATATATAAATTAATTAAATGTACCCATTGATTTTTGTTTTATATAACTTGTAAATAAATGCCTCATGTTGTAGCCCACCAGAACCCAAAATATAAGCTTGTTTTACTCCAATGTTTGTAAACAAAGTACAATTTTAATTTGTTTAATGTTTTTATTTTTTTAAACACCATATAGCCTAAAAACATAGTTAAAACTATAATATTGATATCATGGATGGTCAATATCAAGCAAAACTGGGAGTTTTGGAAATATTTTTAATATACTGAGGAACTATCATTAGCAATGGATGTTAAAAAAACGACTTCATTGACTTTCTGTGTGAGGTGAAGAAAAAAGGACTGATCTTAGCTTATTAGTGGTGGACGTGATGAGTTATGACAATCAGAAATCAAACATTGCCAATCGGGCACTTTCCTACTTTTGCATGCAGCAGGCCAAGTCGGCCTACTTCTTTGTGCTCAGGTGCACGTGCTCGCTCAACATTATCAGGAAACAGAAAACCAGACACGTGCTCATTGCTCACATGGAGCACTCCAAACAAAATACAAAATATATATTAATTTTTTTACAACTAGTAGTGGTTATGAAATAAAACAAAACGTGAATGACTGTAGCATAAGTAAAACATGCATTAGCAGAAATTCATATAACCAAATTATGGGGGTTTAACTGTACATTTTCTAGGCCTACTGGTGACACAAGTTATTGGGAATTGATCAAACAAATAAACAATCAAAGGAAAAACAATTGAAACAATGAAACAATGAAACAATGAATGCGCCAGAATTGGTGGGAGATGGCTGAGCGCATTCTGGTGCGGCCCTGAATGGGCGACCAGATGTAGCTGGAAGTGGGAAAATTTACGTGAAAGAAATGCCACATGTGGGGAATTATTTTTGTCAAGAAAGGAAAAAGTACATGTGAAACTTCACACATAAAACCACCTGTCTGACCCATGTGAAAATATAATGTACCAACTGGCTATCAAAGTCCACTATTTGTGTTTAATTCAAAGAAATGTGTGTATCATAGGGTGGATCAGATACTGGGTAAGGGCCAGATCCCCATGGACAAAAAGATCAGGGACAAGCTTCACCCTGATGGGGACACACTGGAGGACATGAGTATGCTGGGACGTGTGTGTAAAGTGGAGAGACAGGTGAGCGTTTGAGCAAATTACACTGAACAAAAATAGAAACGCAACATGTAAAGTGTTGGTCCTATGTTTCATGAGCTGAAAAAAAAGATCCCAGAAATTTTGTGAGCATTTCTCTTTTACAAAGATAATCCATGAACCTGACAGGTGTGGCATATCAAGAAGCTGATAAAACAGCACGATCATTATTAACAGGTGCACCATGTGCTTGGGACAATAATAGGCCACTCTAAAATGTGCAGTTTTGTCACACAGCACAATGCCAAATGCTGACAGCAGGAATGTCCAAAAGAGCTGTTTCCAGAGAATTTAATGTTCATTTCACCACCATAAGCCGTCTCCAACGTTTTGTTTGAGAATTTGTCAGTATGTCCAACTGATATCACAACCGCAGACCACATGTAACCACCCCAGCTCAGGACCTCCACATCCAGCTTCTTCACCTGTGGGATCCTCTGAGACCAGCTACCCAGACAGCTGATGAAACTGCGGGTTTACACAACGGAAGAATTTCTGCACAAACTGTCAGAAATCGTCTCAGGGAAGCTCATCTGCATGATCGTGGTCCTCATCAGGGTCTTGACCTGACTGCAGTTCGTAACTGACTTCAGTGGACAAATGCTCACTTTCGATGAGTTTGGACATCGACAAAAGTTTGGACACACCTACTCATTCAAGGGTTATTATTTTCTACATTGTAGAATAATAGTGAAGACATCAGAACTATGAAATAGCACATATGGAATGATGTAGTAGCCAAAAAAGTGTTAAACAAATCAAAATATATTTTAGATTCTTATAAGTAGCCATCCTTTGCCTTGATGACAGCTTTGCACACTCTTGGCATTCTCTCAACCAGCTTCACCTGGAATGCTTTTACATCAGAATTGAAGGAGTTCCCACATATGCTGAGAACTTGTTGGCTGCTTTTCCTTCACTCTCAACCCAAACCATCTCAATTGGGTTGAGGTTGGGTGATTGTGGAGGCCAGGTCATCTGATACAGCACTCCATCACTCTCCTTCTTGGTCAAATAGCCCTTACACCTGGAGGTGTTTTGGGTCATTGTCCTGTTGAAAAACAAATGATAGTCCCACTAAGAGCAAACCAGATGGGATCGCTGCAGAATGCTGTGGTAGTCATGCTGGTTAAGTGTGCCTTGAATTCAAAATAAATCACAGACAGTGTAACCAGCGAAGCAACCCACACCATCACACCTCCACCTCCATGCTTCATGGTGAGAACCACACATGTGGAGATCATCTGTTCATCTACTCTGCATCTCACAAAGACACGGTCTGGCCCAAAAATCTAAAATTTGGACTCATCAGACCAAAGACAGATTTCCACCGGTCTAATGTCCATTGCTCGTGTTTCTTGGCCCAAGCAAGTCTCTTTATCTTATTGATGTCCTTTAGCAGTTGTTTCTTTGCAGAAATTTGACCATGAAGGCTTGATTCACGCAGTCACCTCTGAACAGTTGATGTTGAGAGGTGTCCTGTTACTTGAACTCTGTGAAACATTTATTTGGGCTTCAATTTCTGAGGCTGGTAACTCTAATGAACTTATCCTCTGCAGCAGAGGTAACTCTGGTTCTTCCTTTCCTGGGTCGGTCCTCATGAGAGCCAGTTTCATCATAGCGCTTGATGGTTCTTGCGACTGCACTTGAAGAAACTTTCAAAGTTATTGAAATGTTCTGGACTGGCTGACCTTCAAAGTAAAGTAATGATGGACTGTCGTTTCTCTTTGCTTATTTGAGCTGATATCATAAAATGACTTGGTATTTTACCAAATAGGGCTATCTTCTGAATACCATCCCTACCTTGTCACAACCCAACTGATTGGCTCAAACGCATTAAGAAGGAAAGAAATTCCACAAATGAACTTTTAACATGGCACACCTGTTAATTTAAATGCATTCCAGGTGAGTACCTCATGAAGCTGGTTGAGAGAATGCCAAGTGTTTGCAAAGCTGTCATCAAGGCGAATGGTGGCTACTTTGAAGAATCTCACATATAAAGTATATTTTGATTTGTTTTTTGGTTCGAAAAATGAATCCATATGTGTTATTTCATAGTTTTGATGTCTTCGCTATTATTCTACAATGTAGAAGATAGTAAAAAATAAAGAAAAACCCTGGAATGAGTAGGTGTGTCAAAACTTTTGACTGGTACTGTATATATCCGTATATATGATGGGATGCATAGACATTATAGACAGTATGTGGATAGAATATGTAGTATATCTGTATAATACGTATATAGAATAGTATACATACAGCAATAGTTGAATAGAATGGCCTTGACTAAGCTACAGTATATACTGTACATATGGCAGACAGCGTGTATGGCTTCGTGTGGGCAAGCGGTTTGTTGATGTCAACATTGTGAACAGAGTGCCCCATGATGGTGGTGGGGTCATGGTATGGGCAAGCATAAGCTACGGACAACAAACACAATTGCATTTTATTGATGGCAATTTGAATGCACAGAGATACCGTGATGAAATCCTGAGGAGCATTGTCGTGCCAATCATCAACCATCACCTCATTTTTCGGCATGACAATGCACTGCCCCATGTTGCAAGTGTCTGTACATACTTCCTGGAAGTTGAAAATGTCCCAGTTCCTCCATGGCCTGCATACTCACCAGACAAATCTCCCATTGAGCATTTTTTGGATGCTCTGTATTGACGTGTACGACAACGTGTTCCAGTTCCCACCAATATCCAGCAATTTCGCACAGCCATTGAAGAGTGGGACAACATTCCACAGGCCACAATCAACAGCATGATCAACTGTATTCGAAGTAGATGTGTAGCGCTGCATGAGGTAAATGGTGGTCACACCAGATGCTGACTGGATTTCTGATCCACGCCCCTACTTTTTTAAGGTATCTGTGACCAAGAGATGCATATCTGTATTCCAAGTCATGTGAAATCCTTAGATTAGGACCTAATTCATTAATTTCAATTGACTGATTTCCTTATATGAACTGTAGCTTGTTGCATTTATATTTTTGTTCAGTGTGTATAGTGTGTGTTTGTCACTTGCACAGTGAACCCTTGTTGCTTTTAACTGTCACCCCCCGTCCCCCAGGTGACGTCCATAGAGTCAAAGCTGGACTCTCTGCTAGATGTGTACAGGCAGGGCTCGTCTGCCCTCACCCTCTCCTCCCTGCCCCTTTTCGAGCTGGAGCACCAGACATCCGACTACCAGAGCTCCATCCTCAGCAAGGACCTGCCCTCTGGCCCCCACCTGGGAGGGGAGTGTGTAAGAGGGCATCCAGGTGAGGGGGGTGGGGGTATGTCCCGGTCAACAACAGGTGACCATCTCTCCAGGGGCCTCCAGCTCATACTGGCCCCCAGCGAGCTCACCCTCAACACCTGCCCCCCCCCCTACCCTGCCTCCACCGCATCCCCCACACCCATGCCCTTCCTGCTCCCTGATAGCCCATACCCGCTCCTCGCCACCCCCAGTAGTTTCCCCAGGCGAGTGCATTTCCCTAAACTCCTGCCCCCTCCACCATCTGCTGGTGCCGCCACCCTCCAGCTGCCCACCACTGGCCCCCAGCACAGACGCCCCCTCTGCCCCACCCCAGATGCTCCTCGAAGGGGTAGGCTGGAGGAGAGCTCAGGCCCCTCTGTGATGGTGGGCTCCAGTGTGGACGATGGAGAGGAGGACAGAGAGGGGGAACATGCCCAGAGCAGGGTGCAGCTGAGGGGGAAGCCCCACTTGAGGGAAGAGGGCCCCTGGAGGAGGCACTTGAGCCTGGAGGTGGACCCCTTGCTGCTGCTCTCCTCTGGATGTGAGGGGGTACCCTCTGAGCAGGGACAGGGGCTGGGGAAGTCCTGGTCAGCACACAACCTTACCCAGCCATCTGCAGACAACCCCCCCAACCTGTCCTCTCCCCTCGGCAACAGTAGCAGTTCCAGAGATGGCTCCCAAGGCAACCCCGACGTTAGCAACTGGCGTGAAACAGACCTTTTCATCACTGTCTGTGACCTGGAGCCGCAGTTTGATTTCCTGTCCCAGGAGAGTGGCTTCCTGTCCCATCCCACAGCAGACGGTACTGGCTGCTTGGACCTCTTGCTTTCTGAAGATGGGGGGTCCTCAAGCAGTTTGACAGGACCCCACATCCCCACAATGGACAGTGCAGAGTCCCTCAACCAGCCTCCCCATGTACGACTAAAATAACTATTCCATAGGAGTGAATAAAATAACCCCTTCCCCCCAACACACACATTACTAATACGACCATCCAGCATAGAGGATTCACTCTGTTTTTAAGATGTTTGAGGTGTCAACAAAAGATGTCCTCTCATGCATATCATTGCATGGACTATTTCCTAAAACAGCAACAAGCTGAGAAACTAACAGGGGAAGGGGAGATGGGGGAGGAAGATTGAACAAAAGAGAGGTTGGTCAGATAGTGGTACTGTTTGCTCTCTCGACTATGCATGACCACCGCATGTCTAAACTGCACTTTAGGGTCGAGAGCATTCAAGCCCCCGAGCCCCTTCGATAGCCTTGGAACCACAGTTATGATGGCTGAGTCCAACCTCATAAGCCCACAGCTCACCTGTTTTTACCTGCATGTTCCATTCATGTATCTTCCAAACCCTTGAGAGGCAATTTGGAGCTGTCAGCTATTATTACCCAAGTATTCCTAACAAGCTCACCATTTAATAATAGATAATACAATAATTAATTTGATATTAACATAAGAAGATAAACCTTTTGAAGTAAATTTGTCAATTATTTTCCTAATAAATTGTACAATCTTGTGAGGCCATTTGATTTTGAACAAATCCAATTTGCTGATTGCGTGCTCCAGTAGGATTCATTGTTTTGGACTTTTAAAGGCATTTAGTGAAAGACAAACAGCAGCCAAATAAGATCAGTTATGACTGTGATACAGTAGATAGTGAAACAAGGCTGTGGTACACTGCAGTTGTCGGTCACAATATACACTACAGAATGCAGGGTTTCTTGTCTTACAGCTCATGTGTACCACTGCCTTGTGGTACACAGGCAGCAGCACTGTTTGACTGCCACTCAGCCTGAACACAGATGCCTGCTCTTGAATGAGAATATGCACAAAACTGTGTCAGCCATTTTGATTTCCTCTATTTTGCACCTTTTTGTTCTTGAAGAAGAGACAGACACAACGGTCTTAAATGTCTTCTGTGGAGTTAACGATGAAAGCTTACATTCAACACATTTGTTTTTATGGTGCATAAGTGCACTTGGCTTAGCTGATTAACAATTACACTGTAGAATGCAATATGTACAGATGAATGCCAAAATACAGAAAACACTTGAGTAAATTAGGGATTCAAAGTACATTGAAAGCAGGCTATTTCACACAGGTGTGTTTCCTGAGTTAATTAACATCCCATCATGCATAGGGTCATGTATAAAAATGTCCAGTTGCCCATTATTTTGGCTACCATGGCTAGAAGATCTCAGTGACTTTGAAAGAGGGGTCTCAAAGTAGCAGAAGGGGTTTATTACAGGGTGTGTGTGTTTGTGCGCATATTAAAAAATACTATAGTATACTCTGGTATAAATACTATAGTATTTACTGTAGTGTTTTTGCAGACTTTACTGTAGTATTTACTGTTAACTATAGCGTAAAAACTGTAGTAAAAGGAGAACTTTAGTATATACTATAGTAATTAATGTAGTGTTTTTTGCGGATTGTAATATACTGTAGTATTTACTGTAGTGTTTTTGCTGACATTACTGTAGTCTTTACTATAGTGTTATTGTATTATAATCTTTGACATAGAAGTGAAGGCTTTCTCCTTCAAGAAACCTTCTGGAGAACTAATAAAAGAGCACATTTAGCATAACCTGTAGGACTGGGGTCTGAACGGATAGTTCAGAGCTTCTGCTCTTTTCCATAACCTGTAAGGAACACAATATATGGTCTATACTTGGCATGTAGGTTTCTCACTTATGGGTGGCACAAATTGCGATATTGAGTAGGGAATGGTCAGGGTATATACAAAGGAAATACTGTAGTATTTACTATAGTTTACTGTAGTATTTGTGTAGTATTTACAAAAAAAAATGTTGGGATAATACTGTAGTATTTACTATAGTATTCTACAGTATACTACAACATTCTATAGTAAGTACTACACATGATCGAGGGATACTACATTGTGTAATATAATATTCTACATTTTACTATATCATTATTTTCTATAGTAAGTACTGTAGTATTCTATAGTAAACTGTAGTATATTTTCATGTGTGTGTGTCTCTCTCAATCAACAGATCTCAACCCAATTAACCCTTATGGGAGATTCTGAAACGCGACGCCTGAGACAGCGTTTTCTACCACCATCAACAAAACACCAAATTATAGAGTTCCAGACATTAGAATCTATTCCAAGGCACATTGAAGCTGTTCTGGTGGCTTGTGGTGGCCCAATGCCCTATTAAGACACTTTATGTTGGTGTTTCCTTTATTTTGGCAGTTACCTGTATATAATTTATGTTAATACAGTATGTGACCTGCAAAATCTACATAGCTGTGTGTTAAAATGGGATATTATATGACTATGGCTGCAGTGTTTGAGCGGAGTTGGTACGATAAATGCGCAACTGAAAGCACAATCGTTTGGAGACTTTGGAACCTGCATATGTAACTGGTTGTTTTATGCTCTGTAATGAAATGTTTTCCAGATACATAATCATGTGACAGACAGGAGGTACTTGTAGAGGTCAGCTCCATTGGAAGAAGGCTGAGTATCGAATCCACTTAGTTAACTATAGAGTATGGAGTCTTCCATTGAAGAAATGTCATGCTTGGTCTGCAGACTGAAGTTATATCAAATTTACTGGTTAATTAATGGTTAATTTCCCTTAGTTTATTCTGTAAATGCTTAACAGTGCCTTTCTTGCATTTTAATATGATTATAGTTATTTTTTCTCCACTGGGCTGCATATGTAGCTACAGTGCCTAGCTACGTAGAATAACTCATACAGGTGTAAGCTCAGTTTCTGAAACTTGGATAACACACTTTTAATGGCTGCAAATCTACTACAGTACATCTTCTATATCACTTGTACTGTCATTTATTATCCAAAACAGGCCTAAAAGGGCAATTCAACCACTTTTCAACCTTATTTTCATTATCTCCAGCACAATTACAGTGTCTTCATATATGAAAACGGCGCATTTCTAGAAAAAAATATATGAAGTAAAAAAGTATGCGAACATCAAAAATAAACATTTATTTAACAGTGATTCCCTAACACTATGAGACTCGCGGTGATGTGGGGAGCAAGAAAATACCCTCCCTCTGGCTAGAAACTCATTGCAGGTTTTGATTTTTTTTGTTGAAAAATCACAGTTTTGTTTACTTTTAATCCTACCCTGTTTTAAGGACTTTTCTTATTATCTTTTTAACCACAGATCATAGAAACGGCCTGTTTTCACATACACTGAGGGAGTTTCTCAATATGCATACTACCTTGCTCCACACTCTCATGCTCTGAGTGCATTCTCCAATGCTTTCTCTTGAGTATGTTCTTGTGAGGACGAGCGTGTGGAGAATGCATAAAACATTACGTTTGAGAAGCACTCACACTTCCCCCTACTGTATTACCTCACGCTTCACTTCCCCATTCCCTGAACCTTCATCCAGCCAGGACAATGGCAAGAATAGACTAAACAAAAAATGACCTAAAATTTATATTATGCAAGATATATGTCAATTCTTCATGGGTAGCTAGCTAACTATTCTTCATGGCTATCTGGCTAGCTAAAAGTAGTAGCTAGCCAGATAGCCCTATTGACTTATTATGGGCTTGCGATCTACGGTACATAGGCAGGTAAACATTAACACAGCGTGTATTTATTAACATATCAAGATAAAATATTGTAGTCAGGCAACATATGAGATGTGAAGAGACATTTCATTCCGAAGTCAGTGTATTTTCTCTCGCTTCAGCTTAAATAATGGCCGTCATTTTTTACGTGGCTGCGTCATATTTCTTTGCATACTTTCAATTATTTCAATTGAAGCTTGCATTGATGCATGCTTCAAAATATGTACTATTATACAATGGGTGGGTCTAATCCTGGATGCTGATTGGTTAAAACCACATTCCAGCCGGCATCTATTCCACAAGTTACCACCGGCTAACTCTATGACTTTGAAATATCTATTTACTCTCACTGCGCAATCCACTGTCTCATCAACCCAGCCAGGCAATTTATAAACTTGATCTCTACTATAAAAAGCATCTAGACATTATCTCCCATTTCTTTTAGACTATCATTTGGTTTTCAACAGCAGAGATTTGTATAAACCGTGCAGTCTGTCTGCCCCGACATTTGCAATATTGTTTCAATATTGAAATTTATCTCCAGCTGTCCCGTAGTAATGAACATATCGGGACCAGACAGACAGGCAGATTTTCTTAGCCAGTCGAAATCATGAATCAGCTGGTATCATTTTTATGAATATATACAAAGAAATGTCAACAGAAAACAGGACAAACTAAATGAAGTTGAAGAGCAGCTAGTTTGCAGTCTTTCTAGCTTCAGACTGAAGTGATTGTGTTAGCTGTATTGTTGGCTAGCTCCTATGATCAACAATGTCCTAACGAGAGAGCACATTTTCTATGTCAGGCGAAATCGCGCATCATTAGCTCATTGTTATGGATGTATCTAAATAAATGTCACTAGAAAACAGTTTAAACAAATAACAGCAAATGAGCCACTTTGCTGTTATTCTGGCTGTAGTTAGCCGTAGTTGGCTAGCTATCAAACAAGGAATAAGAACGTTTCCAGCCAGTACGGCAATGGAACATTTAGAACTAACTACAGAGTTGCGTCCATGGATGCAGAACAAAAAGATATAACGACTGGGTCGCGTCTCTGGCAACCGAACCAATAAATCGAACGACCAGCCGGCTTGTGTAGTAACCTTAGATTTGTGTCGGGACTATATCTCGTGGAAGAATGAAATAATATGAATTCATTTATCAAAATAATGTTTTTTATGACAATATGTCAATCATTATTTGAATATGTTGGTAACTCCTTGTATAAAAGTGATAATTCCCTTGAAGCCGGAGAAGACAGGATAATTGTAAAGAATGATTTTTAAACCTTCAGACAATTAAGACATGGATTGTGTATGTGTGCCATTCAGAGGGTGAATCGGCAAGACAAAAGATTTAAGTGCCTTTGAACGGGGTATGGTAGTAAGTGCCAAGCGCACCAATTTGAGTGTGCCAATAACTGCAATGTGGCAAGGTTTTTCACACTCAACAGTTTCCCATGTGTATCAAGAATGGTCCACCACCCAATAGACATCCAGCCAACTTGACACAACTGTGGGAAGCATTGGAGTCAACATAGGCCAGCATCCTTGTGGAATGCTTTCGACACGGTGTAGAGTCCATGCCCCTACCAATTGAGGCTGTTCTGAAGACAAAGGGGGGTGGAACTCAATATTAGGAAGGTGTTTCTAATGTTTTGTACACTCAGTGTATGTAGATACTGTTTTGGTGCTGGAGATAATGAATACAGCAGAATTGCCCTTGAAAATACATGGTTGATAATGTTAACATTCCTAATTCTTTCAAATTAATGTATTAAAGTGCACATAACAGAGGTTACAAGATCTCTGTGGAGGAGAAATACAAAATGAATTGTAATATTATACATCAATAAACTACAAACATGAAAGTATTTTTTGGTCTGGATGTCTTGAATGAAATACTGTATAACCACACAAAGTTGCACTATAAAAAGAGGCTTAGGGCTAGGATTACAAAACTACTGGTAGTTGACAAAAGTTATTTCCGGTAATGTTAGTAATTAACAGGTAATCTATGGCAATCTATGGTAATTCTGGTCATTTACACTTGATTAACTTTTAAAAATGTATTCATATAAAGTATTAATTTGTTATATCTGTGTCCATATTGTCCATGGGTTTCTAGATGATAGACCATAAGGTTAATGAAGAATCAAATCAAATGCATTTTTATTTGTCACATGCGCCAAATACAGAAAGTGTAATACTTTCCCGTGAAATGCTCATTTACCATCCCCTTCCCAACAATGCAAATAAAAAGTAAGACAAGTAACAAATAGATAACTCTGCATCTCTTCCAACTATTTACTTTTTCACAGTTTGGCATGACATTGACATTAACATAGTTAAATAGATAAAAGTGTGAACAAAATATAAAGGATATTTCATGTTGAAACTCTCATATTAAACACCAATGGTATTCACTAAGTTGATGAGTTGTATTTAGGATAATGTTTACAGTTTTGATTTTAAAATAATTATTTTACTATTTTGTAAGAGGGCCAGAGATAATTAATGACACCTGTGATAATCTGAATTACTCAAAAAGCCACTAGATGTCCTGTGATGAAAATGACATAAAATCCTTGAAAGTTACAAAAATTGTTTTTTTTTGTTGAGAATTTGTCAGTACATCCAACCGGCCTCACAACCACAGACAGCTTATAACCACGCCTGTCCAGGACCTCCACATCCATTTTTTTCACCTGCGGGATTATCTGAGGAGGGGGAGGAAGGGTGCTGAGGAGTATTTCTGTCCGTAATTAAGCCCTTTTGTGGGGAAAAACTCATTCGGATTGGCTGGGCTGGCTCCGCAGGGGGTGGCCTATGCCCTCCCAGGCCATTAGGGCCTAATTCATTTATTTCAATTGTCTGATTTCCTTCTATGAAGTGTAACTCAGTAAAATCTTTGAAATTGTAACATGTTGCGCTTATTTATTTGTTCAATATAGATAATAGCCTTCAAGAGAGGAGAGGCAGAGCCATAGGAAGAATCTCAATTACATTTCTTTGATTCCTCGCTTCCTCTCTCCTCGCCTCCTTCTCAAAACCCATTGGATTAGAAGGTCAAATGTGGGTGACGGAGGGTGATTCTCATATATACACCAATCAATATACCTCCCCATCTTTGATACTACCGCCTATGCCCTACTATGCTAAAATGTCTGAGTAAGAGGAAGCTCCTCTAAGTCTGGTTCATGTTGCTTTCAAAAACCAAGTGGGAAGGTGGTAATTACCAGTTGTGAAGTCATAAATACCAGTTGGATGCATTCATGAGCTATGAACTTATTGAGAAACGCTGACTGGCTAAAAAACAAGCTGTGTCATCCATGAACTAAAAGTACAGCTATCATGCTTGTAAACAAACTAGGTAGGTGACGTCAAAGGTCAGCATGTGGAAGACGTCGGAGCTCAGAGATGATAAATAAGTTTTCCACTAGTAAATACGAGTTTGAGGGGGGTTCAAGTAAATTTTTCCCAATCATATGTGGTAAATAACACCTTCCCACTTTGTTATAAATGCAGCACGACTCCTAACTTGATGTCCTCAAAGAGCTGCGTTCAGCACAAAAAAAACGAGTGGAATGTTCAATTAAACGGAAACAGAATTGTACTGAACGACCAGTTGAAAAACAGGGAGGGTTGGTTTGTGGGTTCAAAATACACTGCTTCCCTTTTTTATTTTATTTTTTTATTTTACCTTTATTTAACCAGGTAGGCAAGTTGAGAACAAGTTCTCATTTACAATTGCGACCTGGCCAAGATAAAGCAAAGCAGTTCGACAGATAAAACGACACAGAGTTACACATGGAGTAAAAACAAACATACAGTCAATAATGCAGTATAAACAAGTCTATATACAATGTGAGCAAATGAGGTGAGAAGGGAGGTAAAGGCAAAAAAGGCCATGATGGCAAAGTAAATACAATATAGCAAGTAAAATACTGGAATGGTAGTTTTGCAATGGAAGAATGTGCAAAGTAGAAATAAAAAAATAATGGGGTGCAAAGGAGCTAAATAAATAAATAAATAAAAATTAAATACAGTTGGGAAAGAGGTAGTTGTTTGGGCTAAATTATAGGTGGGCTATGTACAGGTGCAGTAATCTGTGAGCTGCTCTGACAGTTGGTGCTTAAAGCTAGTGAGGGAGATAAGTGTTTCCAGTTTCAGAGATTTTTGTAGTTCGTTCCAGTCATTGGCAGCAGAGAACTGGAAGGAGAGGCGGCCAAAGAAAGAATTGGTTTTGGGGGTGACTAGAGAGATATACCTGCTGGAGCGTGTGCTACAGGTGGGAGATGCTATGGTGACCAGCGAGCTGAGATAAGGGGGGACTTTACCTAGCAGGGTCTTGTAGATGACATGGAGCCAGTGGGTTTGGCGACGAGTATGAAGCGAGGGCCAGCCAACGAGAGCGTACAGGTCGCAATGGTGGGTAGTATATGGGGCTTTGGTGATAAAACGGATTGCACTGTGATAGACTGCATCCAATTTGTTGAGTAGGGTATTGGAGGCTATTTTGTAAATGACATCGCCAAAGTCGAGGATTGGTAGGATGGTCAGTTTTACAAGGGTATGTTTGGCAGCATGAGTGAAGGATGCTTTGTTGCGAAATAGGAAGCCAATTCTAGATTTAACTTTGGATTGGAGATGTTTGATATGGGTCTGGAAGGAGAGTTTACAGTCTAACCAGACACCTAAGTATTTGTAGTTGTCCACGTATTCTAAGTCAGAGCCGTCCAGAGTAGTGATGTTGGACAGGCGGGTAGGTGCAGGTAGCGATCGGTTGAAGAGCATGCATTTAGTTTTACTTGTATTTAAGAGCAATTGGAGGCCACGGAAGGAGAGTTGTATGGCATTGAAGCTTGCCTGGAGGGTTGTTAACACAGTGTCCAAAGAAGGGCCGGAAGTATACAGAATGGTGTCGTCTGCGTAGAGGTGGATCAGGGACTCACCAGCAGCAAGAGCGACCTCATTGATGTATACAGAGAAGAGAGTCGGTCCAAGAATTGAACCCTGTTTTAAATACGTCACTCATTGCTTCAAGCCACACCCACGTGCCGATTGTTTTATTATTATTTTATTTAACTTAACACCTGCCGAACATACTATTATTGAGGTAATTTCCTTAGTAGGTGAAGTCAGTATGTGTGAGAAGTTGGAGCTCAGGGATGATAGAA
Source organism: Oncorhynchus kisutch (assembly GCF_002021735.2). NCBI lineage: Eukaryota > Metazoa > Chordata > Actinopteri > Salmoniformes > Salmonidae > Oncorhynchus > Oncorhynchus kisutch. Next base: position 68,937,825 of record NC_034177.2, read on the forward strand.
GAGTTTCCCCACTAGTAATTACGAGTTGGAGGGGTGTTCAGTGGATTAGTGATGGGCATTCAGGCTCTTTTCAGTGACCCGGGTCGTTCGGCTCAGCTCACCAAAAGGTCAAGTCAAACAGTTTGCGATAGTTTGACTATGATTGGTGTTAAAACAATTCTAATTAAATGATTAAAATCATACTCTACCTTTACCACAATGTATTTAAAAATGCATGGGTTTGTTATGAAAAAGAATGCTATTAACATTTGCATTTATAGTATAACTTTTTAATGTATATAAAAAGTGCATATAAATCTAACCATTCAAAATGAATACAATCTGAACCACATAATAGAATATTGCACCATATCAAAGAAAAATAAATAACAATTTGCAAAACTGCAACAGCCCACAAATGTAAATAAATGTAAAAAATGAAGGATGCTATTACACATGTGCATTTGAAGTATAACTTTTGTAACGTATATAAACAAAGTGCATTTAAATGTAACAATTCAAAACAAATACAATCTGAACAACATAATAATAGAATTTTGCACCATATCAAAGTAACATAAATAACAATGTGCAAAACTGCAGCATTCCACTTAAAACATTAAACTGGTCTCTCTTTTCTCTCACTTCTTTATTGCCATGTTATAACCAGCAGCACACAGCAATGCTGACCATATTTTGCTTTTATGAGAGATTTGCATTCAGAAATGCAAGCTGCCTCACTTTAGAGGGGCTAATGCGGTTCCTTCTCTCAGTAATTATTTGTCCCGTTTCCGAGAAGACCCTCTCAGAGGAAACGGATGTGGCCACTATGCAGTGTCTCCCTGTCATGGCTTTAGTAAACTGTGGGTAGACAGAGGCTTTGTTCTTCCACCAGCTCAGATCTGCAGATCTTTCAGAACGAATGTGTGTGCGCTTGAGCATTTAGGCCTATATTATTATTATAATTTTTTTCGTTCTTTGAAGTAGTTAATTCTATTCATTTAAATATTTTGATTATTCATATCTTAATTTTGCCGGCTCTTAGAGCCGACTTGTTCGCGAACGACCCATCACTACAGTGGGTGTTTTTCCAGTTGAATGTGGTAAATATCACCTTCCCACTTGTTTATGAATGTAGCATAATCTCACCCAAGGGAGGAAGACAAAAACACACAAAAAACAATCCTCCGAAAAAGTTTAGATGGATTTTCATCCACCCCACTGAACTGCAAACAACTGATTGTGTGAAAAATAGAAAGGTCACAAACCGGATGTTAGGGAACACAATTGGCATCAGGTGAGATGATATCAAATTAGCTGGCCAGTTATCGCACATTCTCGTTTGTAATGTCGGACTGGGAGGAGGAAAACGATGTACCTACGCCTGCTACCACAGCACCACCCACAGATTGGAGGTCTTCGTGGAAAGGGGGTGCGAAGGAAAATGTGTGTTTTGGGATGGGAAATGCAGGTGGTTTCAGAGCGCCAAGAGAGAGAGGGGATCCCAACGGTTCGCATTGTCAAAATTGGAGGGACAGCTATGGTGGCAACGACCGCGTGTTCTCCAGAAGTGGAGATCTTTATGCCTGTGGGCGCAGAGGCCGTGGCGCAGACGGTTCGGCTTCAACTCCGCCCGTCACTTTCACGGTGGAAAATACCTCAATTGGAAGGGTTATAGGTAGGTCAACAACAAAAACATTCCTCACAACAAAGCTGCTATGCAAATACTAGTTAGTTGTTAGCGATAGCTAGTTAGTAAAGTTAGCTTGGCAAGTCTTGCATGTGCACTAGATCATGTTACGCTTCATTCAACAGGTCGCGGTGGAGCTAAAATACGTGAACTTGAAGAAACCAGTGGTGCACGAATCAAGGCAAGTAGCCAACTAGTAACTAGCTAGCCAATAGTAGAAAGTCGCAATGTATAGGTATAATGTAGCCAACTTTAGCTAGCTAGTTATCTAACAAAAATAATTGATGCAAAGTGACTGACACCAACATGATCAAATTGTAATGTTATTTGTCACATGCCCCGAATACAACAGGTGTAGAACCCTTACGGCGAAATGCTTACATAGAAGCCATTAACCAACAACGCAGTAAAATAGAGTTAAGAAAATATTTTATAAATGGACCAATGTAAAAATAATAATAATCGAATAAATCTAAAAGTAACACTAACATGTACATAACAATAACGAGGCTATATACAGGGGGTACCGAGTCAATGTGCGGGGTACAGTGGTTAGGTCTGAAATGTCAAGTAGTGATGCTAACTAGCTCTTTTGGAAAGAATGTGGTTGTTTGCTTTTTCTGGCTATCAAACCTAACCCCATGAAAGTTATTACTGCATTAGCATCGAATAGCGCACGCGATATGCCACCTTTCAGGCAAGTTAGGAACCAATTTACACAGGCAGTTAGGAACGCAAAGGTTAACTTTTTCAATCAGAAATTTGCATCCTGTAGCACTAACTCCAATACGTTCTGGGACACTGTAAAGTCCATGGAGAATAAGAGCACCTCCTCCCAGCTTCCCACTGCACTGAGGCTAGGAAACACTGTCACTACATATAAATCCATGATAATTGAGAATTTCAATAAGCATTTTTCTACGGCTGGCCATGCTTTCCACCTTGGTTACCCCTACCCAGGTCAACAGCCCTGTACCCCCCCCCCCCCCCCCCCCCCCCCACAGCAACTTGCCCAAGCCTTCCCCATTTCTCTTTCACCCAAATCCAGATAGCTGATGTTCTGAAAGAGCTGCAAAATCTGGACCCCTTCAAATCAGGTGGGCTAGACAATCTGGACCCTCTCTTTCTAAAATTATCAGCTGAAATTGTTGCAACCCCTATTACTAGCCTGTTCAACCTCTCTTTCGTATGGTCTGAGATCCCCAGATATTGGAAAGCTGCCTTGGTCATCCCCCTCTTCAAAGGGGGAGACACTCTAGACCCAAACTGCTACAGACCTATATCTATCCTACCCTGCCTTTCTAAGGTCTTCGAAAGCCAAGTTAACAAACAGATAACCGACCATTTTGAAACCCACCGTACCTTCTCTGCTATGCAATCTGGTTTCAGAGCTGGTCATGGGTGCACCTCAGCCATGCTCAAGGTACTAAACGATATCATAACTAGAGGTCGACCGTTTAATCGGAATGGGCGATTAATTGCCCCCCCCCCCCCTTTTTTTTTACACCTTTATTTAATCTTTATTTAACTAGGCAAGTCAGTTAAGAACACATTCTTATTTTCAATGACGGCCTAGGAACGGTGGGTTAACTGCCTCGTTCAGGGGCAGAACGAAAGATTTTTACCTTGTCAGCTCGGGGGATTCAATCTTGCAAACTTACAGTTAACTAGTCCAACGCTCTAACCACCTGATTACATTGCACTCCACGAGGAGACTGCCTGTTATGCGAATGCAGCAAGCCAAGGTAAGTTGCTAGCTTGCATTAAACTTATCTTATTAAAAACAATCAATCAATCATAATCACTAGTTAACTACACATGATTGATGATATTACTAATTTATCTAGCGTGTCTTGCGTTGCATATAATCGATGCGGTGCGTATCGTTGCTCCAATGTGTACCTAACCATAAACATCAATGCCTTTCTTAAAATCAATACACAGAAGTATATATTTTTAAACCTACATATGTAGCTAAAAGAAATCCAGGTTAGCAGGCAATATTAACCAGGTGAAATGGTCACTTCTCTTGTGTTCATTGCACGCAGAGTCGGTGTATATGCAACAGTTTGGGCCGCCTAATTTGCCAGAATTTTACAAAATTATGACATAACATTGAAGGTTGTGCAATGTAGCAGGAATATTTGGACAACCGTTAGATAAAATGCGTAACGGTTCCGTATTTCACTGAAAGAATAAACGTCTTGTTTTCAAGATTATAGTTTCCGGATTCGGCCTTATTAATGACCTACGGCTCGTATTTCTTATCATGTTATAACTAAGTCTATGATTTGATAGATCAGTCTGACTGAGCGATGGTAGGCAGCAGCAGGCTCGTAAGCATTCATTCAAACAGCACTTTTGTGCGTTTTCCAGCAGCTGTTTATGACTTCAAGCCTATCAACTCCCGAGATTAGGCTGGTGTAACCGATGTGAAACGGCTAGCTAGTTAACGGGGTGCGCGCTAATAGCGTTTCAAACGTCACTCGCTCTGAGACTTGGAGTGGGGTTTTCCCTTGCTCTGCACGGGTAACGCTGCTTCGAGAGTGGCTGTTGTCGTTGTCGTTGTGTTGCTGGTTCGAGCCCAGGTAGGAGCGAGGAGAGGGACAGAAGCTATACTGTTACACTGGCAATACTAAAGTGCCTATAAGAACATCCAATAGTCAAAGGTTAATGAAATACAAGTGGTATAGAGCGAGAGAGTCCTATAATTCCTATAATAACTACAACCTAAAACGTCTTACCTGGGAATATTGAAGACTCATGTTAAATGGAACCACCAGCTTTCATATGTTCTCATGTTCTAAGCAAGGAACTTAAACGTTAGCTTTCTTACATTGCACATATTGCACTTTTACTTCTCCAACACTTTGTTTTTGCATTATTTAAACTAAATTGAACACGTTTCATTATTTATTTGAGGCTAAACTGATTTTTTTGATGTATTATATTAAGTTAAAATAAGTGTTCATTCAATATTGTTGTAATTGTCATCAAAAATATATTTTGAAAAAATCGGCAGATTAATCGGCAGTGGCTTTTTTTTGGGGGTCATCCAATAATCGGTATCGGTGTTGAAAAATCCTAATCGGTCGACCTCTAATCATAACCGCCATCGATAAGAGACAATACTGTGCAGCTGTATTCATCAACCTGGCCAAGGCTTTCGACTCTGTCAACCACCACATTCTTATCGGCAAACTCAACAGCCTTGGTTTCTCAAATGACTGCCTCGCCTGGTTCACCAACTACTTCTCAGATAGAGTTCAGTGAGTCAAATTGGAGGGCCTGTTGTCCGGACCTCTGGCAGTCTCTATGGCAGTCTAAATGCATGCTCTTCAACCGATCGTTGCCCACACCTGCTCGCCCATCCAGCATCACTACTTTGGACGGCTCTGACTTAGAATATGTGGACAACTACAAATACCTAGGTGTCTGGTTAGACTGTAAACTCTCCTTCCAGACTCACATTAAGCATCTCCAACCCAAAATGAAATCCGGAATCGGCTTCCTATAATGCAACAAAGCATCATTCACTCATGCTGCCAAACATACCCTCATAAAACCGACTATCCTACCGATCCTTGACTTCGGCGATGTCATTTACAAAATAGCCTCCCAACACTCTACTCAACAAATTGGATGCAGTCTATCACAGTGCCATCCGTTTTGTCACTAAAGCCCCATATACTACCCACCAATGCGACCTGTATGCTCTCGTTGGCTGACTCCCGCTTTATATTCGTCGCCAAACCCACTGGTTCCAGGTCATCTATAAGTCTTTACTAGGTAAAGCCCCGCCTTATCTCAGCTCACTGGTCACCATAGCAGCACCCACCCGTAGCACGCGCTCCAGCAGGTATATCTCACTGGTCACCCCCAAAGCCAATTCCTCCTTTGGCCGCCTTTCCTTCTAGTTCTCTGCTGCCAATGACTGGATCAAACTGCAAAAATCGCTGAAGCTGGAGACTCATCTCCCTCTAACTTTAAGCACCAGCTGTCAGAGCAGCTCACAGATCACTGCAACTGTACATAGCCCATCTGTAAATAGCCCATCCAACTACCTCATCCCCTATACTGTTATTTATTTAGCTCTTTTTCACCCCAATATCTCTACTTGCACACTCATCTTCTGCACATCTATCACTGCAGTGTTTAATTGCTATATTGTCATTATTTTGTCACTATGGCAAATTTATTGCCTTACCTCCCTTATCCTACCTCATTTGCACACACTGTATATAGACTTTTTTCTATTATATTATTGACTGCATGTTTGTTTATCCCATGTGTAACTCTGTTTGTGTCGCACTGCTTTGCTTTATCTTGGCCAGGTCGCAGTTGTAAATGAGAACTTGTTCTCAACTCGCCTACCTGATTAAATAAAGGCAAAATAAAAAATTACTGAAACTCTGTTACCTTGATCAAATCAAATCAAATTTATTTATATAGCCCTTCGTACATCAGCTGATATCTCAAAGTGCTGTACAGAAACCCAGCCTAAAACCCCAAACAGCAAGCAATGCAGGTGTAGAAGCACGGTGGCTAGGAAAAACTCCCTAGAATGTCCAATACCTAGGAAGAAACCTAGAGAGGAACCAGGCTATGTGGGGTGGCCAGTCCTCTTCTGGCTGTGCCGGGTGGAGATTATAACAGAACATGGCCAAGATGTTCAAATGTTCATAAATGACCAGCATGGTCGAATAATAATAAGGCAGAACAGTTGAAACTGGAGCAGCAGCACAGTCAGGTGGAAGTTGAAACTGGAGCAGCAGCATGGCCAGGTGGACTGGGGACAGCAAGGAGTCATCATGTCAGGTAGTCCTGGGGCATGGTCCTAGGGCTCAGGTCAGTTGAAACTGGAACAGCAGCATGGCCAGGTGGACTGGGGACAGCAAGGAGTCATCATGTCAGGTAGTCCTGGGGCATGGTCCTAGGGCTCAGGTCCTCAGAGAGAGAAAGAAAGAGAGGAGAGAATTAGAGAACGCACACTTAGATTCACACAGGACACCGAATAGGACAGGAGAAGTACTCCAGATATAACAAACTGACCCCAGCCCCCCGACACATAAACTACTGCAGCATAAATACTGGAGGCTGAGACAGGAGGGGTCAGGAGACACTGGCCCCATCCGAGGACACCCCCGGACAGGGCCAAACAGGAAGGATATAACCCCACCCACTTTGCCAAAGCACATCCCCCACACCACTAGAGGGATATCTTCAACCACCAACTTACCATCCTGAGACAAGGCTGAGTATAGCCCACAAAGATCTCCGCCACGGCACAACCCAAGGGGGGGGCGCCAACCCAGACAGGATGACCACAACAGTGAATCAACCCACTCAGGTGACGCACCCCCTCCAGGGACGGCATGAGAGAGCCCCACCATCCACTTCCTTATGTCTGAAACACATGCTTCTAGCGAGGGCAATTTTGGGGCTTCACCATGTTTCATTGAAATGTACAGCTGTGTCATCCGCATAGCAGTGAAAGTTTACATTATGTTTTCGAATAACATCCCCAAGAGGTAAAATATATAGTGAAAAAAATAGTGGTCCTAAAACGGAACCTTGAGGAACACCGAAATTTACAGTTGATTTGTCAGAGGACAAACCATTCACAGAGACAAACTGATATCTTTCCGACAGATAAGATCTAAACCAGGCCAGAACATGTCCGTGTAGACCAATTTGGGTTTCCAATCTCTCCAAAAGAATGTGGTGATCGATGGTATCAAAAGCAGCACTAAGGTCTAGGAGCACGAGGACAGATGCAGAGCCTCGGTCCGATGCCATTAAAATGTCATTTACCACCTTCACAAGTGCCGTCTCAGTGCTATGATGGGGTCTAAAACCAGACTGAAGCATTTCGTATACATTGTTTGTCTTCAGGAAGGCAGTGAGTTGCTGCGCAACAGCCTTCTCTAAAATTTTTGAGAGGAATGGAAGATTCGATATAGGCCGATAGTTTTTTATATTTTCTGGGTCAAGGTTTGGCTTTTTCAAGAGAGGCTTTATTACTGCCACTTTTAGTGAGTTTGGTACACATCCAGTGGATAGAGAGCCGTTTATTATGTTCAACATAGGAGGCCCAAGCACAGGAAGCAGCTCTTTCAGTAGTTTAGTTGGAATAGGAGTCCGTAATTTGCTTTCTAATAATCATAATCTTTTCCTCAAAGAAGTTCATGAATTTATCACTGCTAAAGTGAAAGTCATCCTCTCTTGGGGAATGCTGCTTTTTAGTTAGCTTTGCGACAGTATTAAAAAGGAATTTCGGATTGTTCTTATTTTCCTCAATTAAGTTAGAAAAATAGGATGATCGAGCAGCAGTAAGGGCTCTACGGTACTGCACGGTACCGTCCTTCCAAGCTAGTCAGAAGACTTCCAGTTTGGTGTGGCGCCATTTCCGTTCCAATTTTCTGGAAGCTTGCTTCAGAGCTCGGGTATTTTCTGTGTACCAGGGAGCTAGTTTCTTATGAGACATTTTTTTAGTTTTTAGGGGTGCAACTGCATCTAGGGTATTGCGCAAGGTTAAATTGAGATCCTCAGTTAGGTGGTTAACTGATTTTTGTCCTCTGGCGTCCTTGGGTAGGCAGAGGGAGTCTGGAAGGGCATCAAGGAATCTTTGTGTTGTCTGTGAATTTATAGCACGACTTTTGATGTTCCTTGGTTGGGGTCTAAGCAGATTATTTGTTGCAATTGCAAACGTAATAAAATGGTGGTCCGATAGTCCAGGATTATGAGGAAAAACATTAAGATCCACCACATTTATTCCATGGGACAAAACTAGGTCCAGCGTATGACTGTGACAGTGAGTGGGTCCAGAGACATGTTGGACAAAACCCACTGAGTCGATGATGGCTCCGAAAGCCTTTTGGAGTGGGTCTGTGGACTTTTCCATGTGAATATTAAAGTCACTAAATGTAAATGCTTAAATGACATAATTTCTCATGTTTTACATTTCTTCATGACATGAATTGTGCCAAAAAGAACATGAATTCTCAATTGCAATAGATAATCATTTTCCATACTCTATTATTTAACTGTCATTCAAATGATTAATGAAATTCAATTAACCAATTGCAATGCTTAATTTGGCTTTTTTATTTCCCAATTGCTACTTAGTGTTAATTTTTTCGATGTGTTAGACCTGACAATCAAACAGTGGGTGGAGTTTTGGTAAGCAGAAGAGGTTGCCTGGTCATGCTAGTTATGCTCAGACAAATACCGGCGCTCTTAATTTCGTAAACTATTTCTGGATCAGAGGAAGCGGTGAAGCTGTACTATATACTGAATAACTCTGATAATCTTTGCTATGCTGGCTTGGACAGCCAGTGAGCAAGGAGTTCGCAGGGCGAGACAGACTGGGCATGGTGCTTGCTACTAGCAACGATGGCTAGTATATGTAGTTAGCAATCTAGGTTAGATACAGCGCCATTGGAAAGTATTCAGACCCCTTGACTTTTTCCACATTTTGTTGCGTTACAGCCTTATTCTAAAATGATTGGTGTTTTTTTTTTTAAGCCTCAGCAATCTACACACATAAACAGATTTTTAGAAATGTTTGCAAATGTATAAAAAAAATAAGTATTCAGACCCTTTGCTATGTGAGACACACAGAATTGAGGTCAGGTGCATCCTGTTTCTGTTGATCATCCTTGATGTTTCTACAACTTGATTTGGAGTCCACCTGTGATAAATTAACTTGATTGGAAATTATTTGGAAAGGCACACACCTGTCTATATAAGGTCCCGCAGTTGACGGTGCATGTGCGAGCAAAAATGAGGCCATGAGGTCGAAGGAATTGTCAGTGGCGTGCCAAGACAGAATTGTGTCGAGGGCACAGATCTGGGGAAGGGTACCAAAAACATTCGGCAGCATTGAAGTTCCCCAAGAACAGTGGCATCTGTCATTCTTAAATGGAAGAAGTTTGGAACCACCAAGGCTCTTCCTAGAGCTGGCTTCCCGGCCAAACTAATAATTCTGGGGAGAAGGGCCTTGGTCAGGGAGGTGACCAAGAGCCCGATGGTCACTCTGACAGAGCTCGAGACTTCCTGTGTGGAGATGGTTGTCCTTCTGGAAGGTTCTCCCATCTCTGCAGCACTCCAACAATCAAGCCTTTATGCTAGAGTGGCCAGACGGAAGCCACTCCTCAGTAAAAGGCACATGACAGCTCACTTGGAGTTGGCTAAAAGGCACCTAAACTCTCAGACCATGAGAATCCAAGATTTAACTCTTTGGCCTGCCTGAATGCCAAGTGTCACGTCTGGAGGAAACCTGGCACCATCCCTACGGTGAAGCATGGTGGTGGCAGCATCATGCTGTGGGGATGTTTTTCCACAGCAGGGACTTGGAGACTAGTCAGGATCAATGCAAAGATGAACGTGTTATGAAAAGATAAAGTTTTACTTTTTAAGTACGGAGATCCTTGATGAAAACGTGCTCTAGAGCACCCAGGACCTCAGACTGGGGTGAAGGTTCACCTTCCATCAGGACAATGACCCTAAGCACACAGCCAAGACAATGCAAGAGTGGCGTCTTTGAATGTCCTTGAGTGGGCCAGCCAGAGCCCAGACTTGAACCCGATCGAACATCTCTGGAAAGACCTGAAAATAGCTGTGCAGCGACGCTCCCCATCCAACCTGACAGAACTTGAGGATCTGCAGAGAAGAATGAGAGAAACTTCCCAAATACAGGTGTGGCGAGCTTGTAGCATCATACACATGAAGAATCAAGGCTGTAACTGCTGCCAAAGGTGCTACAACAAAGTACTGAGTAAAGGGTCTGAATACTTATGTAAATTGGATTTTAACGTTTTTTTCTAAAAATCAAACAGTTTTTGCTTTGTCATTATGAGATATTGTGTGTAGATGGATGATGACGGGAGAGGGCTGCGTCTGCTGGAGGAGCTGCTGTGGTTGCTTGTACACAGCAATGGCAGTTTCCTGAGGGTTGAAATACAAAATAGATGAGTTGAAAGGCACACTGTCAGATCTGCGGTAAATGAGCTAAAATGGAAAATGCTTTTCTTCCAAGTATTGCTTTTGTTGCCTTCATATCAGACCACAGGAACTCTGATTGGTTCCAGTCCATGTCATATAGATCTATCTTCCCCCTTACTGAGTCTGTGGTACTGTCCCCTGTGGGATATAATTAAATACTTTAACGTGCAAATGAAAGCTTGACTTGTAAAATGTCACATACAAGAACTGTGGGGAAGGATCACGGGACTACAATATGAATATAATTATTTTATTCTACTGTGGACACTGCCGCAGAGTGGCCCTTTTATGTTGAGGGAGTTTAATTAATCAGGAACTGGGTTCACAGGGCTATGTGACATGAATGGGCGAAAGCTGTGATGGAGGAGCGCCCTGCTCAAATAGAACAGTAATCTGCGCTGCCAGGTTATGTTGTCAACAAGACTGCATGATTCATCATTCAGAAAACATATGTATTTTCCATAAAGTATATGTTAGAATTTTACTCGTTTTACTTGGGAAGGCAGATAAAGTACAGTATTTTTTTAACGAAGAGCAAACACTTTGCATGTGAACACTGAAACCTAAATCGTTACTCCATGTTCTTCACATACGTAATTTTGTTTTGAGCTGACTTCTCTGGACTATAAACGGAGCACCCGGCTCTTGCCCGGGAGGCAGCCCGGTTTTCAAAACAATCACTTTTCACCCGGTGCAATCTCCTCATTGTAATATCACTGTAGCCCTCAGCTACAGGAATGGGCGTATAGGTGGTTGAGCGAGCACATGAGGGCTACATCTCAATTCTCCACCCTTCTCTTATGGTGTGCACTTGCAAACTCCATCATGGAAGTATGCAAGTGTCACACTTCGGGAGAATTCTGCAACAAGTCCAAATCATTTGAGGACTGCATATGACAAAGGGTGCTCTTCACACGGTCTGTTCAGTGTGTGATAGTGTCTTTTGAGTTACACAATCACTCAAGTAATGACTTGGAAACATACAGTACACAGTATCCACCTCTAAGCTTAGTCTCTGCCTCTTATCTATCCAAGTAGTTAGTTAGTACCTAATTTGGGATACTTACTTGTAAATGTCCTACATGTGGGCAGTGAAGATGCCCTCCAGTGTTGTCCACCACTCCTCCCCTGCAGCCACATCTGGAACTCCGACACACAGTGAGAGAGCGGGGCAACCCCCCCCCCCCCCCCCCCTCCAAGAAAAAAAAGCTAAACAAAATGTTCTATCGTACGTGTGACGTTACACTATATAGTTTGACATGCTTTCAGATAATTCCTTTGTTTTTGAATAGCAACATACCATTAGTGATTCCCTCTAGAGTAACGTTAGTGCCACATAGCTTGCTAGCTATCTGGAAGGAGAATAAATAACCTTGCTAGCTAGTCATGCAGCTACTTGTTTGAATGTGAACCAAATGTGAAATTACAAGACACAAAAGCCACTTGCTATACCTTTAGGGTGTTCCACAATGGTGTCTTGTTGCGAAGCTAGACCGTGTCAGTGGGCTAGCTAGTTAACGTTAACGGTAGCCAGTAAGTAATGCCTCTTCATAGCCAGCAAGCTACTATGTGGACATGTGCTCATCAAACATCTCATTCTAAAATCATGAGCATTAATATGGAGTTGGTCCCCCCCCCCCCTTTGCTGCTATAACAGCCTCCACTCTTCTGGGAAGGCTTTCCACTAGATGTTGGAGCATTGCTGCAGGTGCTTGCTTCCATTCAGCCACGAGCATTAGTGAGGACGGGTACTGATGTTGGGTGATTAGGCCTGGTTCACAGTCGGAGTTCCAATTCATCCCAAAAGTGTTTGATGGAGTTGAGGTCAGAACTCTGTGCAGGCCAGGCAAGGTCTTCCCCACCGACCTCACCAAACCATTTCTGTATGGACCTCGCTTTGTGCATGGGGCATTGTCATGCTGAAACAGGAAAGGGCTTTCGCCAAACTGTCACAAAGTTAGAAGCACAGAATTGTCGAATGTCAAAACAGCCCCAGATCATTAGTCCTCCTCCACCAAACTTTACAGTTGGGACTATGCATTTGGGTAGGTAGCGTTATCCTGGCATCTGCCAAACCCAGATTCGTCCGTCGGACTGGTCAAGTGTGATTCATTACTCCAGAGAACGCGTTTCCACAGTCCAATGGCGGTGAGCTTTATACCACTCTGGAGATCTTAGGCTTGTGTGTGGCTACTTGGCCATGAAAACCAATTTCATGAAGCTCCCGACGAACCGTTCTTGTGCTAACGTTGCTTCCAGAGGCAGTTTGGAACTCTGTAGTGAGTGGACAGAAGATTTTTACGTTCTTCGGCACTTGGAGGTCTCGTCCTGTGAGCTTGTGTGGCCTTTCAACTTCACAATAACAGCACTTACAGTTGACCGGGGCACCTCTAGCATGGCAGAAATCTGACAGACTGACTTTTTGGAAAGTTGGAATACTATGACAGTACCATGTTGAATGTCCTGCAGTAAGGCCATTCTACTGCCAATGTTTGTCTATGGAGATTGCATGGCTGTGTTCGGTTTTATATACCTGTCAGCAACAAGCGTGGCTGAAATGGCTAAATCCACAAATTTAAAGGGGTGTCCACATACTTTTGTTTACATAGCTACTAGTGGCTAGCTAACATATCTTGTGTCCCCTCCACTGAGCTTTATTGTTCCCTACTGCAAATTCCTCGCACACTGGCTGCTCTTCTGTTGGGTCTCTCCCTGGCTGTTGTTGCTGGGACAGCCTAAAACTCCACATCAATACAGCTTCTACCGAAAATGACTTGCTAGCAGGCATAGGCAGCCTCTCTTCCTTACCGAAACCCTGTGTGCAGTGATTGACAATCAACACAGGTCAAACAATAATGCGAATGAGGAAACAAAATAGCGAAATTAAGCATTACGATTCATTTATCTAATTTGATCATTTGAATTTTGAGTCTTAAACCCCACAGATTATGGAAAGGCAGTGTCAATTGAGAATTATTATTTTTGTCACAGGGAAATGAAATGAAACATTACATTTTTTTGTAAAGATTTGCAATCTTTAAGCATTTTAGATTTTTAAGTGTGTCAGTGTTGTACTGGATAGTACCATGAAAATAAAATATCAAACACACTTGGCTATTTTTCAAATTGGCAGACATAATGTCTGCATAATGCATACCAGTCATGAAAATGATAATGCAATATATTTGTTATTCGTTTTGTTGACAATTCAAATTGAAATGCAATCTGTTTAGGAAAAGGAATTGTACAAATTATATTGATTTATATTTTGCACATTTGCATTTCAAATTGAGTTTCGGCAGCTTGCATAGTATAATTAGCTGGCTGTAAGAGTATGGGTTAGCATTAGGCTAGACAACTAATCTCAACTCCATTATTTACGATGGAGTTGAGTGGCCGCTATTGTGGGCGGGACTGGAGCTCTGACGACACATTATGAAGTTTTTAACAATGTCATTTTTAAATGCGGGCTTTTTTTGGGGTTCTGAAAGCCACCAAAAATAAAGTATATAACTTAATTTTATGACACCAGAGCTCCAGTCCGCAACATTCAAATCAATGGAGGCCAGAAAAGTGGTAAAAATCTGGAAAATGATATTTTCTGTGCCAGAATTAAGGCTACTGGCTATCTGACAGACTCACTAACCTGTTGAACTCGTCATCTTTCTTCACGAATCCACAGGACATAAAACAATCGAGGTAAGATTGATATCAATTTTCAGACATGACATTTCCTTTTTTTTTGTGTACGCTTTTTATATTAATTTGATTTGAAATGTCCTGTTTTACACTTGTTTTTGAGATAAATATTTGAATCTCTGTGAAATGTCAATGGAGCACTGAGCTTAAACCAAGCTGTTTTATTTTGAAACCCGTTTACATTTAATTCAGCTTGTGTCGTGCTAATTTTGCCAACTGCTGAAACAACTTTGAAGACAGTTCAAAGACACATTTTCTACACTGCAGCTAATCAATTGCCCTCCCCCCATAGAGTCAACCTCCCTACGTGTCTTTGTGTTGTAGATCAGCAAGGGGGACTATGAGGGTGAGGTGCATATCTTCGGGAGCAGCAAGGTTCAACAGAAGGCCCGAGAGATGATCGAGGAGTTGGTAGCCGGAGACAATGGCCCTGGGGGATTCCGCAGAGGTAAAACACACTTAAACCAATAGGAAAGGGAGAGAGCACTGAGTGTGGTACTGTAAACTGCAGATTGGACGGCGGTACATTCATGCTGCAAACAGCCTGTTCCATCTAATCCCAAAAATGCTATATATTTGATTGAGGTCTGGGAACTGCTCATGCCACTCAAGTAAACTTAACTCTCGTGTTCCAGGCATTGTTGTTCCACTCCTCAATTGTCCAGTGTTGGTGATTGCATGCCCATTGGAGCTGCTTGTTCTTAGTTGTAAGAGTGGGAACCCAGTGTGGTCGTTTGCTGCAATAGCCCATCCGTGACAAGGATCAACGAGTTGTGCCTTCTGAGATGCCATTCTGTACACCATTGTTATACTGCGCTGTTATTTGACTGTTTGTGGCCTGCCTGTTGGCTTGCACTATTCTTTCCATTCACCTTTGACCTCTCATCAACAAGCTGTTTTCGCCCACAGGAATGTTGCTTACTAGATGTTTTTTGTTAGTCGCACCGTTCTCGGTAAACCCTAGACACTGTCGTATGTGTGAAAAGGCCAGAAGGACGTTAGTTTGAGATACTGGATCCGGTGAGCCTGTTACCTATGATCATACCAGTCGCTTAGGTCACTTGATTTGCCCCTTCTAACGTTCACTCAAACAGTAACTGGATGCCTGTCTGCCTGCTTTATATGGCCAGCCACGTAACTCACTGTCTGTAGGAGCGATCCATTTTTGTGAATGGGGTCGTGTACCTAATAAACTGGCCGGTGAGTATGTGTTCTTGAAGGACCTCTTCAACTATATAGCTTTTTGCATTTACTTTGATCTTGTCTTAAAGGCCACTTTTCAACTTTTCATTCGACCTCATTCGTTATCTTCAGCACCAAACCAGTGTCTACATATTTGAAACCGGCGTGTTACAAATAAAAACATGTATATTATTAATATATATAAATTATATATAAATTGTGTGTGTGTGTGTGTATATATATATATATATAACACACACACACACACAGAGTACGAGTCAAAATGTTTGTCCACCTACTCATTCTTTTATTTAGACTATTTTTGACATTGTAGAATGATAGTGAAGGAAGACATCAAAACTATGAAATAATACACATGGAATCATGTAGTAACCAAAACAAGTGTTATCCAAATCAAAATATACTTTACATTTGAGGTTCTTCAAAGTAGCCACCCTTTGCCTTGATGACAGTTTTGCACACTCTCGGCATTCTCTCAACCAGTTTCACCTGGAATGCTTTTCCAACAGTCTTGAAGGAGTTCCCACATATGCTGAACACTTGTTGGATGCTTTTCCTTCACTCTGCGGTCCAACTCAACCCCAACCATCTCAATTGGCTTGAGGTTGGTTGATCGTGGAGGCCATGTAATCTGATGCAGCACTCGCATCACTCCTTGGTCAAATAATCCTTACAGAGCCTGGAGGTGTGTTGGGTCATTGTCCTGTTGAAAAACAAATGATGGTCCCACTAAGAGCAAACCAGATGTGATGGCGTATCTCTGTGGTAGCCATGCTGGTTAAGTGTGCCTTGAATTCTAAATAAATCAGTCCTCAGCAAAGCACCATCACACCACCACCTCTATCCTTCACGGTGGGAACCACACATGCGGAGATCATCCATTCACCTACTCTGTGTCTCACAAAGACACGACGGATGGAATCAAAAATCTCAAATTTGGAGTCATCAGACCAATGGACAGATTTCCACCGGTCTAATGTCCATTGCTCGTGTTTCCCTGCCCAAGCAAGTCTCTTCTTATTATTGGTGTCCTTTTAGTACTCTTTTCTTTGCAGCAATTCAACCATGAAGGGCCGATTTTCAAGCAGTCTCCACTGAACAGTTGGTTTTGAGATGTCGTTTTCTAGAACTCTTTAGCATTTATTTGGTCTGCAATTTCTGAGGCTTGTAACTCTAATGAACTTATCCTCTACAGCAGAGGTAACTCTGGGTCTTCCTTTCCTATGGCGGTCCTCATGAGTAGCCAGTTTCATCATAGTGCTTGATGGTTTTTGCGACTGCAATTGAAAGTTTCAAAGTCCTTGAATGTCTTAAAGTAATGATGGACTGTTTCTCTTTGCTTATTTGAGCTGTTCTTGACAAAATATGGACTTAGTCTTTTACCAAATAGCCCTATCTTCTGTATACCAACCCTACCTTATCACAACACAAGTGATGGGCTCAAACACAACCTCTACAGGATTGGTGGGTCCCCCTCGGGATGGTTGAGCTTACGTAGACTAATGCGAATAGCATGAGGTTGTAAGTAACAAGAGAATTTCCCAGGACATAGACATCTGATATTGTCAGAAAGCTTTAATTGTTGGTAATTTAACTGCACTGTCCAATTTATAGTAGTTATTACAGTGAAATAATACCGTGCTATTTTTTTGGGGAGCGTGCAGTTATGAACTTAAAGTTATTAATAAACCATTTGGGCAGTGGTTCATTGGGTCAGTCTAAAACTTTGCACATACACTGCAGCCACAGTGGCCAAAATCTAAATTGTGCCTGGGCTGGAATAATACATTATGGCCTTTCTCTTGCATTTCAAAAATGATGGTACAATTTTATTTATTTTTTACATGTTTTTTTTCTTTGTATTATCGTTTACCAGATCTAATGTGTTGTAGTCTCCTACATTAATTTCACATTTCCACAAACGTAAGTGTTTCCTTTCGAATGGTATCAAGAATATGCATTAGGTTAATTAAAAAGGAAAGAAATTCCACAAATGTACTTTTAACAAGGCATACCTATTCATTGAAATGCATTCCAGGTGACTACCTCATGAAGAGAGAATTGAGAGAATGTTGAGAGAATGCCAAGACTGTGCAAAGCTGTCATCAAGTCAAAGGGCGGCTACTTTGAAGAACCTCAAATATAAAGTATATTTTGATTTTGATAACACTTGTTTTGGTTACTACATGATTCTATGTGTATTATTTCATAGTTTTGATGTCTTCACTATTATTCTACAATGTAGAAAATAGTAAAAATAAAGAAAAACCTTGAATGAGTAGGTGTCCAAACTTTGGACTGGTACTGTATATATATTTTTTTACTGTAATGCCTTTTGTGACCGAACACTAGCACTTTACTTTTTACCCCCTACTAGCACTCTTTGCTGATTAACTTCTTTATTGAGGAGAAATGTCATGTGGTTGTCTCACCTAGAGATCTTAAGATGCACTAACTGCTAAATGACTCAAATGTAAAAAGAAAAAGGGCCTAAAACATAAACGCATGGTAGGATTAAAAGTAACAAAACGGTGATCTTCACAACCTGCAGAGATTTTTCTAGCCAGAGGGTGGGTATTTTCTTTTTCCCTACGTTACAGTAAATTTCATAGTGTTTGAAAATCACTGTTTTTAAAATGTTTTAACTTTTGATGTCATCGGGTAGAACTTTGTTAACTTCGTATTTTATATTACAAAATGTGGAAATGTTATTGGGCTGAAGATAATGAAAATTAGGTTAAAAAGTCACGTTTTTTAAAATTTCACTAATATCACATATTTTGCTGTATCAAGTTATTGTTCTTACAGTATAGAGTTCTCTGAAGCTTTTCATTGTCTGCTTTCCATGAAGGCTTTCCCTGCTATAACGGGCCTCCTGTATTGTCCGGTGGACTCATCTAGTGAACAAGACTACTAGTTCATCAGACTGAGTTTCTTTGTGTATTGCATTCTCTCTCAGAACCTGGGTGTGATGGAAGATTTGGGGGTGCTGGTGGCGGAGGCAGGAGCGGCTCCATCTGGTCAGCTGCAGCCCTGCAGGCGTCTCTGGAGGACAGTCCTCCACAAGCCATCGACTGGGTCTCCATGAGGGCCAACCGGCACAAATACGAGGAGATGAAGTGGCAGGGTGAGTGGGGGAGATGCACGCATGCATGCACAACACAGACCGGGACTGCATCGCTGTTGATTGACAACTGTTCCTACACTTGATTCTCCCGTGTTCTTACATGACAGTATTCTGATTGATAGTTCTTAGTGGCTGAATAGAACATTTTGATTTGGGATCCCTGCAGATCTCCCACCTCTGAAGAAGGATTTCTACTTTGAGTCAGAGATTGTAGCCAGTCGGTGTGAAGAGGAAGTAAAGGCATGGAGGTAAGTTGGGGACCAATTTTGTCTCGATGGAGGTATATTTCTTGTCCAGCAGAGGATGCTGTTTATCCACTTTCTGATTTCAATTTTAAAAAATTCTGCTCAGTAATATGTTATCAACTCAACTCTTCTCAGTCGACGTTGGTTTTGTACCAACCTACATGCAAGCAAAGTAACTATATTCCTGACCAATTCCACCCTCTCTTCCCGTAGGAAAGCAAATAACGATATCTTTGTGGATGATCTGAAGGAGGGAGAAGGGGAGAAGCGTCCTTTTCCCAACCCTGTGGTCACGTTCGACGAAGCCTTCCTGCACTATCCTGGGATCATGGAGAATATTGTCAGAGTCGGCTTCGCCAAGCCAACTCCTATCCAGGTCCTTATTGAGTCAGAGTCCAACCTCCCTTCCAAAACCTTACTGTTTGTATACAACTTTTGACCGTCTCTGAGCAAAGACTTGAGTGAGTTTCACTGACCAATTTAGATGAGCAATACACTCCAAATTGAACTGACCAATATAGTGCACTCACTCCATGCCCTTCAAGTTGGAGCATGATGGGAGCGGTTCAACTAAGCTAACATATAGAATTCACTTAAGATGTTCATACCATGCATAATTTCGCCATTATATTGTAGTACCCCTTTAGTTATCAAAATAAATAGTTATCAAATAGTTATCAAAATAAATATGACCTTTACTACTATAGCCCATAGAAACGCATTGAATAACACATTCATAAATGGCAAAAATACAGTCAGTTAATAAGGTTTTGAAGTATCTTTCCTATATCTAGGAGATGTTGGCTACATTACAACGACTTAATGGGTACATTACGGTTGATTTACAATAACTTAATGGGTACATTACAGTTGATGATTTATAATAACTTAATGGGTACATTACAGTTGATGATTTATAATAACTTAATGGGTACATTACAGTTGATGATTTATAATAACTTAATGGGTACATTACAGTTGATGATTTACAATAACTTAATGGGTACATTACAGTTGATTTCCTGCAAAATATAGAAATGAAAAGCACTATGGATGAAGAGATTTATAAAAGAATACTTCCCAATTCTCTACTTGCTCAGTGTTTACTTGTTCCCTTTCCTTCACTGATTGAATGAAAAGGAAATGGCTGGGATTAGAAATCTGTTGGAAACTATCCCATGCCTCCACCAATCCAGTGTGTTTACATTTGTGAGAAATAGTGAACGTGTACATAATTCAGTAGACATTTTGGCGCTGGCAAAAAAAGGCATTTAGTTATACTTGATATTGAAACTTTAAATGTGAAAGATGTAATTGGGAAATGCCCTTTTGAAGCTCACTGAACAACATTTTTTCAGAGGTCTATGCCTATGCCTGCAATTTGATGACTCATAGCTTACTGTTGTCTGTAGTTAGTTTCAGTATGCAGAAACTTTCTGCCTGCATGCACGGAGTTTCTGTTACGCCTCTGTTGTCATTCAAAAGGTCTTTATTGTCAGAAAATATTTTGTTTTCCCTAACAATAAACCCACTACTGGGATGCCACATTTGATACTTAGTACCATACACAGTTGCACTATAACTCCCATGTTGTCAGGGTCATTCCCATGACAGTTGTCCCCCTGTCCCAGTCTCAAGCCTGGCCCATGTCGCTGAAAGGAGATGACCTGATCGCGATCGCCCAGACAGGCACAGGAAAGACACTGGCCTACCTCCTACCTGGCTTCATTCACATGGATGGCCAGCCTGTGTAAGTTTTTACCACCATACTGGTATTTCTTCTAGCCATGCGTCTTTCACACAGTTGCTCATTCCAAGATTGACCCCTACCCCTAATGGTCATGTGTAGTTCAGAAATAATGGGATAGGCATTCTTTACATTTTGTGGGTGTGTGACATTTTTTACATTTGTGCCTGTATGGTTTACACAGAAAACGTGATAAGCAGGACGGACCTGGTATGCTTGTTCTGACTCCCACTAGAGAGCTGGCTCTGCAGATTGAGTCAGAGTGCAACAAGTACAGCTACAAGGGCTTCAAATGGTACCATACGTGCTCCTAACACTGTATAGAATTATAATACTAGTGCTTTAACAAGCGCCACATTTATTCTACTGTACTAACACTATAATACACACTAGCTTATTGAGGTACCATACCTAACGCTACTTATGAAACCACAAGGGCTTCAAGAGATCGCATCTATACTATGACCGAGGGGAGATGTCTGCATGTGGCGCTTCCCCATCTGTGTTGTCTCTATGTAGTGTGTGTGTCTACGGAGGTGGAGACCGCAGGGCCCAGATCAAAGTGATCTCAGCTGGAGTAGACATTGTGATCGCTACGCCTGGCCGGCTTAACGACCTGCAGATGAACGAGTTGATCAACCTGCATTCCATCACCTACCTGGTGTGTGTGTATGTGTGGGGGGGCAGTGGTGAAAATGTGTATGAGCGTGACTATTTGTGCGTGGCTTTGTATATTGCTGGTAGCGTGTGAGCATGTGTGTAACTGGGGGTTTGTGTGTTAGGTGCTGGATGAGGCAGACAGGATGCTTGACATGGGCTTTGAGCCTCAAATAATGAAAATTCTTCTGGACGTCCGTCCGGACAGGCAGACTATTATGACCAGGTAAAAGGACCCTAAGATGCGAACACCCTGTTACTTCAGACAGACTACAACTCTGTATCAACGTTCAGTTCCACAGTGTATAGAGCTCATCTGTTTTGTAAGAGTTAAAATGCCTACCATTCTTTTGTTGATCTTTGCCCATCTTGATGTCTCTTCTCCGATTGGCTGATTCAGTGCCACCTGGCCCACGGGAGTGAGGCGATTGGCCAAGACGTACCTGAAGAACCCCATGATGGTGTATGTGGGAACTCTGGACCTGGCTGTGAGTGGAGCGAATGCTTCTGCTGCTCATTCCAAATCAATAAGAAATGAGTGGGATGTGTTAAGACCTAGGCCGGGATTCAATCTGATCAAGTTATATGTATTGTGGCTTTTAAAGGCAATTTGCCTTTTGGTAGGCCGTCATTGTAAATAAGAATTTGTTCTTAACTGATTTGCCTAGTTAAATAAAAAATATTAACAGCACTTATGTTTGTCCCTTCCCAACCTAATAATCTGTAGGTTTCTCTTTACTCTCTCAGGCTGTGAACACAGTGCAGCAGACTGTTCTCTTTTGTCAAGACGAGGAGAAGAAGGCCTATCTCTTTAACTTCGTCCACAACATGGAGCCTGAGGACAAAGTGCTCATCTTCGTAGGCAAGAAGATAATGTGAGTGTTGCCCTGCACCCCTCTGTTCTCTCCTTGTTATATGTCCAATGTCAGTGAGACATTGATGGTCAGCGAGACATTGAGAAAAATAGAGATAATCCCTAGTCCGATTCTAGAGGCACTTCATGTATATTTGACAGAATTACGTAGGTATAAGAATGGATAAGTGTAAAAGAAAATCAGGAAAGAAATCCCTGGCAAAAATCGAAGTAACACTTTGTTTTCAGAGGATTTTAAAATGACCTAATTACTTTTAGCAACATTTTAAGTGCTTTATATGATGTGTTATTTTTCATACAGTTCTTTAGAAGAATAATCGCATGTCAAATGTCTGGCACCCCTGCAGTTAACTTTTAAAACATATGTCCCCCTTAGAATATAGTTGAATAGCCTTGGTGTAATGGATATTGTAGTAGCTCCACCTTGCTTCTAATAGATTAAGTGGACTTTTCACAAGGGCGAAAAGAGGTAAGAGTTCTACCCATCACAGATATATGTCCAAGTCAGCAAAACAACATGATGGGTGAACTGAGGAAAATAAATGACTAAAACTGGAGAGGGATTGCCCAAGTCATCATTTTAGCATTTATTGTATCTGATTCTGGCACTCGTTATATTTGTATTTATTATGGATCCCCATTAGCTGCTGCAAAAGCAGCAGCTACTCTTCCTGGGGTCCAGCAAAATTAATGCAGTTTATACACTTTTAAAACATTACAATACATTCACAGATTTCACAACACACTGTGTCCTCAGGCCCTACTCCACCACTACCACATATCTACAGTACTTAATCCGTGTGTGTGTGTGTGTGTGTGTGTGTGTGTGTGTGTGTGTGTGTGTGTGTGTGTGTGTGTGTGTGTCTGTGCCAATGTTTGTTACTTCACAGTCCCCGCTGTTCCATAAGATGTTTTTTTAATCTGTTTTTAAATGTAATTTTACTGCTTGCGTTTTATGGCCTCTCCTCCGTCCTCTCTCGCTTCTTCTTGCTTGAAATGAGACAGTCCTTCTCCACTCACGTGTCATTAGGGAAATGACATTTACAGGGCTGGGTGCCAAAATATTGACGTTTACACGGCTCCGTCCCGAAATAAATGTGTAAAATGATCAAAAGAATTTCAGTTAGTTATGCAAGACATTTTATAGATGAAACAATAAGTAGACTATTGCTTTTAAATGTGCATGGTTTTTCTCCTGTGACGAAACAAAACTGACTCGGGGGATGTGGCATAGTTGTAAACTCTTCTGCGGTAGGATACAAGTGAGTATCCTCAATGAAAGGTGGCTATAGGCGGGGAGGACACTTCTGTTTGCCTAGTCATGAAATTACACATTCCTCGACCACTTACTGATTTCAGGGTCTCAGAGGAGAAGACTAAGGATGCTTTTTTTTGCCCAAAAGAGAACCTGTATGACTCAACTGTGTATGCAGCAGCCCACAATGGTTTGATTTAGACAGTGGGTGTCCCAACCTACCCCTCCAGGCTGTTTCGTACAGACTGAGCACTGTTTTGAGGTGTGGCTTTTATTTGCGCTTCCAGGAAAACAAAACACAGGCTATGTTTTAGTTATATCTCCCCCCATGTAGCTGAGTGCAAGAGAAAGATGTGGAGAGGATATGGTTTCGATTTGTGTTGTGTAAACATTTGCTTAGTTCTCTGGTCGAGAAATCAGTTTTTTTTGCCTTTTGTGATTTGTATGGGCTCACAGAGAGAAGTCAAGTCCTGTCCTGTATTCATTCAAGAGCATCAAAAATGGTCTGGCATGGGGCAAAGGCTAGTTACTCGAAGCATTGTTAATTTCTCAGTCTTTGTGGGTGGCTGTACGTGTGAAATGACTATTATAGTTTCAAGTTCATGTCACCTGTACAAATCCAGTGAAATTCCTTTCTTGCAAGCTCCAAACCCAACAATGCAGTAATCGGTATCAATGCAGCAAAAATCCTGTAAAAATAAGGTATAACAAAAACAAGAAATACAAATATGAAATATTAACACATGAAAGTAAGAAGCTATGTACAGGGTCAGTTCCAATACCATATTTACAATGTGCAGGGTTATTTGAGTGAGGGGGGTAAGGTGACTTGGCAAAAGGATGTATGATAGAGTAGCATTAGCATAAATGTCTGTGTAGAATCCTGTGTGCGTAGACCGTATAAAAAATAAAATACAAGGGTCAACTCAGTCTGTCCGTGTAGCCATTCTGTTAGCTATTTAGCAGTCTTATTGCTTGGGGATAAAAGCTGATCAGGAGCCTGTTAATGTCAGACTTTATGCACTGGTTCTCTCTGCATCCGCAGGGCAAGCGATACATCTAAGGCTTCAGTGGCTGGAGTCTTCAATGATTTTCCGGGCCTTCCTGCCTGATATAGAGGTCCTGGATGGCAAGGAGCTCGGCCTCAGTGATGTACTGGGCTGTTCGTAACACCTTCTGTAGCGCCATGCGATCGAGGGCGTTACTGTTGCCATACCAAGCAGTGATGTAGCCAGTCAAGATGCTCTCAATGGTGCAGCTGTAGAACATTTTGAAGATTTGAGGGCCCATGCCAAAGCTTTTCAACTATCATATGAGTGGACCATTTTAAGTCCTTAGTGATTTGGACACAGAGGAACTTGAAGTTCTCGATCCGCAGCCCCATCAATGTGGATGAGGGCGTGTTCGCCCCCACATTTCCTGTAGTCCACGATGAGCTCCTTGGTCTTTTTGATGTTGAGGGAGAGGTTGTTTTCCTGGTACCACACTGCCAGGTTGCTGACCTCCTACTTGTAAAGCTTTGTCACTGACTATAAGGCAGGGCTCCATTGTGCAACCATTTAATTATGCGACACTTTGACTTGGCTGTGCGAGTTCAATTTTTAATTGTTCTCACAGGTGCAAGCTGCAAATTCTAGCTGGACACTTCTGTCAAAACATTTGTATTTGGGGGGTGGCTAAAACCCATAATTTGGTCAAACTGTAAGCTAAAGTGCATTAATATCCTGATTCCTGCATGAAGGTGTCTGCCCTTAACCCAAAATACATTCATATCCTGATTCCTGCATGAAGATGTCTGCCCTAACCCAAAATACATTCATATCCTGATTCCTGCATGAAGGTGTCTGCCCTAACCCAAAATACATTCATATCCTGATTCCTGCATGAAGGTGTCTGCCCTAACCCAAAATACAAACATGGGGAAACCCTGTTTTGAAAGCAGCTACTGTTGTAATGGTTGGAGAGAGGAGGATCTCATCTTTATGTAGGTATTCCATTTATTTATTCCATTTATTTCTCATATTTCAACATTGACCTTTTTTTTTACTGAAGTACAGTGCCTTCAAAGTATTCCC
Organism: Oncorhynchus kisutch; assembly: GCF_002021735.2. NCBI lineage: Eukaryota > Metazoa > Chordata > Actinopteri > Salmoniformes > Salmonidae > Oncorhynchus > Oncorhynchus kisutch. Next base: position 68,963,382 of record NC_034177.2, read on the forward strand.
ACCTTTTTGACTTTCCACATTTTGTTACTGTCTGAATATAAAATGGAGATTTTTTTTTTTTGTCACTGGCCTACACACAATGTCAGTGGAATTGTGTTTAGAATTTTTTTTACAAAATGTTATGGCAAGCCTAAAGTTCAGGAGTAAAAATTGGCTTAAGTCACTGTGTGCAATTAAGTGTGTTTAACATTATTTTTGAATGACTACCTCATCTCTATACCCCACACCTACAGTCGTCTGAGATTCCCAAAGATTGGAAAGCAGCTGCGGTCATCCCCCTCTTCAAAGGGGGGGACACTCTTGACCCAAACTGCTACAGACCTATATCTATCCTACCGTGCCTTTCTAAGGTCTTCGAAAGCCAAGTCAACAAACAGATTACCGACCATTTCGAATCTCACCATACCTTCTCTGCTATGCAATCCGGTTTCAGAGCTGGTCATGGGTGCACCTCAGCCACGCTCAAGGTCCTAAACGATATCTTAACCGCCATCGATAAGAAACATTACTGTGCAGCCGTATTCATTGATCTGGCCAAGGCTTTCGACTCTGTCAATCACCATATCCTCATCGGCAGACTCGACAGCCTTGGTTTCTCAAATGATTGCCTCGCCTGGTTCACCAACTACTTCTCTGATAGAGTTCAGTGTGTCAAATCGGAGGGTCTGCTGTCCGGACCTCTGGCAGTCTCTATGGGGGTGCCACAGGGTTCAATTCTTGGACCGACTCTCTTCTCTGTATACATCAATGAGGTCGCTCTTGCTGCTGGTGAGTCCCTGATCCACCTCTACGCAGACGACACCATTCTGTATACTTCCGGCCCTTCTTTGGACACTGTGTTAACAACCCTCCAGGCAAGCTTCAATGCCATACAACTCTCCTTCCGTGGCCTCCAATTGCTCTTAAATACAAGTAAAACTAAATGCATGCTCTTCAACCGATCGCTACCTGCACCTACCCGCCTGTCCAACATCACTACTCTGGACGGCTCTGACTTAGAATACGTGGACAACTACAAATACTTAGGTGTCTGGTTAGACTGTAAACTCTCCTTCCAGACCCATATCAAACATCTCCAATCCAAAGTTAAATCTAGAATTGGCTTCCTATTTCGCAACAAAGCATCCTTCACTCATGCTGCCAAACATACCCTTGTAAAACTGACCATCCTACCAATCCTCGACTTTGGCGATGTCATTTACAAAATAGCCTCCAATACCTTACTCAACAAATTGGATGCAGTTTATCACAGTGCAATCCGTTTTATCACCAAAGCCCCATATACTACCCACCATTGCGACCTGTTTGCTCTCGTTGGCTGGTCCTCGCTTCATACTCGTCGCCAAACCCACTGGCTCCATGTCATCTACAAGACCCTGCTAGGTAAAGTCCCCCCTTATCTCAGCTCGCTGGTCACCATAGCATCTCCCACCTGTAGCACACGCTCCAGCAGGTATATCTCTCTAGTCACCCCCAAAACCAATTCTTTCTTTGGCCGCCTCTCCTTCCAGTTCTCTGCTGCCAATGACTGGAACGAACTACAAAAATCTCTGAAACTGGAAACACTTATCTCCCTCACTAGCTTTAAGCACCAACTGTCAGAGCAGCTCACAGATTACTGCACCTGTACATAGCCCACCTATAATTTAGCCCAAACAACTACCTCTTTCCCAACTGTATTTCATTTTAATTTATTTATTTATTTTGCTCCTTTGCACCCCATTATTTTTTATTTCTACTTTGCACATTCTTCCATTGCAAAACTACCATTCCAGTATTTTACTTGCTATATTGTATTTACTTTGCCATCATGGCCTTTTTTGCCTTTACCTCCCTTCTCACCTCATTTGCTCACATTGTATATAGACTTGTTTATACTGCATTATTGACTGTATGTTTGTTTTTACTCCATGTGTAACTCTGTGTCGTTTTATCTGTCGAACTGCTTTGCTTTATCTTGGCCAGGTCGCAATTGTAAATGAGAACTTGTTCTCAACTTGCCTACCTGGTTAAATAAAGGTAAAATAAATAAATAAATAAAAAACCTACAGTGCATTTGCAAAGTATTCAGACCCCTTCCATTTTCCACATTTTGTTACAGCCTTATTCTAAATGTATTACTAAAAAAAAATGAAAATGTGGGTAGAAGGGCCTTGGTCAGGGAAGTGACCAAGAAACAGTTGGTCACTCTGACAGACAGCCAGTGTTTCTCTGTGGATATGGGAGAACCTTCCAGAAGGACAACCATCTCTGCAGCACTCTACCAATCAGGCCGTTTATGGTAGTGGCCAGATGGAAGCCACTCCTCAGGAAAAGGCACATGACATCCCGCTTGGAATTTGCCACAAGACACCTAAAGGACTCTCAGATCGTGAGAAACAAGATTCTCTGGTCTGATGAAACCAAGATTGATCTATTTAGCCTGAATGCCAAGTGTCACGTCTGGAGGAAACCTGGCACCATCCCTATGGTGAAGCATGGCGCTGTGAGGATGTTTTTTGGGACAAGTCTCAATGTCCTTGAGTGGCCCAGCCAGAGCCCGAACTTGAACCTGAACCAGCTCTAGAGACACCTGAAAATAGCTGTGCAGCATCGCTCCCCATCCAGCCTGAGCTTGAGGATCTGCAGAGAAGAATTGGAGAAATGCTCCAAATAGGGTAGATGCTGATCTTCTCTCCCTGGTACTGCAGTTTCCCAATCTCTCCCGCCAGATGAAGAATAATTTATTCAGCCTCAAAGCCATGCACCAGCTTCCATTTTTATCGTACACCAGTCTCCATTTTATCATAGGTCTGATGTGATGAGCAATGTTGACCACCACTCTAGTTTCTTACCTCCCAAAGAGGAACAAGAATGTGGTCCTCCTGAGCACACTGCACTAAACGGCTGAGATCAGTGATCATAAGGACAGGAAGCCAGCCATCATCCTGGACTACAACCACAACAAAGGAGGTGTGGAGAACCTGGACAAGGTGATTGGAACTTACAGTTGCAGGAGGATGACTGCCCGCTGGCCCCTGGTCATCTTCCATAACATCATTGATGTGTCCTCCATACAATGCCTTTGTGATATGAACAAGATCAACCCTACCTGGATGCCTGATAAGTGGGAACAAGAGGAGTCTGTTCCTGGAGCAGCTGGGAAAGGCACATGTAACCCCACACATTCAAAGAAGGGAGTGCCTCCCCCGTACAGCAACCTCTGCAGCGCTTGTGAAAGCTGTTCAGGGGGCTGCATCTTGTCCTGATCCACCAGAGGCTACAGCTGGGGCAGGCAAGAGGAGGAGATGCCAATTCTGCCCCCCCGAAGAAGGACTGTAAAATGCTATGTGCTGCACATGTGAGAAATACATCTGCAAAGTCCATGCACAGTTAAAAGACATGCCGCAAGGGGTCTTTTTGTAGTCTCCAAATCCAGAACAAATTCAAGAAAACGTACAGTATTATATAACGCCCTTATTGCATGGAACTTCCATCTCATATTGCTCAAATAAACAGCCAACCTGGTTTAAAAAAACAGATTAAGAAACACCTCGCGGCACAACGCCTCCTTTATTTGACCTAGATAGTTTGTGTAGGCTACGTGAGCCTTTAAAAAAAATGTATGTAGTTATGTTCTTGCCTAATGATCTGTATTATGTTTTGTGGGGACCCCAGGAAGAGTAGCTGCTGCATTTGCAACAGCTAATGGGGATCCTAATAAAATACCAAATACCATACACACACACTTGCATACTGTCCTACATGTGCTAATTAGTTGCTTGATTTATGTTCTTCACATCTTATTTTATTCTTATTGTTGTTTATACACCTTGTGGGTGGGGGCAATGGTTAAAGAAATGGGAGAAGACTAGTATTTTGTAGTTGAGTTCCCCATTCTACAGTATTCAAGAATATATCACTATTTTGTCTGAGAAGTTGAAGACTTATTGTTTCCCTTCAATAAAATGCATTCAAAACTACTTTCTGCACATTTCTGCTGTGTTTACACCTATGCAGTACCTTTAGCAATAACAATAAACCTCTACTTTAGTAAAGAAAACAATTATGACAGGTGTTGTAATAAAAACGAGTGGTGTCCACTGATTTTTAAATGCAGTCTTTCTGCATTGTGAAGAGGGAAACCCCAGATATTCACAAAGTTTGATGAATGACAGGTTGTTTCTAAATGCAAAATAGATTTTGGGTTTAAAATTCAATTAAGCTGCTTTTTTTGGGGGGGGGGTTTAGTGAAGGCGAGTCATTTTTGACCCTTAGGACAAGGGGAGTATACAGAATGTTAAGACTACACAAGGGTTAATCAATCACCAAATACTGAAGGTTTTTCTGATTTCTTACCGAAAGGTGTGACGACCTGTCCAGTGACATGTGTCTGCGGGGCCTGGCAGTACAGAGTCTTCATGGGGACCGGGAACAGTGTGACCGCGAGGAGGCGCTCAAGGACTTCAAAGAAAGTAGGTTGATAAGTAATCCCTAACCACTGATCTGAGGTCAGTGGTCCGCTGTTGTTCGGTTGATGGAGCATGGCTCTTGCAAAGCCAGGATAGTGAGTTCTATAACCGGGACCACCAAAATGTAAAAAATGTGTACACGCATGACTGTAAGTCACTGGCTAGAACCGTCTGCTAAATGGTATATACAGTTGAAGTCGGAAGTTTCCATGCACCTTAGCCAAATACATTTAAAGTCAGTTTTTCACAATTCCTGACATTTAATCCTAGTAAAAATTCCCTGTCTTAGGTCAGTTAGGATCACCACTTTTTATTTTAGGAATGTGAAATGTCAGAATAATATTAGAATGATTTATTTCCAATTTTAATGCTTTCATCACTTTCCCAGTGGGTCAGAAGTTTACATGCACTCAGTTAATATTTGGTAGCGTTGCCTTTAAATAATTTAACTTGGGTCAAACGTTTTGGGTAGCCTTCCACAACAAGTTTCGTGAATTTTGGCCCATTCTTCCTGACAGAGCTGGTGTAACTGAGTCAGGTTTGTAGGTCTCCTTGCTCACGCACGCTTTTTAAGTTCTGCCCACAAATTTTCTATGGGATTGAGGTTAGTGCTTTGTGATGGCCACTCCAATACCTTGACTTTGTTGTACTTAAGCCATTTTGCTTGCTTCAATATATCAACATCATTTTCCTTCTCATGATGCTGTCTATTTTGTGAAGTGCATCAGTCCCTCCTGCAGCAAAGCACCCCCACAACATGATTCTGCCACCCCCGTGCTTCACGGTTGGGATGGTGTTCTTCGGCTTGCAAGCCTCACCCCTTTTCCTCCAAACATAACGATGGTCATTATGGCCAAACAGTTCTATTTTTGTTTCATCAGACCAGAGGACATTTATCCAAAAAGTACAATCTTTGTCCCCATGTGCAGATGCAAACTGTAGTCAGGCTTTTTTATGGCGGTTTTGGAGCAGTGACTTCTTCCTTGCTGAGCGGCCTTTCAGTTTGTCGAAATAGGACTCTATTTACTGTGGATATCAATACTTTACCTGTTTCCTCCAGCATCTTCAAGGTCCTTTGCTGTTGTTCTGGGATTGATTTGTACTTTTCGCACCAAAGTACGTTCATCTCTAGGAGACAGAACACGTCTCCTTCCTGAGTGGTATGACGGCTGCGTGGTCCCATGGTGTTTATACTTGCCTACTATTGTTTATGCAGATGAACGTGGTACCTTCAGGCGTTTGGAAATTGCTCCCAGGGATGAACCAGACTTGTGGAGGTCTACAATTTTTTTTCTGAGGTCATGGCTGATTTCTTTTGATTTTCCCATGATGTCAAGCGAAGAGGCACTGGAGTTTGAAGGTAGACCTTGAAATACATCCACAGGTACACCTCCAATTGACTCAAATGATGTCAATTAGCCTATCAGAAGCTTCTAAAGCCATGATATCATTTTCTGGAATTTTCCAAGCTGTTTAACGGCACAATCAACTTGTATGTGAATTTCTGACCCACTGGAATTGTGATACAGTGAATTATACGTGAAATAATCTCTGTGAACAATTGTTGGAAAAATTACTTGTCGTGCACAAAGTAGATGTCCTAACCGACTTGCCAAAACTAACAAGTAGTTTGTGGAGTGTTTGAAAAACGAGTTTTAATGACTCCAGCTGACGTGTATGTAAACTTCAGACTTCAACTGTATATTTAAAGCTGGGGTGGCCAACCCTCCTAGAGAGCTACTGGGGTTGCAGGCTTTCGCTTCAACCCCGTTGTAACGCACCTGATATCACTAATTAAGGTTCTGGTGAGCAGCTAATTAGTAGAATCGGGTGTGCTAGATTAGGGTTGGCTCCTGTAGGAGATTAGCTCTCCAGGAGGCGGGTTAAGTAATGTGTCCTCCTGGAGAAGTCAGGCATGTGGAGTGCAACATATTAACCAGTCATCTCAAATCAAATTTTATTTGTCACATACACATGGTTAGCAGATGTTAAATCAATTTTTCCATTATTAAAGTGGCTAGAGTTGAGTCAGTATGTTGGCAGCAGTCACTCAATGTTAGTGATGGCTGTTTAACAGTCTGATGGCCTTGAGATTGAAAAACAGCTTCTATCTCTCGGTCCCCGCTTTGATGCACCTGTACTGACCTCGCCTTCTGGATGATAGCGGGGTGAACAGGCAGTGGCTCGGGTGGTTGCTGTCCTTGATGATCTTTATGGCCTTCCTGTGACATTGGGTGGTGTAGGTGTCCTGGAGGGCAGGTAGTTTGCCCCCGGTGATGTGTTGTGCAGACCTCACTACCCTCTGGAGAGCCTTGCGGTTGTGGGCGGAGCAGTTGCCGTACCAGGCGGTGATACAGCCCAACAGGATGCTCTTGATTGTGCATCTGTATAAGTTTGAGTGTTTTTGGTGACAAGCTGAATTTCTTCAGCCTCCTGAGGTTGAAGAGGCGCTATTGTGCCTTCACCACACTGTCTGTGTGGGTGGACCATTTCAGTTTGTCCGTGATGTGTACGCCGAACTTAACTTTCCACCCTCTCCACTACTGTCCCATCGACATGGATAGGGGGTGTGCTCCCTCTGCTGTTTCCTGAAGTCCACGATTATCTCCTTTGACATTGAGTGTGAGGTTATTTTCCTGACACCACACTCCGAGGGCCCTCACCTCCTCCCAGTAGGCCGTCTCGTTGTTGTTGGTAATAAAGCCTACCACTGTAGTGTCTGTCGTCTGCAAACTTAATGATTGAGTTGGAGGCGTGCATGGCCACGCAGTCATGGGTGAACCGGGAGTACAGGAGAGGGCTGAGAACGCACCCTTGTGGGGCCCCAGTGTTGAGGATCAGCGGGGTGGAGATGTTGTTACCTACCCTCCCCACCTGGTGAAGTCCAGGACCCAGTTGCACAGGGCGGGGTTGAGACCCAGGGTCTCGAGCTTAATGACGAGTTTGGAGGGTACTATGGTCTTAAATGTTGAGCTGTAGTCGATGAACAGCATTCTTACATAGGTATTCCTCTTGTCCAGATGTGTTAGGACAGTGTGCAGTGCGATTGCGTCATCTGTGGACCTATTGGGGCGGTAAGCAAATTGGGGTGGGTCTACGGTGTCAGGTAGGGTGGAGGTGATATGGTCCTTGACTAGTCTCTCAAAGCACTTCATGATGACGGAAGTGAGTGCTACGGGGCGGTAGTCATTTAGCTCAGTTAACTTGGCTTTCTTGGGAACAGGAACAATGGTGGCCCTCTTAAAGCATGTGGGAACAGCAGACTGGGATAAGGATGATTGAATATGTCCGTAAACACCAGACAGCTGGTCTGCGCATGCTTTGAGGACGCCGTCTGGGCCTGCAGCCTTGCGAGGGTTGACACGTTTTAAATGTTTTAATCACGTTGGCTGCCCTGAAGGAGAGCCCACAGGTTTTGGTAGCGGGCCGTGTCAGTGGAACTGTATTGTCCTCAAAGCGAGCAAAGAAGTTTAGTTTGTCTGGGAGCAAGACATCGCGCTCTCTACGAGTGTGGTTGATTTTGTGTGTACTTCGTAAACAGTTGTAGACTAACAGTGATATGCTTGTTTATGGGCCCTTCCAAACAATATGCACAAAAGGCTTATTTCTTTCAAATTGTGTGCACAAATTTGATTACATCCCTGTTGGTGAGCATTTCTCCTTTTCTAAGGTAATCCATCCACCTGACAGGTGGGGCATATCATTATGCAGGTGCACCTTGTGCTGGGGACAATTAAAGATCACTCTAAAATGTGCAGATTTGTCACACACCACAATGCCATAAGTGTCTCAAGTTGAGGGAGTGTGCATTTGGCATGCTGACTGCAGGAATGTCCACCACAGCTGTTGCCAGAGAATTGACTGTCCATTTCTCTACCCTAAGCCACCTCCAACGTAGTTTTAGAGTTTGGCAGTACGTCTAACCAGCCTCACAACCGAAGATCACGTGTAGCCACGCCATCCCAGGCCCTCCAGCTTGTTCACCTGCAGGATCATCTGAGACCAGCCTCCGTCCAGCTGATGAAACTGAGGAGTATTTATGTCTGTAATAAAGCCCTTTTCTGGGGAAAATCCTATTCTAATTGGATGGGCCTGGCTCCCAACTGGGTGGGCCTAATGAATTTATTTCAATTGACTGATTTCCTTATATGAACTGTAACTCAGTCAAATCAATGAAATTGTTGCGTTCTATATATTTATTTCAGTATAGAAAGATAACACAAGGAATAAATACATGGGGTACCAACTCCATGTGCAGGGGTATGAGGTAATTGAGGTAGATACTTTTGGCTATGTAGTGCATGGACACCAGGTTTTTCCAAAATCATGGACATTAATTAATGTGGATTTGGTCGCCCCCCCTTTTGCTGCTGTAACAGCCTCAACACTTCTGGGAAGGTTTTCCACTAGATGTTAGAACATTGCTGTGTGGACTTGCTTCCATTCAGCCACAAGCATTAGTGAGGTCGGGCACTGATGTTGGGTGATTAGGTCTGGTTCACAGGCGGTGTTCCAATTCATCCCAAAGGGGTTCAATGGGGTTAAGGTCAGGGCTCTGTGTAGGCCACACTGATCTCGATAAACCAATTCTGTATAGACCTCGCTTTGTGTACGGAGACATTAACATGCTGAAACAGCAAAGGGCCACCCCCAAACTGTTGCCACAAATTTGGAAGCACAAAATCATCTAGAATGTAATTGTATGCTGTAGCGTTAAGATTTCCCCTTCACTGGAACTAAGGGACCTAGCCCGAACCATGAAAAACCGCCCCAGACCATTATTTGTCCTCCACCAAACTTTAGTTGGCACTATGCATTCGGGCAGGTAGCGTTTTCCTGGTATCCACCAAACACAGATTAGTCTGTCGGATGCCAGATAGTGAAGCGTGATTAATCTCCCCAGAGAACATGTTTCCACTGCTCCAGAGTCCAATGGTGACGTGTTTTCCACCACTCCAGCCGATGCTTGGCATTGCATGTGGTGATCTTAGGCTTGTGTGGCTGCTTGGCCATGGAAATCTATTTTCATGAAGCTCCCAACAACAGTTATTGTGCTGACGTTGCTTTCCAAAAGCAGTTTGGAACTCTAGTGAGTGTTGCAACCGATGACAGTTTTTACGCGCTACATGCCTCAGCACTCTTTTGTTTTATGAGGTTGTGTGGCCTACCACTTCGCAGCTGAGCCGTTGTTGCTCCTAGACGTTTCCACTTCACAATAACAGCACTTACAGTTGACCGGCGCAGGGCAGAAATTTGACATTTACTTTTTGGAAAGGTGGCATCCTATGACGGTGCCCCATTGAAAGTCAGAGGTCTACAGTACGGGCCATTCTGTGGCCAATGTTTGTCTATGGAGATTGCCATTGGTGTGTGCTCAATTTTATACACCTGTCAGCAACCTGTGTGGCTGAAATAGCCAAATCCACTAATTTGAAGGTGTGTCCACATACCTTTGGCCATGTAGTGTATGTATGTGTGTGTGTTGCCATAGGTGTTGTCCGTATCCTAGTGGCCACTGACCTGGCCTCCCGAGGGCTGGATGTCACAGATGTCACACACGTCTTCAACTTTGACTTCCCACGCAACATTGAAGAGTATGTCCATCGCGTGGGCCGCACGGGCCGGGCTGGGTGAGTGTGTGTGTGTGTGTGTGTGTGTGGGTCTCCTTTCTCTACCTGAGCTGATTGTCTAATCTTTTTTTCTGATGTGTCATTGTTGACAGTTTTTTACATTTTTTTCCTTGTCTCATAACTGGTAGACGCTCTGGGGCTTCTATCACCTTGGTAACGAGAGGAGACTGGAGGAAGGCTGCTGACCTGATCCCCATCCTGGAGAGGGCTGGACAGGTACTCTGCTCGCTCTCACACACAGAGCAACACACACAGACAGTATTCACATTGTCTAACAAATGAGACCTATTTGGATTGAACCTGAATCCCTGTGTAGGAGGTACCTGATGAGCTGGTGCTCATGGCGGAGAGATACGAGAAGCACAAGCGAGAGAAGGAGATGTACGGCCCCAGAGGAGGAGGGGGAGGAGGAGTAAGAGACAGAGGAGAGTCTAACTGGAGGTTCTAACCCATTACAGGTACACAGGTTAAGCATATGTGTGAAGAGAAGGGCTGATGTGTTAACAATAGTCTAGTCCTTTGGGTTCACAGATGAGACATCTTTGCTATTTATTCCCTTTTATTGAAAAGTAGGATATTTGGCACATACACGTTGCAATTTATTGATACTCAGCTGAAAACACCACTGCCCTCAGGCCTTAAATTCCAATGCATGGCTATTAACAAAGAAACCGCTTTTGGTGGAAAAAGCTGAACAGAAATACAAATGCTGTGGGAAAACAGAACATGCAGTGCGTTCACATCGCACACACATTCTCTCTGTTAGACCGTTTGAGTCCTATAATATGAGAGTGTGGTCACACCAAATATAGCTGGTGTTGACGTACTTAGTAGGAAGATTTCCTGGGATTTAATTTTTTTAAACAGTTAAAAAATCCTCACTGACAGCTCATATCCATATCCTTTTGCCAATTGTCAAATCTGTGTTTCTTACTTTTTCAGGAGAGGAAGAAGCAACTTGCAACTTCAGTTCTGGAATCTCCAGCGTTCGTCCTTTTTTGTGTTACACATTTTTGTTTTATTGAATAATTCATAGTGTTGTACAGACAGTTTAAATGACCTTTTTATAATTTGAGTGAGAGCCAACTGCTCTTCTCCATGTATCATCTCTGGGAAGACTCAAAACTGATCTGAATTAAATGGTAACTTCTGACTCCTTTCTCCTCTGATCTTCAATTCCTCCTGCCTATGCCATTGCTTTTAACATAGACAACAGTATGGGACCACAGCTATACTCCACTTATGTCTATTGGGGCTCTGGGTGAGTCCCTAAGGGGGCAGTGATTGAGGTAGTCCCGACTCACTAGCCGAAGATGGGGAAACCTTTGTTGCGCTGCTCCTCAATACACTGGGCCAGGATCAGGCAGCTCCTGCGGTTGTGGCCAGAGCCCAGCAGGTTGTGTGTGGGGATGAAGAAGTTGGGGAGCTTGCCATCTTTCAGGTGGCCCTCAAAGTCTCTCAACAGCTGCTGGAAGCAGGGTCCCAGCTGCGTCGCCTCCCAGTCACTGTCCTTGGTCCTGGAGCAGCATGCGTGAAGAAGGGTGGTCTTTGCATGGTAGGAACAGAACTTGGACAGACTAGGGTCCTCTGCCTTCAAAAGGCTTAACAGGTGCTTCAGAAGCTTCAGACAGTCCTTCCTGAAGGAAGAAAATGGGTAGCCTCATGCACACATGATCATACACAATTTATCAAAGTAAATGAGTTTGGTTAATAAAATAAGAAATATACAATGTAAAGGTCTACTTCATGGAAAGTACACTTGTTAATGATTCCCTGTACTGTAGCAGACAATTTGTCAAGGTTTTGCCAGGGCATTATGACTACAGTAGGCTTACCTGCAGCAGCGAATTCCGCTTGCCTTGCAACAGGTCTTCTGGGAGCCATGCTTTGTTATGATACTCTTCTCCACATGCGAGAATGAGATGCGCCAAGAGTCTATGCATAACACAACAAGAAAAAAACATTTAGGAAACTTGGCAAAAGGCCATACATGCCACTTCTCCTTTCTATCGAACTCTCATTAATGAATACATCACAAATTAAAGTGATAGCATGTTATGTGTAAATCTTGTTGACCTAATGGTTACCTTTAGCGCAGACCCCTTCCAGTTCCACCGTGCCCTTTCCCTCATACTTCGGAATGAGGTAGTATGAATGTGCCTTTAGATCTTTCTTCACTTTGGTCCCAAGCCAGGTGTCTATTTTGAAGCCTTCCTGGGTGAAAGTGGGCCAACTCGATTTGACCTGTAGTCCCAGAACAATGTCCAGTGAGATGGGAACAGTTCCCGTCCCGTTTATCATTAAGGTCACCGCCGGGCAACCCTTCTTCTTCTTCTCCACCAACACGTCTTGAAAGAAGTGAAATGCAAATAAATGTTTTTCGATACAACATACAAAGCAATCGTTTATGCATTTGAGAAGCGCGCGCTCTACACACCTTTCTGTTTCTTCACAGACGTTTTAACTTCGTTTCTGAACTCCTTAAGCATTTCACTCGCCGATACCGTGTTGTCCCTATTTTTGAAGCGATCCAGAGAGTGTTTTCCCCGTTTAAATGCCACGCTATAAAAAGCTCCATCGTCTCCAAATGGCCGAATGTCCACCCGCTCCACCGGAAAATTAAACATCACGTCGAATTCGTCGGGATCAGAAATCTATATTGATCAAAACATAAGATATCTGTAAGGCATGCAAGCGTATTGGGTCACGTTGGTGGTGAACAATTTAATGACCCACCTTTAGATGTTCGTAGTAACTTCCAGTGCGCAGAACTTTTACACCTTTGAAGCATTCTGTACACTTTTTCATGTGGTCACTTATACACTTTACCACGTCATTGACCATTCTTGATGAATCCGATTTATGTGTCATCTTAATCTTTAATTTATCAAGTGTTGTAAACAGGATTTTATCCTGATGTGAGTCAACAATCCTTGAACCGGTCTCTGGTGGCACAGTTGGCTTTCCCTCAGTGGTGCACGTAGGCTGCTTATGCTCCTTAGGTTTATTTTCCTCAGGAATCTGTTGCATGTCCTTAGTGTCCATCACTGCATGGCAACCTCCAATGGAACCATTCTTGTCCCGAACCAAACTCTTGGCACACCCTGGTTCTGGCCCCGGCTGGACTCTTTGCGCGGGCCCGGCTGGATTTTTTTTTGTCTTCCCTCTCCCGCTCATTGTAGTATGTATGATCGTGATGCGACACCCACTAGTGTATACTATGCCAGAGAAATGATCGTCTTCGCTGTTTTGGTTTGATGAAATGTGATTGTGAACACTCCCCTTGCTATATACAGTATCGGCTCATCGCAAGCTAGTGAGCCAAAATAAACAAAAGCACTAACGCCTACCCCACGCTTGTCACATAATGATTGAGCTTCTACCTACCACTAGGGATGGGCACAAATGACAAAATAAACAACATATTTGCATTTTGAAATGTATTTTAAAATACCCAAACGGCAACATTTTTACTTGCTACGACTTGTTTATCAACCTTAGTTGAATGCGCTGACTAGCAGACACTCTGGATAAGAGTGTCTGTTAAATAAATATATATGTGAAAGTGAACATACCAAAATGAACTGCAAAACACACTGGGGATTATTATTTGCCTTGTTTTGGGGTGGAGCTCATTAGAATAATACTGCATATGTATTTAGTTCATATACTTGAAAGGGAGCCATAATGGTGAACCTTTTTTTTTTTTTTGTATTACTTCTCAAAAGTATCTTGTTAGAAAATACATTGGAGTTCAGCCCAGTGTAATACAAAATACATGTAACAGAAATGTGCTATTGTCAGGTAAATGTATGACAACTCTAAATCCCCATCTTCCATCAAGGACTTACATTTCAATATGATGGGAACAGTGGGTTAAACTGCCTTGTGCTGGGGCAGAACTTCAGATTTTACCTCGTCAGCTCGGGGATTTGAGCAACCTTTTGGTTACTGGCCCAACACTCTAACCGCTAGACTACCTGCCCCCCGATAGATACTCTATGTAACTTGTACTTTTCTTGACCCTCTAACTAGTTTATTACACAATGGCAAATGACTACGCAAACTCAGTTAAACAGTATAAGACTTCTCCTCAGTTATCGATGAACCCCAGAGAGGATTCATTTAACAGAACGCACAGCTTAGCGCAATTAATGATTCACTTCAATCGAAAAAGGGTTAAATTATCTTTTAATGTCATGACGAGTCTTGTGCCATCTCGAACAGAGTAAGGTGCAACAGCTTCTGCCAATTAAAAGTTTTCCAGTGCAAAGATGGCAAAACGCCAATTAAAAGTGATTGGAGAGTCAACTATTGGTATGCTCGGTGTGCCTAGAGTACAACAATATATATATATATATATATATAACACAACATACACTTTAGAGAAATAATTTTCTACTTGTAAGAGTTCATTACCAAAGGCTACTATAAAGCACCAGGTAGTTTACAAACACTAAAAGCAAGACAACAGACCACGTGAAGAGTGACTTATAACTGCAGTACAGAGAGGAAGGGGGTGGCAGTTTACACGCCCCTCTATGGTTACAATATCTCACACATGGGGAACATGGTCATTCACATATTTAACAGTACACGTTTAAAACTAGCAATGTGCTATTACAACGTAAATAAATACACATGAATCTAACCACTTTGAAATGAGAGGGGGAACAAACACTGTCTTAAGGACTAGGGTTAATATTTGTTTCTTTCCTTCTGATACTTTTGCGATGCATTGTGATTATTAACCAGTCTTTGACTATGGAGTTGCAGCAGCCGATAGGGGGGTGGAGTTGGGTGACTACTGTCCTGCTATGGGTGACTCTTGAGTCAGCAGCACAGCACAACATTCATTTGGTCTTCTGGGCCTTTTGGGCAGACTTGGTGACCTTACCAGTGGAGGGGGCTTTCTTCTCAACAGCCTTGATCACCCCGACTGCCACTGTCTGGCGCATGTCACGCACTGCAAAACGACCTGCAGAGAGAGGATGTCAGATCCAAGGTAACTTCAAGGGAGAGTGGAACCATTTTCAAAGAATTCCAACCAGGCCCAAGAGTTATACTACCCAACAGTACTCACCCAGTGGAGGGTACTCTGAGAAGCTCTCCACACACATGGGCTTTCCCGGGACCATGTCCACAATGGCGGCGTCTCCAGACTTCAGAGCCTTTGGGTTGTCCTCCAGCTTCTTGCCTGAGCGACGGTCAATCTTCTCCTTGAGCTCAGCAAACTTGCAGGCGATGTGGGCAGTGTGGCAGTCCAGCACTGGGGCATAGCCAGCACTGATCTGACCTGGGTGGTTCAGGATGATCACCTAGAGAAGATATCAGACACAGTCAACATGGTTGTTCTGTCAGCACCTGTATCAGCACTGATATTAGATGTTGGCCTCTTTACTTCCAACAATTGTTCCCCACAGCTCATCACACTGTGCCACAAATAAATATTTGTGAGAGAAGAGCAGAATTAATGAGGAAAGGAATAGATTGAATATTACTAGTAACTGCCAAGCTGTATCATCATCACCAATATTTTTGTCCATGTGATCACCACTGTGTATCATAGTTAAACATTTTTAGTTGTATGTCTTTTGGTTCTATGGTTTTTACACCTCTACAGTAGGTGTTATTGTGTTTTCTGGCCCTGCCCACCTGAGCAGTGAAGACTGCTGCCTCCATTGGGGGGTCGTTCTTGCTGTCTCCGGCCACATTGCCACGGCGAATGTCCTTGACGGACACATTCTTGACGTTGAAGCCCACGTTGTCACCGGGCATTGCTTCGGTCAGGGCCTCGTGGTGCATCTCAACAGACTTCACCTCAGTGGTCACATTAACAGGGGCAAAGGTCACCACCATGCCTGGCTTGATCATGCCCGTCTCCACACGACCCACAGGCACTGTGCCAATACCTGAGGGAGAGCGGATAAGAAAGTGAAGGTGGAGAGAGGAAGGGATGTATTAGGGATGTGCATCTTTCCCTTTCAAGACGATTTGATACATATCTAGATACATGGACTCTGATACGATACAGGAACGATGCGTTTCAGTTTGATGCACTAACATTTGCATAAACACTAGATTTTCCATTCTAAATCAAATCTGCTGTTGATGGAGGTCATGAGCTGGGCCTTTTAACAAGGCACACCTGTTAATTAAAATGCATTCCAAGTAACGACCTCATGCCAAGAGTGTGCAAAGCTGTCAAAAGGCAAAGGGTGACTTCTTTGAAGAACCTCAAATATAAAATATATATTGATATGTTTAACACTTTTTTGGTTACTACATGATCCCATGTGTTATTTCATAGTGTTGATGTCTTCGCTAGGCCCAGCTCATGAGCTCCATCAACAGCAGATTTGATTTAGAATGGAAAATCTAGTTTTTATGCAAATTTAGTGCATCAAACTGAATCGCAACAAAACGTTTCAAACTGAAACGCAATCGTTCCTGTACTAGATTTTCCATTCTAAATCAAATCTACTGTTCTTCAGTTTTTTATATTCATTTGACTAGTTTATTATTTTCTTTGAGCCTGGTCCAGCACATTGTTGGATGATTTGTATATTTATACCTGTATCTGCTCCAAAAGCCTAAAAATAAAAACCATGCTCTGGATCTTCTGCTAGACAGACCGCTCAAACCATCCAGGGCAAAATTTTTAAAAAAGAGAAAAGAAAACTGATATGGAGAGCCTTTAAGTACTAAATATATTAGTGAAAGTGGTTTGATTAATCCTGAAAGTTGCCCTATTGTTCAATCCATGAAATATTGAAGGTGAGTAAAGTGTCCAATAGGGGTTGAACAGTAGTCCTATAAATCTGCCCTAATAATCCTCACTAATCATGGAACAGTGTTTTTGTCATGAACTGTGCTCTAGGTTTAAACTGCTACGTATGGTCTGAGTCTCATAATGATTCAAATAGGCTACATGTCCCAAATTATTGCACAACTTGTAATATGTTAGCCTAATATGATCCATTATTGCTAGCGATCCACAGGAACAACCACACGACCATAGGTAAACTAACGATGTAATGGAATGATGCTAAATTAAACTAACAAGTCAATGACCATTATAAATGTATGCAGGTATAATTGACGGTGGCTACTGATAGTGGCTAATATTTAACACTATACATTGTTACAAAAATTGTATTAAACATTCTAGAAATCTTAATTCAACTCCAGGTTTGGCACTCTACTGTCATTTGCACATGGTTACAGAAGCCTATAGCTTGGGTCTCCAAATTTCATCCCAAGTAAAGGCCAGCGTTTTATAAACTTCACTGTGAAAAAGGTGATCTGTTGATGTGTTTCTGTTAGCTGCCATATGACTGGTTTCACGTTCGTCTCCAGTATTGTAAAATAGATCTAAAACAATGTATTCATATTTACAATCCGCTTACATTAGTGTATGGAGAAGGGCGTTATTTCTATTGCGGGGGGGGGGGAATAGATGTTCCATTTGGAACTGACAGGTTGGGTGACCTTATTCATTGTTTCATTGCGCATAAAGGTGGAGGAATTATGAAGGAATAAAGACAAGGTCAGAATACGGTGTACAGTAGTTCTTCCTTTAAAGGTTGTGCCGTTCTGCACCACACCTTGCGGGCTGCCGCAGAATTCTATGTCAAGTTATTTAAGTGTCAGCGATTGTTGCCATTTTTAATGCTAATTAGTGCAAGTTTGACCACCAGAGGGCATCTTTGAGAATCATTAGACTTTTTTATATATCGGCTGAACTAGAGAATGTTTAAATATTTTTTTTGTAAGAACATAGTATATGGGATTGATTTTATGAAATGTAGCTTAATTAATTAGACTAATATTATGGTGTTTCTATTCCAAGAAAAACTTCAAACGAAACATTCAGGACGCTGTACAACATGACCGGTCTGGAGTAGGCTACTGTACTAAAATCAAAATAATCCTAACATTTCCACACCCTAATTGTAGGCTAACCAATAGCCAAACAGAGATTCAGTGAAAATAAAGCCAGGAGCGAGAAGCGGTGCTGAAATAGTTGACCACGTCATTCAATGATATTTATTCCCATAGCAATTCGTTATGGATCCATAATGAAATAAACATCTGCATTACAATTATAATGCAGGGTTAATAATAAATAAAAATATTTGAGGTGTTGATGCATTTTTTTTGTTGGGGCAAATTGAGTTGTAGAGTACTAAAACAATGCATTTGGTGGACTCGGTAAGATACACTCACTGATGGTTGAAGATGATGAGCGATCGGCAAAGGCAATCAACATCACTCTAATCACAGTCAGAAGACAGTTGAAGAAACTTGTGTGGACTGGTCGGGAGTAGGCCTAGGCTACTAAGGGACTGAGTGAAAAGCAAAATGATCCTAACATTTCCAAATAAAAATCGGATTTATTTATCAAGACCAGTCCCTGTCATTCAGTGATATTTATTCCCTATTGGTCCTGCTGATAGTTGAAATAAACATCTGAATTTTGAAAGAGTATTTCTATCATTATTTTATTAAGGAAAGCATCAATACTGTACCATTTATGCCTGATCTGACATTTTGCGGTTGCATGAGGTTTAGAGTTAGAAATGTAAACCTTTTGAGTACTTAATACATTGCAAGTGGGTTGGGGGGTTCACACCTACTGTAGCCGAGCTATTAGACTATCCTTTGTAAAGGTTGAGTCTATTGTCCTGCTATTAGCCCATCCTAGAAACGTTGTTTGCAGAATTCACAGCCTGCTACATTTGTTTTCTCTCCCTGTATCAAAATACTACTTAAACAGGTCTCTTAAAGAATTTAATTGTTCATTTTATTTTTTGATCACAGAAAATAAATAAATAATAGAATGTTAATTATATAAAGCAGCCCCTGTTCCTCGCCCTCTTCAACTCCGCCAATGCCGCCTGACTCCGCCAATTTAATTTAGAGGATTGGAGGATTCTAAATATCTAAGGGGCATTTTTCGTAAGGGCAAATCTGATCTGTGAGAATATCTAAGAGGCTTTTTATATAATTCTAATGTAGGGTTAATTATATTAATCACACTGTTTAAAAAAATTATATTTTGTTGATTTCGTTTCAAATAACCGAAAGTGAGCGATTGTAGTAATTTGAATAAAGGGAAAAAGGCCATTCTTGAACATTGGGTGAAACATTCTTACTAATTTGTAAATAGAGGCAGTTAGATATTTCAATTTTTTTTTCTGTATTCAGATGGAGAGAAACCAAAAGCTCACTGTGCCTATTTTTTTTGTAAAATCGTCAGTCCACATGTCAAGTGAAATTCCCCCATTTGTATTTATCCAAGTTCTCTCTTAACTCCAGGACCACCGACAGTTGTTGTTGTTGCCTGATGCAGGACTCTAGTGCCAGAGGAGAGAGACTGACTCA
Source organism: Oncorhynchus kisutch (assembly GCF_002021735.2). Taxonomy (NCBI): domain Eukaryota; kingdom Metazoa; phylum Chordata; class Actinopteri; order Salmoniformes; family Salmonidae; genus Oncorhynchus; species Oncorhynchus kisutch. The sequence continues at coordinate 68,982,850 of NC_034177.2, forward strand.
AAACACCACAATTTAGACCTACCGATAGATCAGCGTTCTAACTCCTCCTTGTGATAGTGTGGTGCAATGACAGAATGCCACCATCTACCACAAACGGTCACAGTATAAACTCATAACTTTTAAAGGAAGAACCACTGCTGGCTGAGATGTCAAACTTGAAAAAAAATCTGCACCACAAACGAATAGAGGGTTAATAATGCTTAAGTTCAAGGTCAGAATATGCATAGAGAGAGAAGTGCCCATAAATGGAATGGAATTTCCTTTTTATGCACTTACCTCGCGTTGGAATTCCCCCCATAATGATTCATTTGTATTTTGCAGTGTCAGCAAAGTTGTATGCAGTTTGACACAGAAGGAGCCAACACATCAGTTGTCACAATAGATCAGATATTTTCAGAAGGTAGAATAATTTTTTTTATATACAGTGGGACAAAAAAGTATTTAGTCAGCCACCAATTGTGCAAGTTCTCCCACTTAAAAAGATGAGAGAGGCCTGTAATTTTCATCATAGGTACACTTCAACTATGACAGACAAAATGAGAAAAAAAATCCAGAAAATCACATTGTAGGAGTTTTTATGAATTTATTTGCAAATTATGGTGGATAAATAAGTATTTGGTCACCTACAAACAAGCAAGATTTCTGGCTCTCACAGACCTGTAACTTCTTCTTTAAGAGGCTCCTCTGTCCTCCACTCATTACCTGTATTAATGGCACCTGTTTGAACTTGTTATCAGTATAAAAAACACCTGTCCACAACCTCAAACAGTCACACTCCAAACTCCACTATGGCCAAGACCAAAGAGCTGTCAAAGGACACCAGAAACAAAATTGTAGACCTGCACCAGGCTGGAAAGACTGAATCTGCAATAGGTAAGCAGCTTGGTTTGAAGAAATCAACTGTGGGAGCAATTATTAGGAAATGGAAGACACACAAGACCACTGATAATCCCCCTCGATCTGGGGCTCCACGCAAGATCTCACCCCATGGGGTCAAAATGATCACAAGAACGGTGAGCAAAAAATCACAGAACCACACGGGGGGACCTAGTGAATGACCTGCAGAGAGCTGGGACCAAAGTAAAAAAGCCTACCATCAGTAACACACTACGCCGCCAGGGACTCAAATCCTGCAGTGCCAGACGTGTCCCCCTGCTTAAGCCAGTACATGTCCAGGCCCGTCTGAAGTTTGCTCGAGATCATTTGGATGATCCAGAAGAAGATTGGGAGAATGCCATATGGTCAGATGAAACCAAAATATAACTTTTTGGTAAAAACTCAACTCGTCGTGTTTGGAGGACAAAGAATGCTGAGTTGCATACAAAGAACACCATACCTACTGTGAAGCATGGGGGTGGAAACATCATGCTTTGGGGCTGTTTTTCTGCAAAGGGACCAGGACGACTGATCCGTGGAAAGGAAAGAATGAATGGGGCCATGTATCGTGAGATTTTGAGTGAAAACCTCCTTCCATCAGCAAGGGCATTGAAGATGAAACGTGGCTGGGTCTTTCAGCATGACAATGATCCTAAACACACCGCCCGGGCAACGAAGGAGTGGCTTCGTCTGAAGCATTTCAAGGTCCTGGAGTAGCCTAGCCAGTCTCCAGATCTCAACCCCATAGAAAATCTTTGGAGGGAGTTGAAAGTCCGTGTTGCCCAGCAACAGCCCCAAAACATCACTGCTCTAGAGGAGATCTGCATGGAGGAATAGGCCAAAATACCAGCAACAGTGTGTGAAAACCTTGTGAAGACTTACAGAAAACGTTTGACCTCTGTCATTGCCAACAAAGGGTATATAACAAAGTATTGAGATAAACTTTTGTTATTGACCAAATACTTATTTTCCACCATAATCTGTAAATAAATTCATAAAAAATCCTACAATGTGATTTTCTGGAATTTTTTTCCTCATTTTGTCTGTCAGAGTTGAAGTGTACCTATGATGAAAATTACAGGCCTCTCTCATCATAAGTGGGAGAACTTGCACAATTGGTGGCTGACTAAATACTTTTTTGCCCCACTGTATATATAACTGAGCCAGCGATTTTGTTACGTTTTAATCCATTTTCGGACCGATGCACTTGTATCTTAAACATTTGAATCAGGGGCCGATGCATATCTGTGAATCGGTACATCCCTAGAATGTATCATTACGGATGGCAGCCTCTAAGGTGAGTGCGATGCTCACCTCCAATCTTGTAGACATCCTGCAGGGGTAGGCGGAGGGGCTTGTCAGTGGGGCGGGACGGGGGCTGAATAGCATCCAGAGCTTCCAGCAGGGTGGTCCCGGACGAACTGCCATCCTTCCTGGTGATCTTCCATCCCTTAAACCAGGTCATCTGAGGATGGAGGAGACCCGAGTGAGCAGTAGATCAAAGTTATAAAGTGTGCTGTGCTCCACATTTTTCATTGATTTACTTTCTTCAAATTAAAGCGGAGAGCAGATTATATTAGGGGTGTGCCGAATACTCGGCTAAAACTAGTATCATAACGAATATGGAGAATTTTCATAATACGACTGACAAGTATTTTTTTTGTAATTATCAGTGATCGGACATGTTTTATTTTCAGCTGTCATCACACATCTTTCACTAAAACAGTGTGAAGCGCTGTGTGCTCCAAACTATTGACTAGTTCTTCTGTCTGTAAAGAAACTGGCAGACTATTTTTTGAGCCTGCTGCAACAATTGAATTAGAATAAGCCGCTCTCCGTCTGCTCTAATTGACCCAGCCATGCACGGCTGTTTCACTAACAGTCACTCTTCTCGGGGCACAAGTCTCCCCTTCTCCAAACGTATGAATCCGTAGCTAGTGATTGAACAACAATCTAGTTATTTTCTGTAGATTTTTAAGGCCATATATTCTGTCTACTTGGCGTTATTTAGTAGTCCTACTTTGTCTGCCAGTATAATTATTCCATTGTTGACGACATCTTATGTCGTGATCCTAGCCCATGCTTCTTGCTATTTTTTATTCTGGCCCAGGCATGTTTACCGAGTGACAGATTATTCTAAAATGAAATGACCAATGTTGATATTTTAATTGTACAAATGTTGTGGCATAAGTGTCGGGAGAGAGGTTTTACAGTGAAACGATATATGGGGCAAGCAAATTAGCCTATCTTCCTCTAAATCTGCGTCTGGAATAAATGCATGCAGCAGTAGCCAGCCATGCATTAGGGTATTTATTAGCTTATTTCGTTGATAATTGAATAGGACTAAGTAAATGGCCCTAATGTGCATTTATTTGTCGGGGTCGTTTACCTTTGAACAATGTGTGTGATTGAGTGAAGGAGTCTAACAATGCGCAGTAATGTGCACTAGAGGTATAGGCTTTACCAGCATTTAATTAGCAGCATTTAAAGCGCACTTCCTGGTTTTATCAAGTGATAAAACAAGTGATAAAACAGATACGTTTACGTGTATGATGAAATCGGCACACTGCTAGATTATATTACATATACTCAGACCGCTCACTGTGGCTGCAATGCTATCCTAGTATAAAGATAAAAAATAAATGCCCTTTAGCTTCTTGCTTACGTACATTAGGACTGGCCTCCAGCATGTTGTCTCCGTTCCAGCCAGAGATAGGAACAAAGGCTACCGTATCCGGGTTGTAGCCAATCTTCTTGATGTAGGTGCTGACTTCCTTCACAATCTCCTCATAACGCTTCTGGCTGTAGTTGGGCTCAGTGGAATCCATCTTGTTGATGCCCACGATCAGCTGCTTGACCCCCAGGGTGTAGGCCAGGAGGGCGTGCTCGCGGGTCTGCCCGTTCTTTGAGATGCCTGCCTCAAATTCACCCACACCGGCTGCCACAATCAGCACGGCACAGTCTGCCTGTAAACACCAGAACATGTGAATAATAAATACAATTAGTTTTCAAAAGTCCTATGCAACTAAGATGGCACTTTGAGTCCGCAAATTGCCTGTGGTTATAGTACAGCTATAAGCTAGCCTGGAAAACCACAGTTGCAAGTTTACTAATAGAATTCCAGGCACTTGAATGAAGACCTGGCAGGTAGGTGTCTGTGTGTAAGGAAGGACTGTGTCATTGTGATTCAGACCTGGGAGGTTCCAGTGATCATGTTCTTGATGAAGTCCCTGTGTCCGGGGGCGTCGATAATGGTGACGTAGTACTTGCTGGTCTCAAACTTCCACAGTGAGATGTCAATGGTGATGCCACGCTCCCTCTCTGCCTTCAGCTTGTCCAGCACCCAGGCATACTTAAAGGAGCCCTTCCCCATCTGAGAAAAAACACATGTCACTGGTTATATGACATTTCTGAGGAGAAGTCAATGGTAGTGAATTCTATTGCCAAGATGTATTGTCAAATTAGACAATATATGGCAATATAACTGTCAATCTTTAGGTAGCCTATGAAGATTATTGGTTAATACAATATAACAGCAGTGTACTGAGCCCTTTTACAACACGTTGGCCAACAGAAGAACGGACTATCAATAGATGTTTGCAAAGTACAGTACCAACTCTTACTCACCTCAGCAGCCTCCTTCTCAAACTTTTCGATGGTCCTCTTGTCAATGCCACCGCACTTGTAGATCAGGTGGCCAGTGGTGGTGGACTTGCCAGAGTCCACGTGGCCGATCACCACAATGTTGATGTGGAGCTTCTCCTTGCCCATAGCTGACTGGTTAAAGTGACAGTGAGAGAGTCTGCAGGTGGAAAAGTGCAGCAAGGTCTATGGATCTGAAAGGATTTCCTGGGCAAAGACTCCACAAGGGAGTGCAGCGTAGCCTAGTGGTTAGAGCATTGGACTAGTATCTGGAAGGTTGCGAGTTCAAACCCCCGAGCTGACAAGGTACAAATCTGTCGTTCTGCCCCTGAACAGGCAGTTAACCCACTGTTCCCAGGCCGTCATTGAAAATAAGAATGTGTTCTTAACTGACTTGCCTGGTTAAATAAAGGTAAAAAAAAAAAAAAAGGGAATACAGTGAATTACAGCACCATGGACAAGGACACTACAGCTGACTTCCCATTGTGTAACAGCCCCAGCAGCTACTGCCTCAGCATAACTTCTAAGGACAAGCACAGTTTACACACAAAAACAATTTCACATAAATGGCACCACGAGAGCAATCATTTAATGTTAGCAAACTGTCAGTGGGCACAGAACTGCATCAAGCTCAAGACACAGTTAGTTTCTAGCTAGTTATCCCTCCTTTCCTCGGCCACCCAAAACAATGTGTAATGTCACACACCGGATGGGTGTAGTGAAATGTTGTTTAACAGGGTCAGAAGTAGTACAGTGACCCTGGAGCAAATTAGGGTTAAGTGCTTTGCTCGAGGGCACATCAACAGATTTTTCACCTCGGCTCAGGTATACTCGCCCAACACTATAACCGCTAGGCTACCTGCCACTGCTCAGCAGTTAGACATTGAGACAATCAGCTCTTATGTCACTGAATATCCTCCCTATTCCATATCAACTTGCTAACTGTAACCTCAGACAGTCCTCCATTTTGTCATGAGCCTTGGCATTGAATGTGCAGCAGCCATTTCTGAAGCCAGACTACTGCAGTGGAATGCACAGGTTAAATGCTGGGGAATAACACCATAACACATATTATATTTAAATAAATGCCGGTTTTACTAGGACAGTCGTGTTGTTTCCTTTTCATTGACTTGCATGACAATGACAGAAACACCACAAATTCACCTCATTTTCCAATTGCAAAATTGATCAACACCCTAGGTTGTTGATATTTATGACAGACCATTTCATTAGGTGAGCAATGTATGGAAATGATTACAGTAGCCTAATTCTGCATGCTTATCTAGGTGCACTGGGAGCTGATACCAGATTTCACCAGAACTGACTGCTATTTCTAAAATAAAATAATGTTAGCTTTGCAATAGTTTATTTTTCTTTGCAATAGTTTTTGTTTTTCCACTGTTCATTTGACTTTGCTGTCCATGTAAGCCTATTTAAAAACAGGTGACAGGAATGTAGGTGCTACAATTAGCTGCGCGACCGGATAATTCTGATGAAGTCCAGAGGATTTAGTTGGATTTCCAAACCGTCCTCCTGCCTCTGACGCCATGTTCTCTCATCGCCTACGCTTACTCGAATATGGCCTATCTATGTGCATTAGCGGTCGACTGTCGGCTTCCAACAACAATGCAATATTCACACGCCCACAAACGTTACGCACAACAATGTAAGGGCAAATGGAAAATATAAACATTCAGTCATTCGCCATTTACAGCATTAGATTTGAAACAATGTATCACATGCGTAGTTATTGGAAAGTATTGCCTACCTGCGCAAACGAATGAGTCAAGTCCGGTGCTGAATGAGACTGTGACGAGATGCTGATCTGTTTATCGCAGACAGGAGGGGGTTACGCAATTGCGTTCAATGCTCATACCCCTTCCGAGATCGTTCGTATTATATACCCCAGTGCCCTAGACACAGAGCCAGTAGCGGTGCGTGGGTAAAATCACTGGGGAAGCCAAGCCATATTTACAACCTGTGTTGTGATAATTGCGTTGTTTGCTCTATACATCCTCCTGTTAATTAATTTGCCTTGTGAACATGCTATACAGTATAGGCCTAAAGACCTTTTTGTTTTATCATAAAACCCGATATCAACCTCTCTAAGTGAAGTCCACAAAGCATATTACTTGTACAGTAACAGACCTACAGCATGACCTACAGCATGGTCAAGCAAGTTAATGTTTCAGAAATTTTCCGACTGCTACACAACTATTGATTTAGAACCACAGAGTTACTGCAAGTCGCAAACAGGAGCTGCCTCCACTATGCCAGCACCATTTCAACGCCAATATTTCAACATCATCACCTCGGTTTAGTTTAATACAGTGATAACTAAAAGATTCCAAAAACAATTTAGTCCAAGCTAAATATGTGGCTGTCCATGGTTCTGATTTCTGTGTGTGTGCATGAATGTTCGTGAAAGTAGAAAAACATGTTGACTCACCCATGTTGACAAAACGGTCTATCACTCTGTCATACACTACACACTTTTAATTTTTTGTTGTCCTGGTTGCTCACTCACCTAACTTCCATTCATGGGGAACGCTAGTTAACATTAGCCTTCTACATCTATCTCTCAGGCCAGGGGCACAACAATGTATGAATTAATGGTTGGATCAGAATCGCTGTTATAATCATTAGCCAGTACAGAGAATGAAATAAAACCACAAGTCTAAATCCATATCTCCATCCATGGCTATTTTTGGAAAGGGACAATTTTAGCTAGCTGGCTAAAAAAACTATTGCAAAGAAAAATAAGCTCTCAATGGGATTTGATAGGAGTGAAGCCAAATCCAAACTGGCTTCCCTTGACACTTTGGTGCGCCAGGACCAATCACAGTTGAGCTCGCTCAGTTTAGCTCAATGCTGATTGGCTCATTTTTAAAATACATTTTTGTCAAGGGAGGCCCGATGCTCGCTGGGTTCCCTTGCCTTTGCGGCCGCCCGTAGCATTAATGTCATACTTGTTTGGACTAGACAGAATCAGATGGACTACACACATAGAGAGAGAGAGAGAGGCGCTGTTTCCCTCACTCGGATGCTTTCTACCTGTGAGATGCATTCGGCCTCTTGCAGATTGAAGGAAAAGTATGAATCACAGAGACTAAAGATACATTCATAATTTTTTGGGGGGGAAGCCTGGCTTCCCTTGGCAATCATGAATACACGCCACTGCGTAGAGCAGGGATGGGCAACTGGCTGCAAGCCCGCATCCTTTTGAAGGCTACTCTTATCACTTTTCCAAAACATAATAAAAAAAAAAGGGGGAACTCCGTCTGGGTCTCAACTTGTTCCGAAGTAGAATACACAAGGTGCAATTTTGAAATTTGGTTGTGAGTCAACAGTTTTTCTCATCATTCACTGATAGGCACTGAATTTGGGGCTGCAGGTAGCCTAGTGGTTAGAGCATTGGGCCAGTAACTAAAAGGTTGCTAGATCGAATCCCTAGGCTGACAAGGTAAATTCTGAACAAGGCAGTTAACCCACTGTTCCTAGGCTGTCATTGTAAATAAGAATGTGTTCTTGACTTACTTGCCTAGTTAAATAAAGGTACAATAAATAATTAACCCATGTCAGCTAACATTTTTTAGATTGGTAAGTGAGTCTAGTGGCCAGCTATCTAAACTTGTAGTAATCAAGGTTAATCAGTGTCACTCATATCATATTAAAAACTGAAAACATTTGTCTCCATCCTACAACAAAATGTGTAGAATTGCAGGAAATTAGCTGTAAAACGTATATTTTTCCTCTCCGCCTCATCGAAAAATGTGTAGAATTGCACAAAATCTGCAGTCCGTCCTGTCTCCCTGTAGCGCTGTCTTAGGTGTCTCACAGTACGGACATTGCAATGTATTGCCCTGTCCGCATGCCTCCTTGCAGCATTCCTAAGGCACGTTCACACAGATGAGCAGGGACCCTGGGCATCTTTCTTTGGGTGTTTTTCAGAGTCAGTAGAAAGGCCTCTCTAGTGTCCGGAGTTTTCATAACTGTGACCTTAATTGCCTACCTTCTGTAAGCTGTTAGTGTCTTAACGACTGTTCCACAGGTGCATGTTAATTATTTATGGTTCATTGAACAAGCATGGGACACAGTGTTTAAACCCTTTATAATGAAGCTCTGTGAAGTTATTTGGATTTTTCCAAATTATCTTTGAAAGACCAGGGTCCTGAAAAAGAGACATTTCTTTTTTTTTCTGAGTTTATATTTGAAAGTGGTATCATCTTATCCTTTGAGGCTTTATGTGTTCTTACACTATGATTTTGAACATTCAAAGCAACTGGGAAACGTCCATGGAAGGCATCGTCACCTTAGCTTGCTATATAACTTCTGAGTTATGGGAAGCACGAGCATCACCACCAATCAGCCTACACCACTGCTCACACACCTGTTGTTACTATGACAACTAGCATAGCCATGTCAGCAAATGACTGCTGTCTGAACACACACACACACACATCTGATTTGGTAACTTGTAACTTACCTGTCTAGACAGTCAGTATTCCAAAAACAAAACTGATTTGAGCATTAAGGCCTGCAGTGTAAACTAGGCTTAAGAGCTTTCCACACCTGGATTGTGCAACATTTCCCAATTTTTCAAGCTGTCAAACTGGTTGTTGATCATTGCTAGACAACAGACATGTAGATTTAAGTCATAACTGTAACTCAGCCACTCAGGAACATTCACTGATTTCTTGTTAAACAACTCCAGTGTAGATTTGGGCTTGTGTTTTAGGTTATTGTCCTGAAAGATTAATTAATCTCCCAGTGTCTGGTTGAAAGCAGACAACCATGTTTTCTTCTAGGATTTTGCCTGTGCTTACCTCCATTCGGTTTCTTTTTTTTTTATCCTGGAAAACTCCCTAGTTCTTACGATTACAAGCACCACTATGCTTGAAAATATGGAGTGGTACTCAGTAATGTTTCTATTCAGGACAAAAAGTTAATTGTGTTGCCACATTTCAGTAGTATTACTTTAGTTTCTTGTTGAAAACATGTTTTGGAATATTTATATTTTCCACAGGCTTTCTCCTTTTCACTGTCACTTACGTTAGTATTGTGGAGTAACTACAACATTGTTGATCTATCCTCAGTGTTCTATCACAGCCATTAAACTTGAACTTTTTTCAAGTCAACATTGGCCTCATGGTGAAATCCCTGAGCGGTTTCCTTCCTCTCTGGCAACTGAGTTAGGAAGGACACCTGTGTCTTTGTAGTGACACACCATCCAAAGTGTTATTAATAACTTCACTATGCTCAAAGGGTAACTCAATGTCTGCTTTTATTTAATCAATTTTAAATTCAGGCTGTAACATAATGTGGAAAAAGTCAAGGGGTGTGAATACTTTGAAGGCACTGTACAAGACCATTATTCATGTTTTGCACAGCAGGCACATGATTGAACTTTACAGCCATACCCTGGTTGGCTTTAGAATTACCCCAAATGAACTTGTCAGTGTAATTACAGCCTTTGAGTCAAGACTCCCATGCATATTCAATAAGATTTCCTTGAAATGTTTTATTAGACTTACATCGGTCATTGACTGAAATGTGCGGTTCCTCATTTGACCTTCTCTTAAAGATCAGGCATCAAATATGCCAATATCCACATTTAAGATAATGTGATTACTGTGGCTGCGTTTAGACAGTCCAATTTATTACCACGGTTGTATTTTTTGTTGATGGATTTACAGGTACATTACCTATTTCAATTTATGTTTATAAAATATGTACCTGTCGGCTGACTCAAATTGTTTTCAATATTATTTCCCAGTTAAAGGGTTCTCTTTTCATGGCTTGCTCAAAATTAGCTTTCCAAAAATTATTTATAATGAGATCAGTTTCAGGAGCACAGATGGTTTGGTAGTTGGGTTTCCCAAGGGATGCCATAGGCCGGCATAACTAAATATTTGGAGTACGGGCATGCCCTTTTGATTTCCAGTTACATTGTTGCGAGCAATAACAGGCAGCCCAATTCTGATTTGACAGATCAGATGGGAAAGATCTGATGTGATTGGTCAAAAGACCAGTTAATGGAAAATAGATCAGAACGTGTAAACACTGCCTTGTGTACAAAGCTTATAAAAAGAGACAGTATGTAACTAACATAACGATGAAATGGCAAATTGAGAAACGGACCATTTGAGGTCTCAAACATAAGTACTGTTCCTTTAGGTGGGGGGGGTACAAAGCCTGTGCAATAAATGTCACCCTCACATAAAGCAACCAAATTGGCAGTATGCCATGATTAACATTGTAAGTAGCGTGTAAAGCAGCTCTCCATCCTCTGAAATGTCATTAAAAATAAATCAAGTAGACAAGACCCTTTAAAACTCCATTGTAATTGGTTCAGCAAGTAAACATAACTAATCAGTAAAAAAAATAAAATTAAGACAGATTTGGATGGTAGACACATTAACACAGGGAATACTGCTGTTTATCAGTATTCTGTCACCTGTATTGATTAGATGAGATATACTGGGTTGATGATCATAGTTCTATACTTTAGGCACAAGCGGAAGGCCAAAAAAACCAAGTTTCTCACAAATAGAGAAACCCACATGGATTCTATCCTGGGTGACTGTGCTATTTCAGTTGGCAATAACTCTGCTACATACAAAATCTTTAATTTACCGTATATGGCTTTTTTTTCTCCTGAGCATCTAACAGAGGAAAAACAAATGACAAAGTGGAAATGCTACTTGTCAGTTCATGTAAGACTTGAAATGTAAAGGAATTTAAAAACAAGCAAACTCTTACCTGTAAACAAAATAAAACACTAAATGTGGTTATCATATCACAAGAGCCTACACAAAGAGTAAAATTGTAATTGATTTTTTTTTAAATGCACTTATACCCATTATTGGGTCCACTTACCAAAACTAAAAACATTAAAATATTAGAAGTTACTTTAGAAGGCTGTTTCCCCACTAGGGTTGTGTGTAGAATAGCTTGGTTGAAACGGTCCCATGGCTGCGAGTCCATTTTGGTCCACAGGGTGTCACCCTTTGTCCCCCTCAGTTGCCATGGGAATGGGGATTGTGGACAGCCCAGGGTTGCACCACGCCTTGACCAAACACAGTGTAGAAAACTGCTCCAAACAGGTTGATCCCAGCAGAGATGTAGAACACCGTCTGCCACTCCTCTATAGTGTTCTACAATAGGAAGCAGAGCCATCTGTGAGACCAATAAAGTAGGTTGAAGTTGCCCCCATCTATACACTGGTTTAAGGTCAGTACTGCCTTGTTTCTCCCAAATACTAGTTAAGGCTAAGCTGATCCTAGATGTGGCAACTTTTACCCACATCCTGAGCCCAACACACACCCTACACGTCCAACAATCATGAGTTTTGTGACACTGTGCTTTCATTGTCTGAAAGATATGTTGAAACCAGATGTGATTCTTACATTTTTGGTCAAGGCTCTTGCTATGACTGGTCCCACCATACCAGGTATTGTGGCAAAGGAGTTGGTGATTCCCAACAAAATTCCAGCATAACTAAAAAGGGAAAAGGAACATTCACACTAGACAATTATACATCTCACAAGACAAGTTGGTTACTTCTGTTTTCCTATGCCATTTAAGTAAATGTCTGGTAATTTCTCTTGCTTAAAATTAAGCACTACCATAGCAACAGTATCAATAGTGATGACCAGTCTTACGATGGAGCGATGTCGAGATGGTTGATGTTGAACCCAGAGGCAACGATTCCTCCCAGGGAGGAAGAGATGGAAAGGAAGGCTACTGCCAGGATGTAGTTACAGCCTGTATACCCAGCAGCCACAATGAACACTGCCGGCCCAATCATACCTACATACACAGACCCAATATGGTAAATATGGTCATTTGATTTATCCAAATGTAGAGGTAAAGTGAGATACAGCTAAAAGACAGACCATGTAGGTGTTTGATTGGCAGATTGTGAGCAGAGATGGGTCTTGTGTAAGCATGACTGCATGTGTGTGTTACGATGATGCTGCTCCTCACCTACGAGACTGAAGGCCTTCCTGACAACCACAGTCCGGTAGAAGCAGTTCTCCCTCAGGTAGTCAGCCAGCTGGCCGCCCAGCACGGCCAGCAGCCCACAGCCAATGTAGGGCAGAGCCGACAGGGCACCGTTCTAATATGGGAAAACACTGGGTTAATAACAAGAGTCTGTGGGTGTGTATAAACTCAGAACTAGTGTATAAACTCACCTCTTTGATGCTGAAGCCCAATACATCACTCATGTATGTGGGCAGCAAAGTGAGTAGCGTGTAGAATGTCCAGTTGTAGGAGAAGTGAGCCACTACTATGGCCCACAGCGGCATGGATGTCAAGATGGACCCCCAGGGGATGTGGTCACCCGACAAAGTGAGCTGAACAAGAGAACAAAAGACTGCCATCTTAAAATACCACTTGACTTGCATGTGAAATATTACTGTTCTCAGGCTTATTTGAGGGTGGCTGAGAAAAGCGCTTTGTGGATGTTTAAAAACAAAAAAGGGAGAGTGTTTCTAGTCAATGTCTGTAAGTAGAATATAATTTAAAGTTATGAGTGCAGTAAAAGGTATTCCTCCTGTTGAATGTTACACCAAATAGTTTGACATTTTACACTGTAACAATTACTTTTTTATTTTCTTCTCAGATGTACTATACATAACTTCACTGTATTCTACATTTATGAACTAAATCCTCACGAGCCTGACAAAACCAGTCTGCCATTTGATCAAGAGATTGGGCCTTAGATAAAGTTCAGACACTACAATTCCCAGCTGCCTTTGCAACGTACCTCCTTATTCAGGGAGGAAGTGATGTAGAGTCGCTCCTGTTCTGTGATCCGCGGGTGTGTGCTGGGAGTGTTACTGACAAGGAGCGCCCACAGGATGAACCACACAATTCCCACAATACCTAAACACAGTCAAATAATGCACAAACTAAGTTGCTATGGATAAGAGTGTCTGATAACTAAAATATACATTTCTTTTTTAAAAACAAGCATTGCTTGTGACATGGACTTAAATTTCCCCCACTCAAATCTTCCACTGTTTTTCCCCTTCATGTTCCGTGAAAACATATTGTATAAACAAGGAAACAGTGTCTGTATTCATTGCATGTGTAAGCATGAAAACATACAAAACTGTCTCTCTGCACAAAGCTGACACTACGGAAAACCCTCTGCTAGCCTTACCAAAGATATAGAAGACCCAGGTCCAATCAAGGTAGAAGCAGATCTGAGCAGACAGGGGAAGGGCAACCACTGTACCCAGCTGAGCACCTGGAGAGGGGAGTTTTTTTTATTAAACTGCTTTGTGGAGAAGAAAACAAATATATTTTTTAAAATCACCTACATTTAGGAAAAGTATAAGCCACACATGCAAACATGAATGAGTTCCCAGAGTATGAAAGGGTGTGTGTGCAGGGTGGGATAAGAGTGAGCATTACCAGTGTAAGCGATGGTGAGCAATCGGCTCCTCTCCATTGGCGGGGCCCAAAATGCCCACATGGCATGCATGGCTGGAAACGTCACTCCCTGTTGAGAAATACAAAAATATCCCTGGATTACAGACTCGGTACACACTGAGAAGTAATCAGGTAAACATTATGAGCAAAATAAATCCCCCCCCCAAGAAAGTGGGTTGAGGTCATACAGATGCTAAAGTGTGAGTTCTCATGAGTACTCGACAGAGCTTATAGCTATCTTGCATGTACACACACTACCTCTCCAATACCCTCCAGCACTCTGACAGCGATAAGGTAGCCTGCACCCAGGTCTGCAGCCACGGGGGTGAGGAGGGTGAAAACCACAGTTCCCAGGATTCCTAGGCCCAGTAGCCATTTGGCCCCATACTTGCGTGCCAGGTAGCCCCCTGGGATCTGAGTCAGGATGTAGCCGTAGAAGAAGGAGCCCAGGATCCAGCCTTGGGTCTCAGAGTCCCAGTCATACACACTGGCCTGCCAGACACACAAAGACACAGATAATGCTTTCTGTCTGGCCAGAGCAAACAGGCCAGTCAACACAGGTGTTGTTGCTAATCATGTGGTGTCGTGATTAAGTGATACAGTCAGTCGCAGTGTGGTTGTATATGGGGCGAGCAGGGCTGGGCTGGTGGTAGTCGCAGTGTGGTTGTATATGGGGCGAGCAGGGCTGGGCTGGTGGTAGTCGCAGTGTGGTTGTATATGGGGCGAGCAGGGCTGGGCTGGTGGTAGTCGCAGTGTGGTTGTATATGGGGCGAGCAGTGCTGGGCTGGTGGTAGTCGCAATGTGGTTGTATATGGGGCGAGCAGGGCTGGGCTGGTGGTAGTCGCAGTGTGGTTGTATATGGGGCGAGCAGGGCTGGGCTGGTGGTAGTCGCAGTGTGGTTGTATATGGGGCGAGCAGGGCTGGGCTGGTGGTAGTCGCAGTGTGGTTGTATATGGGGCGAGCAGGGCTGGGCTGGTGGTAGTCGCAGTGTGGTTGTATATGGGGCGAGCAGGGCTGGGCTGGTGGTAGTCGCAGTGTGGTTGTATATGGGGCGAGCAGGGCTGGGCTGGTGGTACTCGCAGTGTGGTTGTATATGGGGCGAGCAGGGCTGGGCTGGTGGTACTCGCAGTGTGGTTGTATATGGGGCGAGCAGGGCTGGGCTGGTGGTACTCGCAGTGTGGTTGTATATGGGGCGAGCAGGGCTGGGCTGGTGGTACTCGCAGTGTGGTTGTATATGGGGCGAGCAGGGCTGGGCTGGTGGTACTCGCAGTGTGGTTGTATATGGGGCGAGCAGGGCTGGGCTGGTGGTACTCGCAGTGTGGTTGTATATGGGGCGAGCTGGGCTGGGCTGGTGGTACTCGCAGTGTGGTTGTATATGGGGCGAGCTGGGCTGGGCTGGTGGTACTCGCAGTGTGGTTGTATATGGGGCGAGCTGGGCTGGGCTGGTGGTACTCGCAGTGTGGTTGTATATGGGGCGAGCAGGGCTGGGCTGGTGGTACTCGCAGTGTGGTTGTATATGGGGCGAGCAGGGCTGGGCTGGTGGTACTCACAGTGTGGTTGTATATGGGGCGAGCAGGGCTGGGGTGTGCAGGACATACTGATTTGCTGGTGTTGCCGCTGGCGTCTGTGTTGTTAAGCATGTCCACCATGGCAACGCTAAGGTTGACCCTAAGGGCATAGGCCACAAAGAAACCATAACAGGAGAGCAGGGACAGACCGTACCTCGAAGAGCAGCACGCAGGGGCTGAGAGAGAGGGGAGACCACAGAGAAAACAGAGAGTTGTGAGGTGCTAGAATTCATTGGATCAGGCACAGTGCAATATCACAGGATAATACATTATTTTGAGAATGCTAAATGTCTTTTGTCCTTCACAATATTCAACAACGAGGAAGGGTTTATAAAATAATCCCCTTAACATGCCTATGGTCGGAACATGGTAAGACATGCCTCATTAAAATGCAAAACAATACAAATAAAAACAAGTCGAGGTTAAGGAATTACGTTTCTGGATAAATTGTATGTAAAATGTTGACTGCCTCCACAGATTGCAAGGAGGGTGATGTTGCAAAGCGCAACAGGCACGGTCCTTTCTCTCCTATCGGAATGAACAATGCCTCTAGTATGTCACAGAAGCAAGCCTTTAGACATGAATAATTACCCTACATTATATTTGCAAAATATGACTGGCGTTTAGCACACACACAACCAAAGGTATGTGGACACCTGCTCGTCAAACATCTCCTTCCAAATCATGGGCATTAATATGGTCCCCCCTTTGCTGCTATAACAGCCTCCACTCTTCTGGGAAGGCTTTCCACTAGATGTTGGAACATTGCTGCGGGGACTTGCTTCCATTCAGCCACAAGAGCATTAGGGAGGCGATTAGGTCTGGCTCGCAGTCGGAGTTCCAATTCATCTCAAAAGGTGTTTGATGGGATTGAGGTCAGGGCTGTGCCGGCCAGTCAAGTTCTTCCACACTGATCTCGACAAATCATTTGTTTTGACCTCGCTTTGTGCACGCGGGCAATATCATGCTGAAACAGGAAATGTCCTTCCCCAAACTGTTGTTGCCACAAAGTTGGAAGCCAAGAATCATCAAGAATGTAATTGTATGCTGTAGCATTAAGATTTCCCTTCCCTGGAAATAAGGGGCCTAGCCTGAACCATGAAAAACAGCCCAGACCATTATTCCTCTTCCAAACTTTACAGTTAGCACTAAGCGGTCGGGCAGGTAACGTTAGCCTGGTATCCCAAAAAATGGCTCCCGAGTCCAATGGCAGCGCTTGGCATTACGCATGGTGATCTTAGGAATGTGGGCAGCTGCTCGGCTATGGAAACTCATGAAGCTCCCAGTGAACAGTTCTTGTGCTGACGTTGCTTCCAAAGGCAGTTTGGAACTCCGTAGTAAGTGTTGCAAGCGAGGACAGACGATTTTTACACAACACATGCTTCTGTGAATTTGACAAACTGACTTGTTGGAAAGGTGGCATCCTATGACAGTGCCATGTTGAATGTCACTGACCTCTACAGTAAGGCCATTCTAATGCTAATGGTTGTCTATGGATATTGCATGGCTGTCAGCAACAGGTGTGGATGAAATAGCCAAATTCACTCATTTGAAGCGTTGTCCACATACTTTGTATATATACAGTACCAGTCAAAAGTTTGGACACACCTACTCATTCAAGGGTTTTTCTTTATTTTGACTATTTCCAACATTGAAGAATAATAGTGAAGACATCAAAACTATGAAATAACACATATGGAATCATGTAGTAACCAAAGTGTTAAACAAAGATTTGTTTAACAAAAGTGTTAAGCTTCATGAGGAATGCTTTTCCAACAGTCTTGAAGGAGTTCACACATATGCTGAACACTTGTTGGCTCCTTTTCCTTCACTCTGCGGTCCAACTCATCCCAAACCATCTCAATTGGGTTGAGGTCAAAATTATTGTGGAGGAGAGGTCATCTGATGCAACACTGCATCACTCTCCTTCTTGGTCAAATAGCTCTTACACAGCCTGGATGTGTTGGGTCATTGTCCTGTGGGAAAACAAATGATAGTCCCACTAAGCCCAAACCAGATGGGATGGCGTATCGCTGCAGAATACTGTGGTAGCCATGCTGGTTAAGTGTGCCTTGAATTCTAAATAAATCACCAACAGTGTCACCAGCAAAGCACCCTCACACCTCCATGCTTCACGGTGGGAACCACATATGCGGAGGTCATCCATTCACCTACTCTGCATCTCACTAAGACACAGCAGTTGGAACCAAAAATCTCAAATTAGGACTCATCAGACCAAAGGACAGAATTCCACCAGTCTAATATCCATTGCTTGTGTTTCTTGGCCCAAGCAAGTCTCTACTTATGTCCTTTAGTAGTGGATTCTTTGCAGCAATTTGACCATGAAGGCATGATTCACACAGTCTCCTCTGAACAGTTGATGTTGAGATGTGTCTTTTACTTGATCTCTGTGAGTCAGACTCATATCAAACATCTCCAATCGAAAATCAAATCAAGAGTCGGCTTTCTATTCCGCAACAAAGCCTCCTTCACTCAAGCCGCCAAGCTTACCCTAGTAAAACTGACTATCCTACCGATCCTCGACTTCGGCGATGTCATCTACAAAATGGCTTCCAACACTCTACTCAGCAAACTGGATGCAGTCTATCACAGTGCCATCCGTTTTGTCACTAAAGCACCTTATACCACCCACCACTGCGACTTGTATGCTCTAGTCGGCTGGCCCTCGCTACATATTCGTCGCCAGACCCACTGGCTCCAGGTCATCTACAAGTCTATGCTAGGTAAAGCTCCGCCTTATCTCAGCTCACTGGTCACGATGGCAACACCCATCCGTAGCACGCGCTCCAGCAGGTGTATCTCACTGATCATCCCTAAAGCCAACACCTCATTTGGCCGCCTTTCGTTCCAGTACTCTGCTGCCTGTGACTGGAACGAATTGCAAAAATCGCTGAAGTTGGAGACTTTTATCTCCCTCACCAACTTCAAACATCAGCTATCTGAGCAGCTAACCGATCGCTGCAGCTGTACATAGTCTATTGGTAAATAGCCCACCCTTTTCACCTACCTCATCCCCATACTGTTTTTATTTATTTACTTTTCTGCTCTTCTGCACACCAATATCTCTACCTGTACATGACCATCTGATCTTTTATCACTCCAGTGTTAATCTGCAAAATTGTAATTATTTGCCTACCTCCTCATGCCTTTTGCACACATTGTATATAGACCCCCCCTTTGTTTTCTACTGTGTTATTGACTTGTTAATTGTTTACTCCATGTGTAACTCTTTGTTGTATGCTCACACTGCTATGCTTTATCTTGGCCAGGTCGCAGTTGCAAATGAGAACTTGTTCTCAACTAGCCTACCTGGTTAAATAAAGGTGAAATAAAAATTTTTAAAAAATAAATTTATTTGGGCTGCAATTAACTCTAATGAACTTATCCTCTGCAGCAGAGGTAACTCTGGGTCTTCCTTTCCTGTGGGGGTCCTCATGAGCCAGATTCATCATAGCGCTTGATGGTTGTTGCTACTGCACTTGAAGAAACTTGAAGGTCTTAATTTTCACGATTGATTGACCTTCATGTCTTAAAGTAATGATGGACTGTCACTTCGGTTTGCTTATTTGAGCTGTTCTTGACATAATATGGACTTGGTCTTTTGCCAAATAGCTACCTTCTGTATACCACCCCTACCTTCTCACAACACTACTGATTGGCTCAAACGCATTAAGGAAAGAAATCCCACAAATTAACAAGGCACATGAAGCTGGTTGAGAGAATGCCATGTGCGTGCAGAGCTGTCACCAAGGCAAAGGGTGGCTATTTCAAGAATATCAAATATTTCTGGTTACTACATGATTCCATATGTGTTATTTCATAGTTTATGTCTTCACTTTTATTCTACAATGTAGAAAATAGTACAAATAAAGAAAAACCATTGAATGAGTGGGTGTGTCCAAACCTTTGACTGGTACTGTATATGTAATTAAAAGTCTCATTAAAGTTTGGCTACATTTTCAGGCGCCTCACTCATGTCAGCATAGGACATGACAGGATGTAGCCAAAGGCTATCACCGACACTTCAACATGTAGGCTAATATTTATGTACATTTGCATGCCACTTGTGTTTTTCTTAAGAGAATAAAGCTACTGTTTTTTGGTTGTCAAATACATGTAATTTGCTATTTTGCTTAATTGGGAACCTCTTGAAGGCCAAATGGCCTTGCCCCTAAAATCACAAAATCCAGGCCTGGACCTCAGACCCCCTTTGTGATCCACTGCAACACATTGTTTTCAGAGGAAACACTGTTCTACAGCATATCTCTGTTTTTTGTACCATTAACTACAGCTGAGAGCAGTTTATGAGACTGAAGATCGCCATGATTCAACAATAACATACTTTTCATTCCCAAAGCATTCCTTCCAGAACAGAAGCGCGTTTTATGCAGCCTGACAACTATTCCTCTCATGACCACCATTCAAATTCGATGTCTGTGGGAATGAAATGGTGTCTGTCTACTCTTTACCATGGAGTATATAAACCTGGAACCTGAAGGCAATATAAGACATGGAACTCAAGGTGAAGGGGATGGCTCACTGTTCATTTAAAATGGTTAGGCCTATAGGCTACTTCTGACAGTTGAGGCGCCAGCAGGTTTAGAATAAATATTTGACAGATGAATATGGTCATATTGGGAAATAGTGCATAGGAAACAAATGCTTGGTAAACCAGTTTTTTTTTTAAATGCCAGTTTTAAAATAAACCTGCAACAGTTGTAAATGACACTTGTTCGACAACCCGTGACACAAGCAATAAACTGCTGGCAAGAAGAAAACGCAAATCACGAGACCGTGGAGAAATATTAAAACAGTGGCACTGACTACACAGAGAAGGTAGGGTGGTTGGTTAGCTAAAAAGGTGAGACATTCAACTGCTGTTCACATGGTAGACTGCTTGTAGGCCCCACTCTTGTTCGGAAAACACTGGATTATCCTTACTTCTCCCACCACTACCACTCTCCCCACTCCAAATTATATCAACACAAAAAACAGGGCAACTTCCAGACAGTTACATAGGCCTAACAGGCTGACTATGCCTAAATTCTTACCTGACAGGACAGCAGACATCCATTTCCGTAACACACTTGAGTGCATTCCCATATGCTATTTAGCGTAGCTCACGAACTCAATATGCTTAACCAATATTGATCTGTCCAGAAGAAAAACGTTATGGCCTTTTAGCAGATTGAAAAATTGGATGTGTTGATTCCTGCTTGCTGGCTTCAATTTGCTACAGGAGAAGCGCATCCCCAGTAGACTAATCGACCTTATGTATACATAACCTAAGTCGATTCCTGGGCCTAAGGAGAGGTGGAGTCATATATCACCCCCCCATCACTAGCGCTTAAGAACAGTTTAAAACAGACACCAGTTAGAGAGCCCTGAAGGAACATCTGTCTCGCAGGGGAATGTCCCACTATTAGTCCAAGGGCCATCTCATAATTGCAGAAAGGAACTCATGCACCGAGTAGGGTCTACCTAGGGCTGGGCGATATGGCCTACAACTTGTTGGGGAGGCAGGTAGCTGGGCTATACGGCCTACAACATTTGGTGGTTAGAGCTTTAGTATTATTTTAATTTTTTACAGTATTTAATGTTTTTGAATAATAAAAGTTCTCAATTTTCTTCATGAGTAGTGCGTTACCCTAGGGTGGCAACACATACATTCTAAGTGATTTCAATGGGCCTTTCTCCATTGTGATTGTTTTCTACTGTTCAATTCAACTTCAACCACAATCATGTCAGCATTTTCAAACTTCTACATTTCTTGCACTCATTTCCACACTGCAACGTAGGGCTGCACGATATGGGCAAACAATCTAGACCTTATTTTTAACCAAAATGCTGCAACTGCGATTTAACTTGCAAATTAGAGTAGACACTTTGGTGAACTGTTGAAATCGTGGAAATAGAATGATTGTTCTAATTCTATAGTTAGAATATAATAGTGAGCAATTTGAATTCAGTGTTGTTTGCCAGGGAGGAGTTATTGTGACAGGGTAGGAACGCGCTCACCGGCCAAGCACACGTACTGTCGTGGATGCAAGGTCCGAACACTTCTGACACCAATGTAATTAAACAGGCAGGGAGCAAGTCTTGAACCCTCGACCTTCTAGCCCGAGGTCCGGCGGTCCATGCTCGTGCGGCAGGGTCGATTTCCACGCTTATAAACCCAGGGTCGGTACGCCTGCTACGTTAGGTTCCCATACACTATCTTATGTCGATCCACCCACTTACTCTGCAACGCACACTTCCATACACACTCCACGTATGCAGTTACCCATACCTGGTTCTGGGTCACGGGACAACACATTTTTGATTGGTGGCCCCACCATTTCAATAATACATGTCACCAACAGCAAATGGACATGCATGGGCTGATCAAACAAGTAGCTAAAAACGATGGTTTACCGTAAATCATACAGTCGAACCAAAACATTCTTTATGAACAGTTCTCTCGTATTACCTGTGTAAATACTTTTTTAAAGTGCCCTGGGGGTAAGGAATGTTTTGGGATTTTTAAGTCTCTTAGCGGAGCACCTGATTAAATGTTTGGTTCAAGCTGGGCTGAAGCGCGTTTAGGGTACGCTTTCTTTCCGTCACCTGATTCGCGTAAACAAAGAAAAGGGTGAGGCAGTATGCAAGCAGCAGAGGCATTAGTTTGCTACTGTAACTAGCTAGTTACGCAGATCATTTATCCGAATGTTTCGAAATTAACTAATAAGTTAGGCATTTTTAGTAGGCATTTTTTCTGTATCCTATGTCAATATAAGTACTCCAATTGTAAATAGGCAGGTGTTTCAGCTGGCACTCACCTCTTTCGACTTTATCATCTTGTCGACTGAGCAACAACGGTTGTTCTTGGTCATCGGTCTCCGTGTCCGATATATATCGGTCCATTGCACATCAGAGTTCAATGTTTTGAGTTGCCATACCTGCAGTTAGAATTTAATGAACTGAGCTAGCTATATGAACGATTGAATCACGAGAACTGTGAACGGAAGTTTGGAAAGGAACCGGTGTGAGGTCCATTTCTTCTTCTTTGGTGGGGTTTTGCGGCGGACTACATCCTCCAATAGTGTATTGCCGCCATCTATTGGGTGGGGTGAAAACTAAGCAGCGTTAACAAAAAAAGGGGGGAAGCTTGAAAAACATAATATTTTATTTAACTAGGGAAGTCAGTTAAGAACAAATTCTTATTTACAATGACTATCTACATCAGCCAAACCTGGAAGTTGCTGGGCCACTGCCTGTATTCGAACCAGGGTAGTGACAACTCAAGCACTGAGATGCAGTGCCTTTGACCACTGCACCACTCAGGAGCCCCTATAAAACATAAACAAAACACTTACACAAAACATACTCAGTCTTACTCAGCCCCCGTCCCCGCAGGAGGCCTTTTGCCTTTTGGTAGGCCGTCATTGTAAATACGAATTTATTCTTAACTGACTTGCCTAGTTAAATAATGCTTCAATAAAAATGTAATAAATGGTGCCCGAGAGGGGGGAACATCTTCAGAAAGTATTCCCTGCAATGTCTCAGCTATGAATGCCTGGAGATCCAAAAACCCTTTACCGCATTTACAATGATATCAATTTTTTTTCTTCTTGTTAGTTTGGCCACTACAATTTAGCACCTGCGCAATAAACGCAACAAAATCCACCATCTTCACAATCATTGTTTCAGGATCCTGAAACTGATGATTGACATTCTCTGCGGGGCATCCACTGCCATATCTTCCTCATCTCCATTTTTTGCAGGCCATGTAATAATTTGGCCATGTACAAAATGTAATTGAATGGGAATTTCACGATCTGACATGATGGTTGCTTCCTGGGCTTTACATTGGAGTTTAGCAATTTTCTTTTCATGGTTCTAGTTCGATAAAATGGCACCGATGGAGAAGGGCAACATCTTACGAGTTCCAACCTAACTTTGCTATATAGTGACTTTTATCCTTTTTATCTGAACGTTTTTTGTACAGAAAGTTCATACTATTATCACATATGACCGCCAAGCACTTCTGGACATCAGATCGACAGTTACTAACCTTGATTTCAAATACGACTTCTACTCCGACTCAGCTGTTCCACTGTTCAAACCGGACCTTATTCCTTTGTTCCATGGGCTACCACAATACTGCAGGCATAGACGTGGGTGACAAGGTGGAGTCCTGGTGAAATTGAGGCGAAGAGAAAACAGAACGGTGCTCCCCTCCGTTCTATTGGCAAATGTCCAGTCACTCGAGAAGGACATGGATGAGCTTCGTTCGAGAGTCTCCCATCAGAGAGACTTGAAAAGCTGCAATACCTTGCTTTTTTATTTTGTGTGTCATCTGTCAAATGTCTGCTAAGCCCACATGCTCACACGCTCTATACACTGAGGGTACAAACAATTAGGAACACATGCTCTTTCCATGACAGACTGACCAGGTAAAATCTATGATCCCCTGTTGATGATTTTCACAACTCACAAGCATGCTTGGTGCTTATACTGATGTTTAGGTTACTAATATGTTCTTAATTGACCATACATCTTGGTGGTTTGGGTATTTGTATTTGTTTTGTCATCATAAAAATATGCTTTTACTGTGTTTCATAGTCGTAACAAAGGCAATACACAAATGAAATAGATTTTACACAGTAACATAAAGTAATGAAAGTGTTATTGTTCTTTCAAATATTTACATTTCATATTCTAATGCTATCTTCATAAGACTGGCGGCTACTCTAACCCACTTTTATTCTACCCACAGAAATGCATACAAGGCCCTCCCTCGTCCTCCCTTCGGAAAATATGACCTTGACTCCATTCACCTGCTTCCTGTTTACAAACAAAAACTCAAACAGGAAGTACCAGTGGTTCGCTCAATACGAAGTGGTCGGACGAAGCAGACACGAGGCTACAAGACTGTTTTGCTAGGACAGACTGGGATATATTCTGGGATTCATCTGATAGCATTGAGTAGTTTACCACAATAGTCATGGGCTTTATCAATAAGTGCATAGACGATGTCGTACCACAATGACTATAAGAACGTATCCAAACCAAAAATCATGGATTACAGGCATTATCCGCTCTGAGCTAAAGACTAGAGCTACCACTTACAAGAAACGGGCCACGGATGAATACAAAAAAGCCAGCCTCTGATGAGACATCAAACATGCAAAAGGACAATATAGTGACAGGGCTTGCAGACAATAACAGATTACAAAGGGAAACCCAGCGATAAAGAACTCTCAAACGAGCTAAATGCCTTTTATGCTCGCTTCAAGGAATAGAACATTTCGCCTTGTGTGAAGGCCCCTGTTTTTTAGATGACTGTGTGATCTTGCCCTCTGTGGCCGTTGTGAGAAAAACAGGTTAACAATCACAAGGCCTCTGGGCCAGACGGAATGACAGGGCACGTTCTCAAAGCATGCGCAGACCAGCTGGCAAGTGTCTTCACAGACATTTTAAATATCTCCCAGTCTGTGATCCCAACATCTTTTAAGACGGCCACCATTATCCCTGTTCCAAAGAGCTCCAAGGTAACCGGCCCAAATGACCATCGCCCTGTAGCACTCACATCTGTAATTATGAAGTGCTTTGAAATGTTGGTCATGACATACATCAACACCATTATCCCAGACACACTAGACCCACTCCAATTCGCATACCGCCCCAACAGATCCACAGATGACACAATCTCAGTTGCACTTCACACTTCCCACTCCCACCTGGACAAGAGGGGAAATAACCACACTAAATGATCAAAAGTATGTAGACACCTGCTAGTCAAATCAAATCAAATCAAATGTATTTATATAGCCCTTCGTACATCAGCTGATATCTCAAAGTGCTGTACAGAAACCCAGCCTAAAACCCCAAACAGCAAGCAATGCAGGTGTAGAAGCACGGTTAACATCTCATTCCAAAATCATGGGCATTAATATAGAGTTAGTCCCCCCCTTTGCGGCTATAACAGCCTCCATACTTCTGCGAAGGGTTTTCACTAGATGTTGGAACATTGCTGCGGGGACTTGCTTCCATTCAGCCACAAGAACATTAGCGAGGTCGGGCACTGATGTTGGGCGATTAGGCAATTAGGCCTGGCTCGCAGTCGGTATTCCAATTCCCAAAGGTGTTCGATGGTGTTGAGGTCAGGGCTCTGTACAGGCCAGTCAAGTTCATACACACCGATCTCGACAAACCATTTCAGTATGGCCCTCGCTTTTGCTTCCGAGTGGCGCAGCGGTCTAAGGCACTGCATCGCAGTGCTTGAGGCTTCACTACAGACCCGGGTTCGATCCCAGGCTGTGTCACAGCTGGCTGTGACTGGAAGACCCATGAGGCGGCGTACAATTGGCCAAGCGTCGTCCGGGTCCTTGTCCCATCGCACTCTAGAGACTCCTGAGGCAGGGCATATTCACGCTGACACGGTCGCCAGATGTACGGTGTTTCCTCCGTTGGTGCGGCTGAATTCTGGGTTAAGTAGGCATTGTGTCAAGAAGCAGTGCGGCTTGTCTGGGTTTATGTTTATGTTTTATGTCTTGCGGGCTGGATTTTTCTGAGGTCTTGGCTGATTTCTTTTGATTTTCCCATGATGTCAAGCAAAGAGGCACTGAGTTCGAAGGTAAGCCTTGAAATACATCCACAAGTATACCTCCAATTGACTCAAATGTCGTCAATTAGCCTATCAGAAGAGTCTAAAGCCATGACATAATTGTCTGGAATTTTCCAAGCTGCTTGAAGTCACAGTCAACTTAGTGTATGTAAACTTCTGACCAACTGGAATTGTGATACTGTGAATTATGTGTAAAATACTCTCTGGAAACAATTGTTGGGAAAATTACTTGTGTCATACACAAAGTAGATGTCCTAACCGACTTTCCAAAACTATAGTTTGTTAACAAGAAATTTGTGGATTGGTGGAAGAACGAGTTTTAATGACTCCAACTTAAGTGTATGTAAAAGTCATTAAAACTCGTTTTTCAACCACTCCACAAATTTTCCAGAAAATGATGTCATGGCTTTTCCAAATTCAACTGTACACACACACACCACAATAGACACTCCCACACATTCACATACACTACATATGCACACGCACACACACACACACACACACACACACACACACACACACACACACACACACACACACACACACACACACACACACACACACACACACACACACACACACACACACACACGCGCATGAAAGCAAACACATACAAAAAATGCATAAGTATTCAGACCCTTTGCTATGAGACTCAAAATTGAGCTCAGGTGCGTCCTGTTCCCTTTGATCATCCTTGGGATGTTTCTACAGCTTGATTGGAGTCCACTTATGGTAAATTAAATTGATTGGACATGATTTGGAAAGGCACATACAGTCGGGAGAACAAGTATTTGATTCACTGCCGATTTTGCAGGTTTTCCTACTTGCAAAGCAAGTCTGTAATTTTTATCATAGGTACACTTCAACTGTGAGAGACGGAATCTGAAAAAAAAATCCAGAAAATCACATTGTTTGATTTTTAAGTAATTAATTAGCATTTTATTGCATGACATAAGTATTTGATCACCTACCAACCAGTAAGAATTCCGGCTCTCACAGACCTGTTAGTTTTTCTTTAAGAAGCCCTCCTGTTCTCCACTCATTACCTGTATTAACTGCACCTGTTTGAACTCGTTACCTGTATAAAAGAGACCTGTCCACACACTCAATCAAACAGACTCCAACCTCTCCACAATGGCCAAGACCAGAGAGCTGTGTAAGGACATCAGGTAAAATTGTAGACCTGCACAAGGCTGGGATGGGCTACAGGACAATAGGCAAACAGCTTGGTGAGAAGGCAACAACTGTTGGCGCAATTATTAGAAAATGGAAGAAGTTCAAGATGACGGTCAATCACCCTCGGTCTGGGGATCCATGCAAGATATCACCTCGTGGGGCATCAATGATCATGAGGAAGGTGAGGGATCAGCAAAGAACTACACGGCAGAACCTGTTCAATGACCTGAAGAGAGCTGGGACCACAGTCTCAAAGAAAAGCATTAGTAACACACTACGCCGTCATGGAATAAAATCCTGCAGCGCACGTAAGGTCCCCCTGCTCAAGCCAGCGGATGTCCCGGCCCGTCTGAAGTTTGCCAATGACCATCTGGATGATCCAGAGGAGGAATGGGAGAAGGTCATGTGGTCTGATGAGACAAAAATAGTGCTTTTTGGTCTAAACTCCACTCGCCGTGTTTGGAGGAAGAAGAAGGATGAGTACAACCCCAAGAACACCATCCCAACCGTGAAGCATGGAGGTGGAAACATCATTCTTTGGGGATGCTTTTCTGCAAAGGGGACAGGAAGACTGCACCGTATTGAGGGGAGGATGGATGGGGCCATGTATCGCGAGATCTTGGCCAACAACCTCCTTCCCTCAGTAAGAGCATTGAAGATGGGTCGTGGCTGGGTCTTCCAGCATGGCAACGACCCGAAACACATAGCCAGGGCAACTAAGGAGTGGCTCCGTAAGAAGCATCTCAAGGTCCTGGAGTGGCCTAGCCAGTCTCCAGACCTGAACCCAATAGAAAATCTTTGGAGGGAGCTGAAAGTCCGTATTGCCCAGCAACAGCCCTGAAACCTGAAGGATCTGGAGAAGGTCTGTATGGAGGATTGGGCCAAAATCCCTGCTGCAGTGTGTGCAAACCTGGTCAAGAACTACAGGAAACGTATGATCTCTGTAATTGCAAACAAAGGTTTCTCTACCAAATATTAAGTTCTGCTTTTCTGATGTATCAAATACTTATGTCATGCAATAAAATGCTAATTAATTACTTACAAATCATACAATGTGATTTTCTGGATTCTTGTTTTAGATTCCGTCTCTCACAGTTGAAGTGTACCTATGATAAAAATTACAGACCTCTACATGCATTGTAAGTAGGAAAACCTGCAAAATCGGCAGTGTATCAAATACTTGTTCTCCCCACTGTACCCGTCTATGGTCCCACAGTTGACGGTGCATGTCAGAGCAAAAACCAAGCCCTGCGTTCGAAGGAAATGTCCGTAGAGCTCCGAGACAGGATTGTGTCGAGGCACAGATTTGGGGAAGGGTACCAAAACATTTCGCCAGCTTTGAAAATCAGTAGACCCCATCATTCTTAAATGGAAGAAGTTTGGAACCACCAAGACTCTTCCTAGAGCTGGCCGCCTAGCCAAACTGAGCACCTGGGGGAGAAAGGCCTTGGTCAGGGAGGTGACCAAGAACCTTAAGGTCACTCTGACAGAGCTCCAGAGTTCCTCTGTGGAGATAGGAGGATCTTTAAAAGGACAACCATCTCTGCAGCACTCCAACAATCAGGCCTTTATGGTAGAGTGGACAGACAGTAGCCACTCCTCACTCAAAGGCACATGACAGCCTGCTTGAAGTTTGCCAAAAAGCACCTAAAGACTCTCAGACCATGAGAAAGAAGATTCTCTGGTCTGATGAAACCAAGATTGAACTCTTTGGCCTCACATCTGGAAGAAAACTGGCACCATCTGTACAGTGAATCATGGTGGTGCCAGCATCATGCTGTCTGGATGTTTTTCAGCGACGCTCCCCATCCAACCTGACAGAGCTTGAGAGGATCTGCAGAAAAGAATGGGAGAAACCCCTCAAATACTGGTGTGCCAAGCTTGTAGCATCATACCCAATAAGACTTGAGGCTGTAATCACTGCCAAAGGTGCTTCAACAAAGTACTGAGTAAAAGGTCTGAATGCTTATGTACATGTCATATTTCCGTTTTTAATTTTTAATAAATTAGCAAAAAATCTAAATCTAAAAACCTGTTTTTGCTTTGTCAATATAGGGTAGTGTGTAAATTGATGAGGAAAAAATGTGAATCAATTTTCAAATAAGGCTGTAAGGTAACAAAATGTGGAAAAGTAAAGGGGCCTGAATACTTTCCGAATGCACTGTACATACGCACACACACACTTTTACACTCACCATTTGCTGCTGCTACTCTGTTCTTTATTTTACTCTTATTATCTGTTTGGATGCCTCGTCGCTTTACCCTGCTTTCATGTACATATCTACCTCAAATACTTCCTACCTCTGCACCTTGATCTGGTACTGGCACTCCCTGTATATAGCTCCATTCTTTACCCTGCCTTCATGTACATATCTACCTCAAATACTTCCTACCTCTGCACCTTGATCTGGTACTGGTACTCCCTGTATATAGCTCCATTCTTTACCCTGCCTTCATGTACATATCTACCTCAAATACTTCCTACCTCTGCACCTTGATCTGGTACTGGTACTCCCTGTATATAGCTCCATTCTTTACCCTGCCTTCATGTACATATCTACGTCAAATACTTCCTACCTCTGCACCTTGATCTGGTACTGGCACTCCCTGTATATAGCTCCATTCTTTACCCTGCCTTCATGTACATATCTACGTCAAATACTTCCTACCTCTGCACCTTGATCTGGTACTGGTACTCCCTGTATATAGCTCCATTCTTTACCCTGCCTTCATGTACATATCTACGTCAAATACTTCCTACCTCTGCACCTTGATCTGGTACTGGCACTCCCTGTATATAGCTCCATTCTTTACCCTGCCTTCATGTACATATCTATCTCAAATACTTCCTACCTCTGCACCTTGATCTGGTACTGGCACTCCCTGTATATAGCTCCATTCTTTACCCTGCCTTCATGTACATATCTATCTCAAATACTTCCTACCTCTGCACATTGATCTGGTACTGGCACTCCCTGTATATAGCTCCATTCTTTACCCTGCCTTCATGTACATATCTACGTCAAATACTTCCTACCTCTGCACCTTGATCTGGTACTGGCACTCCCTGTATATAGCTCCATTCTTGTGTATTTTATTTTAGTCCTTGTGTGTTACTATTTTATTTGCATTATTATTTTGAAACTCTGCATCATTGGGATGGGCTGGTAAACAAGCATTTCACGGTAAAGTCTACACCAGTTGTAATCCGCATGTGAGCATTTTGAACGAAGAGACATTTAGGAGCCAAATGAGCCCGCTCTTTTAACTGAACGGAGCCAAATGAGCCAGCTAACCAAAAAGACTCTGAATGACAATCACTACCATGTATCCTCACATGCTGACCACACCGCTCGCATCATGAGCGTTGCAAAATAAATGTACACATACATGTTATTCAATCATTGCACCCACACTCAGTGATGCCAATTTAGCAATTTTGTTGCTAGATTTAACAACTTTTCATAGTACCCTGGCAACTTGTTTTCAAACAGCACCTAGCAGCAAAGTTAGCTACTTTTAAAAATGTATTTGGAATTTTTAGCAACTTTTGAAAAGTGACTAAAAAGCTAAAATGAGAGAAAACCGATTTTCTCTGTCACACACTCAGTCACAACACATGTGCCTGGCTGCAAAAGTGCATTGTGAGTGACGTCAGCAACAGGCGCTCAGCTCGTGCACAGGCAGCAGCAGGCCAGCAGCAATTTGGGCAAATTGAAAATCATTGTTGGCTGACTGCAGCAGCAGTAGTACGTACGGGTTCGACCAGCAAAACCCAATTAATATAGTTGGTCACGAATGTTTGATCTTGAACAGAACTTACAACATCAATCAACATGTCTCAATCAAAATTGTACAGCCAGAAGTACAGAAAAGAGTGGGAGTCTGTACCTGAATTTAAAGGGTGGCTGAAGCCAGTAATTGGGGATGATTGTCGGGCATACTGTGCGAACTGCAGATCAGATATGCTTGCAAAAATGTATGACATCAAAAAACATTGTGCAAAGCATAAAAAATTACTCAAAACCGTACAACCCCGCAACGCAGTCTACATCACCACAGTTGGTTAAGAAAGTGGATAACTGCAAAAACGCAGAAGCTACTATGGCAATGGCCATTGCGGAGCATTGTTCGCTGCTAGCATGCCACCATTTAGGTATGGCTTGCAAAGCTGCCTTTTCAGATTCTGTGGCAGCAGCAAACTTCCAAATGCACCGCATCAAGTGCACAGAAATGATTGAGGGAGTACTGGCTCCTTATTTTCTCAAAAGGGTAATGTCAGATGTGGGGGATGAGAAGTTCAGTCTCCTTCTGGATGAGTCCACTGATGTCAGTGTCTCGTAATACCTGGGTGTGGTGATTCGGTATTGCAATGCTAAAAAATAACTGTTGTGTCCACATTTCTAGGGTTGTTTGAGTTGGAGGGGGGCGATGCCAGATCAATAGCAAAGGCGGTAATTGAGTTTCTTGAGAAGTGTAACCTTAAAAAAGAGAATCTTCAGGGTATTGGCACTGATAATGCGTCCATGATGACTGGGGTGCACAACGGGGTGCACAAGATTTTAAAGGAGGAATGTGCATTGCCCAATTTGGTACTTATCCGCTGTATGTGCCATTCATTACAATTGACTGTCAGTGCAGCATCCAAAGAAACCATCCCTAGGAGGGTTGAGTACTTAATCAGGGAAACCTGCAACTGGTTTTCAATTTCCCCAAAACTGCGCGAGGCATACAAAGCAGTGTACGCCACCATTAATTCTGTCCAGAAACCCCTGCAGATCACCAAAGTGTGTGGCTATCGATTGATCCTGCGGTAACTCGTATATTAAGCCAGTGGGAATAACTGAATCTCCACTTTGAGATGACCAAGGCCAGTGAGCATTGATACATGGTGGATGTGCTCCACACCACATACATGGACAAGACCAACTGTGTCTACCTGACATTCTTGAAATCAATCCTGTCTGACGTACAAGTTGCAGTGAAGTCATTTGAGGGAGAGCAAACAGATCCTGTCAAGCTTTTGGACAATCTGGTACACCTCTTAACATCAATATGCAGCAGAGTAGTCAACCCTATGGCAAAAATTGATGTCCTGAAGGATGCCATTGATGGACATCTCAGTCCATCACCATACCTTGGGTACCTTTTCGAGAGCACGGTGTACTAACTCAGTCTTGCGCCAGAGGATAAAAAGGTCATTCGGAGAAAGTGCATCAACTGCATTGTTGCTTTAAGCAAGGAGCTGCAAGCAAGGCTCCCAGACAACCTTGAAGCCTTGTGACACATGGCCTTGTTCAGTGTAAGGAAATACTGAAGCACAATAAAGGCACCACTGAAATTATTAAAGTTGCTGAGCTACTGGGGTACCGACCCCAAACAATTGATACAATTGTTTCCCAATGGAGAAACATACATCTGTTTAGGTGGGACTCAACTGAAAATACAGTCGAGTTTTGGAGTGAAGTGAATAACTACACGGACTCTTCCGGGTCAAATCCATTTGAAGAACTATGCAAAGTGGCACTCGCTGCCCTCTCCTTTCCCCACTCAAATGCGGAGGTTGAACGGCTGTTCATCCAAATGAGTGTGGTCAAGACAAAGTTAAGAAATAGAATGTCACTGCACACTCTCAACTCCATACTCCTGGTGAGGTATGGACTGAAGTGGCTGGTGATACCTGTTACCAGCATAAACTACCAAGTGAAGTTCTGCAGCAGTTTGGCACTACAGCAGCGTACAGCTTTAAGGCCACTCCATCCTCTACTGCTGGTTCCAGCTCCATGACAATGCAGTTGGACAGTGAAGATGAAGAGGATTTCCTTCCCAATCTATGATTCCGCATATTTACAGTACGTATGCAAGGGGTGGACCTTCTGGAATTTGCGGAGACACACAGCTGATGGTGGCAGTGTGCACTGCAGCGTGTGCAAGAACAGTGGCAATATCTGGAGGAAACCATTGAGCAGCTAGCCAGCCAAGCAACACAACAACCTGGAGAGAGCTGGAGAGAGATTCTTAGAGCACACATCATTATTTGAGTTAAGTTGCTTGTTCAATAAGATAGCATATATACCTTGTTATTAGCTTGTACCTATAATTGCTGATCAGTCAGGTAGCATGTTAACTAACTACCAATACACTGCTTTAAACTATAATTGTTCAGAATGTGTAGGTCTACTAGTTTAAAAGAAAATAAATCAAATGTAATTGTTCATAATGTGTAATTGTTCAATAATTCAATGTGTTGAATTCTGATCACATAAAATGTGTTTATATTACTTTTACAAATAAAAATATATGATAATAAACAAACAAATCTAAACGAACAAATGTCAAATCATATTTTTCACCGAGATGGCCAGTCAATTTGAGTAACGTTATTGTGTATTCTACGTAATGATGCAGTTTTACGTTACGTTATCACAACGTCATTTAGCAACTTTTAGCAACAAATCGACCTGCCTCAAGCAATTTCCCCTGAAAATGAGTTGGCAACACTGCCCACACTGCTCGCGTGCGCCAACGAGCGTCTGCGTTGCCAAGGGCTAAAATAGAAGTCAGTTCTATTTGTGACGCTGAACGCAGTGCAAGTCCTACCTCTCCTATCTCCTCATTCGTTTATAGAAGCGTATACCCACGTGCCATTTCGTCATTGGTTATACCCACTTGGGTGATTGAAAGATGAACTGAGGTCGGTCGGTCGGTTGTGGTATTTCACCTTATTATGAAAGTTAGATGCCAATCGCCATATAAAGTCCAAAGAAGAAAAATCCTGGAAGGAGGAGAGATGACTAGAAACAATTCGGTTGACCGTTTTATGTGTGGATGAATTGTCGGCATAGAGGGCCTTGTGCATTTCAGGTAAAATAACAACTCAACGTTTAGATCCCAGGACAAATTAGCTGCAAGCTAACTAGCTAAATTGCCATAAATGTTTAATGCTTTCCGACCTGTCCCCAAATTAATATAATTGGTTCAGAGTTTGTTTTGATGATTTAACCTGCATGTCGTGATCGCGTTTGGTGTGGGGGGGACAAAATCAATTTACGTGCACGCGTCAGGTTTGGTCATGGTGTCAGACTCTTCAACAACGTACTCATTCCTTCTCCAAACACTTGACACATGGCCAAACTTTTTACACTAGCGATATTGTAATGGTTTGGGCACAAACACTCTTACCACATATCTCACATACCCCAGCTTTACGAGAAACTCATCAAGCATCAATAAAACCAATAGGCTTACCTCCTTCTATCCATCCACCTTTCGGGTCAAGTGACGTGCATCCACGACTCCTGGAATGTTCCGCCTGAGAAAATCTGCCTCAATTTCCGACGAGACGACAGAGATGACACTTTACACCTGCTCCGAAAATCAAGGCTCTCCACTTCATATGATGATAATTCACATGATGACTTCAGTGTTAACTTGTTAATCCACAATGCCTTTTCCTTCTGCTCTTTCGACACACAGGAAATCAAAACGACTTCTGGTCACTCTGACCGACTCCACCTTTCCTACTGCCTAGAAGGCAAGCATCCCAGAGTCGCCTCTTCACTGTTGATGTTGAGACGGGTGTTTTGGAGGTACTATTTACTGATGCTGCTAGTTGAGGACTTGTGAGGCGTCTGTTTCTCAAACTAGACACTATACCACTTGTCCTCTTGCTCAGTTGTGCACCGGGGCCTCCCACTCCTCTCTCTATTCTGGTTAGAGCCAGTTTGCTCTGTTCTGTGAAGGGAGTAGTACACAACGTTGTCCGAGATCTTCAGCTTCTTGGGGATTTCTCGCATGGAATAGCCTTCAATACTCAGAACAAGGACAAACTGACGTGTTTCAGAAGAAACTTCTTTGTTTCTGGCCATTTTGAGCCTGTTATCAAACCCACAAATTCTGATGCTCCAAATACTCAACTAGTCTAAAGAAGGCCCGTTTTATTGTTCTTTAGTCGGAACAACAGTTTTCAGTTGTGCTAACATAATTGCAAAAGGGTTTTCTAATGATCAATTATCCTTTTAAAATGATAAACTTTGATTAGCTAACACAGCGTGGTATGTGTCCATATTTATTTAATGAACACAGAAATACCAAAAATAGCAAAGAGAACGACCGAAACAGTTCTGGCTGGTGCAGACACACAACAGAAAACACTAAACAGAAAATAACTACCCACAGATCATAGTGGGAAAACAGGCTACCTAAGTATGGTTCTCAATCAGAGACAACGATCGACAGCTGCCTCTGACTGGGAACCATACCAGGCCAAACACAGAAATACAAAACCTAGAACAAAAACATAGACTGCCCACCCCAACTCACGCCCTGACCAAACTAAATCAGAGACATAAAAAAGGAACTAAGGTCAGGACGTGACGTTCATATCTTATCAATTAGTCTTCCATTAAATTATTATTAATTGCTACCTCATTGGTCTCATACCAAAATACATAAAATTCTTGGTTATCTGCACAAACCCTAGTTTCCATAATGAATCAGCAATATAGAAATTGGTTAATTATTTATTTACTAACTAACAAAATAATCACAGAAATACATGAACAAACAGTAGATATTGGTTACTAACAATGATAGAAAAGTCCCTAGTGGGCTAAGCCGATATGATGGCTTGGTAGACAAAAGGAAAGGGCTGGGGACTGAGAAAGAGTGGGAAAGACAAAATGGATTCACTCCACACAGTCTATAATTATATTAATTGGAATGACAATCCTTTGCACATGAACGGCTGCTCAGTCGAGAATAATTGCAATTTATATATTTACGCCCGTATGTCATTGTTGTCTTCTCTGTTGGAATCCTCGATCGTCCTGTAGGATTCCTCAGTCTCATGTTTTCTAGTCTTAGAAATTCAACCATTTGCAACCTTAGCTTATACTGTGGTCTGGTGTGAATTTCATCAGGAGTGGGTTTTATACATTTCAGTAGAAACGGGTGGTTCCATAACACCGATGTAATGTCTATGCTCTCGTGGACGTGGCCACTGACTAGTTAATCTTTATATGAAAATCCATACTCTCCTTTAGAAGGTTAACATCACATTACATTTTTTCACAAATATTTTCATGTTTAATCACATACGTTTCACATTATTTAGATATAAACCTGACAGCTGGGAAATGTACACTTTAAGAGATACAGTTATGTGTGTTTCCTGTCCTTCATGAGATCACCAAATGAAAGACACTCGTCATAACTGTCCCTTAAGTGTCCACGGACCATTCCCACATTTTCAAAAGTGGAAATATTGTTTAATTCTCCCATTTTGGGGATTTAGGAGTTTGGTCAAGAGAGGGTCTTTGTTCTCTTGGACTCTCTCAATATTGCATGGCAGGTATTTATGACCTGTCGTAAAGTCATAAAACTGTGGAGAGAGAGAGATGGGGGCTATGATCCACCCCCCAGGGCACGTCATGACACAGGAGTGATGGTTGCTGATAATGGGGCTCTGTACGCCTATGTAGATATTCCAGTTACAATAGTCATTTACAACATAAACAATGTCTACACTGTTTTTCTGATCAATTTGATGTTATTTTAAGGGACAAAACATTTGCTTTTCTTTCAAAACATGGATATTTCTATGTGGCCCCAAACTTTTGAACGGTAGTGTGTGTATATGACGTTAAATCACGTTATATGTACAGTAACTTTGATTGGACTGATCAACTCAAAGTCTTACCTTCACAATCTTAGCTAGCAGTCATCATGAATCAAGTCTACTGGCAAATCTTTTTAAATCCTTGTCATATCAAGACAAATAGTGAAGAGAAAATACAGATAAAACGTATCAGTGCTCATCGGCCATTGGACATAAACATTACAAAACTTTTTGGAGATTGCAAATTCAACAATTAGTGGTTTGTAAGGAATCGGTGACAGTGGCTAACTGCAAGCATTGCTACTGGGAAGTTGGGAATAATACGTTTTGAACAGTCAATCAACTCAGAAATGTAAACCCGGCATCTTCCACTTTGATGACAACATTTGCCCACGAAGGACCGCCGCGCCACCTTCCTGTTCAAGCACATCACAACAACATGAGTCCAAAAATGTCTTATGCTGCTTCATAAATTATGTAGGATGCCAGAGAGATATATGTGTACAGTAGCTAAGAAAGTAATACTAAGTGTATGTTGTGTAGTAAGCTTTTAGTAGCCCATGTGCCTCACCCTAATAATTTGGTCTATTTTCACCAACGCAGTATTGTAAACACATCGTTTGTGGCAGGTGTGTGCTTGTTTGCAAACATTTTTTGTACAGCTTTGACAGTGCTACTGATAGTAGTACACTGTAAGAACAGCCCATGTTCTGAATTCTGTCGCTGTACATTTCAGCGACTGGACAGTAGTGGAGAAGGTGGAAAGTTTTAAGTTCCTCTGTGTACACATCACAGACAAAATGAAAGGGTCTACCTACACAGACAGTGTGGTGAAGAAGGCGCAACAGCGCCTCTTCAACCTCAGGAGGCTGAAGAAATTAAAACCCTCACAAACGTCTACAGATGCACAATTGAGAACATCCTGTCGAGCTGTATCACCGCCTGGTACGGCAACTGCACCGCTCCCTCAACCGCAAGGCTCTCCAGAGGGTGGTGTTGTCTGCAAAACTTTATGTAGGCCCTAACAGTTTGTGGGCTCCGTTTGTCACCGTTATAGTGCAATTCATGTATTGTTTAGTGTTGTGTTGTGTTGTGTAGTGTAGTGGCTTTGCTGGCATGCATCCCACATTTTTTTTTTGCCCCACCAAGATTTACATGCTAAAATCGCCACTGGGAGCTTCGATAACTCTGACAGTAGGCCTGTGAACACGGCAATGATTTCAAGCTCCCACATTTGGGTTTAAATCATACTTTGCACAACTTAATAACATGCAACTGAATAACATGCAACTGAATTAGTTTTAAAAAATTATCAATAAAAGTGCTTTCAGAATATCAAGGTATATTATTCTATCAAAACTGTTTTTTGTGTGTTTCTATTACAGATGACTGAAGAAATAATGGAAACACCAACATATTGTCTTAATAGGGAGTTGGGCCACTATTAGCCCCTTGATCATGACTCTCAGTTCCATTACATTACACATAAGAGTCATTGGAGAGTTTTGTTCAGAGCCGCAACGCTGGGTCTGAAAATTAACACGCATCGCTTGCGGTACAGTTTTGGAAGCATACGGACCTTATCGTTAAAATCCACAAAAATAATTGTGAAAAAAGTAAAGGTTAAATTGATACACACCTTTATTGGGCTAGGGTTCCCACAGGGCCATATTTCCATGTTACAGAGCTTGTTTACGTAAAAGAGATAGAAGACAGAGTGGACTACCTGTGCTAATTAGCTATCTGCGTCTCTAAACACCTGTGTGTAATCGGAAAACTGTCGCCACAAACGTGTTAAAACAGTGTACATACAGTAAGTGTGTATTTTGCAT
The DNA here is from genome assembly GCF_002021735.2 of Oncorhynchus kisutch. Lineage (NCBI taxonomy): Eukaryota > Metazoa > Chordata > Actinopteri > Salmoniformes > Salmonidae > Oncorhynchus > Oncorhynchus kisutch. Next base: position 69,021,637 of record NC_034177.2, read on the forward strand.
TTGTGAAATTATTTTGATGTGACATGAAAGTATAGGGATTGATGTTTCTAGGACTGTACCGCAATTGAGTATCGATTCACATTTAGATGGATTTTGGCTTCCAGTGCCAATTCACCCTTTAAACAGAACATGTAAGGTCCTTGGACTAGGGAGTAACGTTAGGCTCCTTTAGTCCAATATTGGGCTAGGCCACCAGAATAGCTATAAGGCACCATGGCATAGATTCATTCTTTCACAAGAATTTCCCATAATTTGGTCTTTCGTTGATGGTGGTGGAAAAAGCTGTCTCAGGCGTCGCTTGATAGCCTCCTTTTGGCGAGGAAGCACAAGTGTATCCTACCGTGGAAGAGTTTTGCATGCGTTCAAAAACAATATGCAACTTATTGTTTTATCTATAAAATGTCTTGCTTCATTTGTTCGTATAAATGTACACATTTATTTTGGGATCCACCCGTGTAAACATAATTAGCCTGATGAAGCACGAGTGGAGGAGGGTCTCATTTCATGGAATTGTATTTCTCTCCAAGCCGCCTCTCCTTGATTACCTTTCAACCTTTTTCAAAAGTAGGCGGGAGAGGATGGAGTGAGGATGCAGGAGGTGAGTAAATCTAATTGAGAAAAGGCCATTGTTCTTTTAAGACCCTGTTGCCCCTTTAAGAGCTTTCTTGCGCAGTTATGCCTAAAAAGTACAACTCCGATTGTAATTCAAAACGGTGCCATCTATTGTTGCGTTAATTCGAATCTGGTATCAGGATAAATATGACACTGAGTCACCGATTGTATGCTATGTATTTTTTATTAGCTAAGCAATAAGTGGTAAATGCAATTTTCGTATATACGGGCTCTCTGTCCCACCTCACAGGGCAAACAGAGAACTGACTTGTTCTTGACAAAGATATTATAAATATACCCTGACAGAAATAGTTCCTGCTTCCGAGCCGGCCTGTCAGAGTAGAGACTGAGCGTAGTTTAGACTCACCCAGCCTATCGTTGATTGTTGGCGCAGAGCTGGTCCCAACCCCCTAAGCGCTTCAGCTGATAGATGTAACTGTCTGTGAAGAATATCTATGCGCTCATGCTTGATACCATTATTTCGCACCTGGCTCCTGTTATCTAACAAAAGACCGTTTGTTCTCGCAACAGTTCCTGTCTTCATGTTATTCTGTATTTTTCCATCATGAGAAAGGCCCATGGCCCTGAAACTGTTAACAATGTTTCAAGTCAGCTATGTTGCATAACACATACATACATCCACACAAGCCAACAGCATATAATATTCAATCACATATATGGTAATGGCCTATAGTGCATAACACAGAATCCTCATAGTATGCCATTTTAACTATTGTTAGAATTATAATTGAATTGTTTCATATTATGTTGTAAAGCAAACATGTTAATGAAATAATCTAAAAATAATTATTATCTTTGTAAGTAAGAATCTTCAATGGGTTTATAGTAAAATAACACTAAAATAAAATAACACTGCATTCATGACAAGTTGGAAACTCGGAACTTCTGAGTTAAAATGAACATACTTTATTTGCATAGAGTTTCATATTGGTTGATTCAGAAACTGTCCAATAGGGGAACTCAGGTATCGTCTTTCTACAATGAGTTTCCAAGTCGGAAATGGTTGAGTTTCCTAGTTCTGACATCTCATGAATGCTGCATTAAATCCACTTTCCTAGGCCTATTCTTCAGCAGCTTTATATTAACCTCAGACTCTCAACTTCAAATGGATAGTTCACCCAAATTACAAATTAACTTATTGGTTTCCTTACCCTGTAAGCAGTCTAAATATGACAGCTATCCATGCTTTGGTTTAGTTTCACTGGCACTGTTTTGAAATGCCATTGTTTCAGCATTTGTGGCACAAATCCCATGCACGTCATGGTACCTATATTAGCCTTTTTTGTGCATAAAATCCAAATCCTTCTAAAGTATCTTAAATTGATTATGGAGCTCAGAAACATCACTCAGATGACATGGACTTAATGAGCGAAAAATGCTAATATAGGTATCATGACTTGCATGGGATTTATGCCACAAATGCTGAAAATGTTAGCACTTGGAAACCTTTCCAGGGAAAATAAACCAAATAATGGATTACTGTCATACCTTGTATGCATACAGAGTACATTGACTGCTTACAGGGTAAGGAAACCAATATGTAATTTTGTGTAAGTTGGGTGAACTATCCCTTTAAGAAAAGTTTGAATTTGTCTCAAAAGTAGCCTAATTACTAGTTATTGTTATTTGTTATTCACTGTATATTTATTCCTAATGTCACTATTTATATTTCTGTTTAATCTTTTTTAACTTTAAATTTTATTTCTGCATTGTTGGAAAAGGACCTGTAAGGAAGTATTTTACTGTTAGTCTACACATGTTGTTTATAAGGCATGTGACAAATAACATTTGATTTGATTGATAGTAACTTGACTCATAGGCTCTGAGAAGCTTTATACATACGGCACATGTTCTACTATATGTTTTTATTTGGACATTTTGTAACGTTGCACCCTCCAGAACAAGCCCTATGTATGTGCCACATGTGCACCAATTGCATCTGGTGGCCAAAGCTCCAGTTGGAGGGATGAAAAACCAGGGTGGGAGGAAAAGGCGACTGTGCTTGAATCAGAAAGTGCGGCAAGTGATGTGTGTGATAATGAATGGAAAATAGTGAAATCAAAGAATGGAACAAAACAAGCAAAAGTTGTAGTAGAAAGAAGACAAGGACCAGTCCATTAATGCATTTCTTATTGGGCTCCATTTGTAATATTGAGGACTGTGAAGAAAGCAGTGGGAAAGGTAGATCCAATCAAGGTGTCTAGAAGTGGCCTTGTTTTGGTTAATTGTGTTGACGAAGAACAAAAGAAGCGTTCACTGGATCTGGCAGAATTGTCCATGTCAGAAGAAACATGTATTGGATATAGATGAGTACCTTAGTCCGAAAATCCCAAGAGTGGTCATTGCACATCGCCTGACCTGTATGGTAAATGAAAGGAAGGAGAAAAGCCTGTTGATATTATTGTCGTTTGAGGAGACTCGATCAGAATATGTGAAGCTATGTGAGGTCTTGTGTCCGAACCATTACAGTGTGGAAATTGTAAAGGATATGGTCACGTGTCAAATGTTTGCAGACGGGAGAAGTATGATATTGAATAATCTGTGAATGGAAAATGTTGTAGCTGTGGTCATACTCTGGACTTCCTTGAGTGTGCTGTTAGGGTGAAGGAGGTCGAGGGGTCAAGGATCAGGTTGCGCAGCAGATCTCCAACAGTGTTGAAGATATGGAGGTGGATGCATTGCAACCAGTTGCTAGTGTTTTCACTCAATCGAGTGATCTGGATACACTCATTGTGAAGAAAGTAGATTTTGTAGCATTTATAGCCACAGTGATTAATTGTACAGCACAAGTGTCTAACAAGTCCAAGAACCTGGATATCATTATATCTGCAGCAGAGAAGTTTTTGAGGCTCCAAGACTTCACAGCAGAAGCACTACAAGGACTATTGTCGCTAGGAAATGTTCCGCCCTCACAAGAGGCTTATGAGTCTGTGTTGGAACCTGATTAGAATATGTTTTTACAGAAAATCAGGTTGATTTTGTTTAGCTAATTTCTTTTTTGGTAGTTTATATGATATTTTATTTATTTTTATCCAATTGTTTTTTGGGATCCTTATTATCCACCCCCACAGTAGGTGGCGGAATGCACATCTAATTGTTGCGAATGCCATTATACCATAGCAGAAACATAATCAGAAGCAAAAGCAGAAGCGGGAAACTTCCCAAAAAAGGAGGTTGTAAGTCCAACATGATTGTGTTCAAGTGCTTTAAAAGTCAGAACAATTCTTCAACCAATAAGTTTTTAGCTATCTAGATAAGCTAGCTAATGTTGATAATAATACAGTTCGCTAGCTGAGCAAAATTATGCTCAACCACCTACAGGCTTTGGTTTTTCCATTTATGTTTTGAGGTTCGACTTTAGCAAGTATAGCTTGTTAGCGCTTAGGGAGCACCAATTGCTGTCACCTTGTTTGGTGTTACCTAATCAGTATCTTTTACACCTGTGCTGGTTGCCGTCTCGTTCGTGGGAAGGTGTTTCACCTGTGCTGGCCCAGGTGCTATTTAAGAGTGGCTGTCCCAGTGCTACTTTGGTTGTGAGAGAAGTGGCGCGTCAACAACGTTAGTTAGCTCTCCCTATTTGATTTCTAGAAAAACTGATTTTGTTTTACTGCATCTTTTTGGTTTGCTTCCTGTCCTTTAAGTTTGGTGTGTTTTAATTTAGCTTGCCAGTTGTTGGGCAAATTTATCGTCTTTTAGGTTCCAATTGTTGTTGCTATGCAACTTTCAGTGGACACCCCCATGAGTGTCTTTCAGAACCCCCCCTAAAACACAACCTGTTTTGTGTCAGTTGTTGTCAGTAAATCTTTGCTAGTTCCCCCTTCTGTTTGAGTGACATTTGGTTTTCTTGCTGGGGAATGTAACAAGCCACAATAAGTTTGTAATTGTCAAACTGATTTGTTGTCATTTTTTGGGGTTGAAAATGGGAATGGTCCGTGGTTAAATGTCACAACTTGGCAACTGAGGTAACACAATTTCTCAGAGTTTCCCACTTGTAATTATGATTTAGAGGGTCGTTCAAGAGAAACTATCCAATTGGAACTCCGTACTTCCAATAACTCCGACAGCACTCCCATACCAGAAAGTTTGTAGTAATAACAGCGACAACTCGAGAGTCCTATCAATCAACAACAATTCAGCTTTATTTAACATAGATTAATCTCTCTACGTAAACATTAACTTGTACCATCAAATCTGTCGGGAAGGAATTGGATGCGTGGGATAACGGGCAGCAGTAGTTTCGTTGTTTGGGTTTTTCATCACTGATTATTTGGACAAATCATGGTTTCTCCTGTGTTAGCATCTGTTGAATTTCGGAAGGGGAGGGGGCATTTGGCCCGTAAGGGTGGAGCTCTCTTAATCCCTTCTGTTAACACATATGGACCCAGAACTTAATCGAGCAGCTGACCAATTACTTGAGACTTTCATTCGGGGTTAACCAAGATTAAGCATATGTACATCATTGTCTTTTGGGACATCCAGTATGATAGCAGGACGCAATGCATATACAGACAAAGTGGAGGACAACCGAGAGGACAATGTCATGTGTAGCTAGCTACTAGACAACACCATTACATTGTAGCTAGCTAGTCCATCAGCAGGACTATCATTTTTATATCTGAAAACCTGTAATTCTACCCCTATCTAATTTGTTAGTTATATATTTTTCATATTACATATAACATGATGTTTAGCTTGCTATCTATGAGTCAATCACAGCTGGCTGAATTTCTGCAAAGTCCTGCGACGCCAGGGAGACCGCTTCTCCTCAGATATGGGTGTGAAAGGTTTGCTTGAGAACCCATTGGCTATCAAAAACACATTTGAGTGTGGCATGGATCTTGATGGCCTGGGTGGTTCTCTGAAAGAATAGTTTGGTTAGCTGCTACCAGCTACTCCTCCTTGCTCTTTGTACCACTGCCATTATCATGCCCATTCGTGTGGCCATTGACATTAGCCCCATTAGAGCTAATCTTCCCCTCGGCCGTCAGTCTACTAATGCAGTCGAGGGGGCCCTTCCCTTCGAGAACCGAGGGTTTTTTGTAAGACCCACCAATGCGGTCCCACAAGGTGAAGTACTGGCCGTAGTTGACGTTGAAGCAGAGGTGGTGGTCCGTGTGGTGGGCCGCCCCGTTGACCACCTCCTGCAGTGGACCAGGCATGCGATAGGTGCCGTCGTGGATGGACACGGTCCAGATGTTGACAAAGATGTAGAGGGCCAGGTAGAGCACCTTGTGCAGGGGGAAGAGGAAGGGGTAGACATGGTAGGGCAGGCTCGACAGGAAGCCGTCCAGCGGGTGGAAGGCGTGGCTGGCGAACGGCGTGGGGATCTTCAGCACATGATGCTTCTTGTGGAAGTGCTGAGGGGAGGGAACATGTCACAGAGATGGTCCATTCAAGTGAAGGAATTCAAAAAAGGAACTGCATTTAAAAAACATTTGCTGAGGAATAGAAAACATAGAAAACATAAAACCTACGGATGTGTTTGATCACATTCAAGTGTGCCAGCTATTGAGGACCAGCAGACGATAACACACACTGTACCGAAGATATAGCGCTGGCTTTGTTCTACCACTGTACATTACATACACAAGAATTTAGCAACAACATGTACGCCAAGACGTGGAGGGAAAAACGGTTAGATTGTTAATCAACTTTAAGACAATGTCAACTGCCTTAATCTCAGTAAGATAATTAGTTGACTTATTATACAGTATTTGTCTGTCATTGTCTGTCATTGTGGACTGATTTGTAATACTGTGCATCTCCAACATCACATCTACAGCAACAATCCATGTCCAATTGACAGTGAAAGGGCCTACCCAGTACCACACATTCCCATTGGTAACAAGACTTTGTAATGCCCACCTTGTAAATACATCTGTGGTGAAGAAACCGATGAATCCAATAGATGCACCCATCCGTGAATAACACAAAGGAAATAATGCTGAAAAGCACAAAGGGCCAGTCTGATAAAACAAACCACCATTAGTATCAAAATGACAATCCCGTTTGACAAACATTACAGACCGTCTGAGCGTCAGTGAACGCAGCATTGTCTTACCCATGGGAGATTCTTCAACGTTGTCATAAAGCTTACTGTATCCTTTGACCTCAATGAAAAATAACGCCGCGGTGGGGATACTAATAATGGGTAGCGAGGTCATGGCATGTCTGATCTCCAACCACACCTGGTTCTGAGGACCAACAATGATGTATGATCAATTTTCATCAAGAGAACACTTGGGAAGAAAGAATAGTAAACAAAAAGCAAATGCCAACTCTCAAGTAGTAACCTTACAGTATGTAAATAAACCTAAGTTGTTTGTCGCAGACCAACTTCATACAACTATTGTAGCCTGGTCCCAGATCAGTTTGTGCTGTCCTACAGGTATTGCGACATTAAACAAGATCTGGGACCAGGCTACAAGTATTGAGTATAATAAAGAAGGACATACCTTTAGAAACTGTGGATGTTTCATGAGGTTGTGGTCAAAGATGAATTGGTAGCTCAGCCAGCCAAGGCCCAGGTAGAGGACCGCGATCCCCAGGTTGGTGACTACCAACAGGCTGATGATCTGGCGCAGTGCTGTGTCCTCGGGCCATGACAACGGGTACACGTAGGGGGTGAGGACATAGTGGTCGGCAACGTTCAACACGAGATCCATGTCTGAATCAGTCAAGATGATAAGCAATGGCTTTGAGCAAAGCCTTCTAGGCTCCGGTTAGAAGACTCCTCTTAGACTCCTCCTCTCAAGGAGTTAATCCAACCCACACATCAAATGTGACAAACAATTCTTCTACATCTGCAAATTCCTCACTTATCAAAGCCAGAGAGAAGGATCATCCAGAGAGAATGCTCTGGTTTTGATAAGTTAGGAATTTGCATGTGTAGCAGACAAAAATGTCACAAATGAATTGTGGGTAGAATAGACTCCTTGAGAATGACATGTAAACTGGATATGGCTTATAAATAGTGTGGGTAGTCAACTAGTCACTGTTAGATCTATAGACTATCAATTCTAGTTTTTTCATACAGATACAGTATTGTGTTGTAATAGAACTAACGTAAATAACACTATGATAAATGGTAGGGCCTAGTAATGTAGCTCTTTAAAAAAAAAGCTGTGACATTTGGGAATGCTACTGATCATGCTTTTTAAAGCAGTGACATTTGGAAATGCTACTGATCATGCTTTTTAAAGCAGTGACATCTGGGAATGCTACTGATCATGCTTTTTAAAGCAGTGACATCTTGGAATGCTACCGATAATGCTTAAAGCAGTGACATCTGGAAATGCTACTGATAATGCTTTTTAGAGCAGTGACATATGGGAATGCTACTGATAATGCTTTTAAAGCAGTGACATCTGGGAATGCTACTGATAATGCTTTTTAAAGCAGTGACATCTGATAATGTCTTGAGGTAAACTGCTAGGTAATCTTTTACTCGGCAATCTTTTAAGTATGCTGGCACCACCAAACGTTTTCCAGGAATGGGAATGCTTAACTGGGTACAGGTGTAGTCATTGTAGATTCTTGGTATTCCAGAAAGACGATAGCAAATGGCTTTGAGCATTTAGTCTGTCTCCCATATGTTTGGTCATTTTGGAAGATGTATGTTATCCCTTTGTTCATTTAATGAAACACCAAGGCTCTAATTGGGTAGTTCCATTAATTCCTCTAATTTGGTAGTTTGGTAGCAGTTTTTCTTTTTTTATGTCAGTCAATCAATGTCAGCAAAAAAAAATAGATTTGTGAGTTAGCTTGCTTCTAGACTGTCTAAACTTGTAGTAATCATGGTTGAATTACCAACCGGAGCGCCCCCATTGATAATCAGATATTATATTAAAAACTGCAAACATTTGTCTCTACCCTGCAGCAAAATGTGTAGAATTCAAATCAAATCATATTGGTCACATACACATGGTTAGCCGATGTTAATGCGAGTGCAGCAACATTTTTGTGCTTCTAGTTCCGACAGTGCAGAAATATCTAACAAGTAATCTAACAATTCCCCAACAAGTACCTAATACACACAAATTTAAAGTGGTGAATAAGAATACGTACGTATAAATATATGGATGAGCAATAGCCAAGCGGCATAGGAAAAGTGCGATAGATGGTATAAAATACAGTATATACATATGAGTAATGTAAGATATGTAAAGATTATTAAAGTGACATTATAAAAAGTGGCATTGTTTAAAGTGATTAGTGATCCATTTATTAAAGTGGACAGTAATTGGGTCTCAGTGTAGGCAGCAGCCTCTCTGAGTTAGTTATTGCTGTTAAGCAGTCTGATGGCCTTGAGATAGCTATTTTTCAGTCTCTCTTTTTCCTAGGATTGATGCACCTGTACTGACCTCGCCTTCTGGATGGTAACGGTGTGAACAGGCAGTGGCTCGGGTGGCTGTTGTCCTTGATGATCTTTTTGGCCTTCCTGTGATATCGGGTGCTGTAGGTGTCCTGGAGGGCAGGTAGTTTGCCCCTGGTGATGTGTTGTGCAGACCGCACCACCCACTGGAGAGCCTTGCGGTTGAGGGCGGTGCAGTTACCGTACCAGGCTGTGGTACAGCCTGACAGGATGCTCTCGTTTGTGCATCTGTAAAAGTTTGTCAGGGTTCTGGGTGACAAGCTAAATTTCTTCAGCCTCCTTCAGCCTCCTGAGGCGCTATTGTGCCTTCTTCACCACACTGTCTGTGTGGGTGGACCATTTCAGTTTGTCTGTGATGTGTATGCCGAGGAACTTAAAATGTTCCACCTTCTCCACTGCTGTCCCTTCGATGTGGGTAGGAGGCGTGCTCCCTCTGCTGTTTCCTGAAGTCCACGATCATATCCTTTGTTTTGTTGACGTTGAGTGAGAGGTTGATTTCCTGACACCACACTCCTGAGTGCCTCACCTCCTCCCTGTAGGCTGTCTCATCGTTGTTGGTAATCAAGCCCACTACTTTTGTGTCATTTGCAAACTTGATGATTGAGTTGGAGGCGTGCATGGCCACGCGGTCGTGGGTGAACAGGGAGTACAGGAGGGGGCTGCGAATGCACCCTTTTGGGGCCCCAGTCAGTGTTGAGGGTCAGCAAAGTGGAGATGTTGTTTCCTACCTTCACCACCTGGGGGTGGCCCGTCAGAAGGTCCAGGACCCAATTGCACAGGCGGGGTTGAGACCCAGGCCTCCAGCTTGATGATGATCTTTGAGGGTACTATGGTGTTGAATGCTGAGCTGTAGTCAATTAACAGGATTCTTACGTAGGTATTTCTCTTGTTCAGATGGGATAGGGCAGTGTGCAGTGTGATGGCGATTGCATCGTCTGTGGAACTGTTGGGGCGGTATGCAAACTGAAGTGGGTCTAGGGTGACGGGTAAGGTGGAGGTGATATGATCCTTGACTAGTCTCTCAAAGCACTTCATGATGACAGAAGTGAGTCATTTAGTTCAGTTATCTTTGCCTTCTTGGTAAAGGAACAATGATGGCCATCTTGAAGCATGTGTGGACAGCAGACTGGGATAGGGAACGGTTGAATATGTCCGTAAACATACCAGCCAGCTAGTCTGCGCATGCTCTGAGGATTTTTCTCTCTACCGCATGACAAAATGAGAAGAATTGCATGAAATGGGTCATAAAATTACAAAACAAATTATCCGTCGTGTCAAAATGTGTCGAATTGCAGCAAACTTGCTTTAAAACTGCAACATTTTCTCTGTGCCCCGTGGCAAAATGTGTAGAATCAAGAGGGGTGCAGAGAGGGCACATTCGCTATGTAACACAACATTTTTTGTGACAAAATCATAAGTAGAATTGAAAATGCGAGGGAAATTCATTTAACTTTTATTTTTTTATTCGGTACAGGGGAATTTAACTGCAAACGTATGTGCACAACATCATGCCCAGCTTTTAATTCCCAACAAATCAATTAGATGGAAACGCAGCTCTGGTGGGAAGTCACATTTATACATATTTTAGAATATTATAAAATCTGTCACAAATTGGATGGAAACCTAGCTAGTGTGAGGAAATATCATTTTAGAAAACAGGAAAATCTCACTTTTGACTGTGTTGCCCCATAAACAGTGAATAGCAATCTCTAAGCAAAGGACTTTATAAATATGAGACTGCTCCTGAGCATGTTTACAACAAAGCCAGTTAAAATAGTACCACTCACTTCTGTCCATGCACTCCCTCAAACATGTCCACTTGGAGAGACTGAGGCTCTGATCTGAGCAGGCAGAAGGGCTGGCAGGTGTCCAGCCCCCTAGAAACCTGAGCCTAGCAACCTATCAGTGACCTGGTCACAGAGGTCACTGGGATTTTGAGGGGCAGGTTAATGAGCCCCCAGTCTCTCTGGCACCATGGTAAATTGGTGGTTGAAGATATCCCTCTAGTGGTGTGGGGGCTGTGCTTTGGCAAAGTGGGTGGGGTTATATCCTTCCTGTTTGGCCCTGTCCGGGGGTGTCCTCGGATGGGGCCACAGTGTCTCCTGACCCCTCCTGTCTCAGCCTCCAGTATTTATGCTGCAGTAGTTTATGTGCTGGGGGGCTAGGGTCAGTTTGCTATATCTAGAGTACTTCTCCTGTCCTATTTGGTGTCCTGTGTGAATCCAAGTGTGCGTTCTCTAATTCTCTCCTCTCTTTCTTTCTCTCTCTCGGAGGACCTGAGCCCTAGGACCATCTGACACGACTCCTTGCTGTCCCCAGTCCACCTGGCCGTGCTGCTGCTCCAGTTTCAACTGTTCTGCCTTATTATTATTCGACCATGCTGGTCATTTATGAACATTTGAACATCTTGGCCATGTTCTGTTATAATCTCCACCCGGCACAGCCAGAAGGGGACTGGCCACCCCACATAGCCTGGTTCCTCTCTAGGTTTCTTCCTAGGTTTTTGGCCTTTCTAGGGAGTTTTCCTAGCCACTGTGCTTCTACACCTGCATTGCTTGCTGTTTGGGGTTTTAGGCTGGGTTTCTGTACAGCACTTTGAGATATCAGCTGATGTACGAAGGGCTATATAAATACTTTTGATTTGATCAGTGGTGTAAAAATACTTTAAAGTACTACTCAAGTAGTTTTTTTGGGTATCTGTACTTTACCATTTACTTCACACACCCAAAAGTACTCATTACATTTTGAATGCCTAGCAGGACAGGAAAATGGTCCAATTCACACACTTAGAAAGAGAACATCCCTAGCTTCTGATCTGGTTGATTCACTAAACACAAATGCTTTGTTTGTAAATTGTCTGAGTGTTGGAGTGTGCCCCTGGCTATCAATACATAAACAAGAAAATGGTGGGGTCCTGTTTGCTGAACATAAGTCGTGAAATAATTGTTACTTATGATACCTAAGTACATTTTAGCAATTACATTTACTTTTCATACTTAAGTATATTTAAAACCAAAAACAGACTTTTACTCAAGTGGTATTTTACAGGATGACTCACTTTTACTTGTCATTTTCTATTAAGTTATCTTTACTTTTACTCATATGACAAATCGGGTACTTTTCCCACTACTTGCAGCATATAACACAAAGAAAGAATTCCACCCGCCAGAATGTCAACAAAGTCTGCTGGGAGCCAACTATGTTCCACCACCCTGTCACTTCAAGTAGAATTTTGGCTACCACATAGCGCCCAAAAACACTGTACAACAGAATGGAACTTGAAAAGGAAAGAGACAAATTAATCCACCGGATGGTGATGTAGGCACATGATATTCTTCATTTCCTGTCAAAAATAAAAATCAGATCACAACTTTGAGGAAGTTTGGTTGAGGTCATTCAAATTAAAATAATTGAAAAATCATCATAAAAATGTCAAATTACATTTAATTCTGAATAGCCTATTTGCTCGAAACTGATGTTGACCCTAAAAGACCAAGCCAGCATTAAATACTGTAACTACACCTTTCTGTTGAATCAGTCCTACTGAACACTAAGGAATAGCAATTAAATTCACACACACGACTGTATGCCTCCACTGCAGGCGAGCGTACCATTTCCTGCGGGGGGTAGGTGAATCCCAAGTTGGCCAAAGATGTGGAAGGAAGTGGCACCTTTAGTGGCAAACACACACACCGCACACACATATGCACAGTCAAATTCATGACCAAAATTTATTGAGTGCAAAATAATATCATTCAATGATACGTACAGAGAGTCTTTAGCGTAGGAACATAAGTACATTTCTTGTTGATCTTGGAAGACTGCTTTTCCATATCTGTTATATTGCAATCTGTGAAAAAATCCCAGCACAGATACATATAAATACAAAAATGTGTATCATTTAAAATCTTGTTAGAGTAGCAATTGTATTACAGTATAAGTACATTTAAAACAGGATAACGCCTAAGTCCCCAAAAAGTTTAAATATATTTCAATATTTTTAACTAACATTATAAGCTACATAGTGTTTAACAATAATGCTATTGCCTCCTTAACCTTTCCTCAATCACATTTACCATTTCACTTTTCTGTTATCGTTCTACAGCACCAGCAATGCCCAACTCTACATTTCAAAATGGTAAACATTGAAGTACTGATACATTAATAGAATGCAATTTGTTTAAACATGATTTGTGTTCAGTTAACGAAACATTAGAGCCTTATTTTATTAATGATTCAGTTCTACTTCACATCTCATTCTTTTCACTCTGTCTTTTAAATCTGTGTCCTTCAAAATTCAAAAAGGCACATCTTAGCTATCTTTATTGCAGGTGCATGGTAACAATTGAAAAAGAAACCTACACATTGCGCTTGCTAGTATCACTGCTCTTTATTAACCTTTACGTATCGACCTCAAGGCCTTTGTCAAAGCTTAAAAAAAGAGCAGTGATACCTAGCAAGAGCAGTGTGCAGGTTTCTTATTTTTTCTCAAATCTGCGTCCTTGCAAATCTCTTATGCCCTCATACCCAATGCTCCAAATCTTACCAGCCAAGAGCCAAAACACACACAAGTTTGTGCATTTGTGTGTGTGTGTGTGTGTGTGCATAATCTCAGACCAGCTTGAGAATTGACACACCAAATTTCATAAGGCAATTTAGGCCTACTTTTAATATTTGTCAGTAGTACAATATTTCATGACCTTGTCTGGGATTTGACGCCGGTACTGTAGACCAAGCCAGTCAATCATATATCACACAATCACTATGACAGCAATGACCTCTATTAACTAAGGATTAGCTATGAGGGATGTACAGTATCATATCTCCTGGATAATCATAACATTAAGGACATTCATTATTTCGTCACTGGCAGACATGCCCGTTTCTAACATTTAACAAAGAAAAGAACATGCAATGATAAAACAATATTCCATAAAAATACATATCCTGCAATTTTACCAGCAACTGCAACAAGTAATTCATAAGAGATGTAGGCTATCACCCAGATAAAGTAAATGCTGTATATCCGCTATAAAGGCTATATTCTGTCTGAAGAAAAAGTGAATGGACAGAATGAGTACATCACTAGATGGAACCATTGCAGACAAAAGTTACCCCTATCCACAGATCTGAGATCAGCTTTCCCTCGACTTATCCTTTGCTTCACCACTAGGAGTTACAAACCAAAAACTGACCCCGAATCTGAACTTTCAGACACTTTTGCAGTATGACCGTATAGAGGGTCTGTCTGTGTCTGTAACAAGACTATTTCAAAGCTTTTATCCATCCTTTATGTGGGTGGCGTTTGCCCTCACTTTATCCATCCATATCCATCCTTAATGTGAGTGGCGTTTGCCCTCACTTTATCCATCCATATCCATCCTTAATGTGAGTGGTGTTTGCCCTCACTTTATCCATCCATATCCATCCTTTATGTGAGTGGCGTTTGCCCTCACTTTATCCATCCATATCCATCCTTTATGTGAGTGGCGTTTGCCCTCACGTGTGCTCCTTGAGTGCCATGTCCCAAAGGTTCACAAATAGAGCTGCAAAATAACCCCATCTGTCGCATTTCCTTCCCTCTTCCTCTCCTTTCCTCCTGTACTTAGACAAAGCTTTCCGCTTTGAGGACGCCCTGCTAGACAGAAGATTCACCAAAAAGGGAAGTTTGTTTTGGCTAAACTCAGCATGGCTCAGCTTAACCCAGTTAGGCCCAGTTCAATCCAGTTAAACACAGCTCAGATCAGTTTTGTTGGGTTACAGAAAGAATGTCCAGATGGAGTTTCCAGCCCTGCAGCCTCAGATAGATATGGAGTTGCCATTTTGCTGGTTGGGGGGTAGACTGAGGCTGAGACTGGGACTGAGACCCAGGTTGAAGTTGGGCTGGGGGTCCGAATGGGTTAAGGCTACATCATTGTGATTGGGCTCAGAGTCCGTGGTAAGGGTGACGTCATTGAGGATGGACTGGGGGTCAAAAGAGGTCACGTCCAGTTCATTGAGGTTAGCCACGCGACGGAAGACGAAGTGAAAAGGTGCGGCCTGGGGTCGACTGTGGAGCTCAGCTTTGATCTTCTGGGGGTATGTGTCAGGGGCTAGCTGCTGGCTCGAGCCCTCAGTGAGCAGGAACAGAGCGTAATCCTCAGGGTCGGGAACTTTGAATTTGTAGGCACAGATCTGGCAGACTTCCTCTGTGGTGGCGTAGGGCTGCACCTGCAGGGTTTTGGCCGTGCAGCCGCTGTCCAGCTCCTGGAGCGCCACTCGCAGGTAGTTCTGAGGTAAATGAAAACGATAGGGTTGTTTAGATGTATTTAGTCAAAGGGACTAAGAGTTAAGAATTCAGTGTGTGTGTGTGTGTGTGTGTGTGTGCGTGTTACCTGAAAGTCGTCTACAGAGGGAGCAGTGCGCTGGGTGGTGCGGCGACGGTGCCACTGGTGGAGTGTGTTGCGTGTTTCAGAACTGAGTACACGAGCTGCTTGCTCCTCTTGGAAGTTCCTAATGAGGGACATGGCTCCGTACGCACTGGTCAGGTAGTATCCACCTGGAACAACACAGGAGAGAGAGGAGGTCAAACATCGCTGCAGCCTGACACTGCTGCAACAGCGGTCAATGATTGACACTCAAGATTTAGTTGAGTTTACGTGACCATTACGATCTACAATAACATGGAAGAAAAATGGGAAGATTAGGAAGGACATACAGTACACATAAAGCAGATGTGTGTGTGTGTGTGTGTGTGTGTGTGTGTGTGTGTGTGTGTGTGTGTGTGTGTGTGTGTGTGTGTGTGTGTGTGTGTGTGTTGTACCTTCTCCATTGAGCAGAGAGGGGTCCAGCAGTTCCATCATATAGAGGATCTCGTTATCTAGTTGAGGCATGTCACACTGGGCCAACACATAGGTCAGCATGGGCAGGAAGTCATCTGCCCCGTACAGACGACCTGAGA
Source organism: Oncorhynchus kisutch (assembly GCF_002021735.2). Lineage (NCBI taxonomy): Eukaryota > Metazoa > Chordata > Actinopteri > Salmoniformes > Salmonidae > Oncorhynchus > Oncorhynchus kisutch. Next base: position 69,037,584 of record NC_034177.2, read on the forward strand.
CACACAACACTACAATTAGAAAGAGAGTGTCGATGTGTTTGTGTGTGCGCATACATATGTAATTGGTCTTGTTTATGCATGCGTCTGTACACTATGTACCTGAGTTGTCCTCCATGATGGTATAGATGAGTTTACACACGCGCAGCAGCATGGTCACCTTCTTCTCAGGAGAGTAGAGTTTACACATGGTGTGAAACTTGTGCCGGATCTTCTCTATGGCGACTGGATCTGGAGGGAGTGCGTCGGTCACGCCCATTTCCTGGGGCTGCCGGACCTTGGCCAATGAGAGGTTCTCCTTAAGCTCCTGCCATGCCCCGCTGCGGACCTGGAACTCCTGGAGGGCCACTCCCACCACACCTTTTAGGGGCTTCAGGACAATCTTATGCATGGCCTTCTCTAGGACATAGTCTGTTTGGGGGAAAGAGGGAGAAATACTATTATTTTCACAGCAAATACTGATAGGCACCATCCACTCTATATGAATTCATTGCAGGAAGTCTTAATAGATTCCTGGTAGTGGTACGAGTGGGATTCAATCCATATCATCAAGACATTATGCAGACCTCAGGTTTTACAAGCACTCTCAAAGAGACCGACTACTAGGAACCATGATATCATAATACACACAGGATGAATGCAGAGTGGGAGTCTAACCACAGAGCTGAATAAGGCAGAGAGAGAGCTGACTGTGCAGTCGAATGGGGCAAACTCAGCAGGATTATACTGGAGACATCTGCAGACTTAGGAACAGCTTCTTCCAACACAACATTTTCAACCCGTTCCCACATTGTCTTGACCCACTTTTCTTTCTTTCCTTTCTCCTGTGTCAGATTAGCTGCTTTCAGGGCTACTCTTCCTGGGGTCCAAACAGGAAACTACACAACAAGTAAAATACATAATATTTACTGAACAAAAATATAAATGCAACATGTAAATAGTTGGTCCCATGTTTAATTAGCTGAAAAAAAAAAAATTCCAGAAATATTCCATATGCACAAAAAGCTTATTTCTCCAAAATGTTGTGCTCAAATGTGTTTAAAATCCCTGTTAGTGAGCATTTCTCCTTTTCCAAGATAATCCATCCACCTGACAGGTGTGGCATATCAAAAAGCTAATTAAACAACTTGATCATTGTGCTGGGGACAATAAAAGTTTATTTCATACAACGCCACAAGGTCTCAAGTTGAGGGACCGTGCAATTGGCATGCTGACTGAGGGAATGTCCAACAGAGTTGTTGCCAGAGAATTGAATGTTCATTTCTCTACCAATGTCATTTTTTAGAGAATTTGGCAGTACGTCCAACCGGCCTCAAAACCACAGACTACGTTTAACAACGCCAGCCCAGGACCTCCACATCCAGATTTTTCACCTGCGGGATCGTTTGAGATCAGCCACCCGGACAGCTGATGAAACTGAGGAGTAGTTCTGTCTGTAATAAAGCCCTTCTGTATGGGTGGCCGATGCTCTTCCAGGCCCACCCATGGCTACACCCTGCCCAGTCATGTGAAAGCCATAGATTAGGGCCTAATTTATTTATTTCCATTGACTGATTTCCATAAGTGAACTGTAAATCAGTAAAATCGCTGAAATTGTTGCATGTTACGTTTAGATTTTTTGTTCAGTCGTACCCCAACGACGTATCACATACAGAGCACTACATTTACATTACAATTTAGCCATTCAGCTGACGCTCCCATCCAGAGAGACCCACAGCTAGAGCATTCATCTTAAGATAGGCAGGCGAGACAACAACATCACAGTCGTACCACATGTCACATACATAATACAATGCATAAAGATGTTGGTGTCTCTTCACAGTCCCTGTCGTGCCGTAGAGTGTTCTTTTATCTTTTTTTTTGTTATTTGGTTTCATTGCTAGCTTGAGTAGCCTGGGGTGGCAGAGTTCCATGTAGTCATGGTTCCATTTAGACACTATTTAATACTGTGTGTTTCCCAGCCTCTGTTCTGGACTTGGGGGACTTCTGGTTGCATGTCTTGTGTGATACCGAAGAGTGTCCGAACTGTGTGCCAACTGCTTGAACAGACAGCTCAGTATCTTCAACACCTCGCACAAAGACCAATAGTGACAATGTCAATCATTCCTCAACTTTGAGCCAGGAGAGATTGACATTAATGTCATGTCATTGACATTTGCCCTCCTTGTACATTAAGTGTAATACCTGCTGCTCTGTTTTGGACCAACTGCAATGTGCCTATGTCCTTCTTTACCGCACCTGACCACAAAACTGGACAGTAATTCAGGTGCAATAAAACTTCTCAGAGTAGCCTAACCACTCCGTCTGAGAATGTGTGTAATGCATATAAATGTGTCTTTCTTCCTTGTAAGTTAAGATCAGCAACACATTTCCTTCCTTGTAGGTGTTACATCACTGTATCATTATCAAAGGTATGGTTTAAAAATAGACACTGGTAGTACAAAATATAATTCTTCCAGTAAGCAGAATAACCAACAGGTTAAACTAGACTTGTGACACTTCACTGGCAATTAGTCAAATTTGATCAAAGTCAACTTGTCATCTTCTATGAACAAGCCTGGTATTTGGTATTTATTAGGATCCCCGTTAGGCACTGCAAGAGCATCAGCTACTCTTCCTCAGGTCTACATGAAACATAACATAGTACAGAACATTATTAGTCAAGGACTGAAATACATTTAAAACGTCAAAGTCTACATATCAGTACGTATCTAGGTCTAATACGTAGTACAATACAAGATATATATAATGGCTGTCTGTTCACAGTCCCCTTTGTGCAGTAGTGTTTTTTAAATCTGGTTTTATTGTCAGCTTGAGTTACCCGGGATGGCAGAGTGTTCCATGTAGTCATGGCTCTACTTAATACTGTGTGTTTACCAGCCTCTGTTCTGGACCTGGGGACTGTGGTAGAGCAAGCCTGGTACCTTGTAGTTCTGTTAAAGTGGTTAGAATCCATGGAATGCAGTGCCAGCACTAAAAGACCTCAGGCCTGCGGTTGGGCTCAGTGCATGTTTCCCAGTGGGAGCACACATGTACACACACACGCACCCATACAAAATCCCCTGTGGCCTTTGTTTTTGCATGCACGTTATTTTCAAGTTTCGCTGGACTGGTCTTTAAAACAATGTGCCTCAAGCTACTGTCCTTCCTTACATACTTGTACCGCTCATAACTCTGGTCATTAGCACTGTGGAATGTAACAACATGGAAGCGTGGAGGGTTAGCATGCAATTCTGTAGTGTACTAATGCACAGGGAGGCAAACTTGTGAGGGCCCAAAAAGGTGATACTTAAAAAAAAAATTAAACAAAGAATATGATCTACATGATCCGCCTCTGTGTGTAAAATAAAGTGGTTAATGTGAACCTAACTTGCATCTAAAAAATGTAAAGAAAGCAATCCAATGTTATTCGTTGCCTAGACTTTACTGCGTATGATACTCAAGGTCTTGAGAAAAAAAAACAATACACTAATATTGCAGTTAGCCATGACAGCCTTTATAATATAACACTTGAACACACACATAAATATTGCACTTGGGAAAAAACCATCTAAAGTAGAAATAGAATGAAACAAACAGGCATTCTATTTTTGCTCTATTATAGTGGCCACTATAGACATTGATTAAGTGCACAAGGCTGCATGTGAGTTGAGTTCAAAAAATGAGTTCACCAATATAATCCCCCTCTCGCTCTCTCACACACACACACACACACACACACGTTACTGTCAAATTCAACACAACAAAAGCAATATCTTTGGGCTACACTGCAAAATGACTCATTTTCACCTAATTCTCTCATTCGGAAAATTAACCACATAAGTAACTGTAGAGGGAAACATTAGTTAATGGTGGTTAATTAGGGTTAGGGTTAACCCTAACATTTCACAGATTGCCATGGTCCCGTAAGCAACTAACGCGTTATAACTTGAATGCAAGGGGTCGTATACCAGTTAATACTGTAATGAAACAGGCAGGGAGCAGATCTCGAACCCTCGACCTTGTAGCCCGAAGTCCAGCGCGCTATCGACTGTGCCGCAAAAGCATGCTCAAGCAGCAGAGTTGATATCCGCGCTTATAAACCCAGGGTCGTTATACTACTATAGCAAATTGGTTAGGTTACTAATGTTAGCTCATTTGATGTTGTAACATTAGCTAGCAAGCTAATTTTCACACCATCAACTCAATTATTTGATCAGATGAGTTGGCTAATGTTGCTCAACATTTCTCTGGCTGGCTAACGGAGAATTCAATCCAGTTTATCTAGCAAGATTCTTAACAATGCTAATACTTGTTCCACCACACTTTCCAAATGGCAGTTATTTTTGGGTTACAGATCATGAGGTACGCTTCATCACCTTCTCACCCCCGTCTCCGTGGTCAGGCTTCTCACGTAACGTAACCTCTTCGTTATCGTTCAGGGGACTCGCTGCTGTAACTGCCTTTCTACTCTCTGCTGTCTTTCCAGAGCGCGCGCTGATCATGTAACTAGCAAATTGGTTGTCTCTTCTCTGTTCAGTTGCTTGCTGCGCTGCATTCTGTTGTTATGTGAACAATTGGCTGAGCCTTGGATACAGCCAGTATAGCTCCAAACGTGCATCACTCTTTCGCTTACAGCCAGTAGTGATCCCCCCTAACTTTTCTCATCGAATCTACATGAATCACGTAGGTCACCTATTTTGGATTCAAAACGGAGAATTTCGCCGAAAGGTGACTAGTTTGCATCCATGAATGCAGTTGTTAAACGCACTGTATGGCTTACAACACATGCTAGATGAGTAAATGCTGGATGAGCAGGTTGTCTTTCGAGAAGTCTGAGGTCAATGTGAGTAAGTGGGAGTTTGATGAGTGGTGTGAGAGGGGACACAGGAGCTATCCCACTTAGGAGGGACTTTTCATGGTGACACACTTATTCCCCATTAGGCCACAGACACGCAAACTCACACAAACGTACAGTATGTACTGAGGGCCACCTCCACTTCAAATACACATCTCCCCACCAAAACAACCTCCCTCACCCACAATCTCACTCAACACATCCTCCCTGCAGAGCTTGCACGTGAACCGGAGGGAGGGAGGGACGGGAGGGTGGGACAGACAGAGGAGAAGTGAATCCATTCTCACATCCCACACCCTTCCAGCGCCATCGTGCCGCCACATAGTGACAGATTGCCTCTCTGTGACGCACATTGAGGCTAACACGGGTGCACACTCACAGCGCAAACAGAAATCCCCTGACAGTATATTCACTATAGCTTTCAACACAACTTTGAATAGATCTCTAATAGCTCACACTATTCTTGTCACATTTCCCCAAAAGTCACAGTGTGTAAAAATGGCCCTGTAATCTAGAGGTATGGCAAGGCCATCCAATCTGAGCTGTCGCCAAATTCAGGGCTGCAGCTGATATGGACTCTATTTACTTCCTCGTGAGTACTCTGCCTGAAGATTGGCTACCCCTCGTACATTTCCAACAGCCCCCACTCTTCCCCCTTCATGTCCCTATTGTTTTTTATCTATAGAAAAATGTACCCCTGGCCCCTACATAGTACAGTACTTGTGAGTCCTAAATTAATGGTGTTCATATGGTGAGATTTCCACCTAGCCTAACAGAGGGCCATGTGGAGCAAGCCATCGCTATTGCTAATGTCTGTCCAACCCTTTCAGATCTACATGAAGTGCTTAGGGTCTAGGGGTGGAGTTGGAATTGGGCAATAGAGTCTCCCTTCCACAAACTCCTTACAGGCCTATAAACAGAGCTTCAAAACAACTTGTTGCTCAACTTGGCACTGAGCATAGCAATGAAGCCAAAACAAGGAAAAACTGCCAAGTGGGTTAATTTAAGGAGACACAAGGGTCCCATTCTCCCCCCTCCCTCTTCACCCCTCTCTCTCTCTCCATGCTCTTGCCTCATACACCCACAGACAAATGCAAGCGCTGTCAACACAGAAAGGGATAGAAAAAGAGGGAGAGATTTAGCGGTATGCAACAAAGGCTCCGTCTGTGATTGGAAGTGGGAGAGTTGGAGAAGGATAGAAAGAGAAGAGAAGTGATGGTCGAGCGGGAGAAGTTTGCTTACTTGGCAAACAGCCACTGAAGCACATCTGGAGAGGCAATTAATTCAGCTAAACTGAAAACACTTTCTGCTGCAACAAAAACATTGCATAAAAATTCCGATTACCAAACATTGCAGGAAAACCAATCGTGATGTATGAAATCCTTGGATTAGTTGTCAATCAAGAATGATTTTACTGCCTTTGTCTTAAAGAGCCATCTCTTTGATGATTGTTCCTGACACACAGTAAACAGGAGAACGGTTTTGTAAGGATCAAATACACCTCCCATGTGTTACTGCTTCACAGCTCTATGGTATATTGTCTTCTTCCTCTGCCAACTTTGAAAAGGACCAGTGGGAACAGTTTAGTTCACAGAAGGATCCTCTCTGGCTGAAACGTGTTTTCACTGTTTACATTTGGGCCAGTTTCTAATCCCAATAATTCCCACACATGAATACCTTGGCCTTTCTCTAAGCCCCTCCCCTGGGCAGGTGTGTCATAAAGGCCATGAATAACACTATCTAAATGCTAGCACTGTTGTCTCACTAGCAATAAAGTATCCCAATCCCGTTGGTTAACCGGTTTGTCTGTAACTCAACTCCTGCTGCTTCACCGACCACAACCCCTATTCCGAGATGCATTCCAAAGAACTGTAATCATCCTGACCAAATGCTCCAGCTCACACACAGACTTGCATACTGAGCTGCTCTCGCCCGGCTATAGGCATACAGAGTGTTGTCCAGTTGCCATATTTTCAGATATGACGGTTTATGATTTTCTTTAGTCGTTTGGTTGTTTCAATGTCAAATATGAACCATTTCAGAGATGACGATGGAACAACTTCCTAACAAGTTCAATGTACATTTTTACTGTAACTTCTAGCAAACGATCAACTTTTATGCAACGGTTAACCAACATGACTGGTGTGATGTCCAATAGATGCACAAATGTTGTATAACAGTAAAAATCCATACATTCTTACACACCCCTTGCTACTCACCGATCTGGTCCTCTGGGATGAGTGACTCGATGGGGGGCTCCAGCTCAGAGCTCTGCCGCAGGTAGCTCTTCATCTGGGTGATGAACTGGCGTAGCGTCTGCAGCAACTCCAGTCCTGATGCGTGGCACTGCCAGGCCTGGCTGCCGCCTCCCTCCTGCAGGAAGCTCAGGTAGTCCTGCACCAGGCAGCCGAAGTAAGACCCCTTGTCCCTCGACAGCTCCAGGACTCTCCGTATGGCCCGTTTCTCTGGGGTCATCAGCGAGTTGAACACCCCACTCATTTTACGGAGGTGGCCCCTGAGGGCCCGCTGGATGACCATGGCCCCGGCGCTGGCTCGCCGTTTGGTGCGCAGCCCAGGAGGGGTGATGGTCAGGTCCTGGTCTTGGTCGCTCTCCAGGCTCCCGCCGAAGTCTGCTTCGTCTTCATCATCATCATCTTCCTCCATGCTGCTGTAGGGGTGGGTGAGGGGGGGAAGGACCAGGTTGTTGATGGTGGGGGGGCTGGGTTCAGAGAGAGGGGGGAAGAAGCCCTGGGAAAAGTCTAGTGAGTCGGCAGAGGATTCGGTGGAAAGGCTCATGTCGCTCAGGCGCTGCACACTGTCCCCTCTTCCTCCTCTTTCTCTTCCTCCTTCCTCTCGACGGGAGGGGGCTGGGTCTTGAGTGGACGGACTGTTTCCCTCTGTGTTGTCATCAGGGGTGGTGGCGTTTCTCAGTGCCCGCTTAGCCAGACTGAGAGAAATGGCGTTCTCAATAGTCTGGTCATCGAGAGCAAGATGGCAGTCGACGTCGCCTGGCGGCGTGGGTTTCGGCCTACTTGGGGAGGAGAGGGACAAGGGAATAGAGATGGGGGCACTGATGCTGAGCTTCTTAGGAGGGGAGGATAAGAGGAAAGAAGAGGATGGACTGATGCTGAGAGAGGAGCCCAGACGGGAGAGAAGGCTACTGCCCTTCTCTCTTTCTCCTCCTTTCTCCCTCTCTCCCACCCTGTCCTTCTCTTTGGGGGGGTTGATCCAGGATATCTTCTCAGGCATGCTGCACTGGCGTCGAGGAGGGGCAGGGCGACGGGGAGCACAATGGGGAGGTGGGGGGCGAGGCGGTGGTGGGCGGGACACGCTCTTAGCCTGGCTCACACTGTTGTTATAATGCTGGGGGCTGTTGCCAGGGCTAGGACTCTGAGGGCTGTTGCTAGGGGGTTGAGGGCTGTTTGTGCAGTCGATAAGTTGCTCTGGGTTTCTGGTACAGTGCTGTTGACCTTGTACCGTTGTTGCTGTAGTTGTTGTAGTACTATTGTTGTTTAGGTGGTGGGGGTTGTTGTAGTAGCTGGTGGAGGAGGGAGGGGTGTGGTTGCCCCCCTCTGGGTCGTGAACCTTCAGGAAGAGGGGGTTGATGAAGCAGAGAGCCCCGTTGGACTGGGAACACTCAAGCTGGGACGGGGTGCGGGTGACAAGGGGGCTGAGTGATTGGTCCTGGATGGTTGTCCCGGACAACCGGGAGACGGAACTCTTGCTCCTGCAGCAATGCTCAGAGTCCCAGAAGCCTGCAGGGCAGAGACAGGAGAGAGACAATATCAGAACAGTCAGACACTACAACAGCAACATTACTGAAAGATATAGCGCTGAGTGATTAATGAGGTCGGTTCAATTATAAAATATATATATATATATATATATATATATATATATATATATATATATATATATAGTGTTGCACGGTATACCTGTACCACGGTAATATCACGGTACCAAAACGTCATGATACAAACATTTTAGAATACCGCAGTACCGTTTCATTTGATACTACCAACTTTTTCCAACCCTACCAATCTAAAGAACCTGCTGGCTCCTGTTATAAAATGTTTAGAAAGTCAGTTTGGTTTATAAATTCAGTTGAATTTAAGCAACAGCCATTAGTCTCGAATATGCACAGGTCTAATAATATCCATTTTGCTTTAATGCTCATATCACATGGCAGCTGTAATCAGCCAGCCCCATCCCTTACCAGGCCTCACTCACCTGCTTCTCCATCTGCTCTTTTTTTTTAACCTGTATTTAATTAGGCAAGTCAGTTAAGAACAAATTCTTATTTACAATGACGGCCTACCCCGGCCAAACCAGGACAATGCTGGGCCAATTGTGCGCCGCCCTATGGGACTCCCAATCACGGCCAGATATGATACAGTCTGGATTCAAACCAGGGACACCTCTTGCACTGAGATGCAGTGCCTTAGACCGCTGTGCCACTCGGGAGCCATCTGTGTCGATTCCTCCATCAGTTTTAAAAATATATAATTTAGTACTGATGGTGAGCGGGGATGCAGACCCTGATGAGTCTTCTGTTAGATTTGCTACATTGGAGCAGCGCAAAGCAAGCAATGTTGATACATTGTATAATTTCATTGTCTGTTATAATGAAGAGAACAGACCAGTCTGAGGAGTCTTTGCAAGTTCATGCAGCCTCAGTGTCAGAGGGGAAATGGAGCACATGCTTGTAGCTTTACAGCGAATAAAACAACTTGTCTCTAGTCTAAACAGTTAAAAAAAAGGTCACCCACATTACCGGAGATTCCTTTTTTTCTCCTACAGTGATTCGCACGCATTTGACATAATTTCACAAACCATGTCGTGGGCCGTTTTAAACTAATCGTGGGTCGCCAATTACTGGTTTAATAACAATGTTGTTCTAGCTAAAAACCTGGTATTTTGACAGTAGGTTTAGGCTAATTTGATTGACAGGAAGAAAGGAAACGAATCTGATGTGCTTCAAAAGGTAGGATTCATATAGATCGAATGTAAGCCTAAACTAAACCAAAAATCTATTTCTTTCTGGTGCTCCTTCAATTGTTTTGAGCCTATCGTTTTAAAAGCTGGGAGCAGTGTATGTATTGGTGGGATATCGAGTGGTGTGTGTATGAGAGTGAGGGAGAGAGTGTGTGTGTTAACTGAAGAGTAAAGGTTTGATGCAGTGTTTTCCCCTTCTACATGCAAAATGACATGACATAATGACATTATCCATGTATACAGTATTCCTTCCTCCAGCCAAGTAACTGGTAGGCCTTAGCAAATAAGCCAGTTTATACAGTATTCTATTATACACTGAACACTGAAGTTAAATTCAATGTGAAACTACTTGGTATTGTGATACTTGGCCTGGTATCGTGTCATTTGTAAAATGTTGGTATCCTGACAAGCCTACTATGCATTATGTGGGTTGAATGCTGTAACACAGACTAAAACAATTAATAAAAGTCAGATGATAGTAGTGACTTCCCATTACTGCTTATCACTTACTAACCATCATTTATTCACATCACTTCAGTTATTGTGTAAATTACATTTGTTTTATTTGATGACTTTATTATATCATCCAACTCCTCTCTATAGAGCTGCTGCCTATGCTATCTGACAAAGTCACTATTTAGTATTTCTTCAAAAGGTAAATCAGGCTTTTATTCAGACATTCAATCAATTAGATCATGTATTTTCCCAGAGAGAAATGCAGCAACTGCTCTGTTACGCATTCTTCTCTGCTCACTCACACTAACCTAACGTAGCAGGCATAAAAGAAACAGACAAGTAGGAGCGCAATATATTATGGTCATTGTAGTTAACTACCACGTTTTCTGTGGTAATTATGTAAAATATTGGCCTGTTGGAAACTAACTCCCTACTACATTGCACATCTAATTTACAGTGCATTCGGAAAGTATTCAACCCCTTTACTTTTTCCACATTTTGTTAAGTTTTGCTAAGCCTTATTCTAAAATGGATTCAACAAATTTCTTTCCTCAACACCCTACACACAATACACATTAATAACAAAGCAAAAACCCTTAACTGAAATAACATTTATTTAGGCATTCAGACTCTTTACTCAGTACTTTGTTGAAGCACCTTAGGGAGTGATTACAGCCTCTTGTCTTCTTGGGTATGATGCTACAAGCTTGGCACACCTGTGTTTGGGGAGGTTCTCCCATTCTTCTCTGCAGATCCTCTCAGGTTGGATGGGGAGTGTCTCTACACAGCTATTTTCAGGTCTCGCCAGAGATGTTAAAAATCGGGTTCAAGTCCGTGCTCTGGCTGGGCCACTCAAGGACATTCAGAGACTTATCCCGAAGCCACTCCTGCGTTGTCTTAGCTGTGTGCTTAGGGTCGTTGTCCTGTTGGAAGGTGAACCTTTGCCCCAGTTTGAGGTCCTGGGCGCTCTGGAGAAGGTTTTCATCAAGGATCTCTCTGTACTTTGCTTCGTTCATCTTTTCCTCAATTCTGTTGAAAAACATCCCTACGGTGAAGCATGGTGGTGGCAGCATCATGTTGTGAGTGTCAGGTTTCCTCCAGATGTGACGCTTGGCATTCAGGCCAAAGAGTTCAATCTTGGTTTCATTAGACCAGAGAATTTTCTTTCACGTGGTCAGAGTCCTTTAGGTGCCTTTTGGCAAACTCCAAGCAAGTTGTCATGTGCTTTTTACTGAGGAGTGGCTTCGGTCAGGCCACTTTACCATAAAGGCCTGATTGGTGGAGTCCTGCAGAGATGGTTGTTCCAAACTTCTTCCATTTAAGAATGATGGAGGCCACTGTGTTCTTGGGAACCTTCAATACTGCAGAAATTTTTTGGTACCCTTTCCCAGATCTGTGCCTCGACACAATCCTGTCTCTGAGCTCTACAGACAATTCCTTCGACCTCGTGTCTTGGTTTTTGCTCTGACATGTACTGTCAACTATGAGACCTTATATAGAGAGGTGTGTGCCTTTCCAATTCATGTCCAAACAATTGAATTTACCACAGGTTGACTCCAATTAAGTTGTAGAAACATCAAGGATGATCAATGGAAACAGGATGCACCTGAGCTCAATTTCAAAACTCATAGCAAAGGGTCTGAATACTTATCTAAATATGGTATTTCTATTTTAAATTTTAATACATTTGCAAACATTTAAAAAAATGGGGTATTGTGTGAAAATTGCTGAGTATTTTTTTGGGGGGGGGGGGGGAACTGAAAAAAACAGAATGAAATGGAATTCAAATAATTGAACTGAAGTTGCTCAATAAGTTGTTTAAAAACCTAAAATCACTCAGCACTAGTAAGATAACACTAACAGCATGCCAATATTACACCTACATTATTTCAATATTGACCTAACTCACAATAACATTAATGGTCAACCGCTGCAGGAGTCAATCATTCTGATATTACACTACAGAGAAACATTAGGATAGCATAACACTGTAATATAATGTCAACACAATGTAACATGCAGTGATGTTCTACATTAACACAGAGGCTACAATAACATAGTAACTGAAAAGTATGCTAATAAAACAATGCCAATACACAGACATTAGACCATCGAGTCAATTAAGCTACTGTCATACCACGTTGCCAATGCCTACATTACAGTATTCATACAAAAAAGCATATTAACACATTGTTGCAAATAAGTACAACCATACCAGTCTACATAACAGCAACACAATAACATTCCAAATCAGCATGATATAACCATAGACGACTTAGAAAGAACAGCGCTGGTCACTACTCAACACAGCCACCAACTTAGCAACCAAAGCCATGTACCACCCAAAGACACCATTGGTGCATTTCCATACAGGATTTACCCCAGTGTTTTACTCAAAAGGCTCAGAATTTTCTGTTCCATCTACGCGGGCCAGAACTCGAGTATCACTGGACATTGGCTCCGGTGGACCTTCTCTTACTTGGGGCCAAAGCCAGGCCACTGGTACTTTTCAGCTTTCATTTACATAAGAGGCTAACTGTGAACTTGAACAACTTCTCACAAAGCAACTGTTTAGATTATGCAGAGGTTGTTGATTCGGCTCTTCTCAAGTCCTCACGGTCAGCCCTAGCTACGGAAACAATGTACCTAGTATAACATAAGGGCATATACACTAGTGTAACACTGGTGTTGCAGTCGAAAAAAGCAGCATGACAGAACTAACCTACTGCAAGAGACGCATCCAACTGAAGAGCATATACTACAGTGCTGTACTAGACAGAGCAAAACGCAGAAACTCTAGAACAATTAAAGACAAAGCCGTACCAGATTAAGCCAAAGTCACATCACAATGTAAGACCAGAGAAACTTTGACTTACTGTTCTCACATCAGCAGACAAAGACCAGCTCTGATTTTAGTTTACTAGTGAGAGACCTCTTGAGCACACTGCCGTCCAGTCTGAAGCCTCGCTGTAATGTCTCACACATACAGACTTATGACTCACACATGATAACGAGTGCATGGGGGCGGAATGTCAACAGAGCACTCTCTCCTCCCCCCGCTTCTTGCTCTCAATCCCTCACTCGCCAGCTCTCCGTCAGTTTTTCCTGCCCCATTCCTCCTTCAAGACTTATTTTTCTCTGCTGTTTTTGTTATTCTTCCATTTTGGCAGCTCTTGCACTTTTCACTGTTACTTTCTGGGGTGAACTTTGGTTTTATAGGTGGGGTGGAGACCAAACCTGTCAGGGGGTACTCTTCCAGAATTAATTTTCTCCACCTAAAGCTAATTTCCTGCATTTCAACACAATTTAAGTGATTCATAAGACTGAACTAGATCAAATGTAATTCAGTAATCAATATTTTGTTGCACATAGAACAGAATTAGCAGCTTTAAAAAAAAGCAAACGTTAAGTACAAAGACGAAGCTTTTGATGGTCTTAATGAAGACTCCCTCTATATCAAATGTCTTCAAACTTAATTAGCCAGACAACATTTCATGTTTCTATGACTCTTAAGATATCTTGTTTCAAAAGCCACTGTCATCTTGAGCTAACTTTAGGCAAAAAAAAAATGCAATGGAAGTGATAGGGGACCAGGAGAGCCTTTCCTGGCCCCATAAGACTTAATTCAGGGAAAATTGAGAAAAAAAAGTCTAAAAGGTGACGATATCCTTTAACATTTTATTTGGTTCCCTCAAAAACACCAATTATAAAAACATTATCCCTGGAACATGTAGTTTCATACACTCAGCATATGTTTTAAATGATGTGCTCAAAACAGGAGCTAGACAAGAAAATCACATTTTGACTCTGCTGGGCCTTTAAGACAGTGATAACACGGACCTTCACACTATTTTAGGACACTTGGGGGTATCCGAAACAAATGTATTATTTGATTACACTTTTGAATCTAGCCTTATAAATAACAAAGATCAGTCTGAATGAAGTATGCTTAGAAGTTATTGAAGTGCGTCATACAGGTATTGGAAGATTCAGGAAAGCAGAAGAAAGCCCAGGCAATCATTGTGTATTTCATCTTTCTTAGAACAGAATATAAATTCATTTCCCCCAACCATTCTGTGTTCCTGAGAGTCATAGATTTCAGGCATGGGGTCATAATTGAAAATGGCCAAAACGGTTCAACTGCTAAAGCCAAATTCATAGGAAGATCACAATTACATTCAATTAATTTCCCCCAGTCATTCTGTGCGATTTTGTCAGTCCCGTCTAACGAGTCCTGTGCGACACGTGAGCTTTGTGATCAACTTTATTTAGTTTTATCATTACAAGTATAAAAACAATCAAAGAAATGCATACAAAGATAACCCCAACCCATTGTGGGGGGACATGACCCTCCCGTCCCTAGTCATAGTTCCACCCCTGGTTACCTTTAAAGTCAGTTTTTGTTAGCAGTGGTAATAGCAGTGGTATGTCATTGATATTTTGTTGGGTTCTGGAAAATATTATTATTGATGAAACATAAACATAAAATAATAGGGGCAAAATCACTTGTCTTGGACCAAAATATCACACATTTATCCACAAAGTGTTAACAATAACTGATGTGGTGGGATGTGGGGAGGCAAGGGTTAAACTGGTTGCAACAGAAACCCTGTATCTCAGGTAACACACCTGTGTTGAGTTCAGTTTGATTAAATATTTGCTATGTTGCTTGATGGTTTGTAATGAACGTTTCCCCAAAACATTCTTCAGTGTTCTTGAACAGACTGAGGTATGTTTGCTCTGTTTGGTGGGGTGTGTCTTGAAGCAATAAGAGAGGTATTTAAAGGGCAGCGGAGTGTTCCCCAAACCACAACCCCTCACAGTTTTTCAACTAGTCGTTCAGAACATCACCATTTCCGTTTAATTGAACGATGCAGAACATTTTTTCATCCTGAACACTGCCCTGAGACACTGAGGGTGTGGCCTAACGGGGGAAATGTCTTTGTCTAAAACTGGCAGCTGGGAAAATCTAGGGTGAGCTGAGGACAATGAGGGGAGGAAACCTGAAATTCAGACAGATGACAAAGTGAATTCATTCTTGGCCAAAGTTTAGCCTCTTGGTAAAGAAAGACAGAAATGTCAGCTAATGGTTCGCTGCTTGAAAAAACTTATTTAACAAGCCTTGCTAGTACGTCCAGCTACTGTGTACTTATTTTTCAATCAAGCTCATCTTCTGACAAAGGGTTGAATAGAGACCGACAGAATGAAAGAAAGAGTTGACTTTCTCTGAAGCATAGAAGGACACATCCCCATTGTATTGAATCAGACCCACGTCACAGGTGCGGTTACCGATCCAGACGTCAGAACTCAGCACTGATGTCTTTTGTTCTGTCCAAAGCCACATTTCAGTGACACGACATAGCCTACCTACACACACAGCTCATCTCCGGCATGGTCACCTATATGAATGTCATTAAAATATATGTGAACCTTCACTGACGCTCATCTACGTCCACATAATCATTGTTCAAGTCTCAATACAGTCTGCTCACATTACTCATGGGGAAAAATAGACAGTGGGGCTGTTGTGTGTGAAGATCACTCAAAACCACAGCAAAGGAAGGGTGTTAGCAAATCAGTGTCTTTGCAGAGGCTAGTATATGCCTGTACTGTATATCAACTCTTTCAGATGCAGCCAGGCAAAGTGACATTACGGCTTTGGCACAGAGAGCACATTGCACAGAGAGTGGTTCATGACCGAGTCTGAGGTTTAATACCCTAGCGAGGCCTACACAGGGGCTCCAGAGCCCCAGTGCTCTCCTGATCATGTGCCCAGCTGAGCAGCACTGATTTGGGGCTCAGAGAGGCATTGTTATTATGGGTGACTCATTGAGCCATGTCACTTTGGGCTTTTACTAGTTTAACTTGGAGAATGTGGTTAAATGTGATTTACGAGAACACCCTGAGGAAGAAAAGCTTGGTTTTAAACAGAACAGATGTGGGATTAGACCTAAGGTAGTAACAATACTTTTCTAAAGCAACGAAAGTCAACTAGCAGGCAGTCAATGACCATCCAGATACAAAAGGATGCTACACTTTTAATCTTCATGCTTCAGACATGCATTATCAATACAAACGCATAGTATCAGTCTAGTGGACACTCACCTGCTCCTAGCTTGGCCACCTCCTCCAAGTCTGTTGGTGTCCTGGCTGCAGAGATGGCTTCTGGAAGCTTTAGGGTGAATGGCAAGACATCCCTAAGAGAGAGGCAGACAGAGTCAATATGTGAGATGAAAATAAGTGAGAAAGACAAAAAGAAAATGAAGTGAGAGAGAGTAAGAAATAGGGAATAAATCACTGTCACTGCAGTGAGTCATTTAATTGGGGTGACCAAACATCCCTTCCCTAACTAGTGTTTGTCCCATGTGTGGTTTCTTGGGCTAGAGAGAGAAGGAGTGGACACATACACACAGAGCGAGAGAGAGGCAGACAGACAGACACAGGCCAAGAGGCTCAGCACCCCACCCTGTTCTTCCTGTGTCTCAGATAACTTATGAGTCTGAAGTGCACATTTACTAAGCTCCAATTGACATTATCATGGCAAAAAATGTTTACCAACATAATTTAAAGAGTAGAATAAGGCTGCTATTTTGTCATAGGCTGTCATATATTTAATCTGAGCCTAGAGGAAAGTCCTTGTCCTCTAGGCTCAAGGGAAGCCAAAGTAATTCTGCTACCCAAGAGTGGTAAAGCGCCTTTACTGGTTCTAACAGTAGACCTATAAGCTTTCTGCCAGCTCTGCTGAGCAAACTGTTGGAAAAAAATGGTGTTTGACCAAACACAATGCTATTTCTCTGTAAACATATTAACAACATACTTTCAGCATGCTTATAGAGAAGGGCACTCAACATGCACTGCACTGACACAAATGACTGATGATTGAAAGAAATTGATAATAAGATTGTGGGAGCTGTACTGTTCGATTTCAGTGCAGCCTTTGATATTGTCCACAACCTGTTGTTGAAAAAAACATATCCGTTATGGCTTTTCAACCTCTGCCATATTGTGGATTCAGAGCCATCTATCCAATAGAAGTAAAAGGGTTTTCTTTAATGGAAGCTTTTCTAATGTCAAACATATAAAGTGTGGTGTACCGCAGGGCAGCTCTCTAGGCCCTCTACTCTTTTCTATTTTTACTAATGACCTGGCATTAAACAAAGCATGTGTGTCCATGTATGTTGATGATTCAACCATGTACGCATCAGCAACCACAGTTAATGAAATCACTGAAACCCTTAACAAAGTGTTGCAGTCTGTTTTGGAATGGGTGGCCAATAATAAATTGGTCCTGAACATCTTTAAAACTAAGAATTGTATTTGGTACAAATCCTTCCATAAGTTCTAGACCTCAGCTGAATCTGGTAATGAGTGGTATGGCTGTTTTACAAGTTACTTTGGCGTTACCTTAGGTTGTAAACTGTCACGGTCAAAACATATTGATTCAATGGTTGTAAAGACAGACAGACCTCTCCCTGTAATAAAGAGATGATCTGCTTTTTTGACACCACACTCCAAAAAACAAGTTCCACAGGCTCTAGTTTGGTCTAATCTTGATTATTGTCCAGTCATGTGGTCGAGTACTGCAAGGAAAGACCAAATTAAGCTGCAGCTGGCCCAGAACAGAGCGGCACATCTTGCTCTTCATTGTAATCAGAGGGCTCATATAAATACTATGCATGACAGTCTCTCTCTTGGCTAAGAGTTGATGAGACTGACTGCATCACTTATTTTTATAAGAAACATTAATGTGTTGAATCCCAAATTGTTTGCATAGGCAACATACACACAGCTCACACACACAGCTCACACACAGCTCACACACAGCTCACACACACACACACACACACACACACACACACACACACACACACACACACACACACACACACACACACACACACACACACACACACACACACACACACAGTCTTTTTACAGTCCCCAAATCCTGAAAAATGTAAGAAAGTGTACAGTATTATATAGAGCCATTATTGCATGGAACTCAGTTTCCTCTCATATTGCTCAAATAAACAACAAACCTGGTTTAAAAAAAACGATAAAGCAACATCTCGCGGCACAACGCCTCTCCCCTATTTGACCTAGATAGTTTGTGTGTATGCATTGATATGCATGTAGGCTACGTGTGCCTATAATTTATTTATTTTTTAAAATTCTGTCCTTGAGTTGTTCTTGTCTATTCATTTTATGTTTCATGTTTTGTGTGGACCCCAGGAAGATAGCTTCTGCAACAGCTAAATGGGAACCCTAATTAAAATACAAAAAATTCTTAACAGAATTGAGAACTTTGAGCCATGCACTCAGTTGAAATCATACTGTACAAAGTTCATGATCATTTTTGACCCCTTATTTTTTGTTTGCAGTTTTGTTCCAGTCTCTATACGTAAACACAAGCTACAGACAGTTCAAGGCCTGTTTTCTTCCTCATAGACACTTCCTGCTTTCCACCCCGCATCTCTATTGATTTGTGGCCTTGACATGTTGCCATTCACCAGCATCACCAGACAAGAATGTGTTTTCAATCAAGCTCAACCTCCACGTTTTAACCAAGCTTTAATAGCATTGTTTGAAAAGCCTTGAGCTTGTTCAACTAACCAAGTCAATATGTAATTAGAATTATTATAGTGCAGACTCGACTGACATTGTTAGCTTTCGAAGAAAACAGTGCAATAGTCTCAGTGCAATAACGTGAAGTGATGAGGTGGCTAGTAAATGCCATTCTCTGTACTTCAACTGAAGCATGGTTCTTTCAGTAACTTCTGGGATCCATGTGTTCCTCTTCAAAAGGAATATGTGATTTATAACTAGGATGAGAAAGGTAGTGTGTGTGTGTGTGTGTGTTACCTGCTGATGCAGCAGAAGGCCACAAGACGGAACAGGTCTGCGAAGCCGAGGCCCGATCCCTCCAAGGAGAATGCTGTGAAGGGATACATTTATATTTAAGGAACTTCAAAATCAGGAGCAAAGCTGTACTTGCATAATCAGAACAAAAGCATGGCAATATTCCTAGATGGGAGAAGGGAGTTGGAGTGATGTTTTCACTTGGGAACTACTATGTCATACTATATACACACACACACACACCACTAGCATTATCATGAGAGTAGCTAACTGTTGCTCACATATTTGCAGAAGGGTAAGTCTGTTTTCTTGGCGTGCTGGCATGGCTGAGTGGGTGTGCCTACACCTAGTAGGCATTTGGTGCACATACAAGCTGCAACAGGCCATCACACTTACCAGGCTACATCGCATTAGTAAAGAAAGGCAAAAATACCTGGTGAGACATTTTCTGGGATAACACACCCAACAAATAGCCTAATAAGATTTTTCTATTCACTTCAAGAACATCAAAAAGATGTGGCTATATTAAGCCTTGTTAAAGGTTACCTTTTGTGTGACTCTTAACTACATAACACATAACTAGTTTCACTAGGTAAGTATCAGGAAATAGGTTTTTGGGAAACTCCAAACGCTCTCGGCATTGACCTCGGAGCAGGGAAAGTGAAGTGAAAGGGGGATACCTAGTCAGTTGAATGCATTCAACAGAAATGTCTTCCACATGTAAGTAGAAAGAGAGAAGAGAATATTGAGGCCCAGGATGACGTCACATTTTGTACTAGACAGCGGTAAACTGTGACAGCAACACAGCAAACCCAAGGGGAAATGCACAGAGAGCAAAAGGAATATATTAGAATAGAATATTCAAATGATCAGAGGGAAATTGTTCTTTCTTTTTTAATAAGCTTATAATAACCACATGTATTTGCGGGATACATTTGAATGATAAAGATGGGAATGAATAGGCAGGTGGGAATGAATAGGCAGGTGCTTACTGTATTGACTCTCCTTCACAGGGAAGTCTTTGACAGGTGTCTCAGAGTCCTGATGCATACGCAGAGAGATCACCTTCCTCTGCAGGGTAGTCGACTTCCTCACCAGAAACGTCTGCAGACAGGGTAAAAAAGCAACTTGAGAAACACAGACAACAATAAAAACATTGAAATGGAGAATATCAGATAGTTTGAAAGTATATGTCTCCATTAGTCCTCCATTGTGTGAGATTGATGAGGTGTCTTTGCGTATTGTGAGGTTGTTGTTGCATGAATAGGAGTTTAATGGTAGGGTCAAGTAACTGATGCACCTAAAACTGGTTTCTGTATTCCTCCTATTACCTAAACGGAAATGGCTGTCAAATAAATGGCTCTGCTCTTTAAATGGAATGAAACAGCCGTGTGAGATGTTTTATGTTGTGTTGACCATCTATGCGAGATGTTTTATGTTGACTATCTATGCAGCTTTAAAAAAGAGATGGAAATCACAGTGTGACCTCTATGGCTAAATAAAGGATCAACATTCAAAATGTAATGGTTGAGTGGTGAGATACATCTCATCTAAATAAACAGTAAATACAGTAATGTATTCAGTAAATACTAAATACACAGTAGTTTAGAATTGCATCATTGATTATCTTGTAAAACAGTGTAAGCTTTATGCATGGAAACGTCATGTAAAACTTGACTCCTGTTTCACAATCAGTTAAAAAAATAAAATTTAAAAAATATTAGAATGACTGAGTGTATCTGGTCTCACCCCGGTGGGCTGCGGTTCCAGTATGCTTGTGGAGTCTGCATGGTTAAGTCCCAGCTGCAGCCACACAACGTGCGTCTGCACCAGCCTGTCCAGCACACTCATCCTTCTACGCAACGAGTCGTAGCCTGAATCTCTAGCTCCAGCCAGCCGTGCCCCCACACCAACACAGGGAGGAGCCTGTAGGAACAGACCTCCCACTTCCCCATCCAGCCTGAGAGAGGGAGAGAGATGGGGAGAGGAAGAGATACAATTAGAAATATACCTTTCAAATCCTATATGTTTCCTGATAGTAATACCCACACGTACACAGAAAAGCAAGCATGCACAAGTGCACATACACACAGACTAATAATAAAAACTGGAATGTAATACATTAGCATGGGAGTCAATAAGTAATATTGAGATTAATCATAGTTATAAATGTATTTCAATACTGAGAAAAGCATAATGGCCCAGGAACAGTACTTCAGTGGAGAAGGACAAATGTACCCAACAACATCTAAAAATGAAATGACGCAAAGCAAGCACACTTACTGAGGCCCGTATCCCTCACCACTCATACTTCTGAAGAAATGGGTGCTGGGTACGCAGACCCACGAGACACTGCGGCCCCTCATTAGGAGTTTTTTTTGGGGGGGGGGCCCGAACCCCCATCAGATTTGCCCATCCCTGATCTAAGTGATTGATAGTTGGTATTCAGCAGTCATAAAAGCCTTATTTACTTTGAAGAACGACTAAATAGTTACTTTGTCAGACAGTGTAGGCAGCAGCTCTATAGAGATGAGTTGGATAAAATAATAAAGTCATCCAATAAAACAAATGTAATTTACACAAATATGAATAAATGGTTAATAAGTGATAAGCAGTAATGGGCAGGCACTACCATCGTGGGACTTTTTTATTAGTTATTTTATTCTGTGTTGTTACAGCATTCAACCCACACAATAAGTTGGTAGAGCATGGCACTTGCAACACCAGGGTTGTGGGTTCAATTCCCACAGGTGACCAGTACGAAAATGTATGCACTCACAAATGTAAGAAAAACGCAATTTCCTTTTTATAAATCGAACCGACCTCAAATCACTAATCGCTCAACACTAATATTTAGCAATCGACAAAATGAAGCCAATACTGAGTATATTTTATTATAATCTACATGTCATTATTATGTACCTAATGTCAGGTAACCTGTAACCCATAATCTAATTTACACAAAAATGCTTGGTGTTCACTTTGAAAATCCTACTCTTATACTCTTTCCACTGTCAGATCCCTCTGACTTCCTGTCAACACAATGACATGATGAAACTCCACTACGTGAATGACCAGAGCACACTATCCACACCTGCTGGTGGACACCGGGAATTACAGTGGAACTAAAATCAACGTTCCTCAAACTGGCACTCATCATCGTTATCATCATCATCATCATCATCAATCATTCCTATCAAGCATCCAGTAACAATTAATTTAACCACTGTTGTTATTACATTTGAACAAGCAACAGAGGTCTGAAAGGATATTCTACTCCTTCCTTAATGAAACAATCCCCATTTGAATGTCTTCCACTGTTTCCTCTCCCTCTAACATGCACAGCTAACGTTAGTTCTACATCAGCCCATGAAGGAGGCTGAAGCAAGCGTTCTCATCATACTGGTACTAGAGTAAACGGATGTACAGAAATAAAAATTTTGTTAGTCAGTTTGCCGGTCTGTTTTAAACACACACACTTACCCCTGTAGTATGACAGGCTCTGGGTCCCTCTCTGCTGGCTCAGCCTTCTGCACCACCTCCCTCTTCAGAGTTCCGATCTCCCAGGCAAATGAGTCGATCAGCTACAGTACAGAAAGACGGGAGAATGATCAGTGATGAGGGATAAAGGAAGAGTGATAGAAGCAACCAAGTTGAGAAAGAAATGAAACCGAGTGAGAGTGTGTGTGTACATTTCTTGTATTTGCGTGAGACTACTTTTCACTCATTCCTGCAGACTCAGGAGCAGGGAAAATGTTAGTCACCTCCCAGTGTGTGTCCACCCTCGCCTCAGAAGAGCCACTTCCCCTTTACTGACTGGCCAAGACGACAAGGAAAGAGAAAAATACCCATTTCTAGACAAAACAAACCAGAAGAGACGCCAAACTCATAACATCCTCTAGCCTAAAACATCTCACGCTGATACTGAAGTTTACAAGATAAAAAAATCCAGCCATGCAAAACAAATAGTCCAATTTTGAATTTTTCCACAGACCAGTCATATCCAGTATAGGTCACTGTCTCAAACACATGAACACAAAATTAACTGAGTTCACACACGCACACACAAACTGTGAAATCTGACTGGACTCATACACGCACCCAGACCCCATCCTCAGAGTCTATGCTTCTACAGCCATTCCTTGTTCCTTGTTAGTCGAACCATAAATGAACACCAGTCAGCAAACCACGCACACGCGCGCGCTCTGCCTGCTACTCTCCCACTACAGCTCACTGCCAAGACACACAGCCGGAGAAGAGCAAACGGAAGCTTTAAAACATGCTTAATCCTAGAATCCAATAGATTTAGACAATACAACCTTCCCTAAATAACCAAATTAGCCATGCTTAAACGACAACAGTTTCTATAGTGAATTACTTACATTAGCAATAGTTCACAATATCTAGTGTAAATCTCTGCTTACCTTGAAACTGAGTTAGGTAAAATAAGCAATGGTCTAGCATCATTACCACCGAACAAAGACACCAGCTTGACAACCGTCACCTCTGGGTGTTTTCATTTCATATGAGGCGACAAATGTCTTCCTGAAAATCAGGAAGATTGCTCAATTACGTATATGGTTGATTCTAAAGAAGTGGTGTAAATTGCAGTCCCACACCCAAAAAAACTATTAATTAACCTAATTCAATCCAAGGCAACAGCAAACATATTGTTAAATTTATATAGTAAAAAGTAAATGTTTAAACACCTATTTCTATTAAAAAGGTGGTTATCCCAAACCCTGACTCCTAAACATAATGTTTGAAAATAAAGCATTTAATACATTACTTTTATTATTTCAATAGAACATTAAAAGACTGTAGAACAAATGTGTCTTAAGCCACACCCTTACAAATGTCACCTGGTGAAGGGATTTGCACCCCTCAACAATGGCCACATGGTGAATAGTCCACAAATTTTCTCCAAAATATTTGCAGGCAAGTTGACACATCTTCATGTATTTTTAAGAAGTGTAACTACCAGACATCTAATATATCAAGAAATACTTAAAGTACGGTTTTGGTACTAAAATAGGCTGTTTGCTGGGATGTACAGTCATGGCCAAACGTTTTGAGAATGACACAAATATTAATTTCCACAAAGTTTGCCTCTTCAGTGTCTTTAGATATTTTTGTTAGATGTTACTATGGAATACTGAAGTATAATTACAAGCATTTCATAAGTGTCAAAGGTTTTATTGACAATTACATGAAGTTGATGCAAAGAGTCAATATTTGCAGTGTTGACCCTTCTTTTTCAAGACCTCTGCAATTCGCCCTGGCATGCTGTCAATTAACTTCTGGGCCACATCCTGACAGATTGCAGACCATTCTTGCATAATCAATACTTGGCGTTTGTCATAATTTGTGGGTTTTTGTTTGTCCACCCGCCTCTTGAGGATGGACCACAAGTTCTCAATTGGATTAAGGTCTGGGGAGTTTCCCGGCCATGGACCCAAAATATCGATGTTTTGTTCCCCGAGCCACTTAGTTATCACTTTTTCCTTATGGCAAGGTGCACCATCATGCTGGAAAAGGCCTTGTTCGTCACCAAACTGTTCCTGGATGGTTGGGAGAAGATGCTCTCGGAGGATGTGTTGGTACCATTCTTTATTCATGAATATCCGGCGCTGACAGAGATGGCATCTCTCTGTTAAGAAGAACGGAAGCGGTGTCTGCCTTATGATTAATGAGACGTGGTGTGATCATAACAACATACAAGTCCTTTTGTTCACCTGACTTAGAATTCCTCACAATCAAATGCCGACCGCATTATCTACCAAGAGAATTCTCTTCGATCATTATCACAGACGTGTAAGTCTGTAAGTCTTCACACATTGCTGCTGGTATTTTGGCCCATTCCTCCATGCAGATCTCCTCTAGAGCAGTGATGTTTTGGGGCTGTTGCTGGGCAACACGGACTTTCAACTCCCTCCAAAGATTTATGGGGTTGAGATCTGGAGACTGGCTAGGCCACTCCAGGACCTTGAAATGCTTCTTACGAAGCCACTCCTTCATTGCCCGGGCGGTGTGTTGATGATCATTGTCATGCTGAAAGACCCAGCCACGTTTCATCTTCAATGCCCTTGCTGATGGAAGGAGGTTTTCACTCAAAATCTCATGATACATGGCCACATTCATTCTTTCCTTTACACGGATCAGTCATCCTTGGTCCCTTTGCAGAAAAACAGCCCCAAAGCATGATGTTTCCACCCTCATGCTTCACAGTAGGTATGGTGTTCTTTGGATGCAACTCAGCATTCTTTGTCCTCCAAAACGCAACGAGTTGAGTTTTTACCAAAAAGTTATATTTTGGCTTCATCTGACCACATGACATTCTCCCAATCTTCTTCTGGATAATCCAAATGCTCTCTAGCAAACTTGTGACGGGCCTGGACATGTACTGGCTTAAGCAGGGGGACACGCCTGGCACTGCAGGATTTGAATCCCTGGCGGCGTAGTGTGTTACTGATGGTAGGCTTTGTTACATTGGTCCCAGCTCTCTGCAGGTCATTCACTATGTCCCCCCTTGTGATCATTTTGACCCCACGGGGTGAGATCTTGCGTGGAGCCCCAGATCGAGGGAGATTATCAGTGGTATTGTATGTCTTCCATTTCCTAATAATTGCTCCCACAGTTGATTTCTTCAAACCAAGCTGCTTACCTATTGCAGATTCAGTCTTTCCAGCCTGGTGCAGGTCTACAATTTTGTTTCTGGTGTCCTTTGATAGCTCTTTGGTCATGGGCATAGTGGAGTTTGGAGTGTGACTGTTTGAGGTTGTGGACAGGTGTCTTTTTTGATAACAAGTTCAAAGAGGTGCCATTAATACAGGTAACGAGTGGAGGACAAAGGAGCCTCTTAAAGAAGAAGTTACAGGCCTGTGAGAGTCAGAAATCTTGCTTGTTTGTAGGTGACCAAATACTTATTTTCCACCATAATTTGCAAATAAATTCATTAAAAATCCTACAATGTGATTTTCTTTCTCTGTCATAGTTTAAGTGTATGATGAAAATTACAGGCCTCTCATCTTTTTAAGTGGGAGAACATGCACAATTGGTGGCTGACTAAATACTTTTTTTGCCCCACTGTATCTCTCACTCTCTGGGCTAGGCCTAAGCTTATTTTCCTGTGTGTGTGTGAGATACACACACAGTTTAAGTCAGAAGTTTACATACACGTAGGTTGGAGTCATTAAAACTCATTTTTTAACCACTCCACAAAATTCTTGTTAACAAACTATAGTTTTGGCAAGTTGGTTAGGACATCTACTTTGTGCATGACACAAGGCATTTTTCCAACAATTGTTTACAGATTTTTCACTTATAATTCACGGTATCACATTTCCAGTGGGTCAGAAATGTACATACACTAAGTTGACTGTGCCTTTAAACAGCTTGGAAAATTCCAGAGAATGTGGCTTTAGAAGCTTCTGTTAGGCTAATTGACATCATTTGAGTCAATTGGAGGTGTACCTGTGGATGTATTTCAAGGCCTACCTTCAAACGCAGTGCCTCTTTGCTTGACATTTGTGGAAAATCAAAATAAAGACCTCAGAAAAATAAATTGCAGACCTCCACAAGTCTGGTTCATCCTTCAGAGCAATTTCCAAAGGCCTGTAGGTACCACATTCATCTGTACAAACAATAGTACGCAAGTATAAACACCTTGGGACCACGAAGCAATCATACCGCTCAGGAAGGAGACGCGTTCTGTCTCCTAGAGATGAACGTACTTTGGTGCGAAAAGTTCTAATCAATCCCAGAATAACAGCAAAGGACATTGTGACGATCCTGGAGGAAACAGGTACAAAAGTATCTATATCCACAGTAAAACAAGTTCTATATTGACATAACCTGAAAGGCCGCTCAGCAAGAAAGAAGCCACTGCTCCAAAACTGCCATAAAAAAGCCAGACTATGGTTTGCAACTGCACATGGGGACAAAGATCGTACTTTTTAGAGAAATATCCTTTGGTCTGATGAGATAAAAAAATAGAACTGTTTGGTCATAATGACCATTCTATAAATCATTCTTATTTATGTCAGCATTACAGTCCTCACCATATGTAGTGTGTGTACAGTGAAGCTAAAACATGAATGTTCTCCAGTATTTTGGATTTGAGATCAAATTAGCACAATTACAAGATAGTACAGAATGCCACCTTTTATTTGAGGGTATTTTCATACATATCTGTTCTACCATTTAGTAGAGATGTTAAAGTTAAACAAAAATTGGGATCGTTAACATTTAGAAAAAAATAAAGAGAAAAACAAAGTATTGCTACAAATGTTTAAATGTAGCTAATTAAACCAATCACATGCCAGGCACACAACCAATCCCATTTCACGCAAATTTCCCCTCAGATCTGTGCCGCCCATTTCTGTCAGCTAAGTAATAGCTATCTAGCAAGAACAACAATGAAATGTGGTGTAATTAAAGCTTTTTATTTTACAAAAAAACAGATGAACATGATCAACCACAACCAAAAGAAGAAGATGAAGATTGTAGTGTTGGAGATGTTGCTACCAATCTACCACCTCAGAAAAAGATGAACATGTTTCGAGAGGGGTCGCATCGCAATTTCAAGTGGCTAAGGAGGGACAAAACTTGCAACACAATGTTCTGTGTGTACTGTCAAAAATGTGGAGTAATAGCAGTAGGGAAGACTTCTTTTGCCACTGGGTTCAAAAACATAAAACACGAGTCGCTGCTAAAACACAACTTAAGCCAAAAGCACATCGAGTGTAGAGGTCGACCGATTAAATCGGAATGGCCGATTAATTAGGGCCGATTTCAAGTTTTCATAACAACCGGAAATGTGTATTTTTGGACGCTGATTTTGTATATATTTTTTTTACAACTTTATTAAACTAGGCAAGTCAGTTAAGACCACATTCTTATTTTCCATGACGACCTAGGAACAGATTTTTGGACATCTATGAACACGCTATCATATCATTTGCAATGAGCCATCACATTGCTGAGAAGTGGGACTGACCACCGAGAACATGGAGGAGGCACACAGCAAAGAACCTAAAAACAGCATCTAAAAACAGCATTGTGTGTGGGGGACAGCAGTAAGGTAAGCTCCGTCTGGTAGCCATGACTGTGATAAATGGAACTGCACTGCAACCTCACGGTCATAACCAGGACCGGATATCTGCATTGTGAATTCATTTCATTTTATGATTTAAAAAAATAATTTAAAATGTTAAGAACAATTTTAATTTGTTACATCCCTACCTAGGGCTGAAGCGGTCATGCCATTTTGTCAGCCGGTGATTGTCAAGCAAATAACTGCCGGTCTCAAGGTAATTGACCGGTAATAAACATACACATTTAGCATCTCCTGGCTTCCACGCATAGCCTACAAGCTACTGATGCAGACCTATGGAACATCTACATTTTAAAGCCTAATAAATCCAAGTAATATATCCTACACAATAAATCCATTATTTATTTTAGACACAGTTAAAGAAACATGACATGAAGAAAATGTAGTCCATTTCAGAAGAACAGAATAGCACTCTCTGATTTGGCCATCTCATATGGCTGTGAGCTACACTACTTCATTTAGCAGACAAGATTTTCTTAGAATTTGGTTGCATTATTTTATAGTATGAAGAATACGACTAAAACAGCTGAATGAAATAGAAATGATATACTTTCTCCAAACGATTTGAGGGAGTGAACACGTGCAGCTATTCTGTGTTGAGCGGCTAACAAAGAAACAGGTCCTCCTATATTCTTTATTTACAGTTATTTATGTAAGTTCAGTTGTGATACAAATGTTGGGCAATAGGTTCTGATTTTTAATACATTCTAAGGCTGCATGATGCAACTAACGATCATTTGAAAAAAGTTGCATGAAAGGCTGTACACACTTCATCAGTCTCTTATTCATAATTTGACAAGCACTTGATAATGCCTCAAATTTCCCAGCTGCACCCCGTGTGTGGCTGTAAAGCTCCATAAAAAAACTATGCATTTTGCGGCCAGTGGGCGTCGTGCCCTTGGGCTGAATATAATAATTATAATTCCCTTCTCCTGGCTGTGTGCCGAAGCACTTCTAAACCACATGGGTCTTTCTCACAGGCTACAAGTGAAGACCGACACATCGGGAAGCAACAGCGCGAGGCGCATATTGAAGATATTGGAAGAACTGTCCACATTTACTTTTTGTCAGCCGACAAGATGAGTAGACCTAACGAACAGCAAAATCAAAAGCCTGTCAATCTACTATCCCCTTGGTACAAAGGTTGACCTATTCTCTTCTGTGCCAGAAATAAATATTCCAAAACATGGTCTGCGACAGTTGTGGGATTTTGATAGATACCAAATTAATACAACCACTAGCGTCAAAAAACCTGTTTTAAGCAATAAGTCTGATGCAAACATGAGAACATTTGGCTTAAAATTCTGATAAACTATATGCTATTTCTTCACATTATAAGCGCAGCAATGTACACACGGAAGTAGGCTATAATTGCGAATGTTTCATTAGCAGGAAAACACCACGCTCCAAAGTCACCACAAATGCGATTATGCACTTAATGCCTTTTATTATAAAGGAGTATTTTTATGGTAAAATATCTTCCCCAAAACTGAAACTCGATGCATATGTATGCCAGTTAGGCTCTACACTCGTTGTAAAGTGGATTAATGCGTTTCATTTTAAGAGGTTATTTAGCCACTTTAGTTGTGATACAAACCTTATCATGAGGCGTGCTACATGAGGTGTGAGACCTATGATTTGAAAAAGTTGCAGCGTAAGGTTAGTATTTGGTCCCATATTGCTTCTACCCAATGGCAACAAACGTGCAGCTTGTTGGTTGCATTTGCTGTTTGTTTTGGGATGTTTATGGGCCATGTCTAGTGAAGGGTGTCTGGAGTAATTTTCTTTATAACAGAGCATAGACAATGTTTCTGAACACTTCGAAATACATCCTGATGCTGCAATGATTAACTTCTTATGGCTGCAGGGGCAGTATTGAGTAGCTTGGAGAAAAGGTGCCCATATATTGCTAATATATGCATATTATTATTAGTATTGCATAGAAAACACGAAAGTTTCCAAAACTGTCAAAATATTGTCTGTGCGTATAACAGAACTGATATTGCAGGCGAAACCTTGAGGAAAATCAAACCAGGAAGTGGCTTCTATTTTGAAAACTCCATGTTCCATAGCCTGCCTTTGCTCCATTTAAAGGGATATCAACCAGATTCCTGGTGTCAACAGTCTTCAGACAGTTTCAGGCATTTATTTAGAAAAATGAGCCAGAAAGATAACATCGCGTCAGGTGTTCGCATGAGTTTTGCTCACGCAACAGTTTGGGCAGCCATTGCCTTTCCCTCTCCTACTATATCAACAGTTGCGGTTGATATATTATCAATTATATATTTTAGAAACAACCTGAGGATTGATTATAAAAAACGTTTGACATGTTTGTGGACATTACGGATACTATTTGGAATTTGTCTGCGTTGTCGTGACCGCTCTTTCCTGTGGATTTCTGAACATAACGCATCAAACAAAACGAGGTATTTTGGATATAAAAATTATCTTTATGGAACAAAAGGAACATTTATTGTGTAACTGGGAGTCTTGTGAGTGAAAACATCCGAAGAGCAAAGGTAAACGATTAATTTGATTGCTTTTCTGATTTGTGACCAAGCTACTTGATGCTAGGTGTACATAATGTTTTGTCGAGTGATCGATAAACTTACACAAATGCTTGGATTGCTTTCGCTGTAAAGCATATTTTCAAATTCTGACACGACAGGTGGATTAACAAAAGGCTAAGCTGTGTTTTGCTATATTGCACTTGTGATTTCATGAATATAAATATTTTTTGTAATATTATTTGAATGCAATTCAGCGGTTGTTGATGACAATTATCCCGTTAAAGGGATGGCAGCCATAAGAAGTTAAGACAATTAATAAAGTTACATAGGCTACAACAACAGATGCTAACCATTACCAGGGAAGGTTAGCATCTTTTGGGGTATCACGTTGTCATTATTCAGGATTTTTCATAATCATGGCAGCATCCAAGTGAATGTATGTGTTCAAACTAGGACTGTCAAAGTTAAACTAAAAAAGCATTGTGTTACATTTTTAATGCTGTAAATATTTGACTCCATTAAACGCATCTCTATTTCTTCACCGCACTGACCTTAACACATACGTTACTGCACGGACCCTATACCACACACTGCACTCGATGACAGCTGCTGTTATGTAGCACCTTACGTCTTAAAAATCCACTATGTGCGCAATTGAGCAACACTTTTTAAAGGAGAACTTAAGAGTTCAAACAAACACATTCCCAGGTGTTTCATTAGAGAACAGCAAAAATAGCATTTATACAGAAGTAGCTAGCTAGTTAAGCTAACATTAGCTATCTAGCTAAACAAAATATTGTTTACTATGCCATGGCTGAATGCCTCTTAATATAGCTCTAATTTCCCACAATGGTTCCCCCCCATCCATAACATTCTAAGAAAGTTGAAGCTCATTTACAGCATTTCTAAACCATTTACAAACTCTAAAATGCTATTTGGAGATCTCAAAAACAAGCAAAAATTACCCCAGCCATTATCACATTGGCTGGCGTGAATGAAGAAGCTACACCAACCAATCTACAAACACATTGCCTATTAGCGGCAACATGAATTCACATTAACTCATCACCGGATTAAAAACTATAATTTAATACGTACAGAAAAGTTAGCAGAAAAAGGTATATTATTAACAGATGGTAAACAAATACATTTGCTTGAAATATTTATTTTTCAGATTTCCTGCAATTCTACACATTTTGTCTGGGGTGGTGAGACATTTTTGCAGTTTTAAAAGCTAATTTCCTGCAATTCTACACAGAATGCCATGACTTATGCCATCCGAGTAAACGCTCATGAATTACGGACCGGGCTCGCAGGGTTAGTTAGAGCACCCGGGAACATGCCCTGTTGGTAAGTCACCCATGATAACTACAAGTTTAAATAGCTGGTTAGACTAACTAGACTAATTTACCAATCGAAAAATGTTTAGCTGACATTGTCTAATTGAGTGACTGTCAGTGAGTGACATATAACAAGCGGAAAACTGCTGATGCACAACCAAGTTTCGAAATTGCACCTTGTGTATTCTACTAACAATCAACAATAAGTTGAGCCGCCAACAGTGTTCCTAAAAAAAAAAAATACAAAGTCCCGACCTCGGGGTCCTCATATGTAGCTACGGCCGTGTGTGTGTGTGTGTGTGCAAGTGTTAACCTTCAAGAACATTGATAACAGGGAGTAGGCCTAAGGTGGTTGCTGAGGGGAGAAGTGCTCATAATAATGGCTGGAATGGAGCAAATAGAATGATGTCAAACAGCTGGTTGCCATGTGTTTTATGTATTTGATACCATTCCAGCCACTACCATGAGCCCGTTCCCCCCAATGTTCCTCGGCCTTCATTGAAAATAAGAATCTGTTCTTAACTGACTTGCCTAGTTAAATAAAGGCAAAATAAAAAATTAAGGTGTCACCAACCTCCTGTGGAGTAGGCCTACTTAAATATTGGGAGCATTTCGTTTATGATACAGATTCATTTTGTGTCCGTCCCTGCAATGCACTGCTTTTTAAATGGACAAATCTTTCTTTAGGACCAACATTTTAGCTAATAAAAAAAATGTTGATTAAAATCACGATAAACTCACAAAAATCATTTGATTAATCACGATTCATTATTTGAATGGTTTGACAGCCCTAGTTCAAACATCTTCTATTCTCACTTACAAAGTTACACCTGACATCATTCAGTTACTAATGGGCAAGACAAACTGGGCGGCAGGTAGCCTAGTGGTTAGAGCGTTGGACTAGTAACCGGAAGGTTGCAAAATCGAATCCCCGAGCTGACAAGGTAAAAATCTGTCATTCTGCCCCTGAACAAGGCAGTTAACCACTGTTCCTAGGCCGTCATTGACAATAAGATTTTGTTCTTAACTGACTTGCCTAGTTAAATAAAGGTAAATAAATATACACTGCTCAAAAAAATAAAGGGAACACTTAAACACAAGGTAACTTCAAGTCAATCACTCTTCTGTGAAATCAAACTGTCCACTTAGGAAGCAACACTAATTGACAATACATTTCACATGCTGTTGTGCAAATGGAATAGACAACAGGTGGAAATTATAGGCAATTAGCAAGACACCCCCAATAAAGGAGTGGTTCTGCAGGTGGAGACCACAGACCACTTCTCAGTTCCTATGCTTCCTGGCTGATGTTTTGGTCACTTTTGAATGCTGGCGGTGCTTTCACTCTAGTGGTAGCATGAGACGGAGTCTACAACCCACATAAGTGGCTCAGGTAGTGCAGCTCATCCAGGATGGCACATCAATGCGAGCTGTGGCAAGAAGGTTTGCTGTGTTTGTCAGCGTAGTGTGCAGAGCATGGAGGCGCTACCAGGAGACCGGCCAGTACATCAGGAGACGTGGAGGAGGCCGTAGGAGGGCAACAACCCAGCAGCAGGACCGCTACCTCCGCATTTGTGCAAGGAGGAGCACTGCCAGAGCCCTGCAAAATGACCTCCAGCAGGCCACAAATGTGCATGTGTCTGCTCAAACAGACTCCATGAGGGTGGTATGAGGGTCCGATGTCCACAGGTGGGGGTTGTGCTTACAGTCCAACACTGTGCAGGACGTTTGGCATTTGCCAGAGAACACCAAGATTGGCAAATTCGCCACTGGTGCCCTGTGCTCTTCACAGATGAAAGCAGGTTCACACTGAGCACGTGACAGACGTGACAGAGTCTGGAGACGCCGTGGAGAACGTTCTGCTGCCTGCAACATCCTCCAGCATGACCGGTTTGGCGGTGGGCCAGACATGGTGTGGGGTCACACAGCCCTCCATGTGCTCGCCAGAGGTAGCCTGACTGCCATTAGGTACCGAGATAAGATCCTCAGACCCCTTGTGAGACCATATGCTGGTGCGGTTGGCCCTGGGTTCCTCCTAATGCAAGACAATGCTAGACCTCATGTGGCTGGAGTGTGTCAGCAGTACCTGCAAGAGGAAGGCATTGATGCTATGGACTGGCCCGCCCGTTCCCCAGACCTGAATCCAATTGAGCACATCTGGGACATCATGTCTCACTCCATCCACCAACGCCACGTTGCACCACAGACTGTCCAGGAGTTGGAGGATGCTTTAGTCCAGGTCTGGGAGGAGATCCCTCAGGAGACCATCCGCCACCTCATCAGGAGCATGCCCAGGTGTTGTAGGGAGGTCATAAAGGCACGTGGAGGCCACACACACTACTGAGCCTCATTTTGACTTGTTTTAAGGACATTACAAAGTTGGATCAGCCTGTAGTGTGGTTTTCCACTTTAATTTTGAGTGTGACTCCAAATCCAGACCTCCATGGGCTGATAAATTTGATTTCCATTGATAATTTGTGTGTGATTTTTTTGTCAGCACATTCAACTATGTAAAGAAAAAAGTATTTAATAAGAATATTTCATTCAGATCTAGGATGTGTTATTTTAGTGTTCCCTTTATTTTTTTGAGCAGTATATATATATATATATTTTTTTTTAAATGGACCCAATGACTCACAACAGTGATGCAGTCATTACATGCAAGAGATATGAAATACTAAACTTTAGACTAATTGAATACACTAAGTGAATTTGTCCAAAAACATATGATTTCTACAAACAGATCTGTATGAAAATACCCTCAAATAAAAAGTGACATTCTGTCCTATCACCTTATAGTAATCATTTGATCTTATAGTACAGAGCCAAAATTGTAATTTTAGCTTCACTGTCCAAAGTATAGAGTATATAGCCTTTCATCTTTCCCTTGGTCTGGTAAGCCACATGAACAGGAACTGATTTATGACTGGACTGATAAGACTCAGGTTGAAGTCAGACAGATTCCTGGAATTTCAGTCTGGAGTGGACCTAGTGACACTTCCCTTTTTTCCCCACTTTCCTTTTCATCCTCCTCTCTATTACATTTTAATCATTTAGCAGGACGCGCTTACCCAGAGCGACTTACAGTTAGTGCATTCATCTTAAGATAGCTAGATGAAACCACCACTTATTTCACTGTTGTAGTATAAGTACAGCAATGTCCGTGACAGTACGAAAAGACAAGTGCAAGGTTTTTATTATTATTTAAAAAAAAAAAAATGTCTTATTTAAGATACTCTTTGAAGAGGTAGGTTTTCAGATGTTTTCGGAACATGGGCAGGGACTCTTCCATCATAGCATCAAGGGGAGGCTGGTTCCAGAACTGAGGTGCCTGGACAGAGAAGAGCCTTGACTGGGCTGGGCTGAGCAGGAGCAGACTTCCCATAAGGGTGGGATAGCCAACAGTTCCAGAGGTGGCAGAATGGAGTGCTCAGGTTGGGATGTAGGGTTTGAGCATTGCCTAAATGTAGGAAGGGGCAGTTCACATTGCTGCTCCGTAGGTAAGCACCATGATCTTGCAGTGGGTTTAGACTGAAGAAGGGGCGAAGGAAAAAAGTAGTTGCATGTCATCTGCATAGCAATGATAGGAGAGACCATGAGAACATGACAGAGCCGAGTGACTTGGTGTATAGAGAAAAGAGGAGGGATAAATCTATGAAGATGAGAACAGAGGAGAGAGTCAGCTTTGGCAGAGCGGAGATCCTCCGTGACAGAGTAGAGCAGTCTCAGTTGACTGACCCGTCTGATTAGCGTCATGAAGATCATTCTGAGAGAGAACGAGATAGTTGGTCAGAGACGGCACGCTCAAGTGTTTTGGAAAGAAAAGAAAGGGATTCCGGTTTATAGTTTGACAGAGGAATCGGGTGTTGGTTTCTTTTATTTAAAAAAAAAGTTTGTATTTACCCCCTTTTTCGATCTTGTTTCATCACTGCAACTCCCCAGCGAGCTCGGGAGGCGAAGGTCGAGTCATGTGTTCTCCAAAACATGACCAGCCAAACCACGCTCACTTAACCCGGAAGCCAGCCGCACCAATGTGCTGGAGGAAACACCGCTCACCTTACGACCGAGGTCAGACAGAAAACGCCCAACCCGCCACAGGTGTAGCTAGAGCACTATGAGCCAAGTAAAGCCCACCCCGGCCAAACCCTCCCCTAACCCGCTGGGCCAATTGTGCGCTGCCCTATGGGACTCCGGATCTCGGCCGGTTGTGATACAACCCAGGTTAACAAACAGATCAATGACCATTTCGAATCCCGCCATACCTTCTCCGCTATGCAATCTGGTTTCTGAGCTGGGTGCACCTCAGCATGGGTGCACCTCAGCCACGCTCAAGGTCCTAAACGATATCATAACCACCATCGATAAAAGACAGTACTGTGCAGCCATCTTCATCAACCTGGCCAAGGCTTTCAACTCTGTCAATCGCAGACTCAATAGCCTTGGTTTCTCAAATGACTGTCTCGCCTGATTCACCAACTACTTCTCAGACCGAGTTCAATGTGTCAAATCAGAGGGCCTGTTGTCCGGACCTCTGGCAGTCTATGGGGGTGCCGCAGGGATACTCAGGCCGACTCTTTTCTCTGTATATATCAATGATGTTGCTCTTGCTGCTGGTGATTCTCTGATCCACCTCTACGCAGACAACACCATTCTGTATACTTCTGGCCCTTCTTTGGACACTTAACTAACCTCCAAACGAGCTTCAATGCCATACAACACTTCCTCCGTGGCCTCCAACTACTCTTAAAAGCTAGTAAAACTAAATGCATGCTCTTCAACCGATTGCTGCCCGCTCCCGCCGGCCCGACTAGCATCACTATTCTGGACGATTCTGACTTGGTATTTGTAGTTGTCCACATATTCTTAGTTATCTGGTTAGACTGTAAACTCTCCTTCCAAACTCACATTAAGCATCTCCAATCCAAAATTAAAATTCCGCAACAAAGCCTCCTTCACTCATCCTGCCAAACATACCCTCATAAAACGGACTATCCTACCGATCCTAGACTTCGGTAAAGTCATTTAAAAAATAGCCTCCAACAATCTACTCAGCAAATTGGATGTCTATCACAGTGCTATCCGTTTTGTCACTAAATCTCCATATACTACCCACCACTGCGACCTGTATGCTTTCGTTGGCTGGCCCTCGCTACATATCCATTGCCAAACCCACTGGCTCCAGGTCATCTATAAGTCTTTGCTAGGTAAAGCCCCGCCATATCTCAGCTCACTGGTTACCATAGCGCCACCCAGCCGGAGCACACGCTCCAGCAGGTATATTTCACTGGTCATCCCCAAAGCCAACATCTCCTTTGGCCGCCTTTCCTTCCAGTTTTCTGCTGCCAATGACTGGAACAAACTGCAAAAGTCACTGAAGCTGGAGACTTATATCACTGCAACCGTACACAGCCTATCTGTAAATAGCCCACCCAACTACCTCATCCCCATATTGTTTTTTTTGTTGCTCTTTTGCACCCCAGTATCTGTACTTGCGCGTCACCATCTGCACATCTATCACTCAAGTGTTAATGCTAAATTGTTATTATTTCGCCACTATGGCCTATTTATTACCTTACCTCCCTAATCTTACTACATTTGCACACACACTGTATATATATATATATATATATATATATATATATATATATATATATATATATATATATATATATATATATATATATATATATATATATATATATATATATATATATATATTTCTCTATTGTGTTATTGACTGCACGTTTGTTTATTCCATGTGTAACTGTTGTTTCTAATCGCACTGCTTTGCTTTATCTTGGCCAGGTCGCAGTTGTAAATGAGAACTTGTTTTCAACTGGCCTACCTGGTTAAATAAAGGTGAACTCAAATTAAAATACAACTGGAACTATGAACCACTCCCACACCATTATACCTCCTACACCAAACTTTACAGTTGACACCATGTATTCGGGCAGGTAGCGTTCTCCTGGCATCCGCCAAACCCAGATTTGTCCGTTGGACTGACCGATGGTGAAGCGTGATTCATCACTCCAGAGAACGCATTTCCACTGCTCCAGAGTACAATGTTGGCGAGTTTTACACCACTCCAGCTGGCACTTGGCATCGCACATGGTGATCTTAGGCTCCTGCTCGGCCATGGAAACCCATTTCATGAAGCTCCGGGGAAAAAAGTTATTGTGCAGACCTTGCTTCTAGAGGTTGCTCCTGCTCGGCAGTGAGTGTTCAAATCAAGGACATACGATTTTTAAGCACTCAGCGGTCCCGTTCTGTGAGCTTGTGTGGCCTACCACTTTGCGGTTGAGCCATTGTTGCTCCTAGACGTTTCCACGTCACAATAACAGCACTTACAGTTGAGCAGGGCAGCTCTAGCAGGGCAGAAATCTGACGAACTGATTTGTTAGAAAGGTGGAATCCCATGACGGTGCCACATTGAATGTCACTGATCTCTTCAGTAAGGCCATTCTACTGCCAATGTTTGTCTATGGAGATTGCAAGGCTGTGTGCTCAATTTTATACACCTGTCAGCAACTTGTGTGGCTGGAATAGCTAAATCCACTCATTTGAAGGGGTGTCCGCATACTTTTGTATATATAGTGTAGCTGGCACTGGACCAAGGTATGGTTGCGCTCTCCCTGGTGCACATCTACATTCAACACCTAGGTGCATTCTGCTGATTTCTCACATAGACACCCATCTTATATCAGGTTAGAGACCAGCTAACTAGGTCTAAGACCCCTAGCGAGTGCAACAATTTTATCAGGCTAGTTATTGGTTTCGTAACAACAGCCACAAGTACCGAGCATTCAGCAGTTCAAAGCAATGATTAAAGGTGTCCCCATGCTTCTGGTCTGAAACAGTTCTTGCATATATTATGACAACATTTGGGTCTTCGGCAAGCGTTTTTTACGGCTGTTCATGCACACTGCATTTTTTCCCTGAGGCTAGGCGAAGTCCTGTAGCTGAAGTCTTACGCCCCTTCATCTGATTTGTCAACAGTAGGGATTCTTCCATTAAGTGTTTGTCGTCATTCAACGAGAGACGACTGGTTTTCATGCACATTTTTTCTCTTGATAAATACTGCACCACACACTAAGATATCCTTGGAAAAATTCATTAGATTTCTGTAGTTATTTTAGATTAATTCAGATTATTTTGAGGAAATGTATACTGGCTACGGCGTCTCGAGGGACAAGTACCTTTGCCGCTTTTTTCTCGTTTTTCAAACAAAGGTCTTTTAAGGGAGTATTCAAGGCACAGATGTTCACTTCGCCTTGCCGAGTTCTGCTAGGAGCAAACCAAACCTAGCATGCAGATGCCTTAAGTAGGCTAATATGTGGAAGGGCAGCACTTAGTATAGTCTGGCTAGGGCAATTCTAATTATCTCCCCTTTATTTCTTTATCATTTACCTCTCATC
Source organism: Oncorhynchus kisutch (assembly GCF_002021735.2). Taxonomy (NCBI): domain Eukaryota; kingdom Metazoa; phylum Chordata; class Actinopteri; order Salmoniformes; family Salmonidae; genus Oncorhynchus; species Oncorhynchus kisutch. The sequence goes on from NC_034177.2 coordinate 69,077,111, forward strand.
CCCTTTCCCTTCTTCCCTCCTCCCCTGCTAAAGCATCACATGTACGATAGGCTGTTACAGCAGCCTTACTGTATTTCCTATTGAACGCCACAACCACATGAAGCCTTTGATTTACTATATGAAATGAATGGCTTCAAAGAAATGAACTGGTATAAAAATAGAGTGGTTGTGTTCTATGGAACACAACAGTTCAAAAGAGAGTAAACCTATTACTCTCCCATTCAGAGTGAATATCTATAGTGTTTATTGGAATCAGTATATCTTCTAACCCTTTTCACAGCAATGAGGGGTGTGGTGTGGTGGTGCTGTGTGTAGGTCTATAAATTACTCTTTCTCCCCCGAGTGAGATAACTGTGTAAACCCTGCTAACAGCCATAATATATGCCTGGCTGGGGATATGGGTTCTTGAGTAGGCCTATGACCTCCTGAAGCATTTTTAGGCTAAAGAGACTCACTAGCTAAAGTCCCAGCAAGTTCCCAGCACATAACCACCAGATTTATTGAAAGAGGAGCTTCTCACTGAGTTCACAGCTTAAATGTGGTAAATGTCATTACTACAGAGAGATTAGTCTCTGAGCTGTGGGTTCGTGACTCTATGGTAAGGCGTGCTAAACTACAACTAAATCACTTCAGCCTATGACATCACATTTCATATGGAGGGTATTTATAAATCTGATGCATGGACATTGAGAGGAGAAAAAGAAAACTAACCCAAACTTCCTCTCAAATAAGTATCAACTGAGTAACATGATAAAACACAACTAGAACAGGCCGTTAAGGACAGAACAAAAACAAACCACAAGGAGTTTCAGGAAGGTGCCTCCCATTTACCCCCCCTCCTAATCTTCTCCTTTGTTTATCTTCTCTCCCTCCATACCTTGAAGAAGCTGCCTTTCTTCTCCCTGATGCTGGGTTGGATGAGTGTGCTTGTTGACATACTATCCTCCTGTCCTTCGTCGTGCCTGTGTTTGTTTCTGTGGGAGAGGAAAATGTCAATTGTATGGAAACAAACCCAGCTAATGACAACAGATTTTCATTCAAATCATTTCAAATATGCATTTTCCCACCAGCGGGGTGTTTACACCAAACTGATGTGTTGCGGATAAACGGATGCACGTGATGACGTAGTGCATGTAAAGATATTTTTAAACTTGTATTTTTTAAGTTATGTTTCCATCGCAATATCAACTCTACTGGTGGTTTTTGTCTGTAAAAATGTTGCGTTAAATAGAGAGTGTGCCCTATCTAGCCAACAGCTCACAGCTGCAGTGCAGTTATCCCCTACATGATGAGAGTACGGACAAAAGACCGAGATTATTTTTTATTGTCAAACGACAGCCAAGCATCGATCGTCATGTCACCATAATAAGACCCTGGATATTTATTGGAAAGCAGCATCAAGCTCATCACCGTGCACGTTCACCACCCAGTGAAGTTCATCATAACGTATTTCATATGTAGCCTAATAAACGGCACACTTTCCCGAGTCGTAGTGGGAGAACCACATAACATCTTATCACATGACTCCAAGTTTACTTCGATATGATGGTTATTATATCAATATTTCTATTGCGATTTCTCGCACTATTTATTTTAACGACACAAAAAGATCGCACCCTAGCGTATTTTGTTTTGTCGACATTTGGAATGTTTACAGTGAATTTGCTTTTCCCATCAGGCCTGTCCTGAGATTTGAAATCCAGTTAGGCTAGTGTCCGCCCCCCAGTACAGCCCAGTACTGTCTAGTTCAGGCGTCCCCAATTAAATTCAGTTACGAGCCGATTTTTCCAAATATAGTATTTGACAAAACAGAATTATTCTAAACCTTGATTACATTGGGATAGATCACATACAGTACCTTCAGATAGTATTCACACCTCTAGACTTTTTACACATTTTGACATGTTACAGCCTGAATTTAAAAAGGATTAAATTGAGGGGGGAAAAAGTGTACACACAATACCCCATAATGTGAAAGTGGAATTATTGTACACTTAAATGTCTTGCGTCAATAAGTATTCAACCCCTTTGTTAAGGCAAGCCTAAAAAAGTTCAGGAGTAAAAATGTGCTTAACAAGTCATTTAATAAGTTGCATGCACTCACTGTGTGCAATGTATAACGTGATCGCAAAAGCTCGCAACTGCCGATGATTGAAAGACTGCTCCTGCCTGTCGATGCAATAGCCTACAGTCCTCCGCGATGCGCTCTGCAGAAATTGGGAGAACAGCAATACATCACATCCATAGGACATGATCCAATTCTGATTGGAGTTTGATATTGTCATGTGTGATTATTTTACCTTACATGTTTTACTTGTCCTGGGCAAGCGGACATGCATTAATATCGAGCCCTGTATCTGTTGTGCTCCATCATCGCAGAAGAAAATAATTCCATGAGCTCCAGTAACATCATGTTTGTGCCTGCTGACTGGTTGCCTTGGTTAGGAGTAAGAACCAGAAGGTTACACTTGCAGCTCTATTATTGCATCGCAGGCTTCTTGTTTTTTCCTTTTTAATGATTTGAGTGCAAGTACTGAGCACTAAATCCATGAAAACAAACCCTTTGCTCGAAAGGCAAAAAATGCTGGTTCGTTCCACCAATTAGGTGCCTTTCACCCTTGGCAGAAAGTGGATGTTTCTGATTCAGGGATAAAGTATATTCAACCAAACTCTGCACAGGTGTCTTTCTAGGTCTGCTACAAGTCTGAGTAGTGTAACTTGCTGGGGAAAAGACTTTGATTTCACCAAATTTTTACATTGTCATAAAGTGCCACAAATCCAACATAAATCCCCTTGTCACAGGGGGAATGGAAGCGTGTTGTGTGCAACAGGGTGGGATAATTGAACGCAAGCTTTAAAAAAAATGTATTGTTAAAATATTTCTAGCCTGTCTAAGGGTAAGAGGGTTGACTTATAAAAGTTTCACCATATTAAAGAGTTCAGTTCACGTAACAGGGTTGAACTTAAAATGAGGGACAGGTTGTGTATATATATATATATATTTTTACCTTAATGTGATTTAGTGATGTCATTTTAAATAAATACATCTTCAGGAATTACTTTTCATGGCAACAACATAACTAGGGCTTTACAATGATGGTGAATTTTAAATTTGATTAATTGAATTTGAATGTTGCCTTTATTAAAAAGGGCACTTCATTTAATATAACAGGCTTTTAAAATGCAATATTTGTGCACAATATCTACCTAAAATATCAAAAGGGACGCAAAAGTTACTCATTTAGTAGTAGTAGATGGGTGGAATATGCCATCTGAAAAGACGAAACAAGCCATTCACATGCTAATGTTAAGGTAGGGCTGGACAATTGCAGTATCTTTATGTCCCTTCTCTATGTGAGGGCAGCCTCGTCATAAACCTGCATTTTCTCTGAGCGGACAAGCTTTGATAAGTATTGTGGTTAACCAATTGTGAACGAGTAAACTCCAAACACTGGCCAGCACACGGTATAAGACATGACACATCTGAGACTGTGGACTGTAGATAGTTCAGATCGTCTGCTCCTCTATCCCTCAAAGATCCAATTCTACTTCTAAATAATATTCAGGACGATTTGAACACATGGAACCTGCTATTCTCTCTATCGGAGAGAGGAAAAACTATTAGCTAAGTAATTAACTGCTAGTCTTAGCACACTTCTTAAATTCCTTACCTCAAGTTATACTAGGACTTCAACAAAGCCCAACCGTAATATTGTGTGCCCTCAACATCTCAACATGACAACTCGTCAAGACAAGCTTGATCTGTCCGCCTGTGTTTTCTGGAACATCGCATCAGGGAAAACTTTGTACTTTCTGATGATTATTCTCCTCTCTCGGTTACCAGGTACCTACTCATTAGATTGGTGAGACTCAACTTCTTATGGCTGGGGGCAGTATTGAGTAGCTTGGATGAATAAGGTGCCCAGAGTGAACTGCCTGCTACTCAGTCCCAGTTGTTAATATATGCATATTATTAGTATATTTGGATAGAAAACACTCTGAAGTTTCTAAAACTGTTTGAATAATGTCTGTGAGTATAACAGAACTCATATGGCAGGCAAAAACCTGAGAAAAAAATCGGAGAAATCTGAGGTTGGTCGTTTTTCAACACATTCCCTATTGAAGATAGTGGAATATTGGTCATGTTACACTTCCTAAGGCTTCCACTAGATGTCAACAGTCTTTAGAACCTTGTTTGATGCTTCTACTGTAAAGTGGGGGCGAATGAGAGGGGAATGAGGAGAAGAGTATCTAATGTTCCATGTATAACACTTGTATTTTCATCAACATTTATAATGAGTATTTCTGTAAATTGATGTGGTTCTCTGTAAATTCACCGGATGTTTTTGGAACGACTGAACATAACGCGCCAATGTATACTGAGATTGTTTTATATAAATATGATCAAAACACACATGTATTGTGTAACATGAAGTCCTATGAGTGTCATCTGATGAAGATCAAAGGTTAGTGATTCATTTTCTCTATTTCTGATTTTTGTGACTCCTCTCTTTGGCTGGAAAAATGGCTGTGTTTTTCTGTGACTTGGCTCTGACCTACATAATCGTTTGTGGTACTTTCACCGTAAAGCCTATTTGAAATCGGACACTGTGGTGGGATTAACAAGATGTATATCTTTAAAATGGTGTGAAATAATTTTAATTTTGAGATTTCTGTTTTGAATTTGGCGCCCTGCACATTCACAGGCTGTTCTCACTAACGGGATCGATATGACCTCAGCCATAAGAAGTTTTAAAGGGTGGCAGCAGTCCTGCACATTGTTTAAGAATGAATTGATCTGTGGTCTTTTGCAAAGCTTTGTTATAGCATTCCCTGTGATCTACCATCTTCTGCTCAGACGTACTGTGATTTTAGGGGAATGGAGCACGGTACATTCTTTTGTTATGGTTACTGTCTTTTTTAGCTGATGACTATGGATCTCATGGCAGTAGAAATGTTTATTTTCCACAGAATCCACTACCGGAGCAAAACTCCCAGGCACGTGTAGTTTGCCTTGGGGCTAATCTGGGTGCTGAGTGTCTACGTTGGCAGGAATCATCTTGTCCTGCTCAAACCACAGGATGCATTCATTTTAACAGAGCCACTGCAGGGCTGCTCTGTGAGCCTAGAATTGTGAGAGCATCTATGAACTTCAGTGCTATGGAAATGGTACTGCTCTATGGCCCTCCCACTACAATCATGACTCTTTCAATAACAATCTTCTGCTTCTGTTGTGGATGCATGTACATGTAGGCACACAGGGCTGTGGCTCTCAAAACTGTTTGTACCCTTCTATTTCTTCATGTTTTCACTGTAGCTGATGCCAATAATCTACAGAGCAACCTGCATACTATTACTAGAGCAAACTATGTCCTTTCACTTGACTCTTAAGGGTGTATGAAGCATATATTGGGGCGGCAGGGTAGCCTAGTGGTTAGAGCGTTGGACTAGTAACTGAAAGGGTTGCAAGTTCAAATCCCCGAGCTGATAAGTTACAAATCTGTCGTTCTGCCCCAGTTCCTAGGCCGTCATTGACAATAAGAATTTGTTCTTAACTGACTTGCCTAGTTAAATAAAAGGTAAAATAAAAAATAAAATAAAAATCACAATTATACTGTTTAGCATTGTACCACCATTCATCCGCACAATTGTCTATATCAGGTATTCCCAGACTGGGGTACGCCAAATAAAAATGTGATTCACATGTTTTTTTAAATACCAAAAAATTGTAATAAAAAAATTAATCAATTTTCACATTTTCAAACAGTCCATTTAGTAAGGCCCGTGTCCATAGAGACACATACCAGCTCTGCTGGTAGTACTGCCACTACCAGCACTACTACACCTTCGCCTGTCAATGACACAAGTTGTTCTGCTTCCATGAGCACATCCAAAGCTAGCATCAGTAATTCTACATTTGTTGTTAGCTCAGCTAGCATGGACACTGACAGTTGTGAATCTGATGCAGCCGAACAGCTACTGCCCCCTTACCCGGGAATGCACCAAACAACCAGGACAACAGGAGAGGATATTTTTTAAAGTACTGGACAGCTTTGTGACATCAAATGGAATTCGGTGGTCAAGATGTATTGGTTGGTATCTTGTACTGATGGCGCAAAAACCATGACAGGGAGACATAGTGTAGTGGTAACGCACGCGCACACAGTTGCTCCCGACGCCACATGGGTACACTGCAGCATCCACCGAGAGGCTCTTGCTGCCAAGGGAACACCTGACAGATTGAAATACGTTTTGGACATTACAGTGAAAATAGTTAACTTTGTTAAAGCAAGGCTTCCTGAACTCGTGTATTTTCTGAATCGTGCAAAGATATGGGCAGCGACCATGAAATGCTTTTACAACATACATAAATGTGCTGGTTATCAAGGGGCAAAGTATTGATACTTTTTTAATTGAGAGACGAGCTAAAAGTTATTTTTAGTGACCATAATTTTCACTTGTCTGACTGCATGCATGATGAGTTTCACACGACTGGCCTATCTGATGTTTTTTTCTTGCCTGAATGATCTGAATCTAGGATTATACAGAGACTCTCCGTAACTAAACTCAGCAAAAAAAAAAAGAAACGTCCCTTTTTCTGGACCCTGTTTTTCAAAGATCATTCGTAAAATTCCAAATAACTTCAAAAAAACTTCAAAAATCTTCAGTGTAAAGGATTTAAACACTGTTTCCCCATGCTTGTTCAATGAACCATAAACAATTAATGAACATGCACCTGTGGAACAGTCGTTAAGATACTAACAGCTTACAGACTGTAGGCAATTAAGGCCACAGTTATGAAAACTTAGGACACTAAAGAGGCCTTTCTACGAACTCTGAAAAACACCAAAAGAAAGATACCCAGGATCCCTGCGTGAACGTGCCTTAGGCATGCTGCAAGGAGGCATGAGGACTGCAGATGTAGCCAGGGCAATAAATTGCAACGTCCGGACTGTGAGACGCCTAAGACAGCGCTACAGGGAGACAGGACGGACCGCTGATCGTCCTCACAGTGGCAGAGCACATGTAACAACACCTGCACAGGATCGGTGCATCCAAACATCACACCTGCGGGACAGGCACAGGATGGCAACAACAACTGCCCAAGTTACACCAGGAACGCACAATCACTTCATCAGTGCTCAGACTGTCCGCAATACTCAGAGAGGCTGGACTGAGGGCTTGTAAGCCTGTTGTAAGGCAGGTCATCACCGGCAACAACATTGCCTATGGACACAAACCCACTGTCGCTGAACCACAGGACTGGCAAAAAGTGCTCTTCATTGATGAGTCACAATTTTGTCTCACCACAGGTGATTGTCGGATTCTCGTTTATCGTTGAAGGAATGAACGTTACACCGAGGCCTGTACTCTGGAGCGGGATCGATTTGGAGGTGGAAGGTCCGTCATGGTCTGGGGCGGTGTGTCACAGCATCATCGGACTGAGCTGGTTGTCATTGCAGGCAATCTCAACGCTGTGTGTTACAGGGAAGACATCCTCGTTCAGATACGGATTTGCTTTTGATTTTGAACCCCTTTGTTCAGGGGCACATTTTTCAATTTCTGTTAGTCACATGTCAGTGGAACTTGTTCAGTTTGTGTCTCAGTTGTTGAATCTTGTTATGTTCATACAAATATTTACACGTTAAGTTTGCTGAAAATGAACACAGTTGACAGTGAGAGGACATTTGTTTTTTTGCTGAGTTTAGATTCAGTGTGGAAATAATTGAGGCTATGATTAAGAAGCTGGAGCTCTTCTCTGTCTGCATTAACAAGGACAACATAGGTCTTTCCATCATTGTATGATGTTGTGTGCGCAAATTAACAAGCTTACGGACAATGTCAAATGTGATATAGCGAAGCACCGGAGTGAGTTGCGTGCGCAAATACGCAGGTACTTTCCCAAAACTGGATTCGTTATCCCTTTCATGCCCTGCCTCCAGTCCACTTACGGTTATCTGAACAAGAGAGCCTCATCGAAATTTCAACAAGCGGTTCTGTGAAAATGTCATTTAAAATCAGAGGCCACCGCCAGATTTCTGGATTGGGCTTACGGTCAGAGTATCCTGCCTTGGCAAATCGCACTGTTAAGATACTGATGCCCTTTGCAACCACAGTACCTATGTGAGAGTGGATTCTTGGCCTTCACTAGCATGAAAGCTAAATACAGGCACTGACTGTGTGGAAAATACAACCCAACATTGCAGAGTTGAGCATCCTTTCAAGCACACTTTTCATTAACCTGTGGAGTTATAAAACCTTATTTGTTCATCAAAAATTGTGAATATGTAAGTTGTTTAAATAAAGAGCAAAATTATTTATTATTATTAGTGCCCTGGTCCTATAAGAGCTTATTGTCACTTCCCAAGAGCCGTGTTGTGACAAAAACTCACCCATTCTTATGTTTAATAAATGTATCGTATAGTGTGTGGGGCAGGCTTACAATGATGGCAAAAAACAACATTTGAGAGTGTGCGGACCCTGGTGCTAGAGGGGGTACGCAGCTGGAGGTTGAATGTTTGAAGGGGTACGGGACTATAAAAAGTTTGGGAACCGCTAGTAATCGTATCCGTAAATTGACAGTTGATAGTCGGATCAGATAATATTCATAATCTGAAAAACATACGTTTTTTAAAATGCCTTAAAAATGTCTGCACACGTTTGTAGAAAGCACAACATCTGCAGATCAAGAGTCTAGAATATGAGTGTGTTCTAAAAACATGCAGATGAGTGAGTGGTCACTCAGTCAGAATGCGCATCTGTTTTTTATCTATTTTGTTTAGTCTTTTTCATTTACGTTTTGTCTGTATCCTTGCTTCCATATCACCCTTCCTGTCTCACTATCCCCCACTTGTGGGGCCACCCAGTCAGGGATCCAACCACCAGTCCACCCACCTGGCTGCTTCCTCTGATCAAACCACCATACTCAGGGATCCATCCATTCTCCATCCACTCTGATGTCCTACCATGTGATTCCTCCACCTTTCCTCCTGGCTGTCACTGGATTCAATGTTTTACTGTTGTAATATTACATTTATCCCCCATTTATCTGTTTATGGTTTTGTTTATTATAATTTTCGCCAGGCGTTTATTGTCTTGGCATTTCAGTATATATATGCATTTTTTTTAAAGAATGTCTTGGCATTCCTGTAGAAGGCAAAGGCTTTTTAAATCAAGAAGCTCATCCTTCCATTTTCTTTAATAGTACACCTGCCTTGATTGGAAAAGTAAGCACCACAATTAAAGGGGAGGCCATCATACCCTTAATTTTTCTGCCAGTCATAGACTGACCAGACAGGTCGCCTACCATAATGTATCCAATGCATCGGCTGGACCGGAGGCGGAAATGACACTCGCGCACGAAATCAGTCCAGAGCCTTTCAGTTCATGTCCTGCCGTAAACATTAGCCTACCACCAGACACAAAATTGGTAGCAAGTCGTTTGAAGCCTCCCAAGAGAATCCAACATCCTCTCCAGACCTTGTGCTGTTGCTCCAAGGTCGGGGGATTACCAAGACTAGTCATAACCTAACCTTGAGACAGAACTCAACCAAAACAGACATCTCAATGATAAAGACTAACAGCACAAAAGCAAATGCACACAGTTGGTGCTGTGCCTTTCCTTTATCACTGAGGTGTATTTTTGTTTTCACGGCTTTGGTTAAGTTCGGTCTCAATTCTACAACATTAAATATATTTTGTGTAAATCTATAAATGGACATTGGATACATGTTAAACATTTGAAAATATTGTCTTTTGATTATACCTTGTGTTGATGTTATGAGCTTATTTGTATTTTTGAAGTAATTGTGACTGAACAAGTTAAATATTTCATGTAAAATATTTAGGAAGAATAAGAAAATGGAATAATGAACAACATGTCAGCGATATGGTTGATGTGATAGTGTGTGTTGGTGCTGTCTTTCCTTCATCATTGAGATGTACAGTGCCTGCAGAAATAATTCACACCCCTTGACTTTTTTTTTTGCTATCAAGAAGAGCCCCCCCCATTGGCCGACTGAGGAAACCCGAGAGCATACACTTTGGCTCACACAATCTGCTCCTAAGCTACACTGTAACCTTGACAACACATGATTTAAAACAAATTGCCCATGCAGGGGGCTTTGAACACAGGGAACCTGCTAGTCTCTAAAGGAGAGAGGGTAAAAAAAACTATTTTCTAAGTAACAAACAGCCAGTCTTAGCACACTTCTTAAATTCCTAACCGGTGATGAAAGTTCTACAAAACAACACCAGTCTGTTTTTCCCCCAAAGCTATGCTTAAGCATATTAACATATTTTAGGGCAGACTGGAAAACTGGCACCTTGGCAAGTATGTAATTGGCAAAAAAAAATGTTACTCTTTTGCAGAGAAAGTGAGAGGTTTGAGAAGATTGTGGAAAAATAATGAAAAACAGGTTTTCAGTCTAGTTTGGAAATATATAGGGTGACAGCTACCAACTCTGGATTAAAAAAAATTCATCAGAAACTGTAATCGTTAAACACTAGAACAGAAGTAACCTCTAAAAATTGAACCGCTCCTTAGATCACACATTCAAGTGAAGGTCTATCTGTGACTCCCTCTTATGACTCACCCAGCTGAACAGAAAGCGAACCTTCCAGTACTGAGTCACAATGAGCTTTGTTCCACCTGTATAACTCCTTTGTATTCTCCATACTTTCTCTGAATTCACAGGGTGAAATAACACACCGCTGATCATTTAGGGGCAATTTAGAGGGTGATGAGAGCATAAATTGGGATAATTACACAATATTGATATTCTATTTATATTATTAGTAAAAGTTGGTTATAGCCTTCTGAGGGCTATGTCTTCGTATATCTTATCAGGCCCACTAGAGAAGGCTTACTTCAATATTCCAATGTACAGTTTACACTTGTTGATTGCAGCACACCTTGCTTAACAACTCACACAATATTCCCCTGTTGCCTTGCTTGGCAAGCATTTTGAACTTTGCTTAGGGCCTATACTGTAGCACATTAATGACAGTCCATACTCCTAGAGTGAATTGCACAGCATTGCAAACGTCTTCTACTCCTTTACATTTTGTGTTAAAGTGGGATTCAAATAGATTTAATTGTATTTTTTTTGTCAACAATCTACAGAATATACCCTGTCAGAGTGGAAAAAAAATCTACAATTTAAAGATTCATAAAAAAAAAATGTATATCTAAAATATAGTTGTTGCATAAGTATTCAGCTCCCTGAGTCAATACATGTTAGACACACCTTTGCTATCGATTACAGCTGTGAATATTTTTGAGTAAGTCTATAAGAGCTTTACACACCTGGATTGTGCAATATTGGCTCATGACTTAAAAAAATGTTTTTATTGTAAAGCTCTGTCATTATGTTGGAGGAACATGGCTAGACAGCAATGTTCAAGTCTTGCCATAGATTTTCAAGCAGATTTAAGGCAACTGTTTCTTGGCCCCTCAGGAACATTCTGTCTTCTTGTAAGCAACTCCAGTGTAGATTTGGACTTGTGTTGTAAGTTATTGTCCTGCTGAGAGATTAATTCCTCTCCCAGAGGAATGGTTTTCTAGGATTTCGTCTGTGTTTAGATCCATCCTGTTTCTTTTTATCCTGAAAAACTCCCCAGTATTTGCCGATCTCAAGCATTTTCATAAAAAATACATAAAAATAAAAAAAGGAGGCAGTGATGTGTTGTGTTTGACCCAAACATAAGACTTTGCATTTAGGCCAAACAGTGTATTCATTTGCAGTATTACTTTAGTGCCTTGGTGCATACAATATGCATGTTTTGGAGTAATATCCCTGAGCAGTTTCATACCTGTCCTGCAGCGCAGAAGGATGACACTATCTTTGATGTGTCTGGGTGGTTTAATAAATCATCCACAGTAGGGCTGGGCGATACGACGATATATATCGCGTGACGATAGAAAAACGTCTATCGTTTCATATTATGCTCCATCGCTCATTTCGTTGCGTCACAAATCACTCTTTACGGCAATATCTTTAGTCAATTAGACGACACGTTGTGTTCTTCCACATGGCAATTTGCAAAAAAAAAACTAAAAAGGTGGAGTGTGAAAGTGACACAGAGCACGAGACATGGAGCTCGTACCTAAAAGAGGGGCTACTTCCGTCGCATGGATGTGGTTTGAGTATGAAAAGTCTGACAGACAAGAAAGTCGTCCTCTGCTAAATATGCCGCAGGCCGGTCCCGACAACAGGCTCAAACACCACTAACCTCTTCACCACCTACGCAAGAATCATGTGAAACAATACGGAGAGATTCTACAGATGAGACCCCAAAAAGTACAGTTGAGTGCTCAAAACAAACCCCAGACTCAGATGTTGCAAGAGGCTTTGGCCCGCGGCACACCATATGGCAAAGAATCACGAAGATGGAAAGAGATAACAGCTGCCGTTACAACTTACATCTGCAAATACATGGCCCCAATTTACAAGGTCGAGAAACAGGGATTTAATGAGTTGGTACTAACACTTGCCCCAAGGTACCAAATGCAAATTGATATACAGTCGTGGCCAAAAGTTGAGAATGACACAAATATTAATTTTCACGAAGTCTGTTGCCTCAGTGTGTTTAGATATTTTTGTCAGATGTTACTATGGAATACTGAAGTATAATTACAAGCATTTCATAAGTGTCAAAGGCTTTAATTGACAGTTACATAAAGTTGATGCAAAGAGTCAATATCCGCCCTGACATGCTGTCAATTAACTTCTGGGCCACATCCTGACTGATGCCAGCCCATTCATGCATAATCAATGCTTGGAGTTTGTCAGAATTTGTGGGGGTTTTCTTGATTCCAAGCACCACCTTCCTTTTTGAAGCTTCCAGTCTGTTATTCGAACTCAATCAGCATGACAGAGTGATCACCAGCCTTGTCCTCGTCAACACTCATACCTGTGTTAATGAGAGAATCACTGACATGATGTCAGCTGGTCCTTTTGTGGCAGGGCTGAAATGCAGTGAAAATGTTTTTGGGGGGGATTCAGTTCATTTGCATGGCAAAGAGGGACTTCGCAGTTAATTGCAATTCATCTGATCACTCTTCATAACATTCTGGAGTATATGAAAATTGCCATCATACAAACTGAAGCAGCAGACTTTGTGAAAACTAATATTTGTGTAATTCTCCAAACTTTTGGCAACAACCACTCCACAAATGTCTTGTTAACAAACTATAGTTTTGACAAATCGGTTAGGACATCTACTTTGTGCATGACACAAGTAATTTTCCCAACAATTGTTTACAGGCAGATTATTTAACTTATTCTCTATATCACAATTCCAGTGGGTCAGAAGTTTATATACACTAAGTTGACTGTGCCTTTAAACAGCTTGGAAAATTCCAGAAAATAATGTTATGGTTTTAGAAGCTTCTGATAGGCTAATTGACATCATTTGAGTCAATTGGAGGTGTACTTGTAGATGTATTTCAAGGTCTACTTTCAAACTCAGTGCCTCTTTGCTTGACATCATGGGGAAATCAAAAGAAATCAGCCAAGACCTCAGAAAATAATTTGTAGACCTCCACAAGTCTGGTTCATCCTTGGGAGCAATTTCCAAATGCCTGAAGGTACCGCGTTCATCTGTACAAACAATAGTACGCAAGGATAAACACCATTGGACGACACAGCCGTCATACCCCTCAGGAAGGAGACGCGTTCTGTCTCCTAGAGTTGAATGTACTTTGGTGCGAAAGGTGAAAATCAATCCCAGAACAGCAGCAAAGGACCTTGTGAAGATGCTGGAGGAAACAGGTACAAAAGTATCTATATCCACAGTAAAACGAGTCCTATATCGACATGACCTGAAAGGCCTCTCAGCAAGGAAGAAACCACTGCTCCAAAATCACCATGAAAAAGCCACACTATGGTTTGGAACTGCACATGGGGACAAATATTGTAATTTTCGGAGAAATGTCCTCTGGGCTGATGAAACAAAAATAGAACCATTTGGCCATAATGACCATTGTTATGTTTGGAGGAAAAAGGGGGACGCTTGCAAGCTGAAGAACCCCATCCCAACCGTGAAGAATGGGGGTGGCAGCATCAAGGGACTGGTGCACCTCACAAAGTAGATGGCATCACGAGGGAGGAAAAGTCATCAATCTGGCAGTTAAAGCTTGGTCGCAAATGGGTCTTCCAAATGGACAATGACCCCAAGCATCCTTCCAAAGTTGTAGCAAAATGACTTAAGGACAACAAAGTCAAGGTATTGGAGTGGCCATCACAAAGCCCTGACCTCAATCCTACAGAACATTTGTGGGCCGAACTGAAAAAGTGTGCAAGCAAGGAGGCCTACAAACCTGACTCAGTTACACCAGCTCTGTCAGGAGGAATGGGCCAAGATTCACCCAACATATTGTGGGAAGCTTGTGGAAGGCTACCCGAAACGTTTGACCCAAGTTAAACAATTTAAAGGCAGTGCTACCGAAAACCAATGTGTATGTAAACCTCTGATCCACTGGGAATGTGATGAAAGAAATAAAAGCTGAAATATATCATTCTCTCTACTATTATTCTGACATTTCACATTCTTAAAATAAAGTGGTGATCCTAACTGACCTAAGACAGGGACTTTTTATGAGGATTAAATGTCAGGAATTGTGAAAAACTGAGTTTAAATGTATTTGGTTATAGTGTATTTGTAAACTTCTGACTTCAAATGTATGTTTTAATGCCAAAATAACATACAAAACAGGCAAGACCATCAAAAATATATATTTTAGGTCTATATTTATTTTGTTTGCAACTATAGTTGAAGTGTTTTCTATTTACCTTTTATACATTGATATTTTATATTTTGTTACATGCTACATTGAAAATTTGCCCCAAGGTTCTATATAAAAGGAGAAGTTATCAAATGAGTAATTTCCTTTTTATTTGTTGAGTATAATTCAACATGTAATACGAAAACGGCCTTTACGTGGTCATTTTATATAAACTATTTATTAATTGAATTCACAGAAAATGTGCTATATCATGATATGTATCATTATCGGGATATGAGATTTTGGCCATATCGCCCAGCACTAATCCACAGCATAATTATTAAACTGACCATGCTTAAAGATATATTCCATGTCTGATTTGTTATTGTTAGCCATCTACCAATTTCTGCCCTTCTTTATGAGGCTTTCAAAAAGCTCCCTGGTCTTTGTAGTCGAATTTGTGCTTGAAATTCAATAATTGACTGAGTGACATTACATATGTTGCATGTATGGGGGACAGGAAGGTTTAGTCATTAATAAAAAATCATGTCAACCATGTCAGTCATTTTTCTTCCACTTTTACATTAGAGTATTTTGTGTAGATTGTTGACAATTAAATACATTTTAATACCACTTTGTAACACAATCAAATGTAAAGACATCCAAGGGGTCTGAAAGCTTTTCCAAGGCACTGTAACTGAGCACATGAAGTTGGCCCACTGTTCAGTTTACAGTTACAATATCTCTGTCCCTGACCGAAGTGTCTCAGCGCTCACTACACTGTATCTCTCTATCGAAGCTAAAACAGGCAATAAATAGGTGGTGAATAACCACATCGTAGCCATTTTGGAATTACAAGAAAATAGCTTTAAAACTGCTCAATTCTAACTCCGCCTCATTGCAAAATGTGTAGAATAGCATGAAATTCGCTTTCAAAATAGCATAAGATTAGCTGGGGGGGGGGGGGGGGGGGGGTTTGCTCGGCCTCGCTCCACAGTGTCCTAGCCTACAGCTTCAACAAACCATTTTTTTATATGTAAAACATATAAACACACTTTCACACCATTTCGTAAGTGTCTCGAGCGACAAGTGTAGCTTAGTACAGTAGCGGAGGAAATATTCAGTTTCCATTCCTCAGAGAGGGATACGTGATGGAGGATTGTCAGGGACAATACTGGCAAACAAATACAGTAGGACCTATTACTGTCAAAACATGCATTTTTACACTGGCAAACAGGCTTGCTAGCATGGAAATTGAGAAATAATATGAGAAAAAAAGTTGTGTGAGCTGAACCCTATTTGTCAACACACTGAAAACTTACCTCTTTCATAGGTGCACGCCCAGTCGGCAGAATTGAGCTCCTAAACCGAAAACCCTGCTGTATGTAGGCTTATATAATAGCCTGTCATTATGTAGTAAAATATAAATGACAAGTTATTTCTGTGTCATTGAAATTACGGTGTAGTTCTTCGTAGAAAGTTGGGCTCCGCTCCTTTCCCGAGTCGGCTCCGTCCAAGATTTGCCCTAGTGCCTTTCCATTTTCTTTCCTTCATCCACCGCGCAAACGACCTCCCCAGGCATCAACCTCTGGAGAACAAAACAAAAGCCTGACGGAGTGGCAGGATAAGGAGTTTTGTATGTTAATTTGCAAACGCTATTTCTGCGCATGTGCATGCTTCTTTTTTTTACGTGGCTGCCGTACTGTGCTCCGCTGCCGCCCACGTACTTGATTGCCTTTGTCTCGTCACAGAACTTCATGTTGTAGAAAACTGTTCGAACTATTGCCTTCCCTCAGTAAGCTACTAAGCAAAAGTGCGATTTCCTACAAACTTGATGTTGTCCACAAAACTGTTTTTAGCTATTGCAATCCATGCCTCATTACGCATAACAACGATTTCATGTTCTTTTTTCATGAGGGGATAAGTTATTCACATGTTTTACACAAAATACACTATCAACATGTTCGTACGAACAGTTCTCAGCATTGCAAACATAAGCACGAATCAAACAGGCAGTCTATTGATTTCATGTTCTAAGCTGCCGTGTTAGTTATTTACTCTGCCATGATATCAGCGTATATGCCATAAATGTGGCACTGGGCAACAATAGCTACGATTTGGCAACAACTATAAAGATTAGCCTACATCATCAGACAAAACGATGATTGTTTTTGCCCCGTGTAAGGAATGTGTTTTGCTTGTGCAACTGCAATATGCGTTACAACAGACAGAAAGAGAAGGTTGTAACTTCATTAAAAAAACGGAACAAAAATATCAACGCAACATGTAAAGTGTTGGTCCCGTGAGATGAAATTAAAGATCCCAGAAATGTTCCTCATGCACAAAAAGCTTATTTCTATAAAAATGTTGTGCACAAATTTGTTAACATCCATATTAGTGAGAATTTCTCCGTTGCCAAGATAATCCATCCACCTGACAGGTGTCGCATATCAAGAAGCTGATTAAACGGCATGATCATTACACAAATGCACCTTGTGCTGGGGACAATAAAAGGCCACTAAAATGTGTAGTTTTGTCACACAACACAATGCCACAGATGTCTCAAGTTTTGAGGGAGCATGCAATTGGCATGCTGACTGCAGGAATGTCCAACAGAGCAGTTGCCAGATAATTTAATGTTAATATCTCTTGTATAAACCACATCCAACATCGTTTTAGAGAATTTGGCAGTGCGTCCAACTGGCCTCACAACCGCAGACCACGTGTATAAATTGAGCGATTTGCTGATGTCAATGTTGTGAACAGAGTACCCCATGGTGAAAGGTATAAGCGACAACGAACACAATTGCATTTTATCAATAGCAATTTGATTGCACAGAAATACTGTGACAAGATCCAATCAAATCAAATTGTATTTGTCACATGCGCTGACTACAACATGCGCCTTACAGTGAAATGCTTACTTTACAAGCCCTTAAACAACAATGCAGTTAAGAAAAATATAAAAAACATTATTTAAAAAAAAGTAACAAATAATTAAAGAGCAGCAGTAAAATAACAATAGCGAGGGCTATATACAGGGGTCCTGAGGCCCATAAAAAAAAAATGTATCTGTGACCAACATATGCATATCTGTATTCCCAGTCATGTGAAAACTCCATATCGTAGCGTATCTCAGTGATCCGTTGGCACGGCCGAAATGTAATCCCTGTTGCCTTTCACGTCACATGTCTTCACCTGGAATTGCGGTTTTGATTCTATGGAATACATCGTTCTTGTCAGACATTTTACTTTTTGTAGCATGTTACGATAATTAGGTTAAGGTTAGCTAAAATGCAAAAAATTCATCTAACTTTTGACTTTAATTTCACAAAAGCTGTATCCATTCTAGCCACGTTCTGGAATTACTTAGGCAAGGGTACTTGCTATTTTATACCTCAATCAGACAGAGAAGAAGAGGAAGAGAGAGGGTTAGGGTTAGGCCCAACTCAGCAGAAAACTGAACAAGTAAGGAATTTTTGTATTGACGTCAATGAGACAATGTCGAATTTGGTCAGCAAAAATAAGTATGGCTTATTTGCTATGTGAGGTTTATTTGAACAAATACAATTTTTGCAATGCTTAAGTTGTTACTAGTGTACTGACATAAGTAGGACATGTGACATTATGTGACATGCAACTTTAAGAAAAACACTTTTATATCGGAGTTGTCTCAAGATGGCTATGCATATTCATGGCATGAAGCCAGTAGCATAGCATCTCTCTCAATTGAATACAGGCTGCTAATGTCAACAACCCTCATCTAATATAAAAAAAAATATTTAGATGTATCGGGGAGGTGGGAGGTGACCAAGAACCCGATGGTCACTCTGACAGAGCTCCAGAGTTCCTCAGTAGAGATGGGAGAACCTTCCAGAAGGTCTCTGAAGCACTCCACCAATCAGGCCTTTATGGTAGTGGCCAGACAGAAGCGACGACTTAGTAAAAAGCATGACAGTCCGCTTGGAGTTTGCCAAAAGGCACCTAAAGAACTCACAGACCATGAGAAACCAGATTATCTGGTTTGATGAAACCAAGATTAAACTCTTTGACCTGAATGCAAAGCGTCACATCTGGAGGAAACCTGGTACCGTCCCTACGGTGAAGCATGGTGGTGGCAGCATCATGCTGTGGGAATGTTTTTCAGTGGCAGGGACTGGGAGACTAGTCAGGATCGAGGGAAAGATGAATGGGGCAAAGTACAGAGAGATCCTTGATAAAAATCTGCTCCAGAGCTCTCAGGACTTCAGACTGGGGCAAAGGTTCTCCTTCCAACAGGACAATGACCCTAAGCACACAGCCAAGACAATGCAGGAGTGGCTTCGGGACAAGTCTCTGAATGTCCTTGAATGTCCTTGAGTGGCCCAGCCAGAGCCCAGACCTGAAAATAGCTGTGCAGCAACGCTCCCAATCTAACCTGAGAGAGCTTGAGAGGATCTGCAGAGAATAATGGGAGAAACTTCCCAAATACACATGTGCCAAGCTTGTAGCGTCATACCCAAGAATACTCGAGGCTGTAACCGCTGCCAAAGGTGCTTCAACAAAGTACTGAGTAAAGGGTCGGAATACTTATGTACGTAAGGTATATCTGTTTTTAATTTTTCATACATTTGAAAACATTTCTAAAAACCTATTTTTCAATTTTGTCATTCTGGGGTTTTGTGTGTAGATTGATGAGGGAAACAAATTTTATAGAATAAGAATAAGGCAGTATTCTATATATTGGCTGGTGTATTTACGGACATATTCAATCTCTCCCTATCCCAGTCTGCTGTCCCCACATTCTTCAAGATGGCCACCATTGTTCCTTTGCTCAAGAAGGCAAAGGTAACTGAACTAAATGACTATCGCCTCGAAGTACTCACTTCTGTCATCACGAAGTGCTTTGAGAGACTAGTCAAGGATCATATCACCTCCACCTTACCTGTCACCCTAGACCCACTTAATTTTGCTTAGTGCCCCAATAGGTCCACAGACGATGCAATCGCCATTACACTGAACACTGCCCTATCCCATCTGGACAAGAGGAATACCTATGTAAGAATGCTATTCATTGACTATAGCTCAGCATTCAACACCATAGTACCCTCCAAGCTCATCATTAAGCTTGAGGCCTTGGGGTTCAACCCCGCCCTGTGCAATTGGTTCTTACAACGTCGAGACAGCCTACAGGGAGGGGTTGAGGGCACTCGGAGTGTGGTGTCAGGAAAACAACTTCTCACTAAACGCAAACAAAACAAAGGAGATGATTGTTGACTTCAGGAAACAGCAGAGGGAGCACGCCCCTATCCACATCGACGGGACAGCAGCGGAGAAGGTGGAAAGTTAAGTTCCTCGGTCTACACATCACAGACAAACTGAAATGGTCCAGCCATACAGACAGTGTGGTGAAAAAGGCGCAACAGCGCCTCTTCAACCTCAGGAGGCTGAAGAAATTTGGCTTATCACCTAAGACCCTCACAAACTTTTACAGATGCACAATTGAGAGCATCCTGTCGAGCTGTATCGCCGCCTGGTACGGCAACTGCACCACCCACAACTGCAGGGCTCTCCAAGGGAGGTGCGGTCAGCACAACACATCAACGGGGGGCAAACTACCTGCCTTCCAGGACACCTACAGCACCCAATGTCACAGGAAGGACAAAAAGATCATCAAGGACATCAACCACCCGAGCCACTGCCTGTTCACCCCGCTACCATCCAGAAGGCGAGGTCAGTACAGGTGCATCAAAGCTGGGACAGAGAGACTGAAAAATAGCTTCTATCTCAAGGCCATCAGACTGGTAAACAGCCATCATTAACACAGAGAGGCTGCTGCCTTCATATAGACTTGAAATCATTGGCTACTTATTAAAGTGACTAGTGAGACATTTACTTAATGCCACTTTAATACGGTTTACATATCTTGCATTACTCATCTCATATGTATATACTGTATTTTATACCATCTTTTGCATCTTGCCTATGCGCTCTGTCATTGCTCATCCATATATTTATATGTATATATTCTTATTCCATTATTTTACTTAGATTTGTGTGTATTAGGAAGTTGTTGTGGAGTTGTTAGATTACGTTAGATATTTCTGCACTGTCGGAACTAGAAGCACAAGCACTTCGCCTCACTTTCAATAACTTCTACTAACCATGTGTGTGACCAATAAAATTAGTAATATAACAAAATGAGGAAAAAGTGAAGGGGTCTGAATACTTTCCGAATGCACTGTATGTACACTCACCGGACAGTTTATTAGGTATTAGGTTCAAGAAAATGTATCGCTCATACAGACAGAGTCACATGGCAGTGGCTTGCTAAATAAAGCAGGCAGACAGGCATCGAGGCATTCGATTACATACAGTTAGTCTTCAACGCGACTTTGAGTGCGGTATGATCGTCATTGCCAGGCACACCGGATCCAGTATCTCAGAAATGACTCCCCTTTTCATGCACAACAGTGTCTAGGGCAGGGTTATTCAAATCTTACTCTATGAGGTCCGGAGCCTGCTGGTTTTCAGTTCTACCTGATAATTAACTGCACCCACATAGTGTCCCAGGTATAAATCAGTGGAACTGGCTTCGAGGTCCACAGTTGAGTTTGAGGGGTGTAGTCAGTGGCAGTCCTGTGAGCTGGTGATCGCGGTGGGGTCATGGTATGAGCAGACATAAGCTACGGACACAAACACAACTGCATTTTATCGATGGCAATTTGAATGCACATAGATACTGTGACGAGATTCTGAGGCCCATTGTCGTGACAATCATCCGCCGCCATCACCTCATGTTTTATCATGGTAAGGTACAGTTGTCGGAAGTTTACATACACTTAGGTTGGAGTCATTAAAACTCGTTTTTCAACCACTCCACAAATTTCTTGTTAACATACTATAGTTTTGGCAAGTCGTTTAGGACATCTACTTTGTGTATGACACAAGTAAGTTTTCCAACAATTGTTTACAGACAGATTATTTAACTTAGAATTCACTGTATCACAATTCCAGTGGGTCAGAAGTTAACATACACTAACCTTTAAACAGCTTGGAAAATTACAGAAATTATGTCATGGCTTTAGAAGCTTCTGATTGACTCAAATTATGTCAATTAGCCTATTGCTTGACATCATAGGAAAATCAACAGAAATCCGCCAAGAACTACGGAAAAAAATTGTAGACCTCCACAAGTCTGGTTCATCCTTGGGAGCAATTTCCAAACGCCTGAAGGTACCACGTTCATCTGTACAAACAATAGTACGCAAGCATAAACACCATGGGACCACGCAGATGTCATACCGCTCAGGAAGGAGACGCGTTCTATCTCCTAGAGATGAACGTACTTTGGTGCGAAAAGTGCAAATCAATCCCAGAACAGCAGCAAAGGACCTTGTGAATATGCTGGAGGAAACAGGTACAAAAGTATCTATATCCACAGAAAAACAAGTCCTATATCGACATAACTTGAAAGGCCGCCTTGCAAGGAAGAAGCCACTGCTCCAAAACCGCCATAAAAAAGCCTGACTACACTTTCCAACTGCACACGGGGACAAAGATGGTACCTTTTGGAGAAATGTCCTCTGGTCTGATGACACAAAAATAGAACTGTTTGGCCATAATGACCATCGTTATGTTTGGAGGAAAAAGGGGGAGGCTTGCAAGCTGAAGACACCATCCCAACCGTGAAGCACGGGGGTGGCAGCATCATGTTGTGAGGGTGCTTTGCTGCAGGTGGGACTGGTGCACCTCACAAAATTGATGGCATCATGAGGTAGGAAAATTATGCGGATATATTGAAGCAACATCAAGACATCAGTCAGGAAGTTAAAGCTTGGTTACAAATGGGTCTTCCAAATGGACAATGACCCCAAGCATACTTCCCATACTTCCAAAGTTGTGGCAAAATGGCTTAAGGACAACAAAGTCACGGAAATTGGAGTGGCCATCACAAAGTCCCGTTCTCAATCCTATAGAACATTTGTGGGAAGAACTGAAAAAGCATGTGCAGGCAATGAGGCCTACAAACCTGACTCAGTTACACCAGCTCTGTCAGGAGGAATGGGCCAAAATTCACCCAACTTATTGTGGGAAGCTTGTGGAAGGCTACCGGAAATATTTTACCCAAGTTAAACAATTTAAAGGCAAAGCTACCAAATACCAATTGAGTGTATGTAAACTTCTGACCCACAGGGAATGTGATGAAAGAAATAAAAGCTGAAATAAATCACTCTCTCTAATATTATTCTGATATTTCACATTCTTAAAATAAAGTGGTGATCCTAATTGACCTAAGACGGGGAATTCTTACTAGGATTAAATACCAGGAATTGTTAAAAACTGAGTTTAAATGCATTTGGCTAAGGTGTATGTAAACCTCCGATTTCAACTGTATCTGTAACCAACAGATGCATATCTGCATTCCCAGTTGTGTGAAATCCAGAGATTAGATTAGGGCCTAATGAATTTATTTTAATTGACTGATTTCCTTATATGAACTGTGACTAAGTAAAATCTTTGAAATTGTTGCATGTTGCGTTCATATTTTAGTTCATTAAACATCGACAGGCAATATTGTAAACTTTAACTAAAAATCTTTAACTAAATTTAACAAAAAATTATTTAAAGTACTACTTAAGTCATTTTTTAAAGTACTACTTAAGTCACTTCACTACATTCCTAAAGAAAATAATGTACTTTTTACTCGATACATTTTCCCTGACACCCAAAAGTACTGGTTACATTTTGACAGTGAAATGGTCCAATTCACATACTTATCAAGAGAACGGGAGAGAATGGTCATCCCTACTGCCTCTGACCTGGCACTCACTTAACACAAATGCTTAGTTTGTAAATTATGTCTGAGCGTTGTAGTGTGACCCTGGCTATCGTTAATAAAATATAAAAATTGTGCAATCTAATTTGAAATTATTAATAATTTTACTTTTGATACTTAAGTACATTTTAGCAATTCCATTTTCTTTTGATATTTAATTATATTTAAAACCCAAATACTTTTAGACTTTTACTCAAGTAGTATTTTACTGGGTGACTTTCACTTGAGTCATTTTCTATTAAGGGATCTTTACTTTTACTCAAGTATGACAATTGAGTACTTTTTCCCCAATTCTGTAGAATACAAAATGTAGAAGCACTTTTTGAATGTGCAAATGCACGTTCCAGTTGTAAATGTTAAGGATTTCTGATCATTTGCTCACAAATCGTTCAAATTGTAGTTATATTTGTGCGTTGTTGAATCGTTAATTTATTTGTGAGTTATCTTGAATATACACACAGATCCTGGAAGACATACTTGTAAAATAAACAAATCTCACTCCATACAGGTCAGCCAAAAAGTTTGATGAACCGCACTCCAACAATAAACTGATGTTAATTTCCAACTTTTAGCTCCATTATTCTTTAACACCTTCGTCCACTCATTCTTACCAACACTATTTTAAAAAACATTGCTGATGCCATTGCTCCGGCCAGGGTCGTTCACCCCGCTTTGTTGGGATTGTATTGTTTTCTAGCGAAAGACTCCACGTTTTCATTACAAAAACAAGGAAACAGGAATGAATGAGAAATATGTATTTTCAAAAATGTATTTATGGACATTTACAATGTATTATGTCTGTTACAAGAAAGCTTATATGGACATTTATATGACTAACATATAGTAAATTGCTTTCGCGTCTCTGATATTCAATCATAACACTGAGTGACAATGTGCAGAAAGGTGGTGATTTGAATAACCTGGAAGCCTGGGTTTTCATGAGGATGAAAACACATGCCTACTTCAAACTGTAATGTCCATGGCATATTATGAGCCATGCAGGCCAATTGGGTTAACTATATATTTGCCAATACTCTCATTATAAGAATTAGACGAAATCTGCAGGAAAGCTTACTAATCAGTACCTTCAAAGCATTAAATGCAATACAACTTTTATCAACAGGTTTTGCAGCATATTTGGTTTGAATTAATTACACAGGTATTAACAGGGATAGCACACCATACCAGACAGATCTGTGATGGTGAGGAGCTTCATGGGGTGTGTCTATTGGAGACTGTGCAGTGTGGGCAGAATCTTGAGAACTGTGTGAGAAACTGGACTTTGAGTAGAAATCCTCAATTTATATCAATGCATGATTCATGCAGGGGTCCAAGTTACGTAGATCACAGGTTCGGCCGTGTATGAAGTAATATGGGCCCAACCTGCATGTATCATTTATGTCTTATTTTACGGAATGTAACAAACTTAGAGAAATACATACATTTTAAAACACTGGAATATATTTAAATACCGTAAATCTTCAATTAAAAGCTGAGTCTCAAATAGCCGCCTGTCCCTTTAAATAGCAGGGCAAAGACATATTTCAGCAAATAAACACCTGTTTAAAATACAACACTGGGTTTAAATGTAATTGTTTATGGAGGTTACCATAAATATTTGAGGATTTGTTGGATTTGTTACATTACATCATTCTTTAATGACTTTTAAAAATGGTAATCATACATTTTTAATCGCTGGTAAGAAACAGCTGCTAGCTAACTGGCAAGGACACAAACAGTCAACTTCAGGAGTAGACCTCCAGAAATGTTGATTGCCCTCTAGTGGCGAACGTAAGAACTGAATATGCCATCAGAGAACAATTAGTCGTGGCCAAAAGTTTTGAGAATGACACAAATATTACATTTTCACAAAGTCTGCTGCCTCAGTTTGTATGATGGCAATTTGCATATACTCCAGAATGTTATGAAGAGTGAACAGATGAATTGAAATTAACTGCGAAGTCCCTCTTTGCCATGCAAATGAACTGAATCCCCACAAACAAATTCATTACATTTCAGCCCTGCCACAAAAGGACCAGCTGACATCATGTCAGTGATTCTCTCATTAACACAGGTATGAGTCTTGACGAGGACAAGGCTGGAGATCACTCTGTCATGCTGATTGAGTTAGAAAAACAGACTGGAAGCTTCAAAAGGAGGGTGGTGCTTGGAATCATTGTTTTTCCCTCTCAACTGTGCGTTACCTGCAAGGAAACACGTGATGTCATCATTGCTTTGCACAAAAAGGGCTTCACAGGCAAGGATATTGCTGCCAGTAAGATTGCACCTAAATCAACCATTTATCAGATCATCAAGAACTTCAAGGAGAGCGGTTCAATTGTTGTGAAGCAGGCTTCAGGGTGCCCAAGAAAGTCCAGCGAGCACCAGGACCGTCTCCTAAAGTTGATTCAGCTGCAGGATCGGGGTACCACCAGTATCAGCAGCAGGCAGGTGTGAGTGCATCTGCACGCACAGTGAGGCGAAGACTTTTGGAGGATTGCCTGGTGTCCAGAAGGGCAGCAAAGAAGCCACTTCTCTCCAGGAAAAACATCAGGGACAGACTGATATTCTGCAAAAGGTACAGGGATTGGACTGCTGAGGACTGGGGTAAAGTCATTTTCTCTGATGTATCCCCTTTCCGATTGTTTGGGGCATCTGGAAAAAAAGCTTGTCCGTAGAAGACAAGGTGAGCGCTACCATCAGTCCTGTGTCATTCCAACAGTAAAGCATCCTGGGACCATTCATGTGTGGGGTTGCTTCTCAGCCAAGGGAGTGGGCTCACTCACAATTATGCCTACGGACACAGCCATGGATGGTACCAACACATCCTCAGAGAGCAACTTCTCCCAACCATGCAGGAACAGTTTGGTGATGAAAAATGCCTTTTCCAGTATGATGGAGCACCTTGCCATAAGGAAAAAGTGATAACTAAGTGGCTCGGGGAACAAAACATCAATATTTTGGGTCCATGGCCAGGAAACAAACCTTAATCCCATTGAGAACTTGTGGTCAATCCTCAAGAGGCGGGTAGACAAACAAAACCACACAAATTCTGACAAACTCCAAGCATTGATTATGCAAAAATGGGCTGCCATCAGTCAAGATGTGGCCCAGAAGTTAATTGACAGCATGCCAGGGCGAATTGCAGAGGTCTTGAAAAAGAAGGGTCAACAATGCAAATATTGACTCTTTACATCAACTTCATGTAATTGTCAATAAAAGCCTTTGACACTTATGAAATGCTTGTAATTATACTTCAGTATTCCATAGTAACGTCTGACAAAAATACTTAAAGACACTGAAGCAGCAAACTTTGTGGAAATTAATATTTGTGTCATTCTTAACTTTTGGCCACGACTGTATTCTGTCAAGGAATAGAGGTATACTAAGGCAAAAAAAAATGTGTGCGCAAATGATAACAGTGCAGGAAATGCTGAAATTTATTCAAATGATGGAAATGAATGCTGAAATTAAACAATTAACTATGTAAATAAGAAACTGCTAATTGGGATCCCGAGTGGCGCAGCGGTCTAAGGCACTGCATCTCAGTGCAAGAGGCATCACTACAGTCCCTGGTTTGATTCCAGGCTGTATCACATCCGGTCGTGATGTGATAGGGCGGAGCACATTTGGCCCAGCGTCGTCCGGGTTTGGCCGTCATTGTAAAAATGATTTGCGTAGTTAAATAAAAGGTAAAAAAACAAAACTCTATGCATTAAGGAAATAAATGCCTGTCTCTAATAAGCACCTGTTGTGTTCAGTGATTTAAGCACATAAATGCCCGGGCTATGTAATTGAAGTTTTACGGTAAGCTGGTTGAGCGTTACTGTGGATGTGTAGGCAGATGTGTAGGCAGACCTACACATTCATTTGGACACAGGAACTCGACAGGTGGTTTGTAAAGCCGTCGACCACTCCCTCCCTGTCTGAATGGGGTGTACCGCAGCCATTTCTTCACCACGTCTGCAAACTGATGATGTGTGGCCTCTTTGCCCACAGGGGTTCTTTTCAGAGCACCTAAAGTGACAGAAGTAGAGGTCAGTGCTGCATCCAAATTAACTTCCGAGGTTTACTTTCCAAATGTCTCTTTTTGTCTGTATGGAGACTGATCGGAATCCTTCTAATGATCCATCCATCCCTCCCAGGTATGATAGTATGGACCTATAACGTCTGCATTGTGGAGAATGAGCCAGAATCACGGAATCCAGAAACCAAAAAATTGAACAATATTTTTAAAAAAATGTATTGAACAATCATGAATTTTCCTAAGATTATCACAAGACATTAATAAAAAACAAATCAGTGATTGATATTTTCCTTCAACTTTCTGAAGAGGCAATGGCACAGAAATGCCCGTCTGTGTGCGCGCATTTGTCTACCATTTTGTTCAGCCGTTAATGATGCTAATGTAATGACTAGTCTTCTGGTAGATGGAAAGGCTTTACCTAAAACCTTCTCAATTAAATGTTAACAACAAAGTAGCCTATGCCTACCTGGCCTAATTATATCATGACTATTTGCAACAATCCAGTTGCCATTTGTTCTGCAAACTCTGCAATCACAAGCTCTACAGAAACATTGCTAACCAAACAGTCTCTTGCTGGTGCTCACTTGCATTAAAAGGGTCCAATTATATATATAGTACCAGTCAAATTTGGCACACACCTTCTATTTTCTACGTTGTAGAATAATAGTGAAGGCATCAAAACTATGAAATCATATAGTAACCAAAAAAGTGTTAAACAAATCAAAATATATTTTATATTCTTCAAAGTAGCCACCCCTTGCCTTGACAGCTTTGCACACTCTTGGAATTGTCTCAACCAGCTTCATGAGTTAGTCACCTGGAATGCATTTCAATTAACAGGTGTGCCTTGTTAAAAGTTAATTTGTGAAATTTCTTTGCATCTAAAAAAAATATATATATATTTTTTAAATGTGACTTTGGGAGTGAAAAACAGATTTTTTTTTTAACTGAAAGCTGGAAAAACAAAACAGAGAAAAGTGAATGTTAAAACTAAATGGAATTAAGCAACAAAATATAAATATACACACTACTGTTCAAAAGTTTGGTGTCACTTAGAATGTCCTTTTTTGTCTATTAAAATAACATCAAATTGATCAGAAATAGACATTGTTAAAGTTTTAAATGACTATTGTAGCTGGAAACTGCAGCTTCATTAAATAGTACCCCACAAAACACCAGTCTCAACGTCAACAGTGAAAACGCGACTCTGGGATGCTGGCCTTCTAGGCAGAGTTGCAAAGAAAAAGCCATATCTCAGACTGGCCAATAAAAATAAAATATTATGATGGGCAAAAGAACAGACACTGGACAGAGGAACTCTGCCTAGAAGGCCAGCATCCCGGAGTCGCCTCTTCACTGTTGACATTGAGACTGGTGTTTTGCGGGTACTATTTAATGAAGCTGCCAGTTGAGGACTTGTGGACAAACTAGACACTAATGTACTTGCTCAGTTGTGCACCGGGGCCTCCCACTCCTTTCTATTCTGGTTAGAGCCCGTTTGCTCTGTTCTGTGAAGGGAGTAGTACACAGCGTTGTATGAGATCTTCAGTTTCCTGGCAATTTCTCACATGGAATAGCCTTCATTTCTCAGAACAAGAATCAACTGACGAGTTCCAGAAGAAAGTCTTGGAATCTGGCCATTTTGAGTCTGTAATCAAACCCCCAAATGCTGATGCTCCATAAACTCAACTAGTCTAAAGGTTTTATTGCTTCTTTAAATCAGAACAACAGTTTTCAGTTGTGCTAACAACAGCAAAAGGGTTTTCTAAAAAGGGTTTTCTAAAGATCAATTAGCTTTTTAAAATAGCTAGCACAATGTGCCATTGGAACACAGGAGTGATGGTTGCTGATAATGGGCCTCCGTACGCCTATGTAGATATTCCATAAAAAATCTGCCGTTTCCAGCTACAATAGTCATTTACAACATTAACAATGTCTACACTGTATTTCTGATCAATTGATGTTATTTTTAAATGGACAAAAAAATTACCTTTTCTTTAAAAACAAGGACATTTCTAAGTGACCCCAAACTTTTGAACGGTAGTGTACATATATCTTTTATAGAGTCTTACGGAAGAGAACCCCTTGGAGGCGGGTGTTTCTGAAGCTCCTTTTCTGGCCGCGGCCCACCCAGTTGAGCTCAGAGCCCACAGCGAAAGATAGCACAGCCTGCATGAGCCTTCGCACTGCATCATCCACTGTGGCCCCGCCCATCCGTGACAGGTGAGACACCTGTCATATATATATATATATATTAATATTAATAACACAATCACTTACCATAATGTAACAGTATAATACCACAGTAGGTAGTGTGCTTGTTGCTGGTTCAAGCCCTATCGGGTCACTCGGTCTACCTACCATTCTCTTCTGTGCTCCGGCATCCTCCAGGTGCCTCTCTGTGTCATCTAGCTGCTCCATGGTCCTCAGCGGGATGTCGATGTCTAGAGCCTCCACCTCCTCTTCTACCTCCGTAAAGCTCTGGCCCTGAACCCTGGCCTGCAGCTCCCTCAACACTGCCCACTGTCTCTGCTGCTCCTCCTTGATCTCCACCAGCAAGGAGATGATCTTACGCTGGGCAGCCGTCTCTGAGGAACAGTGGATAGGAACAGATTTGGGATGACACCAGGGTCAAGGTAAGGGCCCCAAAAAGTTGTGTTGGTCAGTTAGTTTGTTGATTTGTCATATTGTGTCACAATTTAGAACAGTAACAGACCTGGTGTAGTTAGTCATTTCTCCCATCACTCTAAAACAAGAGTGTAAACGTAATTGGCAACTGTAGCTAACTCTTCATTCAACTTTTCTTTTGTTGCTACGACTAGTTCCTGTAAAGATGCTGAGAAATGCTAGACGTGCAGCAGTTAATGTCAGGAACCTCTTTGCGCGGTTCAAAACATGGATTTATTATCTTTCAGAGTTATCTGGCGTTTGTAGAACCACCTGCAACTGGACATTTATAAGACTAATGTTTTCCAGAATCGAGAATTGAGTGTCGGCAACACCAGATTAGTTGAAAAATCGATGGTGACGTTTTGTATAGGCAAACCTGTAACGTCCAGTACAAACAAACATATTTGGTTATATCACATTCTGGCGTACAAACTGTAGCAATTAAAACATTTAGCCTGAGATCGATTTTTATTAATCCTGCGAATCTGATTGGTCACACAGCTGAATAATTAATGCAATTCTTCGTTTTTATCGCTGCTTGTTACTTCCAAGTAGGCTAGATACAAAACAAAGTGAAGATTCGGTAATATTAGAACTACATTTAATCAGGGTAAAACGTTACCTGCTGATGACGAGGTACCTGGCATCAACAACTTTTCCCCAACACCACCCGTGCTAAACGTCGCACTCAGGGACTCAACGTCAAAGTTGACATCAGGTCGTCTTGAAATATCATCTTTGGGAATATCCTCCGAGCGTCTCGAGACATGTTCCGCAAGATTGTTCATTTCGTCGGACACAGCTGAAAGTCTCTGCTGGAGTGTTTCTAGGGCTATGTCTGCCATGTGTTTGTTGACCAAACCTTCCATACGTCGCTGCATCGCCCAGCTAGAAGTATCTCCATTATTATGCTCCATAAAATTCCTCAAACAGTCGACCTCCTCACCGTTTAGTTTAAACCAACAAAAACCTTTCTACAATGTCTTTCTATCGTTCAAGGTAAACGCAAATGTGGACTAGTGAGTGAAAAACGGAAGTGGTTATCAAACAGTCCACAGCCATAGCACGATATCACGTTGCAACAACGTCACAGTAATGTTGCGAGAACATTGAGGGAGCTCGATTCATCCTACCCGGGCGCCCGTGCAGCGGCTGAAAGTTGATTGCATTCGATTTGGAACCGGGCTTCCTCTCGGGCGTGAGCCAGATGCCCCGTTCAGTCCGACGGCGTAGTCGGCTCAAAACAAAAGTGATGTAATTAAAATCGTGTAGCAATGAGTAAGATACTGTGTTTTCTCATGTTAAAGTGATTGCTTTAATGGCATTCCCAATTAAAACTAGTTTGAAAATTCAAACATATTTTATACAATACTTGTATGTTTCTGGACAATGCACCATGCTACCTTGTTGACAACATACCAAGCTACGAAGATTACCGTCCAATTTGAGAAGGCCTGAAGACGTGCCGGGCCATAGCTTGGTGTACCCCGGGCCAGATTAATCGAGACCCCACGTTGGGAAGGCCGGAATAACTACATTTCCCAATAGCACCAACAAAACAATAATTTCCTACGGATTGACTGCATATTTTGTAGCGTTCAAAACAACTGGGAACTTGAAAATCTCTGACTTCCGACTTCAATGCGTTCAAGACAACTGGGAACTCTGGAAAAAAAAATGAGCTCCGATTGGGAAAAGTCGTTTTGAACGGTCATCCAACACGGAATTCCAAGTCGTGGACTCGGGCCTCATCTTAAACATGTGAAATGGATATGTACAATTGAATAGTCATGGATGTGAGCTGATAAAAATTGTATTCAATGTTATCGCATTAACTGTTTTCATAAAACAGGGGACTAGAAACTTGTAAAATTCCATAAGAATGACAATACGTTTTAACCTGATATCTTAATGAGAGCAGCAAACCATCACACATAGTCAGTCTTATTTAAGATGTATTTTTACCATGGGCCAGTTACTAGAATACTAAAATAAATATCATTGGCCTCAACAGTCCCAACATTGCATTTTACTACATTGTAATGGAAAGAATGGGGCATGTTTATCGTCCCCATGATGAAAACAGTTAAAGGATAACATTGATTATCATTTTAATCTGCCCACATCCATGACTATTTAAATGTACAAATACATTTAACGTTTGAAGATTGATTAAATTATGTGAATAATTTATCATCTTTACATATCTGACACACATGGCTCATTTGGTTGTGTATTCTACATCACCACCAATACATCATTGAGCCTACTACATTTATATTTCATACAGGTATGGTCATGCTAAATTTATCCAATAAGACGCCATTGAGTTGTCTGGTGGCAATATTGGAAAAAGGTTTCTGTGTGGTTAATATGTATATCCTGTGATGCCCTATATCTACAAATCTTTTTAAAATCCTGTTCTAGCTGTGTGTGAAATGTGGTGCCTCTATAACCAAAGTTACAATCCAAAAACATAGCTGCCCCAGGTTAGGGCTCTGTGCGGGTCAGTCAAGTTCTTCCACACTGATCTTGACAAACTATTTCTGTACTGACCTTGCTTTGTGCACGGGGGCATTGTCATGCTGAAACAGGAAAGGGCCTTCCCCCAAACTGTTGCCTCTATGTCATTGTATGCTGTAGCGTTAAGATTTCCCTTCACTGGAATTAAGAGGCCTGGCCCTGACCATGAAAAACAACCCCAGACCATTTTTTATCCTCCACCAAACGTTACAGTTGACACTGTGCATTCAGGCAGGTAGCATTCTCCTGGCATCCGCCAAACTCAGATTTGTCAGTCGAACTTTAGATGGTGAAGCGTGATTTATGTTATAGAATGTTGTAGAATGTTGTAAATTGTAGCTATTGTAGCTGGAAACGGCAAATTTTTTATGGAATATCTACATAGGCGTATGGAGGCCCATTATCAGCAAACACCACTCCTGGGTTCCAATGGCACGTTGTGATAACTAATCCAAGTTATAATTTTAAAAGGCTAATTGATCATTAGAAAACCCTTTTGCAATTATGTTAGCACAGCTTAAAACCATTGTGCTGATTTAAAGAAGCAATAAAACTGGCCTTCTTTAGACAAGTTGAGTATCTGGAGCTTCAGCATTTGTGGGTTCGGTTACAGGCTAAAAATGGCCAGAAACAAATAACTTTCTTCTGAAACTCGTCAGTCTATTCTTGTTCTGAGAAATTAAGGCTATTCCATGCGAGAAATTGCCCAGAAACTGAAGATCTCGTACAACGCTGTGTACTACTCCCTTCACAGAACAGTGCAAACGGTGTCTAACCAGAATAGAAAGAGGAGTGGGAGGCCCCAGTGCACAACTGAGCAAGAGGACAAGTACATTAGTGTCTAGTTTGAGAAACAGACGCCTCACAAGTCCTCAACTGGCAGCTTCATTAAATAGTACCCGCAAAATACCAGTCTAAACGTCAACAGTGAAGAGGATACTCCAGGATGCTGGCCTTTAAGGCAGAGTTGCAAAGAAAAAGCAATATCTCAGACTGGCCAATAAGAAGAAAGATTGAGATGTGCAAAAGAACACAGACACTGGACAGAGGAAGATTGGAAGAAAGTGTTATGGACAGACAAATCTTAGTTTGAGGTGTTCGGATCACAAAGAAGAACATTCGTGAGATGCAGAAAAAATGAAAAGATGCTGGAGGAGTGGTTGACGCCATCTGTCAAGCATGTTGGAGGCAATGTGATGATCTTGGGGTGCTTTGGTGGTGGTAAAGTGGGAGATATTTACAGGGTAAAATGGATCTTGAAGAAGGAAGGCAATGACATGCCATACCCTGTGGATGGCGCTTAATTGGAGCCAATTTCCTCCTACAACAGGACAATGACCCAAAGCACAGCTCCAAACTATGCAATAACTATTTAGAGAAGAAGCAGTCAGCTGGTATTCTGTCTATAATGGAGTGACCAGCAGTCACCGGATCTCACACCTATTGAGCTGTTGTAATTCTGAGATGTACTCTAGAGGTCAAATTCCAGAAATGTATTTGATTGATAGCTGTGATTCTAAGCTTTTCAATGATCTATCAATAAAGGAAATACGTGAGCAATAACTTGTTGTATGCGGACATGGTTTGTTATTAAAGGGTCAAATCCCTATGGGAAAAATGATGGGACTAGCACACATTTTCCAACTCTAGGAACATAGAGCTTCAAGAAAATCCCTATGAGACATCGTCGGCCCAAGTGAGCCCGACTGACACCCCTGGCTTGGACTAGTTGATGCAATGTTCTATAATGCTTTCACATCGCTCTGATGGAATGTTGAATACATTATAATATGCTGAGACTGATTACTTGGGGGAACATCTACTTGAGTGTGGGAGTAGCAACATACTATTCTGCATTTTTGTATTTTTGCAGACTAGAGTGATGGTCACTATTTTGTGCTAATTTGTCCAATGTGTGCTCCAAAAGTTGTGAATGCCCCAAAACTCTGTACACAATACAGGAGGCAGTATGTATTGTGAAATTATAAACCACGTGATTCAAGTCCTGAATGCTGATTGTCTGAAAGCCATGGTATATCAGACCATATACCATGGGTATGACCATTTAAAAACATTTTTTACTGGTCTAATTACATTGGTAACTAGTTTATAATAGCAATAAGGCATCTTTGTGGTTTGTGGAATATGGCCAATATACACAACAGCTACGGGCTGTATCCAGGCACTCCACGTTGCACCTAAGAACAGCCCTTAATTGTGGCATACTGTCCATATACCACACCTCCTCGGGCCGTATTGCTTAATTATACATCAGGTAATTGACTCATGAAAATACAGTTTTAGTGAATTTCTCTCTGTACCTTTCTCGGTTACATCTAAAGGTACATAATGGATTTTGTTGAACAAAAACAGCTTTTCTGGAGCTAGTATGGATTCAAAGCAACACAAGGATACATGCATTACCTTAAGCAAAAATTACTTTATTTATGCTCAAGTAGCAAAATTATTCTAAACATCTGAAACATTAGAACACAAAGTAAACCATTCTGTCTAGATCTCCCTGTTCAGGAGGCATACCTTGGACCATTTGATTAACATTACGTCATTAAACTCAGCAATCCTATCAGCAACAATGCAGTCATCTAGGAAATCCAGTTTAACAGCTGCGACTAGTCCATCTTTAATATATAAATATATGTATATATATATATATATATATATATATATATATATATACACACAGTACCAGTCAAAAGTTTGGACACACCTACTCATTCAAGGGTTTCTCTACATTCCAGATGACTACCTCATGAAGCTGGTTGAGAGAATGCCAAGACAAAACTGCCATCAAGGCAAAGGGTGGTTACTTTGAAGGATCTCAAATACAAAATATATTTTGATTTGTTTAACTCTTTTTTTGTGTGGTTACTACATGATTCCATATGTGTTATTTCATAGTTTCGATGTCTTCACTTTTATTCTACAATGTAGAAAATAGTAAAAATAAAGAAAAACCCTGGAAGGAGTAGGTGTCCAAACTTGACTGGTACTGTATATAACTATGATTAAATTACATTATAATTACCATAAATAATGTATTATATTAAAATATATCCATGCGAGTTAACAAAGGATACAGTGATATCAATAAAATCTCAACCACAAAACAAAGACTAAGGAGGGTAACAAGGGGGACGTAGGATCACATCTATGAAAATATATTCGACAGATAGGTTGACTAAATATATAAATACATTTACATGTATGTATATCTATGTACATCAGCAATATATCACCATGTTTATATCACCAATTATTAAAATATTCATTTCTTCAAGACACTCATATCTGCAGATGAGCTCTTGGCAATAGTTTGGTTCATTTCAAGCACATGATCGTATAGTATATGTTTTTAGAACATAATCCTCAAACGTACTGTAGAAGCTGTAATACAGGGATAAATTAACAGCAACACATGACATCTGACCATATTGTCCATGCTATTATGGTCAATGATGAACTTGTCACTGGTTAACATTTCAGTTACAATAGATGTAATAGTTGTTTTTTCTCAACATAAATACCTGTATATTGAATGCTGCATGGGGATATTTGTATGATATTTGCAAAAAAAAAGATAGTTGGGAGCCTTTAACTTATAGGCTGGTAGATATTTTCATAACAAGCTTCCAGTGCAGATTTGTGTAAACCATTTAGCCTTAGTCTGTCCTACAAGAAAGATGTTCCTCTACTGACAGATAGATGTGCTACTGTGTACGTGTATGTACCATCTAGAAAACTGTCATATGTGCCTTCAAACAAACAACATATTTACATTGTAAAGCTCATAATTATTGCATTATAAATAATTTGACATTTTAATGATAAACCCTGTTTTCCTTTGACACTAGAGTTGTGCTCTGTCTATACTAATCTCCCGAGGAAAATATGATAAATATGATATGAACAAAAACAAACAAACATCCTTTAAAAAATAAATGCAACCCTAAAACTTTGTACATTCTGAGACTTTTTTTCCGTTAAAACTTATGCATTTGAGATGTTGTGCTTATTGGTCCATGAAATGAGTGTTCACAAGATAAGTCATTCAGAGCAGTTTGTAAAACAACGTTTTTCTTCTCCAATAAATGTGTTATTTGCATTTATGAAATAAACCCACCAGGTGAAACATCAAGATTTGAACAGTATTTTAACAGTGTTCCCCTGCTTTCAGGAGAGGATAGAGAGAGAAATATAATACTTTCTGTAGGGCCAATGTAATTATGGTGCTTTGCTGGTTGGCTTGCCTTGAGCAACAGTCTCTCAGAATCCCCTGTAGGTTGACAGATAATGTCTGATATATTCCCTTTAAACTAAAGGCGTAAAGGACATAAAAGCAGTGATTTAAATGTACCACAACCTCTAAACATTGTGCATTTACAAAACACAAATTACCACAGCCCAACCAACACCAGGTCAGGTCAAAGTTCAGATGCTTTATTCAAAGTGCATCCCTACCATAGAGATAGATCGAGGACTAATGTTTGTATATGTGCCATTATAGCATCTGTGACAACATGAGCGCATCTCCATGTTTAAGTAGTACATTTTCTTCTTCAGGATTGGCTGATCCCTCCTGATGACCCGGGTGGACATGATGCCAACAGGGTCACAAGGAGGGATCAGCCAATGAAGTTGGAAGTCCCACCCAGTTGACTATATTGAAATGGTGGAAGCCCTCAATGACGCTGCCGATGCTAATATGACTGTTTGGCCACTAGAGGCCTCTGTCATTCTCAATGATCTCTACTCCTATGAATAATATCACTAGGAGTAATTAGTACAGATACGCCTCATTTCCTCTGTGTGCCACCCTGCCTTCCAGGCAATGTACATTTGGTAAAAATGACTTTGAATAGGAGAAAGTCTGTAGGAATCCAATAGTGTGCTGTTGTTCATGGTTGTGCCCCTAGGTAGCAGCACATCTCATTCTCTTGAGCTACATGAGTGGGAAAAAAGGAGTTCACTCTTTTTCACAATCGCTTGCTTCATTTTACCAGGAGATTGTCCTAACAATCAGCAAGTAGGGACACTCGTGGCCATTGAAACAGAGTCTCCCACCTTGGATAGGTACCACAAATAATATACCTCAGTGTAAATAAATTCTCACTGAAGAGGGTTGACTTGCTAAGGAACAATACATTTTCTTCCATAAATTGTTACCATCTCAATTAAGTCCATCATAAAGTAAATGTTCAGAATAACTTAAGTAGAAATTCCTCTCTTGCAAGAGTCAAAAGAGTGTTGAAAGGATGTTTTTCCTAAAAGTGACTTTTGACTTGAGTCTCACAACATGCCAAGGAGTATTGGTGTCACTAAGCTCTGCAGACAGTATCTCCAAAATGAACTAATCTTTGAGACCAATATGGGTTGGTTTGGATTTAAAATGCAGACACCCCCCCCCCCTCCAAATATGCATAAATAATGTTCAATAAGTTAAGAAATAAAATATCTGTCGTCTGGGTGTATTTACAAAGGGTAAAAATGTACAAAACCCCTAATTCAACACATTTCATTATCTTTTAGAAATACCTTTCACTTTCCAACAGTATAGCATATCTGACCTCATATTGCTGTTGCCTATTCCAACCAAACGCACTCCATTTATCCTGTCCTCTCCTGAAATCGACTCTATACATTAAATCAAAAGGGACAGAATCATTAAAAGCTGCTTAAGCGATGTTTAAAAAGTATCTTTGTGTACATACTGCTGCTCAACAACAGTGTCTGTGTGTGTGTGTAGATTGGGGG
The DNA here is from genome assembly GCF_002021735.2 of Oncorhynchus kisutch. NCBI lineage: Eukaryota > Metazoa > Chordata > Actinopteri > Salmoniformes > Salmonidae > Oncorhynchus > Oncorhynchus kisutch. The sequence continues at coordinate 69,115,649 of NC_034177.2, forward strand.
GGTGGGGGGTGGGGGTAATGCCCACAGATCATGATGAGAAGTCTGGGGTGTCATCCAGCTAAATGTCCTCCGTCAACTATTTACATCAAGTCCCCTGGCACTTTCACCTTAAATGATTTCCATTGACATGATCAACCATAAGAATCATTGCTAATATTGTTCAAAGAACAACACTATTCCAGTAGACTATCAATTTTCTTCAGGCCGGCTATCGTCTAAGCCAGTTAGCAGCTATTAAACACATTACATTATAAAATATAATCAAGATCACACTGTAGAATATAACGCAGTTTCAATCACCTTTACAAAAAAAATCCCAAACAAAAACAATCTTCACATCAAAGCAGGCAGTAGTCGACAAAAATAGCTTTGTTCACGAGTCCTCGTGAGAGCTTTTTACAAGTCAGTTTGTGCTCCCGCATGTGTGTGCCCAATCATCTCCTCTCCTGTTTAAAAACAACCCCACCTACCAGGGCTGCTCCATATTACACTGACCATAAAGAAAAGAGACGAAATTCAAAAACGAATGCTTTGAATAATAAAAAAAAAGATCTGAGCCGCATACAGACAGGGGGCGACAGAGAGGAGAAAGAGGAGAGAGAAGCGAGCCTCAGCGGTCTCTGCAGGTGGGCAGGTTGACGAAAGTGAAGATGTTGTACTCTATGAGGATGGAGAAGCAGAGAAAGATGGAGTACATGAACAGACACACCAGGCCCAGACGACGGTCCAGTTTCCACCCGTTCAGATGTACCCCCAGGACCTGAGAGAGAGAGAGAGAGAGAGAGTTGGGAAGAGATGAAGAAATTATATCTATAGTTGCTCAATTCAAATTCAATTGTGCATAAACTGTATAAAATACAAAACACAAGTACATTGGATTATTTTAAAAAGTACTAAAAGGTCACTCACCGTGAGGAACACAGACCCCAACAGAAGTCCCACAGAGAAGATGAGCCCTTTGCTGTTCAGTTGAATCTAAGAGAATAACGGGTTAAACAGAAGAGGATAGACCACGGGGTTGGGAACTGATTTACAACACTTTTGCACCAGTGTAAAGTGTACACCTGCTATTTCCAAAAGAGAATAACAGTTTGAAAAACAACACCAACTTTACACGACCAAACCGATGCATTAGAAGGACGCCATCTCTTTTGAATTTGAGCCCTTCTGAAATGAATACAGTGCATCAGCTGTTTTCTGTGTATCCTCTTCTACACCCTCAATACACAGCTCGATTCTCTAACACACAGTCAAAGCCTTCATTCAGAATAATCATGTCACACTCCAAAAGAAGCAAAGCTGTATGTAGGCATTCCTTCACAGCACCCCCACGTGTGTTTGATCTAGTGGGGTTATGGGCTGCAGGTGCACTCAGCTCTATATTTCACTTGGACTGCCGACAGCTACTTTTCTCCTCCCTCTTTCAGCTGTTAGGACCATCTCCCTCCCATGCCAAGCTGGAAGATATGTTTATCTACAGAGATCACAAATAACACATGCTCCAATGGCTATGTTAGCATGACATGACTAATATTGTATATAAACCTACATACCATTGGTACCATGTGACATGAGCAGAGAGGGCTCTGGACAGAAGATCAATTGTGTCATCTCTCACATGATAAAGCAACATCAAAATGACCTTTTCAGAATAGGCCCGAGCATGTCTAAGTGTCATAGGGGTTGTACATGCCAGTTTTGATTGTGTATTGCTAGTAGAGGTTTACTAAAGACCGTACACAGTCAGGGTTAGGAGAAATGATGTTTGCTACTTACGTAGGAGCCGTAGTTGATGGCTAGGGTCTGCAGGGCCCAGGGTAGTCCCAGTCCAATAAGGATATCAAACACATTACTGCCTATAGAGTTAGACACAGCCATGTCCCCGAGACCTGAGAGAGAGAGAAAGAGAGAGATGAGTCATAGGCTGAGAAATATAAATCAAAAGACAGAAGAAGGAGGGAGGCAGAGAGAGAGAGAGATGAGTCATAGGCTGAGAAATATAAATCAAAAGACAGAAGAAGGAGGGAGAGGGAGGCAGAGAGAGAGAGAGATGAGTCATAGGCTGAGAAATATAAATCAAAAGACAGAAGAAGGAGGGAGAGGGAGGCAGAGAGAGAGAGAGATGAGTCATAGGCTGAGAAATATAAATCAAAAGACAGAAGAAAGAGGGAGGCAGAGAGAGAGAGAGATGAGTCATAGGCTGAGAAATATAAATCAAAAGACAGAAGAAGGAGGGAGAGGGAGGCAGAGAGAGAGAGAGATGAGTCATAGGCTGAGAAATATAAATCAAAAGACAGAAGAAAGAGGGAGGCAGAGAGAGAGAGAGATGAGTCATAGGCTGAGAAATATAAATCAAAAGACAGAAGAAGGAGGGAGAGGGAGGCAGAGAGAGAGAGAGATGAGTCATAGGCTGAGAAATATAAATCAAAAGACAGAAGAAGGAGGGAGAGGGAGGCAGAGAGAGAGAGAGATGAGTCATAGGCTGAGAAATATAAATCAAAAGACAGAAGAAAGAGGGAGGCAGAGAGAGAGAGAGATGAGTCATAGGCTGAGAAATATAAATCAAAAGACAGAAGAAGGAGGGAGAGGGAGGCAGAGAGAGAGAGAGATGAGTCATAGGCTGAGAAATATAAATCAAAAGACAGAAGAAAGAGGGAGGCAGAGAGAGAGAGAGATGAGTCATAGGCTGAGAAATATAAATCAAAAGACAGAAGAAGGAGGGAGGCAGAGAGAGAGATGTTGGTAAACATCTGTAACATCAATAAAGAATTCCAACTTGCTGAGGTATTCAGGTTGCCACAAACAACAAACACAACAACAACAAACAGACTGTCAGGGAATGTGGTTCCTATTTCCCCCTCTCAGACAGACTGATGAATATTTGACAGGGGGAGTGGGAATTAACACAGATTTAAAAAATGGAGGAAGGAACCACACTGTGTTTTCTTCTGTCACTGCCACACGACTCTGTCACAGAGGTTGGGAGGGGACCTGGGTGACACCCAGACTGCCTCATCCCTTCTCTCTTTCCCCTCTCTGTTGACCAGGTACACAGACCGTATGGAGCTGTTTGATTCCTGGGTGTTGGTTCATGGGGCAGGTGAGCAGCAATGCAAACAGCCTGGTAGAGAAAGTAGTCTGTGCGTCCTCACCTTGCCGTGCCACTATAAGACTGGCCATGCAATCAGGGACACTGGTGCCAGCTGCCAGGAAGGTGATGCCCATGATAACATCCGGGATACCCAGAGTAAACCCGATCACTGTCACCTGAAGGGAATAGACACACATCAGTCTGTCTGTCTGTCTGTCTCTGTCTCTGTCTCTGTCTCTGTCTCTGTCTCTGTGTCTGTGTCCTCACCATCCAGACCATGACATAGGAAAAGCCAGCAATCCAGAGGGTGGAGTTGACGAAGGAGACCATGAACCATCTCTCCCAGCGAGGGGTGGCACAGTTAGGCACCGTGAAGAACAAGAGCAGGCACAGAGGCCAGGCCAACAGCCACTTGATCTTATTACAGCACCCAGCTAGAGAGAGAGAGAGAGAGAGAGAGAGAGAGAGAGAGAGAGAGAGAGAGAGAAAGATAGAGAAAGGAAGAAGAGATGTAGTTTCAATGTGTTCTTTGCTTAGATTACATTGTGTGATGCTTTTATTGAGGAAATGTAAAAATACCTGTAGGTGGGTGTGAATGTGGCTGACCAACATAATAAAGAGAGCTCAGAGAGACTGAAAATGGTTTGAAACCCTTTAATGTTATTAAAAAAATTATACCTGGGGCATGAAAGGGTACGAAAGGTCCCTCCCCTTCTTCCTCCTCCTCCTCTTCCTCATCATTCTCATTATTCTCATTGTCTTCGTTCTCATTTTCCGTCTCGTTGCCAGACTCCACCCCTCCCCTGTCGTCCTCTCCATGGTGACCACGGCGACCATTGACACCCCTTTCGGGCCCGCCCAGTCCATTCTCCAGGCCCCGCCTACCGCCGACTTTCACCGTGATCTCCGAGTCTCCGTTTGTGAACGGCCGGGTGCTAATCAGACGCTGTCTCTGCACAAATGCATGCACACGTCATAGCTAAGGCCCTGTGTTTTGGTTAATCATGTCACATGACCTGGATTTTAAACTTTATTTAAAGCTTTTTCATCAAACTATCCCCTTTTCTTTTAATGTCAGATAGCACCACCAGCACCACCCTCAGAAAATTGCTTTCATTTTTTGGTCTAATTCCCATTTCTGGAAAAGGCTTAAATAAAGGTTAAAATCCATGTCATATGACAGGTCTCTAGTCATAGCCTATACTGTACAAACACATGCCATTTTCTGAACATGTTTGTACAGCATAAGTATGCTGTAAGAATATCATTTCTTCATACCCACACAGCAAACAGAAATACCCACGTGTGCAGAAGGCCATGGGAAAGTGTGTGCGTGTGTGTGTTTGTGTCTGTGGGGTCCTACCTCAGTGATGAGCATGCATGAGGCCATGGCGAGGTGTGTGTGTGTGTGTGTGTGTGTGTGTGTGTGTGTGTGTGTGTGTGTGTGTGTGGTCCTACCTCAGTGATGAGCATGCATGAGGCCATGGTGAGGTGTGTTTGTGTCTGTGTGGTCCTACCTCAATGATGAGCGTGCATGAGGCCATGGTGAGGTGTGTGTGTGTGTGGTCCTACCTCAGGGATGAGCATGCATGAGGCCATGGTGAGGTGTGTGTGTCTGTTTGGTCCTACCTAAATGATGAGCATGCATGAGGCCATGGTGAGGTGTGTGTGTGTTTGTGTCTTTGTGGTCCTACCTCAGTGATGAGCATGCATGAGGCCATGGTGAGGTGTGTTTGTGTCTGTGTGATCCTACCTCAATGATGAGCATGCATGAGGCCATGGTGAGGTGTGTGTGTGTGTGTGTGTAGTCCTACCTCAGTGATGAGCATGCATGAGGCCATGGTGAGGTGTGTTTGTGTCCGTGTGGTCCTACCTCAATGATGAGCGTGCATGAGGCCATGGTGAGGTGTGTGTGTGTGTGTGTGGTCCTACCTCAGTGATGAGCATGCATGAGGCCATGGTGAGGTGTGTGTGTGTGTCTGTTTGGTCCTACCTAAATGATGAGCATGCATGAGGCCATGGTGAGGTGTGTGTGTGTGTGTTTGTGTCTTTGTGGTCCTACCTCAGTGATGAGCATGCATGAGGCCATGGTGAGGTGTGTTTGTGTCTGTGTGATCCTACCTCAATGATGAGCATGCATGAGGCCATGGTGAGGTGTGTGTGTGTGGTCCTACCTCAGTGATGAGCATGCATGAGGCCAAGGTGAGGTGTGTGTGTGTGTGTGTGGTCCTACCTCAGTGATGAGCATGCATGAGGCCATGGTGAGGTGTGTTTGTGTCTGTGTGGTCCTACCTCAATGATGAGCGTGCATGAGGCCATGGTGAGGTGTGTGTGTGTCTGTTTGGTCCTACCTCAATGATGAGCATGCATGAGGCCATGGTGAGGTGTGTGTGTTTGTGTCTGTGTGGTCCTACCTCAGTGATGAGCATGCATGAGGCCATGGTGAGGTGTGTGTGTGTGGTCCTACCTCAGTGATGAGCATGCATGAGGCCATGGTGAGGTGTGTGTGTGTGTGTGGTCCTACCTCAGTGATGAGCATGCATGAGGCCATGGTGAGGTGTGTGTGTGTGTGTGTGGTCCTACCTCAGTGATGAGCATGCATGAGGCCATGGTGAGGTGTGTTTGTGTGTGTTTGTGTCTGTGTGGTCCTACCTCAGTGATGAGCATGCATGAGGCCATGGTGAGGTGTGTTTGTGCGTGTGTGTGTCTGTGTGGTCCTGCCTCAGTGATGAGCATGCATGAGGCCATGGTGAGGTATGTGTGTGTGTGTGTGTTCCTACCTCAGTGATGAGCATGCATGAGGCCATGGTGAGGTGTGTGTTTGTGTGTGTGGTCCTACCTCAGTGATGAGCATGCATGAGGCCATGGTGAGGTGTGTGTGTGTGTGTGTGTGGTCCTACCTCAGTGATGAGCATACATGAGGCCATGGTGAGGTGTGTGTGTGTCTGTGTGGTCCTACCTCAGTGATGAGCATGCATGAGGCCATGGTGAGGTGTGTGTAAGTGGTCCTACCTCAGTGATGAGCATGCATGAGGCCATGGTGAGGTGTGTGTGTGTGTGTGTGTTCCTACCTCAGTGATGAGCATGCATGAGGCCATGGTGAGGTGTGCTTGTGTTTGTGTGTCTGTTTGGTCCTACCTCAGTGATGAGCATGCGTGAGGCCATGGTGAGGCGGGTGCGAGGGGAGAAGTGGCTCGTGATCATGATCCTCATGCCGGCATCAGAGAAGGACAGCTGGTGGGGGTAGGCTGACAGCAACTCATCTACCATCAACACTGACTGCTTTCTGTGTAAGTTAGCTACAAGAGAGCGTGAGAGAAAGAGAGAGAGAGACATGATGCAAACACACACACACACAGACACACGTATGACAGAACAGGCAGACCATACCTTTCTTCAGCAGGACAGCGGTGGCATCACAATTATCATCCAGGTCGGCGTTACTGGCTGTGCCGTTCCCCAGGCTGGCCGAGTTCTTCTTCCGCCTCTCCAGGAAGCGCACAATGTTCGAGTTAAACCTATACACAGAAACGAACAACGCGACAGTTAAACCTAGACAAAGAGTGACAGAACAAGGACGTGGATCCGACTTCATTGTTTTGAAGTGTGCACCGATGGTTTCAGACACAAGACTTACTTCATTATCAAAATGTAGCCGAAATACATCAGAACCAGTGTCAGAGACTCCCACCTGGAACAAACATCAAGAGGGATTCAATTGAAGCAGATTTTTAACAGCTATACAATACAACACATAACATATGTACTGTATACACAAGAAAGTGAAAGCCATATTTACCACGAAACCTTTTCATCATATATGAACTGTAAGGAGAAAAAGAAGAATGATACTGAACACTTGGAAGAATGCCTGGAAGTACGGTAAAAAAAACATTGTGGTTCACCATTCTCTGATGTAAACAGCACTGTATGGATCCACTGTAGTTGCACCCTCTGATCAACAGGATGCAACATACTAAAATCCAAATCCTACTCTGGGATTGCGACCCGGAGGCTCTGTATGGAGGGTGTGACACAATTACGGAGCCTCTGGAGGCCCAATTGAGCTCCGTACCGCATCGCCGTGCACCTCCCAAATTTTGGAACAATGCGGAAGGCTCCGTATAGTTCCGCATTGACATGATTGGTTGATGGTAGGTGGGGGCGGGATGTCCTGTGTAAACACAAACTCGCTTCCTTGACAACTTCCTTCACAACAGCTCTGCTCTACGAAGCGCAAGAAGTAGGAATGGTCTGACTTCTGCAGATGTCGGATTGACCATGCAGAGCCATGAAGGCTCACTTCACTGGTTTGCAATGGTCAGGCACCACTCACCACTATGAGAGCAGCGATGGACAGGGTGTAGTACACGGAGTCTCTCAGAAGAGACCAACGAGACAGATGCACCGCCTGAGAGTGGGAAAGAGAGAGAGAGAAAAAAGATAAAGAGAATGGGAGAGAGTGGAATAGACAACATTTTAACCCGGGGTATTCATCCCTTCCAGTGTATGTGTGTATACCTGAGCAAGTCAAGGTACAGAAACCTACCTGGCCAGCAAATATTCCACACACTCCAATAATGCAGAGGATATTGAAGACGGCGGAGCCCACAATCGTGCCCACCCCCACATCCCCTTTAGTGATAAACACACCTGCACAGGGACAGAAAGAAAGAGAACAGAAGTTATACAATGGTTGGTAATGGAGTATAAAAATGGAGTGTTACAAGCTTGTACATGTAAAGTATTGACATGGCCAACATAGTGTCCCTTGACTTTTTCTATATTTTGTTACGTTACAGCCTTATTCTAAAATGGATTAAATAAAACAATTTGCAATAAGCAATCTACACACAATGACCCACAATGACAAAGCGAAAACAGGTTTTTAGACATTTTGGAAAAATTTATTCAAAACAAAAAAACTGAAATACCTTATTTACATAAGTATTCAGAACCATTGCTATGGGACTTGAAATTGAGCTAAGGTGCACCCTGTTTCCATTGATCATCCTTTTTTTAATACTACTTTTCGCTGCAACTCCCGTACAGACTTGGGAGAGGCGAAGGTCGAGAGCCACGCAGTCTCCGAAACATGACCCTGCCAAGCCACACTGCTTCTTGAGACACTGCTCTCTTAACCCGGAAGCCAGGCACACCAATTTGTCAGAGGAAACACCATCCAACTGATGATGGTGTCAGCGTGCATGTGCCCAGCCCGCCACAGGGAAAAGGACATCCCGGCCGGCCAAACCCTCCCCTAACCCGGATGACGCTGGGCCAATTGTGCACCGCCTAATCGTCTCCCAGTCGCGGCCGGTTGCGACACAGCCCGGGCTCAAACCCAGATCTGTAGTGATGCCTCTAGCACTGCGATGCAGTGCCTTAGATCGCTGTGCCCCTCGGGAGGCCCTTCCATTGATCATCCTTGAGATGTTTCTACAACTTGGAGTCCATCTGTGGTAAATTCAATTAATTGGACATGATTTGGAAAGGCACACACCTGTCCATATAAGGTCCCACAGTTGACAGTGCATGTCAGAGCAAAACCAAGCCATGAGGATGAAGGAATTGTCCGTAGAGCTCCGACACAGGATTGTGTCGAGGCAGAGATTTGGGGAAGGGTACCAAAACATGTCTGCAACATTGAAGGTCCCAAAGAACACAGTGGCCTCCATCATTCTTAAATGAAAGAAGTTTGGAACCACCAACACCCTTCCTAGAGCTGTCCGCCCGGCCAAACTGAGCAATCGGGGGAGAAGGGCCTTGGTCAGGGAGGTGACCAAGAACCGATGGTCACTGACAGAGCTCTAGAGTTCCTCTGTTGAAATGGGAGAACAACCATCTATGCAGCACTGCACCAATTAGGCCTTTATGGTAGAGTGGCCAGACGGAAGCCACTCCTCAGTAAAAGGCACATGACAACCCACTTGGAGTTTACCAAAAGGCACCTAAAGACTCTCAGACCATGAGAAACAAGATTCTCTGGTCTGATGAAACAAAGATGAACTCTTTGGCCTGAATGACAAGCGTCACGTCTGGAGGAAACCTGGCACCATCCCTACGGTGAAGCATGGGGGTGGTAGATGTGGGGATGTTTTTCAGCGGCAGGGACTAGGAGACTAGTCAGGATCGAGGGAAATATGAACAGAGCAAAGTACAGAGAGATCCTTGATGAAAACCTTCTCCAGAGCGCTCAGGACCTCAGACTGGGGTGAAGTTTCACCTTCCAACAGGACAACAACCCTAAGCACACAGCCAAGACAATGCAGGAGTGGCTTCGGGACAAGTCTCTGAATGTCCTTGAATGGCCCAGCCAGAGCCCAGAATTGAACCCGATCGAACATCTCTGGAGAGACTTGAAAATAGCTGTGCAGCGACGCTCCCCATCCAACCTCACAGAGCTCGAGAGGATCTGCAGAGAAGAATGCGAGAAACTCCCCAAACACAGGTGTGCCAAGCTTGTAGCATCATACCCAAGAAGAATCAAGGCTGTAATTGCTGTCAAAGGTGCTTCAACAAAGGACTGCGTAAAGAGTCTGAATACTTATGTAAATGTGATATTTCAGGTTTTTGTAATAAAATAAATTAGCAGAAAAAAAGTCATTATGGGATATTGTGTTCGAGATGGATGAGATTTTTAAGAAATCAATTTTAGAATAAGGCTGTGATCTAATAAAATGTGGAAAAAGTTAAGGGTTCTGAATACTTTCCTGAAGGTACTGCATATCACTATCACTCTTTAAAACATACTGGGACTGCTGATAAAGTAAAACATAAAAAAAGTATGTGTGTGTCCAATGAAAGATGTGGATGTGTCCATCTACGTGTCTGTACGTCTCACCGATGACAGAGGTGAAGAGTTCAGGAGCTGAGCTGCCGGCCGCCATGAAGGTTGCACCTGCCACATCCTCACTAAGATGAAGACGCTGAGATAGCCAGAGCGACAGAGGCAGAGAGAGAGAGAGAGAGAGAGAGAGAGAGAGAGAGAGGCAGAGAGAGAGAGAGAGAGAGAGAGAGAGAGAGAGAGAGAGAGAGAGAGAGAGAAAGAAAGAGAGTGAGTATAGGGGGAGTAGAAAGCACATCTTGAATTGTGTGCTTAAAATTTATTCCAGTTGAATTGACCCCGACCCTGTTACAGAATAGTGTGTTACATTCTTACCTCGCATATCTTCTCCAGAGACGGAACAAAGTAGTCATCACACACTAGGGCCAGTGCATAGAACATGTACATTGCCTATAGAGGAATTAAACATTAACAAATCGTCAGAAGATGCATGCACATATAAGAACAAACAAATCTCAGCAGTGTTCTGGAACCTTTCAGATCCCCACACCTGCATTGCTTGCTGTTTGGGGTTTTAGGCTGGGTTTCTGTACAGCACTTTGAGATATCAGCTGATGTACGAAGGGCTATATAAATAAATTTGATTTGATTTGATTTGATAGTGTCCCAATGTGTCAGTTTTTTTCTGAGGAGGTATCCTAAGCTGAGACACTCTGTGCCAGTGGCCTCATATGCCAGTTAAGTCTCTATACAACATCTGGCACCCAAGCCTGCCAGAGAGACGCTGCCCTCTTTATGATGGCTAGGCAACTTTTTTGGTGTATCTTTTACTTCACTACATTACTAAAGACAATTATGTACTTTTTTACTCCATACATTTTCCCTTACACCCAAAAGTACTAGTTACATTTCGAATGCTTAGCAGGACAAAACATTTGTCCAATTCACACACTTATCAAGAGAACGTCCCTGGTCATCCATACTGTCACTGATCTGGCGGACTCACTAAACACGAATGCTTCGTTTAAAAATGATGTCCGAGTGTTGGAGTGTGCACCTGGCTATCCATATAATAATAAAACAAGAAAATAGTGACGTCTGTTTTGCTTAATATAAGGAATGTTAAATTATTTATACTTTTACTTTTGATACTTAAGTATATTTTCCTCAAGTAGTATTGTACTGGGTGACTCACTTTTACTTGAGTCAATTTTTATTAAGGTATCTTTACTTTTATGACAACTGGGTACGTTTTCCACCTCTGCAACTGTGTTAAAGACACAATCCTGCTTGTCAATGCATTGCATCACACGGTCAATGGCAGGTAGCCATTGTATGTAGAGTAGATAGTGTGTTGAGTATAGAACGGGGAGGTGGTGGGGTGGGGGTGGGGGGGTTACACTCACAAATAGGACATGTAAGGCCACCGCTCCCTCTGTGCGCTCCTTGTTGGTGAACAGGTCTGTGGGGAACTCATGTAGTGCTGGAGAGAAAAAACACACAATATTACTGTGAAAACACTGTCTCATTTAATGCAGCAGAAACTTGTGCAGTGGCACTATCATACACAGTCCATTTGAGTGACAGGACCTAAAAATAGCATTGCCACGAGTGTGTGTGTACACGCACACATGCCAGGGTGTGTTTGTGTGTATTTGTAAGGAGAGCCGTGTGTGTGAATGTATGTGCGTGTTGATGGCTGCACAATGTGCAGTGACATTCTCCCTCTGAACACCCAAGAGGTTGTGTGAGTCAGCGAGCTTCAGCCTGCCCTCAGTGCTCGAACAAAACCATTTCAGCTCATAAGAACTGACAAGGCCCGAAAGAGAGAGAGAGAGAGAGAGAGTGAGAGTGAGAGAGAGAGAGAGAGAGAGAGAGAGAGAGAGAGAGAGAGAGAGAGAGAGAGAGAGAGAGAGAGAGAGAGAAAAGAAGGGGTGAGGATGTGTGAATTGTGTAGGGTTGTAAGACACATCGTTGTGTTCGATTTTAATGGCCTCGTCCCTTAGAAAGTGTTTAATATCTATCTCCCTACCTCCATCCAATTTTACATTCCCATTTTAATCATTTAACAGATACTATTGTCCAGAGTGGCTTTCAAATAGTGTGTTCCAGTAAGCTGAATCAACTACATAGTACGATCATGGTTAGAAAACCTGGCTTCAAAACCCTCAATCCATATTCTCCCAGTAGGCACTACTGTACCATTCAGTTGGCAGGTCAGCAACACACTGGAATTCATTTCACACTGTGGCTCTGCAGCCAAAGCAACCAGTGCTAGGGCTAGTGCCCACTCTGTGCCCAGTGCTGCCCACTCTCATACAGGGCAATCACTCAGGGAGCCACTCACCCAACCAACCCTGCTGCCAACAGCGCAACTAGCAAGTATGGCTTCACTAAACAAAGCTCCACACACAGGCACACACACGGTGCGAATAATTACAAATACCTCAACCACACTCCAACCAACAACAAACAAATAAAGACATCAACAAACACCAAAACAACAGTTGGCTAGACACTTAGGTAAAGAAGATGGCTCCCTTACCCAATTTTGTGTTGGAGTTCACTTCAGCTTAGTTCAGTGATTCTTGGTAAAAAATTTAATAAAATTATTGGTCACATACACATTAAGCTGATGTAATTGCGAAATGCTTGTGTTTCGATCTCTAACAGTGCAGTAATATCTAACAATACACACAAATCTGAAATAAATGAATAGAATTAAGAATATATAAATATTTGGACGCGCAATGTTGGAGTGGCATAGACTAAAATACAGTAGAATAGAATACAGTATATACATATGAGATGAGTAATTCAAAATATGTAAACATTACTAAAGTGGCCAGTGATTTCAAGTCTATGTATATAGGGCAGCAGCCTCTAGGGTGCTAGTGATGGCTATTTAACTGTCTGATGGCCTTGAGATTGAAACACAGCTTCTGTCTCTCGATCCCAGCTTTGATGCATCTGTAGTGACCTCGCCTTCTGGGTGATAGCGGGGTGAACAGGCAGTGGCTCGGGGGGTTGTTGTCCTTGATGATCCTTTTGGCCTTCCTGTGACATTGGGTGCTGTAGGTGTCCTGGAGGGCAGGTAGTGTGCCCCTGTGATGCATTGGTCAAACTGCACCACCCTCTGGATAGCCCTACGGTTGCGGGCGGTGCAGTTGCCGTTCCAGGCGGTGATACAATTGTGCATCTATAGAAGTTTGTGAGGGTTTTAGGTGCCAATCCAAATTTCTTCAGCCTCCTGAGGTTGAAGAGGCGCTTCTTCACCACACTGTCTGTGTGGGTGGACTATTTCAGTTTGTCTGTGATGTGTACTCAGAGAAACTTGAAGCTTTCCACCTTCTCCACTGCGGTCCCGTCAATGTGGATAGGGGCGTGCTCCCTCTGCTGTTTCCTGAAGTCCACGATCAGCTCCTTTGTTTTGTTTACGTTGAGTGAGAGGTTATTTTCCTGTGACCACACTCCCAGGGCCCTCACCTCCTCCCTGTAGGCTGCCTCGTCATTATTGTTAATCATGCCTACTACTGTTGTGTCCTCTGCAAACTTGTTGATTGAGTTGGAGGTGTGTGCGTGGCCACGCAGTCATGGGTGAACAGGGAGTACAGTGTTGAGGATCAGTGAAGTGGAGGTTTTGTTTCCTACCTCCACCACCCAGGGGGGGCCTGTAAGGAAGTTCAGGGCCCAGTTGCACAGGGCGGGGTTCAGACCTAGAGCCCCGAGCTTAACGATGAGCTTGGAGGGTACTTTGGTGTTGAATGCTGAGCTGTAGTCAATCAACAGCATTCTTACATAGGTATTCCTCTTGTCCAGATGGGATAGGGCAGTGTACAGTGCAATGGCGATTGCATCATCTGTGAATCAATTAGGGTGGTAAGCAAATTGAAATGGGTCTAGGGTGTCAGGTAAGGTAGAGCTGCTATGATCCTTGACTAGTCTCTCAAAGCACTTCATGATGACAGAAGTGAGTGCTACAGGGCGATAGGCATTTAGTTCAATTACCTTTGCTTTCTTGGGGACAGGAACAATGGCAGACATCTTGAAGCATTTGGGTACAGCAGACTGGGATACGGAGAGATTGAATATGTCCATAACACACCAGCCAGCTGGTCTGCGCATGCTCTGGGGAAGCGGCTAGGGATACAGTCTGGACCTTCGAGGGTTAACACTGTCATGACGTTGGCCTGGGGGTAGGTTTATGACAGTCATAAATACCTCTTCCCCCTTTTTCCTCTCTCTACCCTACTGATGTGAAATTTGAAAACCCCTTGGTTAACATAGAGATTCTGGGAACATCAGAAGGTGGGGGGGGGGAAATGAACTATATTCTGGTAATCCGACCAATTGAACATATGCGGTGGTACTTAATGAATATGATGTCAGTTCGGTTGTCCTCTGAGAAATTCTTCTCAAAGATAAGATGTCATAAACTCTACAGTGGAAAGTCTGCACATTATAGTTATCGGATTCACATGGAATTGTTGTTCAATTTAAATGTTTGAATATAAAATTATTGGTGAAGAGATGAAATGTAATTTTAGCTTCCAAATGAGAGATTTGGGTTTTCATAAGGTTAGGGCTCTGCTCAATCAGTGGCCCGCCCCTGTGAAGAGACATGGGCTGTAGACTGTGAAACACGCCCTTCTCCCTCCACTATATAAGCCCTTGACGACAATATAATCTCCCGTTCCAAGTACGTGAGGTCTGCAGCCTCTGCGTTAAAAGGACTAACATGTCAACTACAGAACTAAGCCAACCTCAGCGTGCGCTTTGGTTGCGAATGGTATAAACTTTGAACTCTTATTCACTACAGAAGTGATACCTCCTAGCCGTTGAGTTAGCAACAGTAGCTGCAAATGTGGTCTAGGAAAGAACAGACAGAGTAGCCCGTCTATCACACAACGACGTTACTACAGAGTATCCAATTGACCACCAGAGACATTCTTTAAAGGACAAAGGACTCGGTTTGGCAACAAGGCCTTCCATCTACCACCAACCTACCGAAGCGCAGCTCAGAGTAAATATTTATTGCATTTTCCTTTTCCAAATGGCCGGTAATTTAGAATGCATAAGATACTGTACTTACAATAGCACAGCTTCTCCCTTTGTCTCTTTAGTCTTTCCACTCTTTCACTCAAACCCAGCCCCTTTTCTTTTGTGTAACCAGCTGTCATATCTGTTCCGCCCGCCAGGGACGTTTCCCTTTATGACGTTATTGGTAATCAAGGTATGATTCATTCTTTGTATATGTAATTCTGTATGATTAGTTAGGTATTTAGTAAATAAATAATTGAACCCAATTTTGCATTGCTGATTCAACTTGTTAGCCAGGGTTCGTGAAGATAACCAAGAATTGACATCTTTCAGATGAGACTGAATTAAGGTGGATTAATAATTAAGGATTAATATTGACTGCTATTGATGTAAAATATTACTAGGTCTTTAAGAGTTTATTCGGAAGATAACAGCTCTATAAATATTATTTCGTGGTACCCCGACTCTCTAGTTAATTACATTTACATAATTAGCTCAATCAGGTAATATTAATTACGGAGAAAGGATTTTATAGAATAGCATGTCATATCACTTAATCCGGCATACCCAAAGACACGACAACACACTTAAATGTCTTAATCACGTCAGCCATGGAGGAGAGCCCACAGTCCTTGGTAGCTGGCCGCGTCGGTGGCACTGTTTTATCCTCAAGGTGGGGCGAAAAAGGTGTTTAGCTTATCTGGAAGCAAGATGTCGGTTTCTGTGACTTGCCTGGTTTTCCTGTCTGTAGACCCTGCCACATACATCTCATGTCTGAGCCGTTGAATTGCGACTCCACTTTGTCTCTGTATTGACGTTTTGCCTTTTTGATTGCCTTACGGAGGGAATAACTACACTGTTTGTATTTGGCATTATCCCCAGTCACCTTGCCATGGTTAAATGTGGTGGTAGTGGCCAGGGTTAGGGTCAATTCTGTCCATGAATCAACTGAAAATCCCTCATTGAAAAGAGATAGCCCAGACAGATTGTACCATGTTTTGGGGCATCTTTGACCGTGTCCTTAATTCTCCCTAGTCTTACCACTCCATACAGAGGATCTTTGCACTTCATTTTGAAGCCGTATTTGTGTATTTTACACACAAGGTTTGAGTCCTAAATTAAAAATCACATAGAACCAATGCAGGATTTCCATAAAACTTACGCATCCGTTTCCCAGTTAGGATTAAGCCCTAAGCGGTGTGAGGGTGCAGGGCTGGAGAAGAGAGCGCGTGTGGAGGGCTGGAGAGGAGAGGGGGCTAGTCTGACAGGTCATGCCCACAGAGACTCATCTCTGCTCAGCCTGGCACCGGGAAAGAACACCCCTGCAGGAAGGACAAAGCTCCACATCCACATACATTACAGTAACCGCTGACCGAGACCCCACCCCATGTAGAAAAAGTTATTGTTACCATGGCGATGAGGCATCACACACACACCCCACGAGTAATCTCATCATAGATTCTGTAAATATTCTGATGCCACAGTAATAGCTTTCAGTGCCCTGGCCCTTATTTAGACATCCTCGAGTTTAAATCCCTACGCTAAAGTCTACTCAATGTCCTGTCTGACGGCTCAAAACAATATGCTTTCGGCTGCATTAACCATTGCTGGAAATACATAACCGATTCTATTGTACCTACTGCAACAGTCTGGCTAAGTGCGTAGTGCCATACTGGAAAAAGCTTGATCCTCTGGTATGGCTAGGGAGAATGACATGGTATTAGGACAACACAAAGTGCTGTAAGGGGTGATAGAGGAGCTACGGCTGTTGTATTTGCTCTTAAAAACCGTCAGAGAGGTAAGATACGATTTGGTTTTACTCGAAAGCACGTTACACATAGTAGCTAGCACGAGATAAACGCACACGCTCCACAGACTCTCTCATACAACATGATGGTTACTATAACCAAAGGTCAAAAAGCAATCGATTCCAATGTTAAAAGTCATCTGGAAAGCTTTTTCATTTGGACACATAATTCCAATCCAATACATTAAGGCTTCAGAGGTGGTTGTAGTTATTGTACAGTTTAAGACTGTTGAACACCTCTTTGGTTTATTGCATTGTCAAGCTAGAAGTCAATCCTTTCAGCTCCTCAATCAATTTCTTCTGAAGGTTTCAGGCATGGTTAAATATATACTGAACAAAAATATAAAACGGAACATTTCAAAGATTTTACTGAGTTACAGTTCATATGAGGAAATCAGTCAATTGAAATAATTTCATTAGGCCCCAGTCTATGGATTTCACATGACTGGGAAAATGGATATGCATCATTTGGTCACAGATACCTTAAAAGAAATGGGCCTCACAATGGGCATCAGGATCTCGTCACGGTATTTCTGTGCGTTCAAATTGCCATCGATTACAATGCAATTGTTTTCGTTGTCCATAGCTTATGCCTGCCCATACCATAACCCCACCGCCACCATGGGGCACTCTGTTCACAACGTTAACATCAGCAAACTGCTCGCCCACATGACCCCATATACATTGTCTGCGGTTGTGAGGCAATTGGATGTACAGCCAATTTCTCTAAAACGGTTTTGGAGGCGGCTTATGGTAGAGAAATTAACATTAAAGTCTCTGGCAACAGATCTGGAGGACATTCCTGCAGTCAGCATTCCAATTGCATGCTCCCTCAAAATATGAGACATCTGTGGCATTGTGTTGTGTGATAAAACTGCACATTTTAGAGTGGCCTTTTATTGTCCCCAGCACAAGGTGCACCTGTGTCAGCTTCTTGATATGCCACACCTGTCAGGTGGATGGATTATCTTGGCAAAAGAGAAATGCTCACTAAGAGGGATTTAAACAAATGTGTGCACATAATTTGAGAGAAATAAGCCTTCTGTGCTTATGGAACATTTTGGGGATCTTTTAGTTCAGCTCATGAAACATGGGACCAAAACTTTACATGTTGCGTTTATATTTTTGTTCAGTGTAAGTAAAAAAAAAAGAAGCCAACACCTCTGATAGGGCTTTGTGTTTTGTTGTGTGAGAGGGGTTTTAAATCAGTGATAACTTTGCTCCATGGGACAGTATGTGAAGTTAAGATAACCTGTCACTTCTGTGTGGCATCACAGTGTGGTTGGTGGGCGCACGCGCGCACACACATACACACACACACACACACACCTCAAATCCCTGACTTTGAAATCTGGACTGGATCAGGCAGGATTGAACTGAGCTGTGAGCTGTGATGGCTTGCTGGGGGCAGAGGGCTGCTGAGGAACAACAGAGACTTGACTACTCTCTCTCTCTTCTTACATAAGCATCACAATCATTACATAAGGCGGTGTGTTGGAGAGAGATAGAGTTACGAGTCCTCCAAATTCTCTGCATCATTACAGAGATCTCAGGAGGTTTGAACAGTAGAAAAGACCACATTGAAGGTTTTCACCTGGTGGTGTGGTTTGTTTACTTTCGCGATGGGAATATAGAGGTGCATTGTTAGAGAGAGAACAGAGCTAGCTGTCTTCCGTGTCACACAGAACGCATACACACCTATTTATAGTTTATTTCCTTTGGGGGAAGCACATTGGATTGCACATGCTTTGTTTTAAATGTGCTATATGAATACAGATTGTGCCTGCAAGCCCAAATTACTCACACACACACGTGCCAGTGTACGCTGGATCAGGTGTATGCATATGTGTGCGTGTTGTATTAGCGGTGTCATGCAGTGTTGTATGTGGCTTTTGAAGTACATCTTTAATATGAATTTAAAAATCCAGCAGCTTTAGAAGCACAAATCCAGCACTCATCTATGAAACACTATTGTTTCTGACCTCTATGGACACCCACTGAGTGCTGTGTGGTCCTTATGCTCCCAGTTGGGACAAAAGCGACCACCAATAAAGAAATAGCCAAGGTAGTTGAACTAAGGCAGCCATGCCATACACACCGAAATGAACAGTCACCCTCGAAAAGGGATCAAAGCCTCCCACCTTTTGCATTTTCCACCTCTCCATAGCGCTCCTGAAAACATGTGTACACGGAAACATGTGGTTGCATTTCATGTTCACCACGTGCTTAAAAACAACTGGGTGGCATTACCTAATGTGTCGGACATTCATCTAATTGTGCAGAAACGGGAAGAGGATGGGGGGGAAAGAAAAAGGGGAAAGAGTGAGTGAGTTTAGTGATGGTATGCTTTCCAGTTGTGACATTAGGATATGAGTCTGATCATCCCTCAGGAATGGAAAGGAATTAAATGAGAGTAAAGGGTAGAGGAGAGGGTCAGCCACACAGGTTGAATATCCCCCGGCTCTACCACTCTGCAAAGTGCTCCTATGAATGTCTCCAGCTATGAGCTGCAATTAGCACCAGGGGTGGCTCTGAGAGAGGGTGAGATGGGTCATCTTAGCCCAGCTCCGAGCTCCTCTGGCTGGATTATTGACCTCGCACAGCCCTGCTCACTAACTCAGACATCCAGAGCCCCAGATCATGCCAAAACCACCACTCCTCAATTAGCTCCTGTCAATCATTTAGACACTCATTAAATGGAGTGGGCACGAAAGTGTGAAACAATGGATGGTCATCTCTCGTGTGAGATTTTCAAATAATATAACCCCCGTTTTCCTGGAACTAATTAAAGCAAGTGTGATTCAATGGTTTAGTTTTTCAATTAATTGTTTTGTTTGCATATGCTTCAAAATGTATTTCCTCATTGAGGTTAATACCATTCGTGATCTAATCTAATGTATGCCAGGCTCAACAACATATTTATCTAACGTTCCACACTCATTATGATTCACTTCTCCACGTCTCCCTTAATGGAACAGCTAACATCTAAATTAGAGTATTGCGTCATACGACTTGTAACACAACCATACCCCGAGAGTTCAATCTCTGTCAATTATCAGCGTCTCCGTGGCGACAGGTTTAAGGCTCCAGCCCGCTCCTGCGCCACAGCCTGAAATAGGCACTTCTCCTCGTCGGAAGTTACAGCGTTCCGGTCTCCAAGGAGGCTTGTTCCCTAGAGACGTCATATTCATGGAAACGCGTCTATTTCCGACTCAGAGAAGAGAGAACATAAATCATGCAACACAAGGATCAGGTCAGCAGCAGCGCATCAGGAGGGTGTGTGTGTGTGTGTGTGTGTGTGTGTGTGTGTGTGTGTGTGTGTGTGTGTGTGTGTGTGTGTGTGTGTGTGTGTGTGTGTGTGTGTGTGTGTGTGTGTGCGTGCGTGCGTGTATGAGAGCAAGGGAGCAAGAGAGTGTGAGGGAGCGAGAGAGAGCAAGAGGGCGAGTGTGAGACACCGACAGATAGTCAGAGAGAGAAAGAGAGAAAGAGAGCGAGAGAAAGGGATTGAGTCTGTATCTGTGTGCACGGGCTTGTGTGCGTGAGGAAACAGGTCGACTGTGTGAGGGAAAGAAACGCGTTTGGTCAGGGGGACCAGCAACCAACGAAAGGTTACATGGTAATGCTGCCATTTAACCAGAGCGCCAGCCAACGTGCGCAGAAAGAAATCATGGTGCTGAGATCGCGCCACTGACCTAGGCCACAGGAACACAGTAGAAGAGTACAGTTTCACAAAGAAAGTCACTGCTAAATGCATTGTTCCCAGGCAGGGCACACAGGCCCCCTGACAAAACATTCTAGGACGCAAACACTATAGATTTTCGAGTGCAAATTGCAGGATTTTATTGTCCTTATTAGGATACATTGCTTGTGGTTTACTGTAGGTGAGTGACGTCACCAGCTCACCCGTTGGTCTCTCTTGTCTAAGTAACGATAGAGGAAACGCTGCTCTATGATCTAACTATCTAAATTCAGATTACATCCCACGGTGTTATGCCACAATGTAGGATCAAGGGTGTCTAAATGAAAGTGTGTAAATTATGAACGGATGACATGAATCCCTCAGTAAACCAGTAAGCCCTATACAGCTCTAGTAACTCTCAGAAGAGTGCAGCTCATAAGAGAATACAAAAATGCCTTTGTGGTGAATAATATAACATAAAAGATTACAAGAGCCATCCTATGAAAAACGGCTTACCCTGAAAGTACAATTAAAATATAGTAAGTTTGCATAGCTATTTGATTGATACAACAGAAATATATCACAGAGCTGGAAATCAGAAGCCAAATCCTAACCATAACTGGTGGGAAAAACACAAAACTGACCTCCTGTCAGTGTCTAGGGGAAACTAACATAATTCTTCAATAGCCTACTCCTTACAAAGGGGGTATTGCTCCCCCTAAAGGCCCCAGTGGAGTGTAGGGACTTTTAAGGGGACACAGATTTTGGGTGGGGATATGCTACTTTACTGTACTGTGTCTGAGTTGTTTTGAGGGATTGGAGGAATCACGTGACAGTCCTAGTGCTTAATTGCAAACACATTTAAGGAAGTAGAATGCTTGTAAAGAAAAGGTTATGTGCCAGAGTGGTATGTGGAGAGAGAGAGAGAGAGAGAGAGAGAGAGAGAGAGAGAGAGAGAGAGAGAGAGAGAGAGAGAGAGAGAGAGAGAGAGAAACAGACAGGCAGAGGGAGAGAAACATGTACCGTTATGCGTCTGTATAACGTATATTCTATAAATGAGCATCAGAAAACATCCAACAATACACACAAACATCTTAGCATATTTCAGCCTGGTCTCATAGACTAGACATAACATAGGCACACATACGTAACAGCGTGCATGGCACATAACGCTGAGCTATTGAAAATCAGGGACACTCAAATTAGTATGATATGCTAAGTTTGGTATAGCTACATAAAACAGATTGTTACTTTAGGCAAAAGCGTAAAAGGAGGGTTGTTGGTCGGGGTGGGCGTATAATGTGAATCACATCATGGACAACTTTTGTATTTGAGCACCTTTGCAACTATTACTACTTTTTAGCTACTTTGCAACTACTTAACATGGTTAGTTAAATGGTTAGGGACTAATCATTAAATGGTTAACCCTAATCTTAACCCTAACCTCCAACGTAGCTAAAGTTAGCCACCTTGCTAACGTTAGCCAAGACCAACTGAAATTTGTAACATATCAAACGTATTGCAAATTCGTTACACATTGTAATTCGTAACATATCATACAAATTGTAATTAACATTATCATACGAAATGGATGATGGACATCCACAAATGAATACATACCATACTAAATGCAACATATCACACTGGATATTGTTTGACTATGTTATGTCTACCCCTGAGTCCACGTTGCATATTTCCTGTGAGAGAGTAACTAATAGAAATCTCTCACTGTCTCCTGACCTCTTCCATTTTCTCTCAACCATGTGGCCCATTAGAGAGAGGTGGGAGCATCAATGAGGAAAACAACAAGATCAATCCCTGCAGTTTAAACATAGCACGCATAGCCTGTCGTAAAATTAGCAACACATGTATGCATGCACACACACTCATGACCTGATGTAATCAGCTTAAAATTGGTCTGGCTTGTTTGAAAGCCACTTATGAGCATTACATGTCATTTTTTTATTAAGAGGCTGTAGTTCCCTTCTGGGCAAGGGTCATGGGTCGTGGAGAGCTATGTTGGTTTTCACAGGGACATTTCCAATGGAAATGTATGAATCCTATGGGACTAAGAGTACATGTAGTGATGGAGAGGAGGATGGAAGTGTTTGTACTATGGACAGACGTTAGACACACACATACGTAACAGCGTGCATGGCACATAACGCTGAGCTATTAACCAAAATGTATTTTATTTAAAAAAATGTTATTAACAACTAATTGACAGACGTCTGTTCAATTACTTGAATTCCATTCAGTTCATTTTTTTGTGTGAGCCCAACACTCCACTTCTCTGGAGAGAAATCAGATCATTCATGAGCGAAATCAAGTCAACTGTGGGACGTTGGGCTGAAGGGAGTTGTAGTTTTCATTAAGTAAATGTTCAACCAAGTTCAGCACAGAAACATGGTAATGAAATATAATGACCATAATCCATTGCGCATGTTCTTTCTAGCTCAGACAGAAATGGATACACTTTTGCGCCTGCTACATTAGAAACACACAGACCGCATGAAAGAGGAATGTACACAACACAATGGATGAGAGAGAGGGATAGCGACAGTTCGTGAAAGTATGCCTCATCTACTTTGAAGAACTAGCAAAATTATTTTTTCAGACATTTCTACAGCATACTTAAACAGCAGTGGTCGGAGATGTTTAAGATGAGGGAGGACAATCTTTTTTTTTTATGAGTGTGGCCTTATTTATATTACAGCATATTGGATGACTGTCATTCATATTCCATTCACCCAATTCAATGTAACATCGATAGGTTTAGACTACTACAAGATACTCACATTTTTCCTATACCCATCATGAGGTTGCTACAACCTAGCCTATTAGTGAAAGTTTAAAAGTAGGTGCACAGGTTGAGAAAAAATGTGAGTAATCAAGGTGACAGTGACACATTCAATACTGCCTTGCACACTTTTGCCTGTATCTAGCTGATCTAGGATGCCATCATTAGTCCAACAGTTGTAAACAAGAGTTTCTATTGGACAAATTCAGGTATGTTTATCCCCGTTTTGTTCCGTTTAATAAATGGTTTTCAACAGACTTGGTGGCATGAATACACCCCTGATCACACGCAAACACAGTTCACTCTTATTGGATCCACATACAAACAGCATCATCACTTTGCTCGTTGCATACTTTGTTCTACTCACTCTCCTCCTCTCACCTTTCCCCTTTGCTTGTGGACTTTAGAGCATAACACATCAGCTGTCCGTGACCAGGCAAAAAAAAACTTTCCAAACCTTCATACCATAACCGCTAACCGCTACACACAGCCTACATCGGTGTCACCATATAAGCTAACATCATAGCTACTAGAATTAACACGTTAGTAAACCTGCTACAATGATGCAGTAGTTTAGCAGTTTAGCAGTTACACCAGCCCACTGGTGGCAATAAATTAATAAAACCAAAATCTTACCTTGACTTGGAAGAGTTCCAGTGCTGGATAGCTAGCCATAGCCAGCTAGCTTACATAGCATCCTGCTCTGTTTCAGCCATGTGTTTGAGTAGGCTAACTAACTAGTTGCATTTTTTAAAGAAATTAATATGTTCAAAACTGTTCAACTATGTCTTTCGAGTCAACTACTCACCACATTGTATAAACTGCAGTGCTAGCTAGCTGTAGCTTATGCTTTTCTGATCCTTTTAATGCGTGGACAATGTCAGTTCATTGTCAGTTCAAGAGCTCTGATAGGTTGGAGGACGTCCTCTGGAAGTTGTCAATTACTGTGTAAGTCTATGGAAGGGGGTGAGAACCATGAGCCTCCTAGGTTTTGTATTGAAGTCAATGTACCCAGAGGAGGACTGAAACTAGCTTTCCTTCAGCTACAACATGGTGCTACCCTACAGTGTGCTGCTGAGGCTACTGTAACCTTCATTGCAAAACAGTGTGTTTTAATCAAATATTTGGTGACGTGAATATGTTTAGTATAGTTTGATCTAAAAAGGATAACTTTAATATTTCACTATTTTTATTTTTATGAAATTCACTGAGGTGGATGGTCCTCCCCTTCCTCCTCTGAGGAGCCTCCACTGTTAAGCTGGCTAGCCTAACTAAAGCTAGGATGACTAACGACAGTACAGTATGGGGAGCATAGAGATAACGTTGTCTGGCTGGCTGCTCAAATCAAAGTTTATTTGTCACGTGCGCCAAATACAACAGGTGTAAACCTTACAGTGAAATGCTTACTTACAGGCTCTAAACAATGGTGCGAAAAAAAGGTGTGTGTGTGTGTGTGTGTGTAGGTAAGTAAAGAAATAAAACAACAGTAAAAAGACATTTGAAAATAACAGTAGCAAGGCTATATACAGACACCTGTTAGTCAGGCTTATTGAGGTAGTATGTACATGTAAGTATTGTTAAAGCAACTATGCATATATGATGAACAGAGAGTAGCAGAAGCGTAAAAAGAGGGGTTGGCGGGTGGTGGGACACAATGCAGATACCCCGGTTAGCCAATGTGTGGGAGCACTAGTTGGTCGGGCCAATTTAGGTAGTATGTACATGAATGTATAGTTAAAGTGACTATGCATATAAGATAAACAGAGAGAAGCAGCAGCATAAAAGAGGGGTGGGGGGTACACAATGCAAAACTGTTGAGAAGCCTTATTGTCCTAGACTTGGCGCTCTGGTACCGCTTGCCATGCGGTAGTAGAGAGAACAGTATATGGGGTGGCTGGGGTCTTTGACAATTTTTAGGGCCTTCCTCTGACTCCGCCTGGTGTAGAGGTCCTGGATGGCAGGCAGCTTTGCCCCAGTGATGTACTGGGCCGTACGCACTACTCTTTGAAGTGCCTTGCGGTCGGAGGCCGAGCAATTGCCGTACCAGGCAGTGATGCAACCGGTCAGGCTCTCGATGTTGCAGCTGTAGAAACTTTTGAGGATCTCAGGACCCATGCCAAATCTTTTTGGTTTCCTGAGGGGGAATAGGCTTTGTCGTGCCCTCTTCACGATTGTCTTATTGTGTTTGGACCAATCTAGTTTGTTGTTGATGTGGACACCAAGGAATTTGAAGCTCTCAACCTGCTCCACTACAGCCCCGTCGATGAGAATGGGGACGTGCTCGGTGCTCCCTTTCCTGTAGTCCACAATCATCTCCTTAGTCTTGGTTACATTGAGGGATAGGTTGTTATTCTGGCACCACCTGGCCAGGTCTCTGACCCCCTCCCTATAGGCTGTCTCGTCGTTGTCGGTGATCAGACCAGTTTGAGGGTACTATGTGTCGTCAGCAAACTTAATGATGGTGTTGGAGTTGTGCCTGGCCATGCAGTCGTGGGTGAACAGGGAGTACAGGAGGGGACTGAGCATGCACCCCCGGGGATCTCCAGTGTTGAGGATCAGCGAGGCAGATGTGTTGCTACCTACCCTCACCACCTGGGAGCGGCCTGTCAGGAAGTCCAGGATCCAGTTGCAGAGGGAGGTGTTTAGTCCCAGGATCCTTAGCTTGGTGATGAGCTTTACGGGTACTATGGTGTTGAACGCTGCACTGTAGTCAATTAACAGCATTCTCACATAGGTGTTCCTTTTGTCCAGGTGGGAAAGGGCAGTGTGGAGTGAAATGCCATACCACTCTCCTTCCATGGCCTCCAACTGCTCTTATACGCAAGTAAAACTAAATGCATGCTATTCAATCGATCACTGCCCGCACCTGCTCGCCCATCCAGCATCACTACTCTGGACGGCTCTGACTTAGAATACGTGGACAACTACAAATACTTAGGTGTCTGGTTAGACTGTAAACTCTCCTTCCAGACTCACATTAAGCATCTCCAATCCAAAATTAAATCTAGAATCGGCTTCCTATATCGCAACAAAGCATCCTTCACTCATGCTGCCAAACATACCCTCGTAAAACTGACCATCTTACCGATCCTCGACATCGGTGATGTCATCTATAAAATAGCTTCCAACACTCTACTCAACAAACTGGATGCAGTCTATCACAGTGCATCTGTTTTGTCACCAAAGCCCCATACACTACCCACAATTGCGACCTGTACGCTCTCGTTGGTTGGCCCTCGCTTCATACTCGTCACCAAATCCACTGGCTACAGGTTATCTACAAGTCTCTGCTAGGTAAAGCCCCGCCTTATCTCAGCTCACTGGTCACCACAGCAGCACCCACTCGTAGCACGCGCTCCAGCAGGTATATCTCACTGGTCACCCCCAAAGCCAATTCCTCCTTTGGTCGTCTTTCCTTCCAGTTCTCTACTGCCCATGACCAGAACGAATTGCAAAAATCTCTGAAGCTGGAGACTCACATCTCCCTCACTAGCTTTAAGCACCAACTGTCAGAGTGGCTTACAGATCACTGCACCTGTACATAGCCCATCTGTAAACAGCCCATCTATCTACCTACCTCATCCCCATACTGGTATTTATTTATTTTGCTCCTTTGCACCCCAGTATCTCCACCTGCACATTCATCTTCTGCCGATCTACCATTCCAGTGTTAATTGCTATATTGTAATTACTTCGCCACCATGGCCTATTTATTTCCTTAACTTACCTCATTTGCACTCACTGTACACAGACTTTTTGTTTTCTTTTGTTTTACTGTATTATTGACTATGTTTTGTTTATTCCATGTGTAACTCTGTTGTTGTATGTGTCGAATTGCTATGCTTTATCTTGGCCAGGTGGCAGTTGCAAATGAGAACTTGTTCTCAACTAGCCTACCTGGTTAAATAAAGGTGAAATAAAAAATAAATAAAAATAGAGATGGCATCATCTGTGGATCTGTTTGGGCGGTATGCAAATTGAAGTGGGTCTAGGGATAATTTCTGGGATAATGGTGTTGATGTGAGCCATTACCAGCCTTTCAAAGCACTTCATGGCTACGGACATGAGTGCTACGGGTCTGTAGTCATTTAAGTCAGATTGCCTTTGTGTTCTTGGGCACAGGGACTATGGTGGTCTGCTTTATACATGTTGGTATTACAGACTCAATCAGGGACATGTTGAAAATGTCAGTGAAGACACCTGCCAGTTGGTCAGCACATGCCCGGAGCAAACGTCCTGGTAATCCGTCTGTCCCCGCAGCCTTGTGTATGTTGACCTGTTTAAAGGTCTTACTCACATCGGCTACAGAGAGCGTGATCACACATTTGTCCAGAACAGCTGATGCTCTCATGCGTGCCTCAGTGTTGCTTGCCTCGAAGCGAGCATAGAAGTGATTTAGCTCATCTGGTAGGCTCGTGTAATAGTTTGCAAGTCCTGCCACATCCGACGAGCTTCTTAGCCCTGTATTGACGCTTTGCCTGTTTGATGGTTCGTCGCAGGGCATAGCGGGATTTCTTGTAAGCTTCCGGGTCAGAGTCCCTCACCTTGAAAGCGGCAGCTCTACCCTTTAGCTCAGTGTGAATGTTGCCTATAATCGATGGCTTCCGTTTGGGGTATGTACGTACAGTCACTGTGGGGACGACGTCCTCAATGCACTTATTGATAAAGCCAGTGACTGATGTGGTGTATTCCTCAATGCCATCGGAAGAATCCCGGAACATGTTCCAGTCTGTGATAGCAAAGCAGTCCTGTAGTTTAACATCTGCTTCATCTGACCACTTTTTTATAGACCGAGTCACTGGTGCTTCCTGCTTTAATTTTAGCTTCTAAGCAGGAATCAGGAGGATAGAGTTGTGGTCGGATTTACCAAATGGAGGACGAGGTAGAGCTTTGTACGCGTCTCTGTGTGTGGAGTACAGGTTATCTAGAATGTTTTCCCCTCTGGTTGTACATTTAACATGTTGATAGAGAAATGGTAGCACTGTTTTAAGTTTCCCTGCATTAAAGTCTCCGGCTACTAGGAGCGCCGCCTCTGGGTGAGTGGTTTCCTGTTTGCTTATTTCCTTATACAGCTGACTGAGTGCGGTCTTAGTGCCAGCATCTGTCTGTGGTTGTAAATAAACAGCCACGTAAAGTATAGCTGAGAACTCTCTAGGTAAGTAGTGTGGCCTGCAGTTTATCAGAATATACTCAACTTCAGGCGAGCAAAATCTAGAGACTTCCTTAGATTTCGTGCACCAGGTGTTGTTTACAATATGCACAGACCTCCCCCCCCCCGTCTTACCGGAGTGTGCTGTTCTATCCTGCCGGTGCAGCGTGTATCCCGGTAGCTGAATATCCATGTCGTCATTCAGCCACAATTCCGTGAAGCATAGGAAATTACAGTTTTTGATGTCCCGTTGGTAGGATATTCGTGATCTTACCTCGTCTAGTTTATTGTCCAATGATTGCACGTTGGCGAGTACTATTGACGGTAACGGCAGCTTTCCTAGTTGTCTTCTGCGGGTCCGGACGAGGCATCCGGCTCTTCGTCCTCTGCGTCGCTTCCTTTGGCAAATAATTGGGATGTCTGCCCTGTGGGGTGTTTGGAGAATATCGTGTGAGTCCTGCTTGCTGCTGTTGTTGTTGTTGAAGAAATCTTTGTCTAATCCGATGTGAGTGATCACTGTCCTGATATCCAGAAGCTCTTTTCTTCCATAAGATAGGTTGCAGAAACCTTATGTACAAAATAATTTACAAATATCGCAAAAAAACACCACATAATAGCACAATTGGTTAGGAGACCGTAAAACGGCGGCCATCTCCTCCGGCGCCATTTTGTATGGCCTGGGCAGAGATGAGATGACTATATAAGAACTGAAAATGAATAAAGCCATCAAATAAAAAGTAATATACACAACTGAAATATTTTTTCATAGTAATTTCATATGTTTTATTGATGTTTACCCAATGTGAAACGAGACAATTGAATATTTTAAATGTTTTGGGCAATTGAATGTTCACTGTTTTGGGCTTGGAATTTCCATTAAAAAGCCCAAAAATATATTTTTCAATTAATTTTTAAAACAATTATCGAAACCAAAATCAATTTTGTATAATCGAACAGGAACCGGAACAAACTCAAAAAGCACTAATCACTCAGCACTAGCTAGCACAGAGTAAAGCACACGCACGCAAGCACACACACACACACACACACACACACACACACACACACACACACACACACACACACACACACACACACACACACACACACACACACACACACACACACACACACTCACACACACGCACACACACACACACACGTGTCCTCATAAGACTCAGTTCATAATTCAGAGAAGTGTTAATAATTAAGCAGTGTTCTCGTTTTAAATCATGTAGCTACAGTCCAACACTCCACTACACCTGAGCCCTTGCAGCTCTCACCATACTGGCAATAGAGATCATTATGTGCTATGCAGAGTCAGCCCATGAAGTGTGTGTGTTTGTGTGTGCAAAAGAGCCATCATCACTGTGCGTGCGTGTGTGTGTGCGTGTTTGCGCGCGTGTGTGTGTGTGCGAGCGTGTGTGAGCGTGTGTGTGCTTGCGTGAGCGTGTCTGTGTGTGTGTGTGCGTGTGCGAGCGTGTGTGTGCATGTGTGTGAGCGTGTGTGTGCTTGCGTGAGCGTGTGTGTGAGTGCGTGCGTGAGCGTGTGTGTGCTTGCGTGCGTGTGCATGTGTGTGTGTGTGAGTGTGTGTGCGTGTGTGAGTGCGTGCGTGTGCATGTGTGTGTGTGTGTGTGTGTGCGTGCCTGCCAAAAAAAGTGCAAAGTAGCTGGCAAGGTATTGCTCTGTGTCAGCTGCTGAAGAAAACGTATCTCTATGAACTCTGTTTTCAGTTTCCAGACATCAGTAACTTTTTTAATATTTGCTTCTTTTCTCACTTACATGTGTGTGTGCGCGCCCTATTGCATTTTCACTCATACATTTCACAAGTGTGTAGTTACATTAGATCTATATTGTCAGATAAACATATACATAAAACAAAATCAAAGGGGCACCCGAGTGGCTCAAGTCTATGGCAGTGCATATCAGTTCTAGAGGAGTCATTAGAGACCCTGGTTCAATCCCGGGCTGTATCATAACCAGCCGTGATCGGGAGTCCCCATAGGGTGGCGCACAATTGGCCCAGCGTTGTCCGGGACAGAGGAGGGTTTAGCCGGTGTAGGCCATCATTGTAAAATAAGAATTTGTTCTTAACTGACTTGCCTAGTTAAATAAAGGTTCAATTTAAAACATATATACACACCTAATATGCCTTTTATTCCATAGGATTAGATTACCTTCCAGTCCCTCTTTACTCCTCTGTCCTCGCTCTCAATGATGACATCATCCCTAGCGTGTGTTGCGTAATCACAGTGATCTGATCGGACTACTAGGCACAGACTGCTCAAACAGAGCTGCAATCGTGATGACATCTTACCAGAACTGGTTGTCTTGGTAACATACATTCAATGAATAAACGCACTGGCGATTTTGAGGATGGAATCTTATAAGGGCGACTGAAGGCTACATTTGCTACTTTAAGTTTGGCTTGGGGGAGAGTGAGAGAGCGGGAGAGAGAAAGGGTGGGAGACAGAGAAAGAGGAGAGAGCAAGAGCGAGACTAATACAGAGAGTACAGCATAAGAGTACAGTCTTCAAATGCTCAGATCCCTTTTCCTTTTTTCTTGGGTCCTCTACCCTCTCCAGTTCTACCTCCCTTCTGCCGTTGTGAGTTGCTGAAAGGAAAACATCCCCTGCGGGCCAGCATGGAGGTGGAATGTAGAGAGGAGAGGCCCGGCAAGAGGTAGTGAATGCCTGGGTGCGTGAGTATCACAGCTGGCACACTGCAGTGGTGTGAGGGTCATGTCCGTTAACTTATGTGCCAGCGCACACGTGCATGAGCACACGCACATGCACACATGCACGCATAAACACACACACACACATCCTGGCAGGAGACAAGGGACATGGCAGGTTGCCATGGTAACTGGAGGGGGACTGAGGGGTTGTTCAGTGCATCGGCCAGGCTGCCCGTGTGCATACCTGATGGGAGATGCTGACTCGTCTGAGCAAGGAAATAGAATATACTGTGGAGTCCTTAGATCAGTCACATATACAGACCAATAATAAAACAACTCAAGTCCTCAAAAGAGAGAGAGGGAGAGAGGAGGAGAAAAAAGAGAGTGTAGGTCATCCTGTCAAGAACATGAGGTGTTAAAGTTCAACAGAAAGAAATCCTGACTGAGTGTGGAGAGATGCAGAAGAATGGATTAGCAGGGAGACATAATGTTCCTCAGTGCAGGAACAGGTGTGTGTGTGTGTGTGTGTGTGTGTGTGTGTGTGTGTGTGTGTGTGTGTGTGTGTGTGTGTGTGTGTGTGTGTGTGTGTGTGTGTGTGTGTGTGTGTGTGTGTGTGTGTGTGTGTGTGTGTGTGCGCGCGAGTAGGGCTGTGGCGGTCATGACATTTTGTCAGCCAGAAACTGTCAAGCAAATTACTGCCGGTCTCACGGTAATTGACCGTTAATTAACATAAACATGTTTAGCATCTCCTGGCTTCCACGCATAGCCTACAAGCTACTGATGTGGACCTTTGGAACATCTACATTTTAAAAAGTCTAATGAATCCATTTAAAGGGTAACTCTCAACCCCAAATTCAGCCTTTGCCCAACCCCCTGTAGTTGTACCTGATCCCAAACCCTTTCTCACTAAAGCATACTTACCCGCTCTGACAATAAAATTGTGTGCATAGCAAGCACACAATATACTCTTATAACCTCCCCCCGGCCGATTATAAGAGTATATTTAGCCTGGTTCCTCTCTAGGTTTCTTCCTAGGTTCCTGCCTTTCTAGGGAGCCACCGTGCTTCTACTTCTGCATTGCTTGGATTTCTGTATAAGCACTTTGTTGATGTAAAAAGGGATTTAAAAATACATTTGATTGATTGATTGATTGAAATATGGCTCTGGACAGTTCGCTCACAGTGGCGCCAAGTACCTGACATCTATTGACACTTGCGGTGTATACAGTACCAGTGGAAAAAGAGCTACTGCGTAAATACTTCAATGTGGGTTGGATTGAATTGAGCCCCTAATCTTCATTTTCAAGGTGATGATTGCACTTTTCTTCCCAACACATTACCGATGTGTATGAAACTGTAAGCAACTTTGAATTTGGTCTATGTAGAAATGTGCCTTAAAGCCTTTTGAATTTTGTGGAACGTCAGGTGTTTAGTCAAGGAAGCATCATCCAAAATATAATGGCACACTCCTCGTACTAAGACCATTGCCAAATAAGTTTCGCTATCTCCTGATTTAATAGTAAGCCTTGAGGTGGTACGACACAGCACATCTAGAAGAGAGTGCATTCTCCATTGAGATGATGTAGAGGGACCTTCTCAAAGTGCCTCTACATCAACATTTCAATGACAGAGTTGAATCTCTAGGGGAAAAAGAGCTAGATTTACTACTAAAAGACCAAAATATATACATTTTGCAACGAAGTGTCAAAATAAAGATCAGAATTGACGTGTTTGACTATAACTAAGCCTAAAACATCCGGTTTTCATTTTTATTTTCATGATTACTCTTTACTATAAACTGGGTGGTTAGAGACCTGAATTCTGATTGTGTGACAGCTGTAGTATATCAGACCATATACCACGGGTATGACAAAACGTTTATTTTTACTGCTCTAATTACATTGGTAACCAGATTATAATAGCAATTAGGCACCTCGGGAGTTTGTGGTATATGGCCAATAAACCACAGCTAAGGCCGGTAATCAGGCACTCAGGGTTGCGTCGTGCGTAAGAACAGTCCTTAGCAGTGGTATATTGGCCATATTTATTTATATAACCATTTACCACATCTCCTCGTACCTTACTGCTTTAATGTAGCCTACACCATCATAATAAAGCCATTGTTTAGGCAGGTCTAATCTTGTTTTTACATATCCTAAATAATATGTACAATGCCTTGCGAAAGTATTTCGGCCCCCTTGAACTTTGCGACCTTTTGCCACATTTCAGGCTTCAAACATAAAGATATAAAACTGTATTTTTTTGTGAAGAATCAACAACAAGTAGGACACATTCATGAAGTGGAACGACATTTATTGGATATTTCAAACTTTTTTAACAAATCAAAAACTGAAAAATTGGGCGTGCAAAATTATTCAGCCCCTTTACTTTCAGTGCAGCAAACTCTCTCCAGAAGTTCAGTGAGGATCTCTGAATGATCCAATGTTGACCTAAATGACTAATGATGATAAATACAATCCACCTGTGTGTAATCAAGTCTCCGTATAAATGCACCTGCACTGTGATAGTCTCAGAGGTCCGTTAAAAGCGCAGAGAGCATCATGAAGAACAAGGAACACACCAGGCAGGTCCGAGATACTGTTGTGAAGAAGTTTAAAGCCGGATTTGGATACAAAAAGATTTCCCAAGCTTTAAACATCCCAAGGAGCACTGTGCAAGCAATAATATTGAAATGGAAGAACATTTTCCGTCAAGATAGAACTGCCAATGTCACGCCCTGACATTAGAGAGCCTTTTTATTTCTCTATTTGGTTAGGTCGGGTGTGATTTGGGTGGGCATTCTAGTTTTTCTATTTCTTTGATGGCCGGGTATGGTTCCCAATCAGAGGCAGCTGTCTATCGTTGTCTCTGATTGGGGATCATACTTAGGCAGCCTTTTTTCCACCTTTAGCTTGTGGGATCTTGTTTGTGTGTAGTTGCTTTCTGCACTGCATGTAGCTTTACGTTCGTGTTTGTATTTTGGTGTTTTTTCGGTGTCATTTAAAAGAAAAGAAAAATGTACGCCTACCATGCTGCACCTTGGTCCAATCCATCTTTAAACGATCGTGACAGAAGATCCCACCACAAACGTACCAAGCAGCGTGGCCAGGAGGAGCAGACATCCTGGACATGGGAGGATATCTTGGATGGTAAGGGATCCTGGATGTGGGAGGAGATCCAGGCCGGAAGGGATCGCCTTCCATGGGAGCAGACGGAGGCAGCGAGGGAGGAACAGCGATGACACCGGGTTCGCGACCATGAAGGAAGCACGAGAGGCAGGCCCAACACATTTTTTTTTTTGGGGGGGGGGGGTTGGTTGGCTGAGCCAGGCTTCAGACCAGAGGCTACTCCCCGCACTTGCTTTAAGGAGCGTGTGACCGTTCAGGCACCATGTTATGCGGTGATACACACTGTATCTCCAGTGCGCATTCACAGCCGCTGCGCTCGGTGCCAGCTCCTCGCACTTGCCGTGCGAAAGTGAGCATACCGCCAGGACGGGTTGTGCTGGCTCAGCGCTCCTGGTCTCCAGTACGCCTCCTCGGTCCAGGATATCCTGCGCCGGCTCTACACACTGTGTCGCCAGGGCGCCTTCATAGCTTAGTGCGTCCTGTGCCAGCGCCGCGCACTTGCCGGGCTAAAGTGAGCACCCAGCCAGGACTCGTTGTGCCAGCTCTATGCTCCAGACCTCCAGTGCGCAACCAAGGTCCAGTATATCCAGTGCCTGCTCCACACCCGAAGCCTCCAATGATGATCCATGGCCCGAAGCCTCCAGTGATGATCCATGGCCCGAAGCCTCCAGTGATGATCCATGGCCCAGAGCCTCCAGTGATGATTCATTGCCTAAAGCCTCCAGAGACGATCCAAGGTCCAGAGTCTCCAGCGTTGGTCTGCGGTCCAGAGTCTCCAGCGACGGTCTGCGGTCCAGAGTCTCCAGCGACGGTCTGCGGTCCAGAGTCTCCAGCGACAGTCTGCAGTCCAGAGTCTCCAGCGACAGTCTGTGGTCCAGAGTCTCCAGCGACTGTCTGCGGTCCAGAGTCTCCAGCGACGGTCCAGAGCCTCCAGCGACGGTCGGCGGGCTCCGGTCTGCGGTCCAGAGCCTCCAGCGACGGTCGGCGGTCCAGTGCGCAACCAAGGTCCAGTATATCCTGTGCCTGCTCCACACCCGAAGCCTCCAGTGATGATCCATGGCCCGAAGCCTCCAGTGATGATCTATGCCCAAAGAGTTCGAGCTTCTAATTTTAAAAATGAATCTCTCCAGAAATAAGTCTCTCACTGTTGCCGCCTGTTATAGACCCCCCCTCAGCTCCCAGCTATGCTCTGGACATCATATGTGAATTGGTTGCCCCCCATCTATTTTCAGAGTTCATTCTGTTAGGTGACCTAAACTGGGATATGGCTAACACCCCGGCCCTCCTACAATCTAAACTAGGTGACCACCAATTATCAAGGAACCCACCAGGTACAACCCTAAATCCGTAAACATGGGCACCCTCATAGATATGATCCTGACCAACTTGCCCTCCAAATACACCTCTGCTGTTTTCAATCAGGATTTCAATGATCACTGCCTCATTGACTGCATCCGTTATGGGTCCCCGGTCAAACGACCACACCTCATCACTGTCAAACGCTCCCTAAAACACCTCTACAAGCAGGCCTTTCTAATCGACCTGGCCCGGGTATCCTGAAAGGATATTGACCTCATCCCGTCAGTAGAGGATGCCTGGTTGTTCTTTAAAAGTAATTTCCTCACCATCTTAAATAGGCATGCCCCTTTCAAAAAATGTAGAACTAAGAAGATATAGCCAGCCCTTGGTTCACTCCAGACCTGCCTGCCTTCGACCAGCACAAAAAACATCCTGTGGCGTACAGCACTAGCATTGAATAGTCCCCGCGATACGCAACTTTTCAGGGAAGTCAGGAACCAATACACACAGTCAGTTAAGAAATCAAAGGCTAGCTTTTTCAAACAGAAATTTGCAAATCAGTACAAATCAGCTGGGCTAGACAATCTGGACCCTCTCTTTCTAAAATGATCCGCCCCCATTATTGCAACCCCTATTACTAGTCTGTTCAACCTCTCTTTCGTATCATTCAAGATTCCTAAAGATTGGAAAGCTGCCGTGTCAAATCGGAGGGCCTGTTGTCCGGTCCTCTGGCAGTCTCTATGGGGGTACCACAGGGTTAAATTCTCGGGCCGACTCTCGTCTATATATATATCAACGATGTCGCTCTTGATTGTGATTCCTTGATTCACCTCTATGCAGACGACACCATTCTGTATACTTTTGGCCCTTCTTTGGACACTGTGTTAACAAACCTCTAAACGAGATTCAATGCCATACAACACTCCTTCCTTGGCCTCCAAATGCTCTTAGACGCTAGTAACACTAATGGCGTGCATTTTATCTGATCGCTGCCTGCACCCGCCGCCCGACTAGCATCACTACTCTGGACGGTTCTGACTTAGAATATGTGGACAACTACAAATACCTAGGTGTCTGGCTAGACTGGAAACTCTCCTTCCAGACTCATTAAACATCTCCAATCCAAAATTAAATCTAGAATCGGCTTCCTATTTCGCAACAAATCCTCCTTCACTCATGCTGCCAAACATACCCTCATAAAACTGACTATACTATCGATCCTCGACTTCGGCGATGTCATTTACAAAATAGCCTCCAACACTATACTTAGCAAACTGGATGCAATCTATCACAGTGCCATCTGTTTTGTCACCAAAGCCCCATATACCCCCCACCACTGCGACTGGCATGCTCTCGTCGGCTGGCCCTCGCTACATATTCGTCACCAGACCCACTGGCTCCAGGTCATCTATAAGTCTTCGCTAGGTAAAGCTCCACCTTATCTCAGCTCACTGGTCACCATAACAACACCCACCCGTAGCACGCGCTCCAGAATGTATATTTCACTGGTCATCCCCAAAGCCAACACCTCCTTCCAGTTCTCTGCTGCCAATGACTGGAACAAATTGCAAAAATCACTCAAGTTGGAGACTTATATCTCCCTCACTAACTTTAAGAATCAGCTATCTGAGCAGCTTGCCTATCGCTGCAGCTGTACACAGCCCATCTGTAAATAGCCCATCCAACTACCTACCTCATCCCCATATTGATTTTATGAACTTTTTTTTGCTCACCAGTATTTCACTCCAGTATCTATCACTCCAATGTTAATTTGCTAAATTGTAATTACTTCGCTACTATGGCCTATTTATTGCCTTACCCCCTTACGCCATTTGCACACACTGTATATAGATTTTTCTATTGTGTTAATGATGTACTTTTGTTTATCCCATGTGTAACTCTGTGTTGTTGTTTTTTGTCACACTGCTTTGCTTTATCTTGGCCAGGCCCCAGTTTTAAATGAGAACTTGTTGTCAACTGGCCTACCTGGTTAAATAAAGGTGAAAAAAATAAAAATAATAAAACACACACACACACCCCTCAGATGCTAATGAAGTGATACATCTCATGATAGTTAGCGTTGCTTCCCGTCACTGTGCTGAGTAATATGACATTTAAGCCTCCTGTCTGTTGTTGACATGCAGCTGATTTGAAACAGATGAGTCCCTATGAATATTGAATTCATTTTCGCAACAGGAATACAGCTGACACCATTTTTTTTGCCACTGTTAGTTTGCTGAGTGACAGTGTCATGAAGCAAATACACCAGAAATGCTGACAAAATCCCTGATTATAACACTGAATATAAACCCAAATTCTGAATCAGGTGCAGAGTAACACAAATCTCCCTCTAATCCTTCTTGTCCACATGGGTCAATAGAAACAAGACCTGAACGATTAGCAGGTTCAATTCCCCCAGTCAGCATGGACACAGCTGACCCCACAGGTTAAACTCACACACGGGCAGTCATGCAGGCAGGCAGAGTGTGCACGCGTGTGTTTGTATGTGGGTTACTGCACATTGTGTGATTTTGTGTCCTTCTGCTCCATTCATCTTAGCCACGGTCCTGACTAGTGTCCCAGTCCCTGCCACTGAAAAACACCCCCACAGCATGCTACCATGACCATGCTTCACCGTAGGGATGGTGCCAGGTTTCCTCCAGATATGACGCTTGGCATTCAGGCCAAAGAGTTCAATCTTGGATTCATCAGACCAGAGAATCTTGATATTTAGGCGAGTATTTAGGTGCCTTTTGGCAAACGCCAAGTGGGCTGTCATGTGCCTTTTACTGAGGACAGGCTGGCCACTCTACCATAAAGGCCTGATTGGTGGAGTGCTGCAGAGATGGTTGTCCTCCTGGAAGGTTCTCCCATCTCTACAGAGGAACTCTGGAGCTCCGTCAGAGTGACCATCGGATTCCTTGTCACCTCCCTGACCAAGAAACCCCCGACTCCCCCGATTGCTTAGTTTGGTCAGGTGGCCAGCTGTGTAGATTGCTGAGGAATTGTTCTTATTTAATCCATTTTAGAATAAGGCTGTAACGTAACAAAATGTGGAAAAGGTCAAGGGGTCTTAGTACTTTATGAAGGCACTGTAGCCTGGTCTACTGGCCCAAGTTGAGAGATGTGCAAGGAAGTTGGATTGGAGGAGTAGTGGAAAGGAGAGAGAGAGAGCAATGGAGAGAAAAGGGGGGAAGGGGGAGAACGATCAAGAGGGAGTGAGAGATGAGACAGGCTCTTGTGCAGAAAAGCAGGAATAATCCCTATTAAAATAATTACAGCGTTTCAGGAGGCAAAGCGATTAAGCGGAAAACAGGCTATTAAGTATTTCTGTCTAAATATAACTCCCATATAACTCACTCAGAGAGGGCAGGGTTTGGAAGCAGGCAATACACTCCTAGAAAAGAAACGTGCCAACTAGAACTTAAAAGAGTTCTTCGGCTGTCCCCATAGGATAACCCTTTCCCCAGAGCTTCTACATGGAACCCAAAATAGTTCTTCCTGGAACCAAAAAGGGCCCTTCAAAGGGTTATCCTATGGGGACAGCCGAAGAACCCGTTGGAAGCCTTTTTTTCTAAGAGTGTAGGGTAAAGAGTTGCGTATGCGCATCTGTGTGTGTGAGTGAGTGATTGAGTGTGTTTGACTTAGGTGTGTGTTTGGTTGGTGTCTGTGTGTGTGTTGCTTCTAGGACAGGGGCGAGATTTGGGAGGTGGTGTGTTAACAGTGAGATCAAGAGAATGCTTGGCAGGAACGCAGTCTCGTTAAACCCCAGGATTCCACATGGAAAACCCTCACACACAAGGGCCCAGAAAAACACACAAGTGCCCAGAAAAACACACACGCCCACGGAAAAAACACACACGCCAACCCACCCACGGGCAATGCAAACACACCAAGTGCCATTAGAATACAGCGTACATATCTGCACATCCTCACAACACACACAGGCACTCACACACAAAACTCACTCCACATACACACAAACTGCATTGACTGCAATAAACCAAAGCTCAAACAGCAATAATATTGATAGAACAATGTGTAAAAATAGGGAAGGCAGAATTATCGTTTAAATCGTATAACTGTCAATTATGGACAATAATCAAACTAAAAAAATTGAATAGTCAATCATCTTAATACAGTCAGGTTAGGAGAAATGGGGATTCAACATTATATTCCAGTAGATATAGTTTACCCTTACCCTATAGTATTTTTGCTTTACATGAAGTGGGAAAGGTTTATGAGCAGAACGACAGTCAGCTTCATTTCCAAAAGAGGTCAAATCTATTGTTTAAGATTGGGGTGTCACCCCTGTGTTGTAGCTCATTTTTAAATATGCATTAGAATTGTAACGTCTGCATCCAGCTCACACTCCCAAACACATAGATCCCCTGAACACAGCTCACGCTCCAGATCCCAATCACGTGAATTCTGATCACCTGTTCATACACCTGTATGTCATTATCACACACTATTTAGTTCAGTTCTTTGCACCCCATCATTGTGAGGTATTGTTTGTTTTGTGACACACTTCTAGTCGGAGTGCTGGGTTTCCTGTAATTTAATCCTCCCATGTATGATAGTTTTGCCTGCCTCACTAATGATGTCTTTTGCCTATTCTCTCCCTGTACTTTAGCCTATCGGATTTCCTGTTATCAACCTATTACCTGATCTCCCAGACGACGTTACTAGCCTTTTCCCTGCCTGTACTGTTGCCTTTTTGGACCCCCTGTTTATGACCTTCTGCCTGCCCCTGGACCCAGCTACCTGCCTCCTCCTGTGGTCCTTTACAAATAAACACCTGCTGCGCCCTGCGTGTGAAAACAGCTCTCTCTCCCATCGTGTTTATTACAATATTGCATTACAAGCTCAAACATTTTTCCAACATTACAATTATGACATTAACCATGGTCATTTGCATGACAATGAATCATTACCAAACATTCCTTAATCACAGCACTACCTATAACACTATCCCCATCTGCCATGTGTATCTGAATTCTCAACCCCTGGTACTTTCTTTTCTTTCATC
Source organism: Oncorhynchus kisutch (assembly GCF_002021735.2). Lineage (NCBI taxonomy): Eukaryota > Metazoa > Chordata > Actinopteri > Salmoniformes > Salmonidae > Oncorhynchus > Oncorhynchus kisutch. The sequence continues at coordinate 69,156,137 of NC_034177.2, forward strand.
TGTACTCCAGTCTTCCCTACAGTATATCCTCCAGGAATCCCTCCGGTCTTCCCCATAGGAGTGCCATGTACACTCATTCTGAAGCTTCAATTTGAATCTTCAACAGAATCTCTCACTTCCTGCTATCTGAGCAATTGGTTTTACAGAGACGGGGAAAATGACACCAAACACATTTCAGCCACTGCAGGAAAACACAGGTTGCAATATAGCAGGCATGTCTGTAAACATACACTTTGTTATTGTGGGAATAGGAGATGTGTGTGTTGTGTGTGTGTGTGTGTGTGTATCAGACTTCCCCACCGTATTAGGTTTTAGGACAAGACCTACCTGGAATCTTACCTGTTGGCTAAATAGTTACACCAATCTGGCAAAAAAACATGAATCTCAACTTCCAAATCGAGGCCTGACCTACCTGGCTCAGTGCAGTTTTTGGATGGGGGGCCCAACAGAGGGTCTGTCTCGTTGTCCCAGGATTCCTGTAGTAGCCTTCGAGTCGCCCACCCGGCACCCTCCTCAGTAGTAATGCTTGAGAGGTCATATCCTGGGATGAAACAAGAGAATATTGTTAAGAGTTAAAATCACACTCTGTTAGGTACGTATACCATAAAAGAGTGGGCCACCAACAAAAAATGTTAACAGTGGAGCGAATACATCCCATAACATTCACATACTGTACAAATATATTTGGACTTCCATGACATATATGTGGATATATCTGTCGGTCGTGTGAGGCTAGATTGTAGCTAGCAGTGCAGAGTTCATGGAATGTGTTCTTCAGAATGTAAGAATGTCACATAGGATGCAGAGCTCAGCCCCATTCCCATTATTAGATACCAGCGCTCCGAAAATCTGGTAAGTCGGAATAAGATGAGATCATTAGGAGCATCCTTACGGCAACACAGTCTGCGGTGGCGTGCTCCGGAGGCCCTGGGGTGATCATTCTGGTGGCTCAGTCATCTGGGTCACCATGTCCTCAGGCCACCGCCTCCAACTCAATGCAGCTCCCAAGATGCAACAGGGCCTGACATTAGGATTTGGCAATGCCTGCTAATAATAGCCCTTACTATATTTATCAAAACAGGGATTAAAAACAAATCACAGCTTCGCTCGCCTGTCCACATGTTGAGGAGCAGGCGGATAGGATGATAACATGTGGACGCTGACCCGAGAACCAAGAATGGGTCCATGTTGTGTGACTGTAATCATAGACATTAATACAGATCCTTGAAATAAATAGAATGTCTGTCCTTGTGTTTGTTTGTGCAACCTGCACAAGACTGCAGACAATTTTGTCTTGTCTTTGTAGGACAATCTTCTATTTATGATCTGAAGTGTTTATTTCAACCTTGGTGTATCAGAAAGGCCAACTGTGTGTGTCTTTCTCTCTCCCCCCCCCCATACCAAAACACTGGAGTGGCTCTCTCTGGGGCTCTCTGATGACGCGTGTCCCAGGCAGGTAGCCTAGCAGTTAGAGCGTTGGGACAGTAACCGAAAGGTTGCTTGTTTGAATCCCCGAGCTAGCAAGGTGGAAAAAAATCTGTCATTCTGAAAATGAACCCCCACAACAACTGCTCCCTGGGCGACGTTGACGTTGATTAAGGCAGTCCCCCGCACCTCTCTGATTCAGAGAGGGTTAAATGTGTAAGACACATGCAATGCATTCAGCTGTGCAACTGACTAGGTATCCCCTTTCCCTTTCCTTCTCATTAAGCTGTGGGAGCACTGAGCAGACTCTACATGTTAGGGGACAGAGGCCTTCTCCAATGCAGGGCCGGCGCCAGAACAATTTCGTTGGATTGGCCATTGATTACCATAGGCAGGCAAATCTTTTCATAGGATCTCCTATGCATTCATTTTTTATGGGTGTTATAGTAAAGACCATAGGCAGCTCATGTGTTTCAAGTTTGGGGAAGCTTAAAACTTATCCTACCATTTCTACCGATCTGTGTGCCAGTTGATTATTTTTATTTGATTATTTTAGTGGAACAGTTTTATTTCAATAATATCATTTAGGTTTCTCAAAATTATTGTCACATTGGGCTTCCGGTGACGCAACTTAGGAAATGGCTGCCTAGTTTTTCGTACTGCACATCGGTTGGGTATTTCACGCCCTAAATTCAAGTATTTACTCTGAGAATTTTAATAACTTTCGCAAAATGGAAAAGGTCACGGAGCTACAACAACAGCCCGTAACAAGACAGCAGAAGATATAATCGTCGACGAACCAGAAATGGCTAATGCTAGCGCAAATAAGATAGCAGCAGCAAAATAACCCTCATTTCATGAGGTGATGAAGGAGGAATTGCGCGAGGCGCTCACAGGCTTACGAGAGGAACTTTGAGAAGATGTAAGAAAATAACTAAATGAGTTCAAGAAGGACATTAACCAGAACCTGGAAGAAAACTAATTAGAACTTCACAGCAAGAATGGGGGACGCAGAACAGCACATTGGGGAAACGGACACATGGATCTCCGCAGTCAAGGAAATACTTGAACAGTCACTGAAAAGCCAACACGCACTACAGACAAAAGTGACAGAACTCGAAGGTTTCTCACGTCGAAACAACATTAGACTTTATAACGTAGTAGAGGGCGCAGAAAAAGACTCTATGCCCAACTTCGTGGAAGGTCTATTCAAGGGCATACTTGAAGACGACACTGACCTGGGAATCGAGAGAGCACACCGAGCTCTGGCCTCAAAACCCCCCAGCGGCGCCCCACCAAGATCCATAGTAGTACAGTTCCTAAAATTCTCAGTCAAAGAGAAAATCTTACATGCAACCTGGAAAAAGCCTGTTAACCTCCAAGGCCAACGAGTGTTCTTTGATCATGACCACGCGGGTGAGATACTGGAAAGAAGGAAAGAATACACCCCTAACTCTACACCTTGAAAGCACTTAAAGAGAATGGTATTCGCTTCCAAGAGAGAGACTCAGGCATTTCCAACGGGAAGATGGAAGACACTGAACCGGATTTAACAGAATTAATAGTTACCGCTGTTAAGACTTTATGTTGTTATGGTTGACATTACAATAGGTAAAATATATCCCCTATTTTCCCCCAATGCTGAACAAGAGTGAGTAGCTAAAAGCATGTGTTCTTTACGAACACACTAAGTAGTGTCACGTTAATAACATATATATATATATATTAGCTAAGGATTAATGACAACGGGGCGACATAAGGACATATCAAGGGGAGGATTCATGATATGCACGCATGACTGATATAGTTTTCACTTGTAATTAACCGATGTGTATAAGCGACGGAATAGGCGCCCTTATTATTTTTGGTTCCACCACGTCTTGTTTATGACTACGTCACGCATTTTCATATCTGAGCGAGGGGCCAATCCTGCGGACTGGCTCATCCCCTCAAACCCCAGAGGCAAGAGACAGTCCTCTGACATGGGAGTCCAAATACCAAAGTATTTTCCCACTTTGGTTTACTTTATTATCCTTCTTGATTTTTCGTTCATTTTTAGGGTAATGATAAGCAGGCAGATATGGTGCACAGGGTTTTATTTATTTATATCGATGCATCATGGGGAATTTAAGGTCATAAGTCTCAATGTAAACGGACTGGGGAGTGACATCAAGAGAAGTAAGGTAATAGCAAAGATGAAACAGGAGAGAGTTGACATACTATTCTGTCAGGAAACTCACTTATCCACACCTGAATATGAGAAACTCAAGAAAATGGCATATAGGAACACTTTGTTTTCTTCTTACAAAATGGGTAGAAGGGGAGTTGCAATCTTGATCCCAAATTCAGTTCATTTTGAGTTTATGTCAGAAATAAAAGACAAGGAGGGTAGATTTATACTTGTTAAATGTAAACTGGATAACAAGGAAGTTACATTATTTCATGTATACGCACCCCCAGGGAGTGACATGGTCTTCTACAGGAAGGTGTTTGATTTAATTGCCACAGAAACCACTGGCACTCTTATCTGTGGAGGGGACTTTAACACAATTCTAAACTCAAAATTGGACAGCACAAACCAAAATAGGAGAATGAGCCTAGTTGCCAAAAAGATCAATAGGATACTGCAGGATCTAGGACTGCTCGATGTATGGCGTGACACCCACAAGACCGATAAGGAATATACTTTTTACTCAGCCCGCCACACTGAATACTCCAGGTTAGACTACTTTTTTATGTACAGTGCAGATAGAAACAGGCTTAAGGATTGTAGGATCGGGCAGAGCGACTTATCAGATCATAATGGAGTTTACCTAACTCTACACCTTGATAGCAAACCAAGAAATACCATATGGAGACTTAATACAAGCATGCTGAATGATCCAGCATTCAAGGAATCAATAAAGACAGAATTGAACATCTATCTGGAGAATAATGATAATGGGGAAGTATCTCCTGCTATATTGTGGGATGCAGCTAAGGCGGTTATTAGAGGGAAGATCATAGCCACATCATCTCTCAAGAAAAATATTAAAGCACAGAAACTGCTAAAATTACAGGAAACCCTAAGAAACTTAGAACGGTCTCATAGTCACTACAGAGACGCTCTTATATTACGAGAGATTCAAAAGGTAAAACAGGAAATTGACCAGATTAATAGAGAAGAAGTAGAGAAAAAGCTTAGGTTCCTGAAACAACGATATTATGAAGCAGGCTCAAAGGCAACCAAATTACTAGCATGGAGACTCAGGAAACAACAAGCACAGAATACCATTTTCAAAATAAAAGACCCCAAAACAAAAAAGATCACATGCAAATTAGATGAAATACAGAATGCATTTGAATCATATTACACAAATCTGTACAAGCAACCAGAGAAGGCAGATGCACAGACAATAGAGCACTTTTTGACCTCACTTGATCTCCCCTCAATTGGGACAGAGCAAAATGATAGACTAACTTCAGAAATATCCACCGAAGAAATTAATAAAGCAATATCTCAACAAAAAGTCAACTAGTCTCCCAGGACTGATGGTTTCCCTTCAGAATGGTTCAAGACCTTCAGAGAACAACTAACACCTCTACTTAAGGCCTGTTTTAACTGGACTCTGAGGGAGGGGGTCTCCCACCGCCATGGAGAGAGGCCATCATATCAGTAATCCCAGAAGAGTGTAAAGATAAGAAAGAATGCAGTTCATATAGACCTATCGCAGTTCTTAACACAGATTATAAACTATATGCATCAATAATAGCCAAAAGAATGGAGAACATAATCCCAGAATTGATTGACGGAGATCAAACTGGTTTCATACAAAATAGGCAGACACAGGACAATATAAGGAGAACACTACATGTCATGGACCACATTACTCAGAATAAGACAAGTGCAATATTAATCAGCCTAGATGCAGAAAAAGCATTTGATTCAGTGAGATGGGATTACCTATTCCAAGTTATGGAAAGATTTGGTTTCAACAAAGAAGTGATACAGTGCATCAAAACACTGTATTCAAGTCCGACGGCTAGAATAAAGATAAATTGACATTTGACACGAACGATAAAATTAGAGCGAGGGGCAAGACAAGGCAAGTGTACCTAGATTGATGGATGTTTTACAAACATTTGGAACATATTCAGGGTATGTGCTTAACGTACACAAGACCCAAGCCCTAGTATATAATTATACCCCACAGGAAGAGCTGAAGAATAGGTATAACTTCACCTGGACCTCCTCATCCATGAAATATCTGGGAGTAAATTTACCAAAAGATACACCCAAACTTTATTGCATGAATTACGATCACATTAACAAGAAAATATATGATGACCTAGACAGGTGGAATTCACTTCCCTTAGATCTTAGTAGTAGAATTGAAACAATCAAAATGAACATCCTGCCAAGGTTACTGTATTTGTTCCAATCACTGCCCTTAGAAACACCGCCTAAACAGTTTAGGGAATGGGATAAACGGATATCAAGGTTTATCTCGAACAGTAAGAGACCAAGAACTAGATATACAACATTACAGTTACCAAAAAACTGTGGGGGTATGGCCTTACCAAACCTAAAATATTATTATGTGTCATCCCAATTGAGACCTCTGGTGTGTTGGTGCAATCCAGAATACGAATCCAAATGGAAAGACATCGAGACTACTTTGACAGAGATACCCATACAGTCAGTTTAGGGATATAAGGACATGGTAAAAGAAATATACAATAGACAAAATCAGTGGATTAATTTCTCTCTGAATAGCAAAATAATTTAGACAGAGAGATCAAACTGCTGAGTTGGCCTGCATACGACCCCAGCTTCATCTCTGCAATTCAGGACAGCAGGTTTAAACAATGGACGCAGAAAGGCATCACATCATTCAGTACAATTGTAAGGAATGGGAACCTAGATAACTTCTAGGACCTAAGTGATAAACATGGCTTGGATAAACAAGATTTCGACACTATTTCTTAAGGGAGATAAAAGTGACTGACCCTCGAGCACCTCCAAAATTAATCCAAGTATTCACTAACGCATACAACTTGGGGAGTAACAAAAAAACAATTTCAAATCTCTACTTGGGTATTCAATCCTCAAACAAACATTCTACAAACTATATTAAAAAGAAGTGGGAGGAGGAACTTAACATTGAAATAACTGATGAAACATGGTTGAACATATTAGAGACTCAACAAAGCTCCACCAACTCAAGGTCATGGAGAGAATTCTGTTGGAAGAATGTTATACGTTTCTTCATAACACCTAAACTGAAATCAAAACAGACTGGCTCACTACACCCTTGTTGGAGAGAATGCGGTCTATTGAGGGCGGACCACTCTCATATCTTTTGGCCCCGCAATCGAAACTTACTGGGGAGAAATAAGATCTAACATTGGAAAAATAATGGGATTTGACATAGAACAAACATTCATTTCTTTGTACATGGGTGAAATACCTGATAACTTACACAATAGAGAAAAGTACCTCTTGAAGGTCCTACTGGCAGCCAGTAAAAAGGCTGTCACTAGAAAAAAGACCGTCCCACAGTGACACAATGGATAGACATTGTAGAAGAAATACACCACATGGAGCGTATGACCTTTGCTTTAAGAACTCAACAGGAGAGAGGTCAAGAATACTGGGAAAAATGGGTTTCGTACATGGAAAAGGTCTAATTCAAAGATGTCAATGTAAATAATATGATGATGAAGGTATGAAGTGCACTGTAACTGCCAGATCTTTTTTGTTGTTGTTCTTTTATTTGACTTTATTTGTACTTTCTTTGTGTTCCTACAATAAAAACAAAGTATAAAAAATATATATATATATATTGTCACATTGTTAATCATAAAAATCTGAAGTAAAATGATACAAATTGAAAAGTTAAAATTCAACTAAGTCGAGAGCACCAGCCTCTGCCACATTGACACATTGATAAACAGATCCATTGGCGGCTAAAGAAATGAGCCAATACAGCAGTAAGCCTACAACTTAATCTTCAATGAAGTAAAATACATTGGTCTAAAGCCGGGGAAAAAAACTGTTCAAAATATCCTGATGAAAATTCTGGTTCTTTCAATCACATTCATCTCTCTATACTCTGCCTGTCTGCCTCCCTTTCTATCTCTTGACTTGAGCTATTGTCGGTGAAGTGCACCATTGTATCAAATAATTAACTGGATTCAGCCTGAAGCTGTCGCTATAGAGTACCACAGTATGAGTAATAATAATCATAAAACCTAGAGGTCAAATTGTTTTTCCACCATTCATTTTTCCCATAGGGGATTTTAGAAACACATATTAAGGGCTGTGTTTGGTGTAGGCTTACCCTGGTGTGACGTTTCCATAACCATGTAAATCTCTCTTAAGACAAGGTGACTTTGATCAATATATTTGCCTGTATTTACCCCCCTAAAATGAAATACTAAATTTGCTGCTAATGTGGATATCATAAAGAACTACAAATGCCACAATCCTGACGAGACTGCCAAATCGAGGCAAAGGAAAGAATCTCAGGATTAACTATCTAATGTTAGCTAAATATAGTAATGAATACATTGGAAAATGTGTTTAAATGGACAATTCTGTGAACCGTCTTGTGCAAGTTTTAAATTGACAATACCTGTTAGCAAAGGTGTCTGCTAGATGTGCAGAGGCTTGCAGGGATTTGTAGTTTTGCAGGATGTCTACTTTCATTCTAATTAGCATTTTCAAATCAGAGTAAATACAGGCAAATATATTGATAAAGTCACCTTATCTGAGAGAGATTTACACGGTTATCTAAACGTCATGCCAGGGTAAACCTACACGAAACACAACCCTTATTTGAAGTGTTTCTAAAATCCCCTATGGGAAAATGAATGGTGGAAAAACGATTAGAACCATTAGGTTCTATTCTAGGCTAGTTCAGAAAATGTTGCATGATCGCTATAGGGCCCCACAGTGGAGGTGTCATAAAACCTACAGAAGCATCCTGATCTACCACCAGGCCAAAAAACGTGAACCCGAACCCTCCAAGATCCCCCCATAGTTCCCCAATGGCTTTCCCTTAACCATTCGAGACCTCTCCCACAGTCCCCCCCAGGAAGAAAAATAAAAAATAGAATCAATTCCATTCCCACAAGAACCCCCCAATGCACCAACAACCAAGAGAATGAACTAAAGACAAAAAAGGAAAAGACTGAAGAAAACAGCAAACAATTAAAAAAAAATAAAAAGACATTTAAACAAAGGACATCAAGGACAATTCAAATCATAACAGCAATGCCAACTGTATATGTTTGTGTGCATGTCTGGCACTATTGCATGTATGTGTGTGTTCTTGTATGTGTTTATTTGAATATTTAAAATTACTAAATCGGGTAATTTTGTATACACTAATTTAAATGTGCATCGGGCCGCTTCTTCGGGGATTCTGGTAAGATGCCGGCAAAGTCGGCTGAATTCAGTTAGACGGAAATGGCCCAATGTACTTGGGACGATTATGGGCCGTCATTCATTTTGATTCCGGGCCGAATCCGACACCTGATTCCTGGCCGATTCAATCAGTTCCGATCCCCTCAGAAGAGGGCCGCTTCAGGGCCGATTCATCATTGCTAGCTGGGATGCATCTATCCAATGTTATGATTTGTTTTAAGAGATATTATACTTTAGTAATCCACAATGACCTGGTGATGACATTATCTTCCATATTCCTACAGATACCTTGAACTGGAGATTCCTTCAAAACGATTGCCTACGGTTATCGTGTAGGGAATGGCAAGGTTGGGTGACTAGGTGTCACGCCCTGACCTTAGTATTCTTTGTTTTCTTTATAATTTTGGTTAGGTCAGGGTGTGACATGGGTGATGTATGTGTTTTTGTTCCTGTCTAGGGGTTTTGTATGTCTATGGGTGTTTGCTAGTCTAGGAGTTATGTATTGCTATGGTTGCCTAGATTGGATCTCAATTAGAGGCAGCTGTTTATCGTTGTCTCTGATTGGGAACCATATGCCTTGGGTATTTCGTGGGTTATTGTCTATGTGTTAGTTGCCTGTGTCTGCACTTATCATATATAGCGTCACGTTCGTTTTGTATAGTTTGTTTAGTGTTCTTCGTTTCAATAAATAAAAGAATGTATTCACATCACGCTGCGCCTTGGTCTCCTCCATTCAACGAAAGTGACAGAATAACCCACCAAACAAGGATCAAGCAGCGTGAAAGGGAGGAAAGCGCTTTGTGGAAGAATGGACCCGGGAGAAGGATGAGTGGGTAACAACCTGGGAGGAGATAGAGAGGTGGTTGATCGATGCAGGGAGAGTACCAGAGCCCGCGTGGGATTCTATGGAACAGTGCGAGGAGGGATACAGGAGAATGGAGGAACGGCGATGATATAAGGGTACACGGCTAGCACGGAAGCCCGGGAGGCAGCCCCAAGATTGTTGGGGGGGCACACGAGGAGATTGGCTGAGTCAGGTAGGAGACCTAAGCCAACTCCTCGTGCTTACCGTGGGGAGCGTGTTACTGGTCTGGCACCTTGTTATGCGGTGGAACGCACGGTGTCTCCAGTGCGCATTTCTAGCCTGGTGCGCTCTATTCCAGCTCCTCGCATTTTCTGGGCTAGAATGGGCATCCAGCCAGGAAGGAGGGTGCCGGCTCAGCACTCCTGGTCTCCAGTATACCTCCATGGACCAGGATATCTTGCGCCGGCTCTGCGTACTGTGAGTCTGCAAAGCCCTGTGTGTCCTGTGCCAGCGCCATGCATTTGCAGGGCAAGTATAAACATCCTCCTACGACGTGCCGCAGGCCGGAACCTCCTACGACGGCCGCAGTCCGGAACCTACCACGACGGGCCGCAGTCCGGAACCTACCACGACGGGTCGCAGTCCGGATCCGCCAGAGTCTCCCCATTTAGGCAGCCATATTCCTTGGGTATTTCGTGGGTTATTGTCTGTGTCTGCACTTAACATATATAGCTTCACATTCGTTTTGTTGTTTTGTATAGTTTGTTTCAATAAATAGAAGAATGCAGGAATCCATGTGCAGGAGACCTTCACCTCCTGCTTCTTTGAAGAGGCTGCTGTTCCCTGGCAACACCATAGACTACACTATGCACAACCAAAGGCTCTTTTAAGAGCCATCCACATTGCAATCAGAGTATTGTTCCATTTACTTAGCTATGTCAACTGCAGTTATTCAACTCCCAATTTCTCTCCCTTTGATTTCTACTTCTCAGGTGAGGGTGTTGTTCAGGTAAGTCACTTATGTAGTTAAGGGTGATGTCTGTACAAAAACAAACCGTCCTCTTTTAAGAGTCAACCATATTGAAAAAAAGGAACAATTAGACACCCTATAACCCACACATACACATTTGTGTATCAGTCTGATTGATGGACTGAGTTGTGTATTAAGCAGGCTCAGGTGCATAACTGTGGCTCCTTCCAAATTAGGCAAGAGGACCAACACTTCATTATTAAGAAGAACCTTCATTATTTCCAGTTATATACCTACGCTATACTGTTTGTCCTCATGTGTCTGTGCATGTTTTTCAGTGTAAAGCACACTGCAGCCACAGTGTGGGCGCCAGATGAGGCCACACACACACACACACACACACACACACACACACACACAGATTCCTGTTGAACATTGTCTTTAACTACCTTATTTTCTCAATAAGTCTCTCGTTCACCTCATCCCTCTCCCCCCTTCTCCCTAAAGCCTCTAGGTTATATCAGCTGTGTCAGTGAACACCTCCCGCATCTGAACTGGCTACATAGAAGGCACAGCATGATCAGAAGTGAGAGGTCACTTGGTCGGGTCAACAGGAAGCATTATTAAAGTGTTGTGATGAACTGAGAGAACATTAAGTTTAGCTGCACTGTAACTCATCAATCATATGCTGTCTTCCCTGCTCCTGTTCTTAGCACTTTCCCTTGGTCTTCTCACAACTCTCTCCTCACCTCCTCTCTCCTTATGTTTTAATAATGCACACCAGGCCTGCATTGAAGATTGAACTTGTATTTATATTTTTTTGATGATTATTTCATTTTTAAACCTTTAACTAAGAATGCAAGTATTATGTTTTTATAACACTTGGATAATGAACTTTTCAATCAAGCGTTTGACATTCTCTGCTGGTTGAAATGAAGTCTCTCATTTGATGAAATACTACACCTATCCTGTGTCCTCAGATTTGTTATTTTATTTAACCTTTATTTAACCAGGAAGGGCTAATTGAGATTTGAAATCTCTTTTTTAAGAGTGTCCTGGCCAAGATGGGCAGCACCAATTACAGACAGACAACATGCAAAACTACAAGTAATCTAGTAAAAACCATAGAATTCACAAGAGTATATCAAAATCATTAAACAGCAAATTAAAAACATTAACAGGTCAGGGAATCAAAATCCTTCATCAGTGATTTTAAAACACCAATCGGGACAAGTTCTTCCAGTTTAAAAGTATTTTGTAAGGCGTTCCAAGACGATGGCGCCAAGTACATAAAAGCCCTTTTACCAAATTCAGTTCCGACATTTGGAACAGTTAGTAGGATAAAGTCCTGCGAACGAAGAGGGTACCCACCACATTTCTGAACAATGCATATGTCCAAATAAAATGGTAGTAAACCCAAAATTGCTTTGTAAATAAAAGTATACCAGTGACTGAGCCTACGAGTGACTAGAGAAGGCCAGCCAACCCTGGTACACAAAGTGCAGTGGTGCGTAAGGGTTTTGCAGATTAAAATAAATCTCAAAGCGCCATGGTATTGAGATGAACCGGTTTTAGAGTATTTACATGATGCATAGAAAGTGTAGTGTACTGTTTAAAAAAAATCAGTTTCTGCATATATTAATTACAAATCAGCCTTTAACTAGTTAAATCATGTTTCTAGTCTATTGCGGTTACAATGTGTAAACATTGATGTCCCAGGACCAGGATTGGTCCAGTAAACACTGTTGAAGTGTATAATTGTAATCCATATAATTATTTGCCTCATATACATTGTCCACTGGCATTGTTTTTAAATTGAGAACAATAGTCAAAAGTTTGGACACACCTACTTATTCCAGGGTTTTTCTTTATTTACTATTTTCTACATTGTAGAATAATAGTGAAAACATCCAAACTATGAAATCGTGTAGTAACCAAAAAAGTCTTCAAAGTAGCCACCCTTTGCCTTGATGACAGCTTTGCACACTCTTGGCATTCTCTCAACCAGCTTCATGAGGTAGTCACCTGGAATGCATTTCAATTAACAGGTGTGCCTTGTTAAAGTTAATTTGTGGAATTTCTTTCCTTCTTAACGCGTTTGAGACAATCAATTGTTTTGTGACAAGGTAGGGTATACAGAAGATGGTATTTAACCAAACTCCATATTATGGCAAGAACAACTCAAATAAGTAAAGAGAAACAACAGTCAATCATTACTTTAAGACATGAAGGTCAGTCAATCCAAAAGAACTTTGAAAGTTTATTCAAGTGCAGTCACAAAAACCATCAAGCGCTATGATGAAACTGGTTCTCATGAGGACCGCCACAGAAAAGGAAAACCCAGAGTTACCTCTGCTGCAGAGGATAGATTCATTAGAGTTACCAGCCTCAGATTGCAGCCCAAATAAATGCTTCAGAGTTCAACAGACACATCTTAACATCAACTGTTCAGAGGAGACTGCATGAATCAGGCCTTGATTGTCAAAGTGCTGCAAAGAAACCACTACTAAAGGACACCAATAAGAAGAAGAGACTTGCTTGGGCCAAGAATCACGAGCAATGGACTTTAGACCGGTGGAAATCCGTCTTTTGGTCTGATGAGTCCAAATTTTAGATTTTTGGTTCTAACTACCGTGTCTTTGTGAGACGATGAGTAGGTGAACAGATGATCTCCACATGTGTGGTACCCACCGTGAAGCATGGAAGAGGAGGTGTGATGTGTGAGGGTGTTTTGCTGGTGACACTGTCTGATTTATTTAGAATTTAAGGCACACTTAACCGGCATGGTTCCCACAGCATTCTGCAGCAATACGCCATCCCATCTGGTTTGCACTTAGTGGGACTATCATTTGTTTTTCAGCCGGACAATGACCCAACACACCTCCAGGATGTGTAAGGGCTATTTGACCAAGAAGAAGAGTGATGGAGTGCTGCATCAGATGACCTGGCCTCCACTATCACCCGACCTCAACCAAATTGAGATGGTTTGGGAAAAGCAGCCAACAAGTGCTCAGCATATGTGGAAACAACTTCAAGACTTTTGGAAAAATATTCCAGCTGATGCTGGTTGAGAGAATGCCAAAAGTCTGCAATTTCATAGTTTAGATGTCTGTTTTCTCAGGAGTCCCTAAAACATTAAAACAACCCAAATTACAATTTCAAACTCATGTTACAATGCCCATAAAGCTAGCTGGCTAATGTTAGCTAGTCAGCTAGCTTGCAAAATAGCAATTTTCACTTCCATAATTTCATATGCATAATTGTTTGTCTCTACATTAACTAACATATTCCTCTCAACTGTAAATGTTTTGCATGATTCCTAATGACATTATAATTACTAACATTTGCTTCCATCCTAGTATTTTTGTCAGCCATCTTTGCTGAAGAAAGTCTCCAGCGTTGGGTTACCTAGCGTCAAATTCATCATGGGAACCACTCGATATGATTGGTCATTGCCCAGCTGTCGCCGCTGGTGATTTGCAGAAAGTTGGGAAATACTGAACTTTTTCACCGCCTCCCACGCCACATTCGTGCCTCCCACGCCACGTTCGTGCTACCCAACGGTCTCCCGCTCACTCCACTTCTCACCATTTTCCTTCCATTGAAAATCAATGGGAAGCGGTGTTTCACCGCGTGCTTGTGTACACGAAGGGATAGGTCTGCATATTATGCCCATAAAAACGCTTTGTCTTATTCTTGACAGATTTTGGTGAGAGTGAGCCCTCTCGCTTCAACCTCTTCCTCTGCTTAAAATATGTCACTGGAGAAAGCATTAGAGCGGGCAAAACAGCGCCCCTCTATAAGTAGCCCATGCATCTGATAATGTCTGGCCAGAAATAGTATGACATGCCATACTCATTTGGTCCAGACAGCATCAGATACTTGGTCTACACATACTGAGACAGAGGGGCGCTGTTTTGCTCGCTCGGATGATTTATCTGAGATTGATGCGTCTTCCTGTCCGCGCATCTCTGTCAAATAAATTATCAATATTTGTATTTGGATGGGCAAGGTGGTATGGTAGGGTGGGCAAGGCCCACCCATAAAGCTGTACCTGTCTCCATGACTGGACACAACCACAGGTAACAGGAACACAACTATTCAAACACAGCAGACACCAGAGGATTCTGATAGGTTCCTGCTGCTTTCTGGATGGATGCATACACACACACGCACACACTCAGGCACAAACGCACACAAAACACTACATCTTGTGCTTTTCTGTTGTGAGTACATGCATTACCTGTTCAATGAGCCATAATGCACCCGGGAGCTGGAGTTACTATGGTGATGTGACTTAATTGCCAATGCTGGGACCAGGGAGAGTAGATGACATAACACACACACAGACTTTAACAATGTAGTGACCACGTCGTCCCTTGCATCCAGTAGTCCAGTAACAGATTTTGTGGTGTGTCTGGGCCTGAGTAAATGCATACGGATGTAATCACTGGGCAAGTTTGAAATAAATCTCCATGTCAGACACGTCAGGCTCACAAGCCTGCTGGAAGATGCTCCCCCATTCCCTCCTCACACAGGAAACCTCCTCTATACTGGTTTTTGTGGGTCCCAGTTTGCAGCTGCATACATGGCGGCTGAGTTGAGGCCTACAATGTACAGTAGTTAGCATTGTTCCATGTAGCCTCACCTGAATGGTACCTAAGCAGGTAGATTAGAGGACAATAGAACACTCACTGACGACAGAGAATGGGGTCAAATTCCAGTGAAGGCATATTTCGAAAACAATTTTATGTGACGCTTTCTGCATATTGTTGTTCAAACAATTCATCTTATTTCTACGGAACAAAAATATAAATGCAACATGCAACAATTTCAAATATTTTAACAGTTCATAAGGAAATCAGTCAATATAAATACATTCATTAGGCTCTAAATCTATGAATTTCACATGACTGGGAATACAGATATGCATCTGTTGGTCACAAATACCTTTAAAAAAAGGTAGGGGAGTGGATCAGAAAAACAGTCAGTATCTGGTGTGACCACCATTTGTCTCATGCAGAGTGACATCTCCTTTGAATAGAGTTGATCGGGCTGTTGATTGTGGCCGGTGGAATGTTGTCCCACTCCTCTTCAATGGCTGTGCGAAGTTGCTGGATATTGTTGCTGTCATAAGTCGATCCAAAGCATCCCAAATATGCTCAATGGGTGACATTACTGGTGAGCAGTCCATGGAGGAACTGGGACATTTTTAGCTTCCAGGAATTGTGTAGAGATCCTTGCAACATGGGGCCTTGCATCATCTTGCTGAAACGCGAGGTGATGGCAGCGGATGAATGGCCTCAGGATTTCATCACGGTATGCCAATTGTAAGCTCCCTCAAAACTTGAGTCATCTGTGGCATTGTGATGTGTGACAAAACAGCACATTTTAGAGTGGCCTATTATTGTCCCCAGCACAATGTGCACCTGTGTAATGATCATGCTGTTTAATCAGCTTCTTGATATGCCACACCTGTCAGGTGGATGGATTATCTTGGCAAAGGAGAAATGATAACTAACAGGGATGTAAACAAATGTGTGCACAACATTTTAGAGAAATAGGCATATGGAAGTTTTCTGGGATCTTTTCTTTCAGCTCATGAAACATGAGACCAACACTTTACATGCTGCGTTTTTATTTTTGTTCAGTGTATATAGGTTAAGCTTCAGTCTTAAAGCATCCTAAATAATGCCGTAGATTCAGTTTTACAGCAAAATGAAGGGATTCACAGCAAAAAGGGAAGCATGATGTACGGTGCAAAACTGTAATGGTAGCTGATTGTTGGCTATTGACACCCACGACTAACAGCTGCGCCACAGAGATTTGATGAATATTGTGGAAAAAACTGTATATGAACACTAATGTGCATTGTGTTAAAAGCTCAGAGTAATGACCTGTTTTTGGCACAATTTGGTGAAAGCCCCAAAGGCTTCAGAAAGTTTCCAATCACTACTAATTTTGTCTTGCCTCTCCGTATGCTAATATAACCTAAATGTAATAGTGTTGTTGGTGTACCTTCACCAACAACACTGGTCTCAGGTTTGACAGTTGACAGCCCGCAGAAGTAGTAGTTAGTGTCGAATGTAATCCATATGCTGACCATCTTCCCGAGATTGTTGAACAACTTTATGGAAGCCTATTTTCACTAGAGTATTTACAGAGCATCTCTGGCAGACCATCAGTCTTCGGCATGCCAGAGGAAGTAACCACACCGTATTGTCCGTGCATGACATTTCTCCCTTGGATCGGCCACCATGTGTTAATGGGCAAAAAGCGGGCATGTTTGTTGACATAATCTTGACGAACTCACTTACAAAACTCAGTTTTGGACGAGATTGACTTTATGACCCACATTATCCTACTTTGTAGTCAATTTTGACACTAGAATAAATGTTTATTGGCAGTTTTCAAACAGTGAAGTTGCTTTTTTGGTTCAGTGGAATATTTTTGGGTATTTTGTGGAATATGTTTTTTTGCATTGATTACCACCAGCTATGTGGCTCATTGTAATTATTACATTGGTAGGTCCCAGGGAGGGGCTGAGTAAATATAAGCTCCAGTCTTGGGCAGATTTGTCTTGGTAATGTTGGAGAGGGCTGCTGACCTGAGCCTGGTATACCACAACCTAAGTCTTAATGGAGAGGGCTGCTGACCTGAGCCTGGTATACCACAACCTAAGTCTTAATGGAGAGGGCTGCTGACCTGAGCCTGGTATACCACAACCTAAGTCTTAATGGAATGGACAGGTGTCCCTGCTCCTAGGCATTTTATAAATATCATTTTGTAAATATTGTCAATTGCACCTGTCGACCGCCATCTTCAATAGCCAATAAAAGCAGAACTTATGCACTGGATTCTGCCTGCCTCCTCCATTTCTACTCTTCCAACTGTTACAAGGTCACGGCTTTAGAGTGTATTAAAGTAAGGAGGTGATCAAATCAATACATGTGGTGCTACATTTGCCTGTTCACTGACATAATGTAAGGATGTGCTAAACCTACAGGTCTTTTCCAACAGGAATCTGGGCTAACTGTGTGTGTGTGTACTATTTATGACAGCAGGCAAGCTGTATATGTTCTCCCTCTGTGCTTCACAACCATTGTCTGACTGATTGTCTCACCTTGTGCGTGCAAACCACACACACACACACACACACACACACACACACACACACACACACACACACACACACAACACACACACACACACACACACACACACACACACACACACACACACACACACACACACACACACACACACACACACAATAATGTCCCAGATCTCTAGAGTCCCCACCCAGTCCTATAGGTTTAGACTGACCCCATAATATCTTTGTGGGGGTATAATTGGCGGTCCATCTATCCCTCCTGCATCCTGTCCTGCCATGCTTAATCAGGTAGTTTATCTTCATTAGTAACCCAGGCATGTGTGTCTTCATCTGGGCCACATCTGGGCTAGTTAGAGAAGAGCTGCATTCACATCCCTGGAGAGTGGAGAATCAAGGAAGGGGCACGTGCCACTGCATGTCGCCTACTACATGTCTCTGATGTATACTACAACATGTTGAGAACAGCCTCAATTCGTGGAGGCATGGATAGAAGGTGTCGAAAGGGTTCCACAGGGATGCTGGCCCATGTTGACTTCAATGCTTCCCAAAGATGTGTCACCTTGGCTGGATGTCCTTTGGATTGTGGACTATTTTTGATACACACGGGAAACAGTTGAATGTGAAAATGCCAGCAGCGTTGCAGTTCTTGACACAAACCGGTGCGCCTGGCACCTACTACCATATCCCTTTCAAAGGCACTCTTTTGTCTTGCCCATTCACCCTCTGGATGGCACACATACACAACCCATGTCTCAGTTGTCTCAAGGCCGACTCCTGTCTCATCCCCTTCATCTACACTGATTGAAGTGGATTTAACAAGTGACATCAATAAGGGATCATAGCTTTCAGCTGTCATGGTGAGAGCAGGTGTTCATAATGTTTTGTACACTCAGTGTAAGCCTTTGCTATTTGTCTGTATTGGGTAAATCCATTTGAATGCAATCACTTTTAGACAGCATCTCTTTTGATTTAAATAAAACTCTCCATACATGTTTGCCCATGGAAGAAGTGGTCAGAAAATGACTTTTTGGACCTGAATGCCAAATCATAATTTTTTATAAAAAAATATATTTTTTATTTGATCTTTATTTAACTAGGCAAATAAGTTAAGAACAAAGTCTTATTATCAATGAAGGTCTAGGAACAGTGGGTTAACTGCCTTGTTCAGGGAGAGAATGACAATTATTAGTAGATAAAGGTGCTCCATGTTGACTCATTTTGCATTCTGAAATTGAACCTTAAACAGCAATTATCTAGAAATGTGCAAACGTCACCCATGTTGCATCACAATCAGGCCAATCTGATATCGTGTATGACTAACGTACAAATGGAGACAGATCCACAGATCCCCCTCCCTGATTTAATAGTGGGGGACAATAAAATACACAAGAATTGCGCTTTACACAGAGAGTACTAATACAAGATCAATCTGCAGGGGTATGAGGTACAGTGGGGCAAAAAAGTATTTAGTCAGCCACCAATTGTGCAAGTTCTCCCACTTAAAAAGATGAGAGAGGCCTGTAATGTTCATCATAGGTACACTTCAACTATGACAGACAAAATGAGAAGGAACAAATCCAGAAAATCACATTGTAGGATTTGTAATGAATTTATTTGCAAATTATGGTGGAAAATAAGTATTTGGTCACCTACAAACAAGCAAGATTTCTGGCTCTCACGGACCTGTAACTTATTCTTTAAGAGGCTCCCCTGTCCTCCACTCGTTACCTATATTAATGGCACCTGTTTGAACTTGTTATCAGTATAAAAGACACCTGTCCACAACCTCAAACACTCACACTCCAAACTCCACTATGGCCAAGACCAAAGAGCTGTCAAAGGACACCAGAGCCAAATTGTAGACCTGCACCAGGCTGGGAAGACTGAATCTGCAATAGGTAAGCAGCTTGGTTTGAAGAAATCAACTATGGGAGCAATTATTAGGAAATGGAAGACATACAAGACCACTGATAATCTCCCTCGATCTGGGGCTCCACGCAAGATCTCACCCCGTGGGGTCAAAATGATCACAAGAACGGTGAGCAAAAATCCCAGAACCACATGGGGGGACCTAGTGAATGACCTGCAGAGAGCTGGGACCAAAGTAACAAAGCCTACCATCAGTAACACACTACGCCGCCAGGGACTCAAATCCTGCAGTGCCAGACGTGTCCCCCTGCTTAAGCCAGTACATGTCCAGGCCCGTCTGAAGTTTGCTAGAGAGCATTTGGATGATCCAGAAGAAGATTGGGAGAATGTCATATGGTCAGATGAAACCAAAATATAACTTTTTGGTAAAAACTCAACTTGTCGTGTTTGGAGGAGAAAGAATGCTGTGTTGCATCCAAAGAACACCATACCTACTGTGAAGCATGGGGGTGGAAACATCATGCTTTGGGGCTGTTTTTCTGCAAAGGGACCAGGATGACTGATCCGTGTAAAGGAAAGAATGAATGGGGCCATGTATCATGAGATTTTGAGTGAAAACCTCCTTCCATCAGCAAGGGCATTGAAGATGAAACGTGGCTGGGTCTTTCAGCATGACAATGATCCCAAACACACCGCCGGGCAACGAAGGAGTGGCTTCGTAAGAAGAATTTCAAGGTCCTGGAGTGGCCTAGCCAGTCTCCAGATCCCAACCCCATAGAAAATCTTTGGAGGGAGTTGAAAATCCGTGTTGCCCAGCAACAGCCCCAAAACATCACTGCTCTAGAGGAGATCTGCATGGAGGAATGGGCCAAAATACCAGCAACAGTGTGTGAAAACCTTGTGAAGACTTACAGAAAACGTTTGACCTCTGTCATTGCCAACAAAGGGTATATAACAAAGTATTGAGATTAACTTTTGTTATTGACCAAATACTTATTTTCCACCATAATTTGCAAATAAATTCATAAAAAATCCTACAATATGATTTTCTGGATTTTTTCTCATTTTATCTGTCATAGTTGAAGTGTACCTATGATGAAAATTACAGGCCTCTCTCATCTTTTTAAGTGGGAGAACTTGCACAATTGGTGGCTGACTAAATACTTTTTTGCCCCACTGTATATGAGGTAGATATGTACGTGAAGCAGGGTAAAGGGACTAGACTTCAGGATAGATAAGAGTAAAAAAAGGCAACTGTAAACATGTAGTCCCCCACGAATGATGCAGCGCCAATCAATGTAATTTTGTGAATGATGGTAAGAATCATCATTCACCCAAGTTTTATGAAATTCGTGATAGTGGATGTCTGAGATATCACGTGTGACTAACATACGTACAGTTTATTACTATAGCGCCCCCCATTGGTCGACTCAGTGTCATTTTGGAAATGCCGGATCTCTATGGCAAGACGCATCATTCACCCAAGTGTCGTCAAAATCGGGACAGTGGTGTCTGAGATATCACGTGGGTTAGCGAGACTCGTATCCATGAGCATGTGTGCCAAATTTCAGAACTGAGTCAAACAGATCAAAAGATAAAGTTGTGACCGACATAGCGGCACCATGTGGTTGATATACGTTTTTCTTGCATATGTAGTGTCGACTGTATTTGCAACATGTGTACCAAATTGTGTTGCAATACGAATATCCTTGACTGATTTATATGCATTTTTGTGCCAGACCATGCCCACATGAATGTTTATTGATCAATAACGGCCATGTTGTTTAAGGTACTAGTTTAGAAAATATTGCAGATTGGTCAAGTGTTTTTCACAAAAATCTATCATGGGAGACCATATTGGTCCCTGAGGCAAATTTGTTCTTTGTGTGAAGAGGGACGTATATAGCGAATTTCATGACTTTTGGTCAAATGGGGTGAGGGGCGTGACCTTTCAAGTTTGCATTTTCAATCTTGTTATAGCGCCACCATCTGGCAAATCAATGTAATTTAGTAAATCCTGGATCATTCATCCAAGTTTCAGCAAAATTGTGCAAGTGCCGTCTGCTATATTGCGTGTGACTAACGTGCGTACTAACATACGGATGGACAGACACAGATCCACAGTCCCCTCCCCGATTTCATCGTGGGGGACAAATATTTAATGACGTTGAATCAACGTGGAAAACTTATTGGATTTTTAAAAAATCATCAATATAAGGGAATTTCATATTTTCTTCACAACTTTTAACCTAAATCCAATGACATGTATATCAAAACAAGACGTTGAACTGACGTCTGTGCTGAGTGGGACGTCTCTAGGAATTGTTAGCAGCTGCTGGTCACAATTTCTCCATAAATAAATCAATATGGCATTAAGTGGGATGAATGACACTGGATAAAAATAACGCCAACATCCATCTAGACCACCTCACCCACAAATGAGGTCATTACGGGTGGCCGAGGATGGGCCCGAACAGAATAATTAAAAACACACCACGTCAACAGTGGGTAAAAAAAATAAAAGGCCCATCTGAGGGCATCAGTAATTGGCCATTTATGAGTTTGACAGCTCATTAATGGTTTGTTAATAAGCTTTTTAGCTGAAGGTGTCAGCAGCCCTCCCACTGTGTGTGTGTGTGTGAGAGTGTGAGAGTGTGTTGTCAGTTTGAAGGGTTTCTAATGGTCTTCTATCTCTCCATCAGAAGCTCAAGACAGGAAGGCTTTGAGGAGCTGCTTCCCACAGTGGGAGAAGAGTTTTGTAGGTTATAGTGCTCTGTGAAGTCCCCAATCTCTCTCTCCTGTGGAGCTCATGGCAGGCCAGGCTAGCAGCATCTCACATATGGAGGTATCTGCAGGCATATGCTCAAATTCGCACACACACAAACACTGTTGCTGCCTCAACCTCATCGGCTCTCTCAGACACATACAAATGATTTCACAATCCTCGACAGCTCTAGAGACAAGCGGGCCTTTAACAGGCCTTTTAAGGTATCAGCCTCAGCCAACTTACAAGCAGTATCACAGCTTCCAAGTAGGTTTGTTTTCTCCGCATTCTGTTCTCTGGCAATAGCACTAATCAAATTAGATGTCCACAAGCAATCAAGATGATGTCAGATGATTTTATTCAAGGAGAGAGCAGACACCAGAGCAGTGAGGTGGTTGTTTGAGTTTGACCGTTGATGAGCTGGACTGTTGCCTTGACCATTTAGAGTGACCCCATTTTTTTTATGTTACGGGCCCTGTACATCCACAATGCATGTAACTGAGAGCGTGTGTGTGTGTGTGTGTGTGTGTGTGTGTGTGTGTGTGTGTGTGTGTGTGTGTGTGTGTGTGAGAAAGAGAGAGGTGAAGTCACCTCTTCTGCAATTACAAAAATACCCCACTGTCGGTTGTCACATTGGGACTTAAACATTAACAACTAATCACAACAGTGATAAAGAATTTCACACCCCTCTTCCCAGGTAGAGTTATGGCTACTTGACCTCACAGAATGACACCACACCCCAGCACAGCTAATGCTTACAGCACATGTTCTGTACAAAATAGCTCCCTATACAAAAATGACATCAGAGCCCCCCCCCCCCCCCCCCTCACACACCTCTAACCAATTCTGACATTTGATAGCTTGAAATTAATTGGTGTAATCACATCAATCAAACTTTGTCACATGCACCGAATACAAGTGTATACCTTACCGTGAAATGCTTACTTACTTACTTACTTACAAGCCCTTAACCAACAGTGCAGTTCAAGAAGAGAAAATATTTACCAAATAAACTAAAGTAAAAAAATATATAAAAAGTAACACAATAACGAGGCTATATACAGGGGGTACCGGTTCCTGAGTCAGTGTGTGGGGTACAGGTTAGAGGTCATTTCTACATTTGTATTGCTTTTAAATCTTTTAAATACATGTTTTTATCTTATTAACACTTTGTTTTAGCTAGCTATTTGTGGAAGTAGCTATCAAGTAAACACAATGACGTGACTATGCAGAGATAACAAACAGTGAGTAGCAGCAATGTACAAAACAAATGGAGGTGGGGGGTCAATGTAATAGTCCGGTGGCCATTTGATTAGTTGTTCAGCAGTCTTATGGCTTGGGAAGCTTTAGAAGCTTTTAAGGAACCTTTTGGTCCTAGACTTGGCGCTCCGGTACTGCTTGCCGTGTGGTAGCAGAGAAAACAGTCTATGACTTGGGTGACTGGAGTCTGGCAATTTTATGGGCTTTCCTCTGACACCGCCTATTATATAGGTACTGGATTGTAGGAAGCTTGGTCCCAGTGATGAACTGGGCCGTACGCACTACCCTCTATAGAGCCTTATGGTCAGATGCCGAGCAGTTGCCATTGCAGGCGGTGAAGCAACCGGTCAGGATGCTCTCTATGGTGCAACTTCTTGAGGATCTGGGGACCCATGCTATATCTTTTCAGTCTCCTGAGGGGGAAAAGCTTTTGTTGTGCCCTCTTCACAACTGTCTTGATATGTTTGGACCATGATAGATCGTTGGTGATGTGGACACCAAGGAACTTGAAACTCTCAAAAACGCTCCACTACAGCCCCGTCGATGTTCGCGCCACCTTTCCTGTAGTCGACAATCAGTTCCTTTGTCTTGCTCACATTGAGGGAGAGGTTGTTGTCCTGGCACCACACTGCCAATTCTCTGACCTCCTCCTCCCTATAGGCTGTCTCATCGTTGTCGGTGAGGCCTACCACTGTTGTGTTGTCAGCAAACTTAATGATTGTGTTGGAGTTGTGTTTGACCACACAAACGTGGGTGAACAGGGAGTACAGGAGGGGACTAACTACACACCCTTGAGGGGTCCCACGTTGAGTATCAGCGTGGCAGACGTGTTGTTGCCTACCCTTATCACCTGGGGGCGGCCCGTCAGGAAGTCCAGGATCCAGGTCCTTAGCTTAGTGATGAGCTTCGTGGGCACTATGGTGTTGAACGCTGAGCTGTAGTCAATGAACAGCATTCTCACATAGGTGTTCCTTTTGTCCAGGTGGGAAAGGGCAGTGTGGATTGCGATTGAGATTGCGTCATCTGTGGATCTGTTGGGGCGGTATGCGTATTGGAGTGGGTCTAGGGCAGGGCTGCCCAAGTCCTGGTAATCCATCTGGCCCCATGGCTTTGTGAATGTTGACCTGTTTAAAGGTCTTGCTCACATCGACTACCAAGAGCATTATCCCACAGCTGGTGCTCTCGTGCATGCTTCAGTGTTGCTTGCCTCGAAGCAAGCATAAAAGGCATTTAGCTCATCTGGTAGGCTCCCGTCACTGGGCAGCTCGCATCTGGGTTTCCCTTTGTAGTCCGTAATAGTTTTCAAGCCCTGCCACATCCGATGAGGGTCAACCGGTGTAGTAGGATTCAATCTTAATCCTGTATTGACGCTTTGCTTGTTTGATGGTTCGACTGAGGGCATAGCAGGATTTCTTATAGGTGTCCGGATTAGTGTCCCGCTCCTTGAAACCGGCAGCTCTACCCTTTAGCTCGATGCGGATGTTGCCTGTAATCCGGTCACTGTGGGGACGACTTCCTTGATGCACTTATTGATGAAGCCGGTGACTGAGGTGGTATACTCCTTAATGCCATTTGATGAATCCCGGAACATATTCCAGTCTGCTAGCAAAACAGTCCTGTAGCTCAGCATCCGCGTCATCTGACCACTTCCGTATTGAGCGAGTCACTGGTACTTCCTGCTTTAGATTTTGCTTGTAAGCAGGAATCAGGAGGATAGAATTATGGTCAGATTTTCCAAATGGGGGGAGGTGGAGAGCTTTGTATGCATCTGTGTGTGGAGTAAAGGTGGTTGAGATTTGTTTTCCCTCTGGTTGCACAAGTGACTTGCTGGTACAAGCATTTTGTGAGCATTTTCTTGGTTGCTTATGGCCTTATGGTTGATTGCGGTCTTAGTGCCAGCATCGGTCTGTGGTGGTAAATAGACGGCTACGAATAATATAGATGAGAACTCTCTTGGTAGATAGTGTGGTCTACAGCTTTTCATAAGGTACTCTACCTCAGGTGAGCAATACCTCGAGACTTCTGTAATATTTGACATCGCGCACCAGCTGTTATAGACAAAAAGAAACACAAACCCACCCCTCATCTTACCAGAGGTAGCTTCTCTGTTCTGCTGGTGCATGGAAAATCCCTCTAGCTCTATATTATCCATGTCGTCGTTCAGCCACGACTCGGTGAAACATAAGATATAACAGTTCTTAATGTCCCATTGGTAGGATAATCGTAGGTCATCAATTTTATTTTCCAATGATTGCATGTTAGCAAGCAAAATTGATAGCAGTGGGAGTTTACTTTCTCACCTACGGAGTCTCAAAAGGCAACCCAATCTGTGTCCTCTTTTCCTCCATCTTCTCTTCACGCAAATGACGGGGATCTGGGCCTGTTCCCGGGAGAGCAGTAGATCTTTTTCGTCGGACTCGTTAAAGGAAAAAGCTTCTTCCAGTTAGTAGTGAGTAATCCCAGTTCTGATGTCCAGAAGTTATTTTCGGACATAAGAGGCGGTAGCAGCAACATTATGTACAACACAAGTAAAAAATAAGTTGCAAACAATGCAAAAAAAAAGAACAAAATAGCATAATAATTCGTTACAGGCATGTAAAACGTCAGCCATCCTCTTCGGGGCCATCTGATCCATCTGCATCTAAAAGTGGATTCTAATAATAAGGAGCAGTCTGAAGATAAGCTTAATGTAGTCATTGCGTGCTAGGAATATGGGACCAAATACTTAACTTTTTCACAAGTACCAACACACGGGTCCTTCTACAGTTGTCCCTGTAGCATAAGATCAAACCGGTGTGATTAGAAAGCTTATTTAGAACGGACAGTTTCGAATGATGCAACAATCAGCATTTGAGCTGGCCACACTTTTTTCAGAAACATTTTGCACAAACACAGTCCTTACAAAGTTATGTCCAGAATGTGGGCAGTTTATTTTTGGATGCAATGTTCAGACATTCACAAAGGTATCTACAGAGTAACACAATAATCCAAACCGGAAAAATGTAGGCTACATTTGTCCTAGCGCTAACTGAGGAAAGATTGAGGTAAAGCAATAGGTCATATGTGTAACTCTCGCTGACAAACTACAATATGAATTAGATAATATAAATTACTATTTAGAGTTAATCACATCATGGGTGAACTCGCCATTGATCGAAATAATTGATTAAAACACTCTAGAAATGTAAAGTAATCCGACGATGGGTAGTCTCTGCGCGCTGCCATGCTTTTTTTCCCTCACAGAAGCCAAAGATAATAAGAGGAGACAAGATGAGTTTGGTCTGTTTATAGTATGCATGTTCAAGGGGGGGGGGTGTCGTCCACCATCGTTCACATCCCACCATTTCATTTCTGGAAGTCCTCAAAAAATGAGTGAACCCTTACTCACCTCATTTTGTTATAACATCTTTGGTCCAACAGACGATTACGTGAAACCCATAATGCATTGTATGTCAACAAACATGGCTACACACAGCTGGAATTAGCTTAGCTCATCATAATCAGTACAATCTTCAAAAAAGTATTTTACACACATAATATGTGCCCATTACAATCTATGCAATAATTGTAATGCATGCAAACAATTGGGAAGTGCTTGGGGAATTTTGTCCGGGTCAGAAATGTCCCAAAAAATGAATTGTCCGCAAAAATAAAAATGACTATTTTTACGTGAATGAATGAGGAGGCAGAACACACCTCAATTCAAACTGTTCTTAGAAAATAAAAACTTGTTAGAATATCATTTGAAATTGAAAACAGCCTATAAATAAAAACAGGCTAAGTGCCTTGGTTTGAGGGCAGCGCGGATTAAATGTACTGTTGAGTAACAATCACATTCTGGAATTGAGAGAACGTTCTAACATCACGGGCATAAAAAAACTCACGCTGGGGCGACCGTTAGATATATTTGGAACTCACCCACGAAAGGGTTAATACACATAAAACTGTTCACCCTTAAATTAAAGCTGACAGTCTGCACTTTAACCTCTGTATCAATTCAAATCCAAAGTGCTGGAGTACAGAGCCCCCCAAAATTGTCACAGTCCCAATACTTTTGGAGATCACTGTACATGCGCACACACAACTTCATTTTCCCTCCAAGAGACTCTGAGCAGACGATTGATGTGCTCTGAGTAATTAAAAAGCTAATGGGTTCCTCTAGCCCTGGAAGTGCAGGTGAAGAGAGCTCTGATTGTGTTTGCTTTGTTCAAGTGAACAAAGGCTCCGGGCTAATCTCTGTTGGAGAGCTCCGGCTATTTCACACACAGTGAGAGACTTATCACAGCCGTGAATAGGATGACGGATAGCAGGGCGTGATGATGATGGGGAGATAAGTGTCTGTTGGCTCAGGCTGTATACAATATGAACACCCCCCCCCTCTCCCTCTCCCTCCCACACAGTGAACATTCCCTCTCTGTGAGTGTGGTACCTGGTGTGTGCGTCATCCAGTCACAGTGGACTCAGTGAGTTCCACACAGATGGGACCTTCCTGCCAGTACAATACAGCAGGGGTACTTAAGTATTATTTGAGAAGGTCCAGTCACACATTTCCTAGGTGGATAAGGTCTCGATGGATATGGTCATTTATTGCTGTAGTAACAAACCCTCATCTCGCAGCCCAATGCGACCAAAAATGGTTCACACCCTTCTTGTTGGCGGAGAGAACATTTTGCAGTTTTAAAAGCAAATGTCCTGCAATTCTACACATTTTCCAGGTCTTATGTGTGTTTATGTGATACCAGGAGTCGAAGCCCAACCGAGTTCTGAAAATATTAAATAATGTTGTCCGTATTGACCGCGTTCTGGGTCTGGATCCGGACCGCCAGTTGAGTATGGGGGGTATACAGTATATTTGCCATTTCATTTTGATGTTGTCTGGGAAACTCTTTCCTAATATTCCCTTCCAATATAGTGCCTCTCCAATGGTCAATGTTATGAATTCTAAAACGTCATGGATTGCCTGAAAGCTCATTCTCCAAATGGCCAAATCTGACAGGAGTAAATGACGTAAAGTGCATGTACGCTAGTGTGTAACAGTATGAGTATCTCTGTGTGTGTCGAGTGCACAACAGAGCCTTGCACGTCTGACCCCAGGCATGTAGTCAGGGAGCTTGTTACATTACTCACATTGCTGTAAGTGTGTGTGTGTATGTGTGTGTGTGCACTCAACACATCTTTACACAATTACAGTCCCGGTCTGTTTCTCCTCCTCTAGCGTCAGAGCTATTCAAACCAGCTGCCTGCCACCCATCTCTACTTCCCCTCAGACATAAAAAGAGTTCAGTGCTCTTACAAGGTTAAAAGGTCAAGGTTTAGAGTTGTGACTGGTTCGGTAAAGCTGTTATGACTGCTTTATGATGAGTCCTGGGGTCCAGTAGAAAATAAAATGTTGAAGCTACCCGTAGAAAATTGCATGCCATTATGAAACTGCATAAACATGTAGTTTGGGTGACAATGACATCATGTGAATCTGGGCTGTATCTGGGCAGACTCTGCCCTACATAATGGATCATGGAGGCTCGGTACTGTAAGCCCCGAGTCTTTACTCCTCTGAAGTGTGGGGCGCCGCCTGCCTTCCTGTGTTCTCCTATGGCCCATTGGATGAGGTAGACACCCATAGAGAGGGATAACAGGACTCGTCAATTACCTGGTTAATGAGGACATTTATGGGACTTAAATATATATATTTTTAATTGTATTTAACCTTTATTTAACTAGACATGTCAGTTAAGAACAAATGTATATTTACAATGACGGCTTAGGAACAGTGGGTTAACTGCCTTGTTCAGCGGCAGAACGACAGATTTTTACCTTGTCAGCTCGGGGATTTAATCTAGCAACCTTTCGGTTACTGGCCCAACATTCTAACCACTAGGCTACCTGTTGCCCCACCTGGTATATAGGGATGTGGGATGGACCTCACAGCCAACAAACCACCACCCCTCTCAAGAATTACCGGTGCGAGGTACAAGCCCACTACTCTCCCCATCAATGGTTGGTGTGAAAGGGGGGGAAGAGGAGATGAAGGCAGAGGAGCATTCTGTACGCTTCAGGTACAAAACGCTCTCCCCCACCTCCTATCCCTGTCTCCTCCCGTCCTCCATTCTTCTCCAGGTCCTGTGGGTTCCCAGAATACATGAAGTGCTAATCTGGGCGGGGGTGATGAATTAGGCAGGGTGTATTTGGGGAGCTGGAATAGTGTTTAATCACAGCCAGAGCTAATACTGTACTGCAGAGCATGAATAGTCTCACTGACCCCTGCTCCTATCAGCACATCCATCAGCAGTTTTCACTGGGAGGACAGACACACTGCTCCACTCCCCAATGCTGGGAATGAAATATCTACTGCCTGTGTGTGTTAGTGCTGAGCGATTAGTGATTAGAGGTCGTTTGGTTTGATTATTAAACAATTACAGTTTTCAATTTCAATATTATCATTTTGTTTTACATTAAATGCATCATGAAATTATGATATTCAAATGTTTTTAGAGCTTTTTAAATGGAAATTCCAAAGCCAAAACATTTAAAATATTCCATTGTCTCGGTCAGGTCCACATTGGGTGGACATCAAAAGAAAAATAGGAAATTATGAAATAAAACAATTTTAATTGTGTAATTATTTGTTTGTATTGGATGACTTTATTAGGTTTCATTCCTTTTTAAAGTAATCATCTAATCTCTGCTCAGGTAGAAGCAACCAGCCAGGCCATCTGACGTTGTCTCTGTGCTCCCCATACTGTACTGTCTTTAGTCATTCTATTTAGCTAGCCAGCCTAAGTATGCTGCAGAGCTGTCTGACAAAATAATTTTTTTAGTTCTTCAAAGTAGATACGGTACACTTTCCTGAATTGTCTCTGTCCCTCTTGTCGTTATCTTCTGTACATTCCGCTCTCATGTGGTCTGTGTGTATCTAACCTAACGTAGCAGGCGTAAAAGTGTGTCCGTCCAGAGATCTGTATATAACGATGAGATGCTCATGATGTCCCAAAGGCGGGAAGGCAGGCGACAAGCTTATGTCCAAAATAAGCCAAAAGAAAAGCATTTAGCATATGCTTATTTTGGACATAGTTTGGTGAGTGAAACCTCTCGCTTCGTCTCCTCATCTCTGATCCTTCTCTGAGCCAGAAAATAGTGGAGCAATGGATTGTGGTCAATGTAGTTAAATACTGAACTAGGTTGAATATCTGCTTAATGAAAACGACAACTCCCTTCAGCAAAGCGCCCCACAGTTCTTGACTTGATTTTTCAGATTTCTCTCGTGAATTATTTGATTTCTCTCTAGAGACAAAGCACGTTGGGCACAAAAAAACTAGAACAAAATGGATTCAAGTATTTGAACCGACATCTGTCGGTCAATTAGCTGATGAATAACTGAAAAACCAAAATGTTGGTTAATCGCTCAACACTAGTGTGTGTGGTCTACTCGCGCAGTGACAGAAATGAATGCTCTCCTCCATAACATATTTTTTTAGGTAAGATTTACAGAAATGTGACTACCATTTCAAATCAGCCGAATTCCCTGACTTCGACCAAACGCAGGCCTCAGAATCAACTACTTTTACACAATGAACATTGTACACATCAACTCCCAGAAGTATTCATTATTTCATATCGGGGACTGAATTAGTAATAGTCTGGGACTTCCATTGAATCAACAGCCTTCTTATAGTAATGACATTGGAGCTGACTGAACGTAATCAGACAGGATGGGTGTATACCTAAAAGGAGTGAGGGTGCATGTGTTCGTGTGCATGTGTTCGTGTGCATGTGAGAGATCAAGAAAGGGGGAGGGCACTATGAAACTAACAACGAACAAGCCGACACAGATACCATAGAATGTGGCCATAAAACATATTTTCCCCTCACATAGTCAAATAGCTCAGTGGTGGTCATGCAGTCCAACCGTGCTGTCATAAACCCATTAACCATCACTAAATTCAATGGACGCCAAGGTAACCAGCATGACAGTCTAGAGACAGACAACCGGTTTCCCTGGGTGTCAATGAGGTTTACAACAGACCTCTTCCAGATGGACTGGAAAAGTGCTGCACTAGATGGGAGTATGTGTATGATGTCTGTTTGAGAGAAAGAGAGACAGCAGGTGTGTTTGGGCCCCCTAGCTATAATAATACTCATTATTCTATGACAAAAGCATGAGTGGTCCCACTCACACATACATACAACGGGAGTCTCCACTATGTCACACCGTCAGCTAGTTTTCAGCTGACAGCACGGTGTAGCAGTAAAAGCAGACACAGGAGGACTACATAGAATACACACAATCCCTCTATTACCCCCTACCTACATACATACTTAGCTCTTATTCTCTTCAACTGTTTACTTGTTTCAATATTCCTGTAATGGAACAACACTATAACCTTATGTCAAACCCAACTAAGGAAGTCCCTACGCTATAATTGGAATATGTTGTGGATGGTAGGATATCTGAGAAGTTGTTTGTAGATCATCATCGTTTTGTAATCTAGTCAACATACTGGCCCATCTACTCTACAGGTTCCATGAATCTAGCTTACTCCATACTTAGGGTATGGAGTTCTTCCTGAACTGACTAGGAAACACTTTTTCCGGGTCAGGTCAGGTTAGCCCGGTCAACCAGACTGACCGCTGCGCTCACCATTCACAAAATAAAATAAAAACAATAAATACATTTACCGACATTGAATACCACTGGTCTGTTGTGTAGCAAGGCAGCCTAGGTTTAACCCATAGACTTTCTATGAAAGGTCTGGTTTATTATACAGCCACATATCGAAACACTTTGTTTGTCACACTGTGCGCCCACAGAGCCATATAAAACTAGGTAAAATAATGAAGTGCTTTACTGAGAGAGAGAGAGAGAGAGAGAGAGAGAGAGAGGTTACTCTGTGTGATGACTGATGAATGAGGTAGTCAAGATATAGTGGGAGCAAAGATTCTGCTCCCTTCACTAGGGACCTTGTGGATTTCTTTCTCAAGCACACATCTCCACCTACATCCACCCCCACTTACACACCCCCACAGTCGTTCCCATTATCTGTTAAGAATTCCGTTTTCTGATAATTATTCCCTATTGGAATTACGGTGACCTATTGGAGGTCACCGTAAAGCAGGTTTTAGTAACTTGAATCTGGGCCCGGCTCCTATATGAGTGTGTCAGTCTCTGTAGGTATTCTTGCTAGCTAGCCGCCTTTGTTTCTGAGCCAGAGGCTATACTGTATCAGATGTATTTGCTGATAGAAAGGCATAGCACTCTAACAAGACATTCTTCCCTCTGCCATGTTTCAAAGATATATAATCATTGGCTGTTATTATTTGTAGTATGGGGATTGGAGTACGTGTGCAATATCTCTGTGTGTGTGTATGTGTGTGTGTGCGTGTGTGAGAGAGAGTGAGTACAGCCCAGGCAGCTCTCTTCTTTGATTGAGGAGATAAAAGGTGCCGTTCATTCCACTGGTTGTTATATCAGTATATAAAGCCTGATGGTGGGAACCTCTCTAAAAATCAGCTTACAATTCCCAATATTAAACCTTAACTGTTAAGAAATGGAGAAAACGCAATAAATTAGAGCAGCGTCTCTAGGGGCAACTTTACCCTAGTCTGTCACTCTCTCCCACCAGGTACACTCAAATAGATTTGATGTAAATCATCTGTTTTCCTGTCCAGGACCTTGTCTATCACATACCCTAAGATGGCGGCGCTGAGGGCACCCGTTTTGCCGGTTCCTGCTCAACATAGCTTTGTTATGGCTATTTGTGTGTTAATTATTACTTTGTTTGCAAAGAATGTTCGTGCCTTAATTTCCCTTGACCGACAAACACTTCTGGATCATGACTCAGAAGCTAGACACTTCTCTCAGCCCCGGGGGGAGGGGTATGTTTCCTCAAACAATTCCTGGTGGACCGAAGTTGAAAACATCGCAAGCTCCTGTTCACCCGACCTGGAGTTTCTGATGCTGCGATGCCAACCCCACTATATGACGAGGGAATTCACATGTGTTATTATCACAGCTATGTACAACACCAAGGCGGCACTAAGCGAACTGTACAAGATTATTAGCCAGCAAGAATCCTCTCACCCAGAAGAGGTCTATTGTCGCAGGTGACTTTAACCAAGCCTGTCTAAAACAAATTTCCCCAAAATATCACTAACATATATCCTGCCCCACAAGAGGATCCAGTGTGCTTGACCATGTATACACAAACATCTGTAACGTACAAAGCCACCCCTTGCACCCACTTCGGCCAATCAGATCACATCTCTGTTCCTACTCCCTGCCTACAAGCAACAACTCAAGAGGGAATCACCAACAGAGAACAATGAGGCGCTGGACAGAGGAGGCAGACAATCCTGGAGGATTGTTTTGAGAATACTGATTGGAATATGTTCAAAGATTCCTCCATCCAGGACTCCACCATCAACATTGGTGGACCGTCAGTTACAGGCTTCATTAGGAAATGTGTTGATGATGTACTACAATAACAATCCGGACATACCCCAACCAAAAACCATGAATGAATGGAGATATTCATTCAATGTTGAGAGCCCATACAGCAGCATTCAATGTCAGCAGAATGAACCCCGACAACTCGGTGGCGTGTGGCGCATACAAGGCAAGCAGATACGAGCTCCGCAAATCCATTAGGGATGCAAAAAGACAACACAGACTCAAACTTAAATTGATGTTCGACAACTCAGACTGGCGTCACGTGGAAAGGACTACAGACTATCAATCACAGACTACAAAGGCAAATCCAGCCGAGCTTACCACATTCTACGCTTGCTTCGAAGCAGCCAATACCGAGCCATCCAGGAAGACTCACTGCTCCGGACGACCAGTCTCCGAGGCTGACTGAGGAAAACTCTCAAAAGATACCCAGATGGCATCCCTGGCCACGTCCTCAGAGTGTGTGCTGACCAGATGGCATCCCTGGCCACGTCCTCAGAGTGTGTGCTGACCAGATGGCATCCCTGGCCACGTCCTCAGAGTGTGTGATGACCAGATGGCATCCCTGGCCACGTCCTCAGAGTGTGTGCTAACCAGATGGCATATCTGGCCACGTCCTCAGAGTGTGTGCTGCCCAGATGGCATCCCTGGCCACGTCCTGAGAGTGTGTGCTCACCAGATGGCGTGTGTCTTCATCTTTAACCTGTCCCTGTCCCTGGCACTAGTCCCCACCTGCTTTAAGGAGACCACCATTGTCCCAGTGCCCAAGAAAAACAAGGTGACATTCCCAAATGTGTCCTCAGTCCTCTGCTGTGCTCCCTGTTCACCCACGACTGTGTGACTTTGCACAGCACCAACTCCATCATCTAGTTTGCTGACGACACCAAGGTTGTCGGCCTGATAACCAACAACGACGAGTCAGCCAATAGGGAGAAGGTAAGTGAACTGGCATTGTGGTGTTGACTTCAGGAAGCAAAGGAAGGAACATGTCAAGAGGGCACCACAGCGTCTCTACCACCTAAGGCGTCTGTAGAAATTCAGCATGCTTCCCCGGGTCCTCTCCAAATACTACCGCTGCACCATCGGGAGCATCCCGTCTGGTTGCATCATGGCCTGGTATGGGAATTGCTCCATCCAGGACGGCAAGGTCCTCCAGCGGGTGGTGAAAATGGCCCAGTCCTTCACTGAGACAGTGCTCCCACCCATCCAGGACATCTACTCGAAACGGTGCCTGAGGAAGGCACGCAGCATCAAGGACCCCACACACCCCAGCCACAAGCTGTTCGGAAGACGGTATCTGAGCATGAGGTCTGATAGAAACTGTCTCTGAGCCATCAGATTGCTGAACACTTGAACTGGACTGACCACACACACACACACACACACACACACACACACACACACACACACACACACACACACACACACACACACACTTCTTATACTGCTCAATTTATACACTGCCCCCCTATCCCCAATACATGTGTAAATATTGGACTATGAATTGTGTATTTCTGTATTATACTTATGCTAAAATGTTTATTCTACTGAGCCATTTACTTTGTTCGTATTCTCATCTTTTGAACAAAAATAATCTTATTGTTGTTGCATTGTTGAGAAGGAACCTGCACGTAAGCATTTCGTTGGACAATGTATACCATGTGTATCCCGTACATACAACTAAGAAAAACAGCCTCCACTTTACTGATGAAGTGGATTGAAGGTTGGAGAGTGCGAAAGAGGGGTAGTGAGAAAGCATAAGAGAGCGATAGATAAACGAAAGAAGGAGAGCGCATTAGAGAGAGGGAGGGGAAAGATGAAAAGTAAGAGAGACTGACAGAAATTGCAAGCGAAGGAAGGTGATAGTGTTTTAGAGAGAGATGAAGACAGACGGACCGAGTGATGGAGGGAAAATACGTTGTGTTCTCTCAGTCAGACTGGCGCAGAGCGGAGCCCCGCTCTCTGTTCAAACCGGCTGACCCAGATACAGCCGAATTAGTGACAGCCTCAAAGAGCAGAGAGAGAAAGTGTGTTCGTGTAAGACAGGAAGTGAGAGGAAGAAAAAGAGAGAGGGGGGTAAAAAGAGAAAGAGGGAGATGGAAAGGGAGACAGAAAGAGAGAGAGTGCAAGTGAAAGAGAGCAAACATCACTTTGCCTCAGACTCACTGCTGATGACAAGTTGCTGTCTACATCTCCATTCTCCACCAAGATCTTTGTCTCTCTCATTTCCTCTTCATCTCTACCCCTTATTCACCATCATACCTCTGTCATTTCCTCTTCATCTCTACCCCTTATTTCACCATCCTCTCTCATTTCCTCTTCATCTCTACCCCTTATTTCACCATCCTCTCTCATTTCATCTTCATCTCTACCCCTTATTTCACCATCCTCTCTCATTTCCTCTTCATCTCTACCCCTTATTTCACCATCCTCTCTCATTTCCTCTTCATCTCTACCCCTTATTTCACCATCCTCTCTCATTTCCTCTTCATCTCTACCCCTTATTTCACCATCCTCTCTCATTTCCTCTTCATCTCTACCCCTTATTTCACCATCCTCTCTCATTTCCTCTTCATCTCTACCCCTTATTTCACCATCCTCTCTCATTTCCTCTTCATCTCTACCCCTTATTTCATCATCCTCTCATCTCTATCCCTTATTTCGCCATCCTCTCATTTCCTCTTCATCTCTACCCCTTATTTCACCATCCTCTCTCATTTCCTCTTCATCTCTACCCCTTATTTCACCATCCTCTCTCATTTTCTCTTCATCTTTACCCCTTATTTCCCTCTCACTATCATACCTCCTCCCTTTCCGTTTCCATCTCTACACCACTATCTCCCAACTACCCTTCTCAATTCCAGCCGCTCTCTGCCCCTTTCCTTTCCTCTGTCCACTCTCTCTCCAACTCCGCCAACCATCTCAACTCCATTTTTCTCTTGCTCTCTCATTCCCAATCTACCTCTATACCTACGTCACACTCTCTTTAGTCTGTGTTCTCAATCAATAACAACACCATGGTCCAAATCTATAAAGTACTCCTTTGCTCTGTGCTGTTTTTTAGTGTTCTGCCATCGCTGCCACAACACAACCATGTTACACAATGAGATTATCTAGCAGACCATAGGAAAAGCACATTAGTGCCCAGATGACACTCCATACATTGCCTGTGTTCATTTGTCTGAGCGGCATCTACGTAGATATCATGTCTTTCAGGGATCACTCACCAACCCATAGGGCGTAATGGTCTGACTTAGGTAAAGTGTCAAGGCCAATCATTTTAAATGGCAGGAGATTTAAAAAAACGCTAAAACATGTTTGCTCATATTAATAACCATGGCTTTCTCTAAGGGTTCTATTTTAACAAACCTAACGCAATGATACATCTAAGCGCTGGTGGTAACGCTATACTGTAGGTTCGGGGGTGTCATAAATATTTTTGCTATTTTCACAACCACAATTATGGGCGCAGTTGCTGGCGGTGGAGCAAAAGGATTGGGTTTTGATAAATAAACAAGTTGTGGGTGTGTCGAGGCTTGGCTCCTCATTAGCCAATCAGAACATGCCCCTGGCTAAGTATGTGGTTAATTCAAGTTGTCTATTTATGATGGGAGGGCTGCCGTCTTATCGGCTCTTAACTTGTTTGGGATAGGGGGCAGCATTTTCACTTTTGGATGAATAGCGTGCCCAGAGTGAACTGCCTCCTACTCAGTCCCAGATGCTAATATATGCATATTATTATTAGTATTGGATAGAAAACACTCTGAGGTTTCTACAACTGTTTGAATGATGTCTGTGAGTATAACAGAACTAATACGGCAGGCAAAAACCTGAGAGAAAATCCAAACACTTTTGGATTTGTTTACCAAACGCCCTAACAAAAGAAGCGATTGGACTTAAATGTACATAAATGATGGACATTATCGAACAAAACAGGCATTTATTGTGGAACTGCGATTCCTGGGAGTGCATTCTGATGAAGATCATCAAAGGTAAGTGAATATTTATAATGCTATTTATGAATAATGTTGACTACCCAACATGGCGGATATTTCTCTGGCTGGTTTGAGCTCTGAGCGCCGTTCTCAGATTATGCTTTTTCCGTAAAGTTTTTAAAAAATCTGACACAGCGGTTGCATCAAGGAGAAGTGTATCTAAAGTTCCATGTATAGTAGTTGTATTATCAACATTTATTATGAGTATTTCTGTGAATTCATGTAGCTCTCTGCAATATCACTGCATGTTTTGGAACTACTGAACGTAACACTCCAATGTAAAATAAGATTTTTGGATATAAATATGAACTTTACCGAACAAAACATACATGTATTGTGTAACATGAAGTCCTATGAGTGTCATCTGATGAAGATCATCAAAGGTTAGTGATTAATTTTATCTCTATTTGTGCTTTTTGTGACTCCTCTCTTTGGCTGGAAAAATGACTGGGTTGAGTTGGTGGTGACCTAACATAATCGTTTGTGGAGCTTTCGCTGTAAAGCATTTTTGAAATCAGACACTGTGGCTGGATTAAAGAGAATGGTATATTTAAAATGGTGCCTAATACTTGTATGTTTGAGAAATGTAATTTATAAGATTTCTGTTGATTTGTATTTGGCGCCCTGCAATTTCATTGGCTGTTGGCGAGGGGTTCCACTAGCGGAATGTCCTAGACAGGTTAACCAATCATGCTATTTTGTTTGTTTTTCCGCGTTTGTAACTTGTTTTGTACAAAATGTTGCTGCTACCGTCTCTTATGACCGAAAACAGCTGCTGGACAGAACTGCGATTGCTCACCTCAAACTGGACAAAGAGTTCTTCTTAAATGAGTCGGACGGGAGGGATATACTACTACAGTCACCCGACCAGAGAATGATTTATTTCAGATTTGAATTCTTTCATCACATTCCCAGTGGGTTAGAGGTTTACATACACTCAATTAGTATTTGGTAGCATTGCCTTTCAATTGTTTAACTTGGGTTAAATATTTCGGGAAGCCTTCCACAAGCTTCCCATAATAAGTTGGGTGAATAATGGCCCATTCCTCATGACAGAGCTGGTGTCAAGTTTGTAGGCCTCCTTGCTCACACACGCTTTTTCAGTTCTGCCCACAAATTTTCTATAGGATTGAGGTCAGGGCTTTCTGATGGCCACTCCAATACCTTGACTTTGTTGTCCTTAAGCCATTTTGCCACAACTTTGGAAGAATGCGTGGGGTCATTGTCCATTTGGAAGACCCATTGTGACCAATCTTTAACTGCCTGACTGATGTCTTGAGATGCTGCTTCAATATATCCACATCATTTTCCTACCTCATGATGTCATATATTTTGTGAAGTGCACCAGTCCCTCCTGCAGAAAAGCAACCCCACAACATGATGCTGCCACCCCCGTGCTTCACTGTTGGGATGGTGTCCTTTGGCTTGCAAGCCTCCCTCTTTTTCCTTCAAACATAACGATGGTCATTATGGCCAAACAGTTCTATTTTTGTTTCATCAGACCAGAGGATATTTCTCCAAAAAGTATGATCTTTGTCCCCATGTGCAGTTGCAAAACCATAGTCTGTCTTTTTTTATGTTGGTTTTGGAGCAGTGGCTTCTTCCTTGCTTAGCGGCCTTTCAGGTTATGTCGATATAGGACTTGTTTTACTGTGGATATAGATACATTTGTTCCTGTTTCCTCTCGCATCTTTACATGGCCCTTTGCTGTTGTTCTGGGATCAATTTGCACTTTTCGCACCAAAGTACGTTCATCTCTAGGAGACACCACATGTCTTCTTCCTGAGCGGAATAACGGCTGCATGGTCCCATGGTGTTTATACTTGCGTACTATTGTTTATACAGATGAACGTGGTACCTTCAGGTGTTTGGAAATTGCTCCCAAGGATGAACCAGACTTGTGGAGGTCTACAATTTATTTTCTGGGGTCTTGGCTGATTTATTTTGATTTTCCCATGATGTCAAGCAAAGAGGCACTGAGTTTGATGGTAGGCCTTGAAATACATCCACAGGTACACCTCCAATTGACTCAAATGATGTCAACTAGCCTATCAGAAGCTTCTAAAGCCATGACATTATTTTCTGGAATTTTCCAAGCTGTTTAAAGGCACAGTCAACTTAGTGTATGTAAACTTCTGACCCATTAGAATTGTGATACAGTGAATTATAAGTGAAATAATCTGTCTGTAAACAATTGTTGGAAAAACTACTTGTGTCATACACAAAGTTGATGTTCGAACCGACTTGCCAATGAGAAGTTTGTAGAGTGGTTGAAAAGGGAGTTTTAATGACTCCAACCTAAGTGTATGTAAACTTCTGCCTTAAACTGTACCTAGAGAGTTTTCATCTGGATTTTTCGTAGCTGTCTACATACCACCACAGACCGATGCTGGCGCTAATACTGGGCGCAATGAACTGTATATCGCTATAAACAGGACAACGCTCATCAAGAGGCTGCGCTCCGAGTAGGCGGGGACTTTAATGCAGGGAAGCTTAAATCAGTTTTACCTCATTTCTATCAGCATGTTAAATGTGTAACCAGAGGAAAAAATTCTAGACCACCTTTACTCCAGACACAGAGACGCGTACAAAGCTCTCCCTCACCCTCCATTTGGCAAATTATATCCTCCTGATTCCTGCTTACAAGAAAAAATGTAAGCAGGGAGCACCAGTGACTCGGTCTATAAATAAGTGGTCAGATGAAGAGATGCTAAACTACAGGACTGCTTTGCTAGCACAGACTGGAATATGTTCCGGGATTCTTCAGATGGCATTGAGGAGTACACGACATCAGTCACTGGCTTTATCAATAAGTGCATTGAGGACATCGTCCCCACAGTGACTGTACGTACATAACCCAACCAGAAGCCATGGATTACATACAGGCAACATTCGCACTGAGATAAACGGTAGAGCTGCCGCTTTCAAGGAGCGAGACTCTAACCCGGAAGCTTATA
The DNA here is from genome assembly GCF_002021735.2 of Oncorhynchus kisutch. NCBI lineage: Eukaryota > Metazoa > Chordata > Actinopteri > Salmoniformes > Salmonidae > Oncorhynchus > Oncorhynchus kisutch. The sequence continues at coordinate 69,197,151 of NC_034177.2, forward strand.
AGAAATCCTGCTATACCATCCAACGAACCATCAAACAGGCTTCAATACAGGACAAAGATCGAATCGTACTACACCGGCTCCGATGCTCGTTGGGTTTGGCAGGGCTTGCAAACTATTACAGACTACAAAGGGATGGGACAGCTGAGAGCTGCCTAGTGACACGAGCCTACCAGACGAGCTAAATAACTTCAATGTTCGGTTCGAGGCAAGTAACACTGAAACATGCATGAGAACATCAGCCGTTCCGGACGACTGTGTGATCACGCTCTCCGCAGCCGATGTGAGTAAGACCTTCAAAACAGGTCAACATTCACAAGGCCGCAGGACCAGACGGATTACCAGGACGTGTACTCCGAGCATGCGCTGACCAACTGGCAAGTGTCTTTACTGACATTTTCAACCTGTCCCTGTCTGAGTCTGTAATACCACCATGTTTCAAGCAGACCACCATAGTCCCTGTGCCCAAGAACACTAAGGTACCTGCCTAAATGACTACTGACCAGTAGGACTCACGTCTGTAGCCATGAAATGATTTGAAAGACGGGTCATGGCTCACATCAACACCATTATCCCAGAAACCCTAAACCCACTCCAATTTGCATACCACACCAACAGATCCACAGATGATGCAATCTCTATTGCACTCCACACTGCCCTGTCACACCTGGACAAACGGAACGCCTATGTGAGAATGCTATTCATTGACTACAGCACACCCAAGCACACCAAGACAGTCATGAAGAGGGTACGACAAAACCTATTCCTCCTCAGGAGACTGAAAAGATTTGGCATGGGTCCTCAGATCCTCAAACAGTTTTACAGCTGCACCATCGAGAGCATCCTGACTGGTATGACAACTGTTCGGCCTCCGACCGCAAGGCACTACAGAGGGTAGTGCGTACGGCCCAGTACATCAATAGGGCCAAGCTTCCTGCCATCCAGGACCTCTATACCAGGCGGTGTCAGAGGAAGGCCCTAAAAATTGTCAAAGACTCCAGCCACCCTAGTCATAGACTGTTCTCTCTGCTACTGCACTGTTCTCCGAAGTGCCAAGTCTAGGTCCTAGAGGCTTCTAAACAACTTCTACCTCCAAGCCATAAGACTCCTGAACAGCTAATCAAATGGCTACCCAGACTATTTGCATTGACTCTGTACCGGTACTCCCTGTATATAGCCCCGCTATTGTCATTTACTGCTGCTCTTTAATTATTTGTTATTCTTATCTCTTACTTTTTTTTCTCCTCTGTATTTTCTTAAAACTGCATTTCTTGTAAGTAAGCATTTCTCTGTAAGGTGTAAACCTGTTGTATTCGACACGTGACAACATTTGATTTGTATTTATTTTATGTATTGCAATGTCATCAACTCCAATTTGAATGTTAGTCTAGCTCACTAAATAGCCTGCCCCATTTGCTAAATATGTTAAACTTGTTTGCAGTCCGCATTGTTCTAATTGTGTTGCTTCAATATGGAAATACATTGTTAAACTGATATAGTGGCTAGGCCTACTGTAAATTGCAGGCTGGACATTGCTGTGGGCGTATAATACAGACAAGGCAACTTAGACTATGGAGGGTTTTACGCACATCCTCACTTTTCACAGGAGCTGGATAAAGATCCAAAATAAAGAGAAAAGTGAATGTCCACTCACCGTTATAGTGCGAAAACGTGTTGTGTTTTATAAACACTCAATGAACCATCTTACAGATCAAATTTGCACTTCTCCAGCAATAGCAGACGGATTTGCATTGCATTCAAGCCATGTAGCCAACGTTCTCACCATAAACCCAAGGACGGTGAATCTTTCTAATTAGTTTGTTTTTTAATCAAGTTAAACAAAAAATGATCAATCAATCTGCTTTTTAAACCAACAATGATAATTCTAAATAGGATTGGGTCAGAAGCATGATATCATAAATCACTTCTCATTCCATGGCACTGTGTGTGTAAAGTATGTCACGCTGCATGCTTAGCTGGTACCACTTCCTCCCGATTCGGCCCATACCTGGCTTAAACTCTGGACCTCTGCCTCACAAAGTCACGTGACCGCCCTCCTCGAGCGTCTTAGCCAATTGTGCCACCTCAAAAGCTAGCTAATGAGGCGCCGCAAGCGGAACACTTAGGGCTGAGGAGTAACACACATCCCCGTGTGCTACATGTGCACATATAAGCCTAAATGTCTTTATTTACATTTGCTTGTCTATAGAAACTACAAGGCTCCTGTCAATTGTGTCGTTGCCTATGTGTGAGGCAGTTTTTTTTTAAATGGTCGTCGACATGGCATTATAAGAGAATTGAATAGTTTGGAGGAGCGCGTGTTAGTGGTGCGCGGGTCAGTTTTTTGTTCACCCGCACACACCCGCAACTGCTAATAACCCATCCGCAACTGCCCGACTAGACAAGATGTGATAAAGTGAAAATCTGGGTCCCGTACCAGACCCAAACCCGCTAATATAGAAAATGCGCTGTAGGCTGGTCTGAGACTTTTTTTTGACTGGGGGTGCATGATTTTTCTAACCTAATTTAGATGTAGCCTATGTTTCTGCTTATAATTTCAGACATTTTGGTAGGCTATTATTAGATTAGATATTAGATACATGCAGCTTCTCTCCTGTCATTACTAGAATACTAAATAAACCCTTGATCACCAGAATCTCATAAATCGATAGAATGAATGCTTTAATATAGTTTTCATCAGTACAGAGAAAATCCAATAAAATAAAATAAATGATAACAGGAAAGATTTTCTTTGCAAAATGTCCAAATGACATCAGTTTGACTGGTTGTAAGGAAATAGGAAGCTGTGAAAACGACCCAACATTTAGGACTATGTTTCTGATAAGATTTCAGTTTGGCTTGGATTCATTTTATGTGGTTGTAAAATACTATCAGCTTTTATGATGCTGATAAAGATAGCACCTCTACAGACAATATCTAATTGCATTCCCATTCTCTCAAGAAGCTGACTGAAAGAAATCATATTTCTCCCATCCTTTTCCCTTGTCAAAATATTGGTTCCATTTGGTCTATAAATTCCTGAAATAAATGTTTTATTCTGCAGGAGGTAATATTAAGGCTATGTGAGAGGATATAGACCTACAGTCAGAGTCAACATTTCTGTTTCCATTTAACCATCATCTAAACAGTAGGCTACAGTTCCGTTGATGGGCCATAGGTCTATATCTTGTGACTGTTGAATTTGCTAACCGCCTCAATCTTCACACATAACAGTGACGCCACTGCTATCATCCTTTTACCACTTCACCAAATCTTTCCCAAACATTACTTTTCTGACCCTCCCTTCTTTCCAATTTCAACTCTCCCTTTTGCAGCTTTTTTCTTATTGAATTAAACTTACCACAGAGACATTGTCCTTTTCGGCATCCGTGCTTCGACTTCAACTTTTTCTGCACATTCCCAAAAGCATTTGGCGATTGCTGTGTAGGCTATTTGGCGCGCATACGTTTATGCTTACACACTAATGCCAGATAGCCTAAAATAATGAACTAAAAACCTCAATGTAGCCTATAAATATCATACATTTATGGATTTAAGGTATTGTTCTCTATTCAACCCGTTCGCCTTTCATCCATACAATATTTCTGTAGGGACTGTAGGAAGTGCTGGTTGAGTCAACCCGAACAGCACTAGCACAAATATGTCTTTGGTAGCCTGATCGTTTGAGGGTCGCTCTTTGAAAATGGGGATGGATAGCCTACCTGAACAAGCTAAATGAAGTATGCAGGTATGTGAATTGTGAATAATGAAATAGCAGGAGGGCAAAGACCTCCAAATGATTTCAAAGCCCTTAGTAGACCATTTAAAACCTCTTGATTCATAGGCTGGTTGGCTAATGGCCAGGATAAAAAGATGCACCTAAGTGACTCTGCTAAACTAGCCTTGATTTAAGGGGAGGGAAGGCGAAATAGGCGGAAAGCAAGTATTTTTTATTTTGGGGGGAAATTCAGACACAAAATGCACATCTCTTCCATGGGTAGAATCATGGCTAGGTAGGCTGTGCTTCCACTCTCAAAACCCATTCCATTATCAACTGCATTACTGTTAAGACCGGCTTTTTGTGGGTCTTCAAACTTCCCATTACCCTGCATGAAATTGTCACTTTTGCGCTTGTTAAGGACACACCTCAAATATTGCCACCCCTTCCACCTCAGTGCAATTGAGCTGACGTTAGACAGGTGAATTGCCAAACCTGGCATTAGGTCTGGAAAATGCCAATGCGCCAGTTTTTACATAACGAAATTGCAAACTAATGTGCGTTTGACACTTGCGCCACCTTACCGCCAGACGAAAATAGAACCCTAAGTGTAATTATTATATTGCTTTGTTTAAAAAAAGGGCCTGAATGGAAAGACATAGGAGCAGATTGAGGAGGAACAGAGGGAGGGACGTGAAGGGGTTGATGCTATATGGGAGACAGAGTAAACAGTGCACACAGGCAGGCACACATGCACAATTTGTTGGTGTGGGTTCATGATGACTGACGGTCAGCCCTGGAAAACATCACTATACTCTGAGGAAGGGAATCAGCACCATCTGACAACACAATCAATGATCAAGCTTACAGTCCCTGACACCGCCATCTTACCAGTAGAGGAAAACAACAACACCCCTACAGGTGCTTGACAACATACAGTTGAAGTCGGAAGTTTACATACACTGGTTGGAGTCGTTAAAACTCGTTTTTCAACCACTCTACAAATTTCTTGTTAACAAACTATAGTTTTGGCAAGTCGGTTAGGACATCTACTTTGTGCAAGATACAAGTAATTTTTCAAACAAATGTTTGCAGACAGATTATTTCACTTATAATTCACTGTATCACAATTCCAGTGGGTCAGAAAGTTTACATATACTAAGTTGACTGTGCCTCTAAACAGCTTGGAAAATGTTGTCATGGCTTTAGAAGCTTCTGATAGGCTAATTGACATCATTTGAGTCAATTGGAGGTGTCAATGTGGATGTATTTCAAGGCCTACCTTCAAACTCAGTGCCTCTTTGCTTGACATCATGGGAAAATCAAAAGAAATCAGCCAAGACCTCAGAAAATAAATTGTAGACCTCCACAAGTCTGGTTAATCCTTGGGAGCAATTTCCAAATGCCTTAAGGTACCACGTTCATCTGTATAAACAATAGTATGCAAGTATAAACACCATGGGACCACACAGCTGTCATACCGCTCAGGAAAGAGGCGCGTTCTGTCTCCTAGAGATGAACGTACTTTGGTGTGAAAAGTGCAAATTGATCCCAGAATAACAGCAAAGGACCTTGTGAAGATGCTGGAGAAAACCGGTACAAAAGTATCTATATCCACAGTAAAACAAGTCCTATATCGACATTACTTGAAAGGCCGCTCAGCAAGGAAGAAGCCACTGCTCCAAAACCGCCATAAAAAAAGACAGACTACGGTTTGCAACTGCACATGGGGACAAAGATCATACTTTTTGGGGAAATGTCCTCTGGTCTGATGAAACAAAAATAGAACTGTTTGGCCATAATGACCATCGTTATGTTTGCAGGAAAAAGGGGGAGGCTTGCAAGCCCAAGAACACCATCCTAACAGTGAAGCACAGGGGTGGCAGCATCATGTTGTGGGGGTGCTTTGCTGCAGGAGGGACTGGTGCACTTCACAAAATATATGGCATAATGAGGCAGGAAAATCATGTGGATATATTGAAGCAACATCTCAAGACATCAGTCAGGAAGTTAAAGCTTGGTCGCAAATGGGTCTTCCAAATGGACAATGACCCAAAGCATTCTTCCAAAGTTGTGGCAAAATGGCTTTAGGACAACAAAGTCACAAAGCCCTGACCTCAATCCTATAGAAACTTTGTGGGCAGAACTGAAAAAGCGTGTGCGAGCAAGGAGGCCTACAAACCTGACTCAGTTACACCAGCTCTGTCAGGAGGAATGGGACAAAATTCACCCAACTTATTGTGGGAAGCTTGTGGAAGGCTACCCGAAACGTTTGACCCAAGTTAAACAATTTAAAGGCAATGCTACCAAATACTAATTGAGTGGATGTAAACTTCTGACCCACTGGGAATGTGATGAAAGAAATAAAAGCGGAAATAAATTATTCTCTCTACTATTATTCTGACATTTCACATTCTTAAAATAAAGTGGTGATCTTAACTGACCAAAGACAGGGAATTTTTACTCAGATTAAATGTCAGGAATTGTGAAAAACTGAGTTTAAATGTACTTGGCTAAGGTGTATGTAAACTTCAGACGTCAATTGTAGATACCACAGAGCATCAGCACCTTGGTTCTGTAGAAAACTAGTGGATGATGGAATGTACGCCTACTTTGACAATCTGGAAGAGTGTTATAATAATCCAATCCATTACGTCCGTATAGGTGTAAATAAAATAATGTAATAAAATAAGAGGTGCCCAAAGAGTGTGTCATTGATACAATATCATGTTGTACTTTACCTCCAAATAGCCTACAAGTGATTTCTTAGACACATTGAGTCGCAACTAACATTCAACTTTGAGCTTGCTTCCCCTAAGATAAAACCTAACTCTGTATTTGGTAAGTAGCATTACGTGAAATCTAAAATCTTTTGTTTTATGATCTCTCTTGCTTTGACAGTGTATGAGGGGGAGAATGCAGGAAGATGTCACCAGTGTCCCTCTCCCCTCTTGGTCATTTTTTTTGACCTTACAAGAACGGGAATTGTTTCACTTTTCTCCACTTTTCGTTCAGTGGTGATCAAATATCATATTATGGTCATGTTCAGTTTCTCATGTTAAGTTCTTCTTTCAATAGACCCATTTTAGGCATAGGATTTTAAACACACGTTAAGAAATGTTATTGACAGAGCAAAAGACACATAGCTGGGTTGTGTTTGAATTACGGTGGCATTTGGAAATGGCATTTGAGAAAAAAGAAACATACTTTTTCAAGATGTTTTCATTTAAATGTATTTGCGTACATCTTCCCATAGTAAATCAACTAATATGGTGGCTTAATGACTTTTTACCATTACAATAACATTGGCCACCAGTAGGAGTAGTAACACCAATGATGGTAACGCTAATGAGACATTTTTGGTATTTAAGATTTTCTTAAATGGCAAAAATTCTCAATTCTAATGTAAGCAACTATTTAAAAATAATTGACTAAAGTGATAATCAATCATTTGAAATTGACTAACGCCACGTAACACTTTGGATTTAGATAACAAATTATCAATGGAATCCTCAAATTTATGGCATACTAAATAATAATTGTATTTAATATATCCCCCAATAACAGTTTGCCATTGGAGAGAATGCTCATGGTTCTTGTTTATCTTTGTAAAGAGTGATTTTGAAGGGGGTAACATCAACGACATAAAACTGAGGGACACACATCATACTAGTAAAAGTTATTTTTAATAGCATTCATTATTTTTATTGATCTATACCATATGTGTCAAACTCATTCCACGGAGGGCAGAGCTTCTGCGGGTTCACACTTCACACTTGTACTTGATGAATTAAGGTCACTAATTAGTAAGAAACTCCCCTCGCCTGGTTGTCTAGATCTAATTCCATGGAGGGCCTACTGTCGGCAGGTTTATGTTTTTTCCTTTCAATTAAGCCCTAGACAACCAGGTGTGGAGAGTTCCGCAATTAGTGACCTTAATTTATCAGTCAAGTACAAGAGAGGAGCAAAAACCCAGACACTGCTGTCCACGGAATGAGTTTGACACCTTTGTTTTAACTTAACTCCTAGCCTAGTTAATGTTAGCCACAACAAATTGGAATTCGTAACGTAGCATTAATTTAGCAAATTTGTAACATTTAACAAATTTCAGTTCTTGCACCACGCGTGGGTGGCAGGTACCCTAGTGGTTAGAGCGTTGGACTAGTACCGAAAGGTTGCAAGATCGAATCCCTGAGCTGACAAGGTAAAAATCTGATGTTCTGCCCCTGAACAAGGCAGTTAACCCACTGTTCCTAGGATGTCATTGAAAATAAGAATTTGTTAACTGACTTGCCTAGTTAAATAAAGGCCTATTTTTAATTTTACATTATTTGTTGTAACTAATTTATGCGCAATCCTGCTTTACACCAACATAACAAAGACCATTCTCATGGAAACTAAAAGGTCACACTCCAACCTGGTCTCAGAGCATTTCATATTATTCTGTATGTAAATCCGGTATACCCATTTACAATATAGTATACCATACAATATATTGTTTCGTATGGTATGTATTTATTTGTTGATGTCCATCACCCATTTCGTATGATATGTTACAAATTACAATTCATATTATATGTTATGAATTTTAGCTAGGTGGCTAACATTAGGGTTAAGTTTAGGAGTTAGGTTAAACGGTTACAGTTAGGGCTAAGGTTGGGGAAGTGTTAGCTTACTACAAAGTAGTAATTAGCAGAAAATTTGCTAAAATAGCCTGTAATGAGATTTGAACTCACAACCTTTGGGCAACTAGACGTTCGTGCTATAAGCCCGACCAACCACCCTACTTTCGTTTTTGCCTTAAGTAACCATACCAAATGTAACACATACTAGTTCGTGTCCCTGATTTACCTTTCCTATATTACGTCTAGAATGAGACCACGCTGCACACTCACTATGAAGTGCCTACTAAAACTGATATTATTGAACAAAGTTCTAACATCACTGCCTATATGTCCATTCTTAGGAGCCTCATACAATAGTGAAACTCAATACAAACACTCTCCCAAACGATTGCAAATAGGCAACTGTTCAACAAACCATTCTGGCAACAAGTATCTCACCTGCTTTCTCCGCCAAACACGAGAGCCCCATTACAAGCACGAGCAGCACCCCAATGAAGCACATCTGCACACCGAGCAAATCCTTTCGCTTTTTCCGCCGAGCTTTGGTTTTCTGCTGGTTCAGCATCACTTGAAGCGGCCCACACCGCACCCGGACGGTCCCGGGCATCATGCCAACAGCCATCCCATCCATGGATACGTTTTTACGGCGACAAGGCTTCGGGGGTACAACGTGGAGGGAAGCCGGAAGAAAGAGGGTTTCGGAAAGTTACACAACGAAAGAGATGGGCGAAAGAAAATGTTGTTCTATCTTGCGTCGGTTGCGATGTTGTCTTCTATATTACTTCGGACCGAAGTGTTGTTGTGCGTTGTGGATGTTGCGAGAGGACGGAGCACTCCATGGATGCTTCAGTTGGGTGCCAGTTCTCGCAGGACACAGTCTGCAGCGGGGCTGGTGATGTTGAAGAGAGAGCGCAAAAAAGAGAGGGGAGGAGTATGTGTGTGTGTGAGAGAGAGAGATTGTAAAGCTATAGCCAACAGAATTAGCCTATGGTTTACATTTTTTATGATTTAATGTTGAATTCAGGTTAATTGACAACACAATCAAATGTAAATCAACACTAGACGTTGAACTTGCGTATGTGCTCAGTGGGATACATTTTTGAAGCAGCAGGCGTTATTTTGAACAAAAAAATACTCGCTCATCGTTGCCCTCTCCTGGATGCAGTAGGCCCATATTCCATCGTTTCTTTCAGATAGCCTATTGCAGTAAATCCGTTTGACAATGGATGGCAATTTGGACATTGTAAATCCTTTGCATGAGAATGGCAGGCACCCATAAGTGCGCGCACACACACACAAACACACACTGTGGGTGAATGTCAATCTTAACACTCATGCACCGCACCACTCTCCTCTCCATTATCTCATAATCACAGGTTGACCTCTTCTAACCCGGTGAGACCCAGCATACACCCACTCCACTCTGCTTTTGATGCATTCCACTCATCAGCGGGTTCATGTTCAGTATCAGCCTCCATTCAGTATGTAGTATAACGTAGTCAGCCTCAATAGACTGAACAACAGGTTGATCACACACACTCCAGTTGATTGGGGTCAAAGGTAACACCCTCTGTTCCTCCCAAGCCAGAAACATCCATAGTGCATTTTAAGCACTTACATGAATCACAGGATGGAGGTGTCCTCAGGCCCACCTATCCCATAATGCCCTCTGAGTGTTAGCCAATGAGTTGCCAGATTAGAGCTATCGCCCCTTGGTCCGTACTCGCACAAGCTCGCTCACACATACACTCATATGCCCAAACAAACGCACACACACTTCAGGATTGAACATAATCCTGTTCCAGCAGGGATTCAGGACATTGGAAAATTGAATCAAATGGATTATGATGAGGAAACAGATTTTTGATTCAGTGCTGTTTCTACTGCCTTAGTGGGAAGGAGGAAGACTGGTTTAAACACGCAATGAACCTGAGATTCAAGAGTTTTGCTAGGTAACATGCTGACCACACCGGGCACGTTGCGTGCGTGAGCATTGCAAAATAAATTTACACATGTTATTCAATCATTGCCCCCACACTGCTCGCACGCACCAACGAGTGTCTGCGTTGCCAAGCGCTAAAATAGAAGTCAGTTCTATTTGTGACGCTTAACGCGGTGCAAGTCCTGCCTCTCCTATCTCCTCATTGGTTTATAGAAGCAGATACCCACGTGCCATTCCGTCATTGGTTATACCCACGTGGGTGATTGAAAGACGAACTGAGGTCGGTCATCGTCATGGTAATACTATGAAAGTTAAATGACAATCGCCATATAAAGTCCAAAGAAGAAAAAGCCTGGAAGGAGGAGAGATGACTAGAAACGATTCGGTTGACCGTTTTATGTGTGGATTAATTGTCGGAGTAACAACTCAACGTTTATATCCCACAACAAATTAGATAGCAACAGCTAGCTATCTAGCTAAATTGCCATAAATGTTTATTTTCGACCTGTCCCCAAATTAATATAATTGTAGAGTTTTTGTTTTGATATTTCAACCTGCGTGTCGTGATTGCGTTTGGAGTGGGGGGACAAAATCTATTTGCGCACGATGGCACACGTTGTCGCACGCACCTGGTTTGGGTATGGTGATAGCCTCACTGGGAATTAAATACTAGCCCAAGCAGACCTAGGGGGTATCTTCAACATTATCTCTTATTTTCACCCTCTTCTCTTTCCCTGCCTCTAATCCTCTTGTGTATTGTGTATTTGCTCATGCACTTCCCCTCCCTCTCTTTCAGCCATGCTGTACATTTTTTAATCTCTAGTGTGTGATCTCTTTCTCCATTTCTCTCTTTCTCTCTCTGGCGTGATTTGTCCCTGTCCAGTCTTTGATGTGCTGTTAGTCTTGTAACTCTGTGTGAAGCTGGTTTCAGTTCAATTGAGCTCTGCTTTCTCCTTCTTTTGATCAATAGAGATGGACGTTTTGTTTACCCAGTTAAAAGGCATCAAACTGTATCGGAGTGGCCAGCTGTGTAAGTGAACGCATCACTCAGATGCACCACTTAATGCATCACTCAGTGGCAGCCATGCAATTTCAGGCAGCCTCAGGTACAGTAGATATTGTTATTAATGAAAGACATTTATCTCCACATTTGTATGGCGCCTCCGTAGATACACATTGACCTCTCCAAACATAACATACCACTTCAAGAGAGAGTTTACCCAAATGTTATAATTGTATAACCTTGTGGTTATGGAGGAAGAGAGACAGTTACAAATGATTAGCATTGAATAATTCACAGCCACCACTGGCAGAACGCATTGTAATGAGATAGAGACTCAGGTTTCAGGTTGTTTGGGATTCCGAGTGGCGCAGCAGTCTAAAGCACAGGATCTCAAATCCCGGTCTGTATCACAACCAGCAGTGATCGGGAGTCCCATAGAGCGGCTCACAATTGGCCCAGCATCGTCCGGGTTTGGGGAGGGTTTGGCCGGGATAGGCCGTCATTGTAAAGAATTTATTCTTAACTGACTTGTCTGGTTAAATAAAAAGTATATTGCTGATTTATGTGGGAGATTGTTGTTGTATGATGAAGAGGAAGTAATCAGGGACAAGCTTGAGTGCCACATTTACCCATCATGCACTGCTTTATGCCACATTTACCAATTTACAAAAAAAACTCTCTAGCACTTCCCAGTAATGGTTCAACTTCTTCAATCGTTTAGTAGCTCATAAAATATCTCCTCTTCAGGTAGGTTTCAGCCTCTATCACTTGGATATTGGTCCCTATATAGGCAATACCCTGTGTACTATTAGTGCCTGCATCACTGAGCAGTGATTTGTCTCAGCTATTGTGAACCTCTCCCATTGATTCTGTAGGGCTTTAGATCAGCATAGGTTGCAGTGAAGCATCTCGAGGTGTGTGTGTGTGAGAGAGAGCGAGCGAGTGAAAGAGGGTTTGTGGTGATATTGTTCCATACTACTGGATTGGAGAGTTTTACTGATGTTAGTTGGTGCCCGATTGATGACATCTGGTTGACATCAGATTTATAACCCCGTACAGTCTGTTATGTGAATGTCACAGTGTTTGACCCCACACACCTGTTTAATCACACTTTGCTAAGCATAGTCTAGCCCTGTAGTATGATGTTTTGAGGCAGGCCCACAATCCCCTCTGTCCGTCTGTTCTTCATGGAGACATGAGACAGTGTGACCCTGACATTGTAGTCTAATATTAGGGAGGGTAATAACGTTCTCTGTCTGTCTTTCATGCCTCTCAACAGTTTCATTCAAAGACAGTCTGCAGCAGTACCTGTTGCTTGGTTAGCTCCCAAACATGTTACCCGCTGTAATCTAAAACCATGTACCGTGTGTGTGCATTTGAAGATGCCTGATTTGATTAATGTAAGAGAGAGAATGGCTTGATGTGCTAATATTGATCGTCTCCAACTATAGAAGCAGTAGTGACAATCACCTCTACAGTATTTCTCATACCTGTTCATTAATTTAACAATTTTTACAAGATGCTGTGTACTCAATTTGTATTATCTAAAACAGACCTACATTCAATGAGTATACATTAAGAACACCTGCTCTTTCCATGACAGACTGACCAGGTGAATCCAAGTGAAAGCTATAATCTCTTGATGTCACTTGTTAAATCCACTTCAATCAGTGTAGATGAATTGGAGGAGACAGGTTAAAAAGTATTTTTAAACCTTGAGACAATTGAGTCATGGATTGTGTTTTTGTGCCATTCAGAGGGTGAATGGGCAAGACAAAATGTGCCTTTGAACGAGGTATGGTAGCAGGTGCCAGGTGCAGCCTACACACTTCTATGCATTGTTCTTCTACAATTGAGAATCAACTATCAGAAACAGAAAGGGCAGACAGCTATGTACGTCATGCATATAATTCTCTGTATTAAACGGATCTATGGTAAAGCCATGAAATGGCATCTATGCTCTCCATGTCCACATGACAGTGCCACCTCAGGGATTAAATTAATAAGAGGTGTATAATGACTTGATACCCATGTCATACAGGGCCGGATTAACGAACGGGCACTCAGGGCACGACCTCCCCGACCTCCAGGGGGTCGGTGGGCCCCCAGATGACATATGATAGAAACATTTGTAGGATTGCAGTAAATTAGATTCATAACGGCAACATTTTCTCTCAGCCTCATGGCAAAATGTGAACAAAAGCATGAGATGAGCTATAAAACGACAAACAAAAATAGCAAAAAATGTAGAATTGCAGGAAATTTGCTTTAAAACTGCAACATCTCTTAGAATCATGACAAAATATGTATAATAGCACTATAAAACTTCTCATTTCTTCTCTCTGCACCATGTCAAAATGTGTTTAAATGCAGGAAATGAGCTGATTTTTCCAGCCCCTTCGTCATATAGTGTAAGCGAAAGACTGTCCTCGCTATCCTTTGCCTCCCCTGAATACCAATGTCTCCTGCTTTATCAGGACAGTCAGATACAGTTGAAGTCAGAAGTTTACATACACTAGGTTGGAGTCGTTAACTCGTTTTTCAACCACTTCACAAATGTCTTGTGAAAACAAACTATAGTTTTAGCAAGTTGGTTAGGACATCTACTTTGTGTATGACACAAGTAATTTTTCCAGCAATTGTTTACAGACCGCTTATTTCACTTAATTCATGGTATCACATTTACAGTGGGTCAGAAGTTTACATATACTAAGTTGACTGTGCCTTTAAACAGATAAGAAAATTCCATGTCATGGCTTTAGAAGCTTCTGATAGGTTAATTGACATCATTTGAGTCAATTGGAGGTGTACCTGTGCAAATTGATCCCAGAACAACAGCAAAGGACCTTGTGAAGATGCTGGAGGAAACCGGTACAAAAGTATCTATATCCACAGTAAAACAAGTCCTATATCGACATAACTTGAAAGGCTGCTGAGCAAGGAAGAAGCCACTGCTCCAAAACTGCCACAAAAAAGCCAGACTACAGTTTGCAACTGCACATGGGGACAAAGATTGTACTTTTTGGAGAAATATCCTCTGGTCTGATGAAACAAAAATAGCACTGTTTGGCCATAATGACCGTCGTTATGTTTGGAGGAAAAACAGGAGGCTTGCAAGCCCAAGAACACCATCCCAACTGTGAAGCACGGGCGTTGCAGCATCATGTTGTGGGGGTGCTTTGCTGCAGAAGGGACTGGTGCACTTCACAAATGAGATGGCATCATGAGGGAGGAAAGTTATGTGGATATATTGAAGCAACCTCTCAAGACATCATTGAGGAAGTTAAAGCTTGGTCGTAAATGGGTCTTCCAAATGGACAATGACCCCAAGCATTCTTCCAAAGTTGTGGGGAAAATGGCTGAAGGACAATAAAATCAAGGTTATTGGAGTGGCCATCACAAAGCTCTGTCCTCAATCCCATAGAAATGTTCTGGGCAGAACTGAAAAAGCATGTGTGAGCAAGCAGGCCTACAAACCTGACTCCGTTACACCATCTCTGTCAGGAGGAATGGGACAAAATTCACCCAACTTATTGTGGGAAGCTTGTGGAAGGCTACCCAAAATGTTTGCCCCAAATTAAACAATTTTAAAGGCAATGCTACCAAATACACTCAATTAGTATGTAAACTTCTGATCCACTGGGAATGTGATGAAAGACCAAGCTTAAAGAAGTCATTCTCTCTATTATTCTGACATTTTACATTCTTAAAGTAAAGTGGTGATCCTAACTGACCTAATGCAGGGAATATTTACGAGGATTAAATGTCAGGAATTGTGAAATCCTGAGTTTTAATGTATTTAAACTTCCGACTTCAACTGTAAGTAACTGGAGTGACTAGCTAGCTTCTTGCTTCAGAAGGTTGAACGGTCGACTTGAGTGTGTTATGAAGTTGGGGATGCTGGTTCGAATGCACATACACATTTTTGGCAGGTGTCCCTGAAAGAAAACCGGCTGTAAAACGTTGTCTTCAACAACAGTGGTGCTCATTGTCTGACTAATCCTGTTGTGCTATAGCGTATTATGTTCAAATGTTTTTACAGGTTCCTGCTATTTTTCACACACACACACACACACACTCCCATCGTCACCCAAAAGCCGCTACCTGTTCCCTTCTAGGACTGGGTGTTCTTTCTTCTGTCTTGGTAAGAGAACATCCCCTTCTTTAGAGAACAGAATGCCTCAGCCATACTGCGCTCTAATAAAGGCTTCTCCACAACTTACCAAAACACTTGCATGCATGCACAAACACACACAGAGCATATCCATCTGCCCAACAAGATCTCATAATTCGTCAATTTTTGAAGGGAAACTATGGATAAATGTCTATTTAATGCATTCATTCTGTGTGGTTACACTGTTAATTCTGCGTGGCTACAGGGTTAATTCCGCTTGGTTACACGGTTAAAACAGAAACAACTCAAATGGTTAAGTTTGGGTATTCATTTCGAGTGGTTAAGTTTAGGACTATGAAGAGAAGGGCTTAAAACAAAATAATTGAAAACTGCTGTTTCCATCAACTACCATCAAGTATTCTCGAGGCTTGCTAGAGCATTGTGAACTGCAGTGGTCTAAGCAGCGTGCTCTGGCTCCAGGCATCACAAGTTTGCACCCAGTGCTGGGCAATTCTTTTTAATTTTTGTTAGCGCATAGGAAGGCATATATCGACATTCTCAGGACCTTTTCAAACCTCCGAAATCACGGTTTATTTCAAGTGATCAGGCTGCATCTGACACCAAACAGGTTTGATTATGCTGAGAGCACAAAACAACAACAGATTTTACACAGTATCACTCAATGCCTCTGTCTAACATTTGTTCCAGACACATATAGTTTATCCTAATCAATCCAAAGTGTATCATATTGCTCCTTTCTTTTCTGTGAATATCACTGAGACAGTGAGTGAGGATAGTAATGTGTGTGTATCGGTCTGTCCTACTAATCAATAACCCTGGTCACTGTGTCCCAGTCTCTCCTGCTCCGCTGCGACACTCATGGTAGGCTTTCCCTATGGGGATTTCCAAAAAACTACCTCTTGTCTATTTTTAAAGTGGAACTGAAAGCGTTCTTAACTACTTCGCAGATATGAAACATCATAATACAATCACAATATCAGTCAAAAATATCAAATTCACAGTTTATGCTACAAAACCAACTGTACAAGAGGTTTGAAATATAGCTTCTACCTGACTCAAAATTCCATGACGTATAATAAGGCATTGTTGGCAGAATAGATGGATGCAGTTCAATGTATGATTATATAACTCACCAATACATTTCTTGGTTCAAAAAGGTTTGCTATCAGGTTGTAAATCACAGCTGGTCTGGTACATTGTTTGCTGCCTCCACCCATTTGGGATGCACTGTTTCAGTTTCAATATTTTGGACAAAAATGGAAGCATGTAACTAAGGCTGGGATTGTCAATACAATCAAACTAGCAAGGGCAATGATCAATTGTCAGTCATAATGTGGCTAATAGGCTAGCATGTAGCTATTTATTTAGAAAACTAAAAACACAGAGCCTAACATTAGCTAGCTGCTGGGAGGATGTCATGTCATTGAAGGTGTGGGTGAGTGACTGACTTTTTCCCCTCATATCATTTTGTGGCCTCAGTTAGATGCAGGTGTCATTTCGTTAGCTAGCAAGAAATGAGAATCACTTCACTAGCTAATTAGTTATGCTGAACTTGAACAACTGTTATCCAGTTAGCATATCTCTTGCGTTTGTAAATTCACTCTGGCTATCTCCTCCGATTTCAGTGTGCCAGAGCACAGAATAACTGATCAATTTACGAATGTGCAACACTTTGGCAAAAAAGTAATTAAATTGTTGACCGCAGCACAGTTAGTCACTCACTAACGCTCTAGATAACATGCAAATAGATCTGCTGAGGCGAGTAAAGTGGTCGGACTGAGTGAGGTGTTCTCTCATTTATGTCTGGAAGTAGATAGCAAGCTAGCCAACTTTAGCTAGTTAGCTTGGGTGCTTGACTGCCATTGTTGTGAGGAATGCTTGGACCAAACCTACTCCTTGTCCAGTGTCAATAGTGCAGTGTGCGCTCTGAATGCTCCAAATTTACGAACAGACATCAGAGCGTACTCAGACACACTGGGGGCAATTTACGAACACACCCTTAGTTGTCAATCAAATGTATTTGGCATCGATGTAATGGGCGGTCAGGCAGGCAAGTTCCCATTCAGTTGTCAAAATGTGGGTTGGGACAAGCATGCATTGGCAGGAAAGCAGCAGAAGGACGAGCAGTCTACTATTCTCCATCATTTATCAGTGCAATTTTGACGGTTTGAGAAGGTTTATCGAATGTTCCCTTGTTAGATTTTAGCTCATCTCGCTACGGCTAGCATTTGTTGATGTGCATAACTGTGGGGGAGAGAGCTGCCCATTTCATGTTTTGTTAGCGAATATTTACATATTTGCAGAAATCCATTCAGGTTTATTTTGTATCTTTTGGTGAATGTGTTCTAATGATCTAACGTTTCTCTTTTGCTACTGCCTGTAAACACACAGTCCAGTTCAAAGTGAATGATGGCATTCCAAGTGGCAAAGGCTTATTTGCATAAAGGCTTACTGTAAATCTCTGATTGGCTATGGCACACCGGTCTGCGTAGACTCAGATCCTGGACGAGACAGATGTTTTATTTACTGCCGTGTCTATTAATTGTCCAAACGCATGACCGCTTTCCCACTCTATTGTTACTTTTCTACAATGGCGCCAGAGGAGATGGCTGCCGTTTTACGGTCTCCTAACCAATTGTGCTATTGTGTTTTTTTTGTGTTATTTGTAACCTATTTTGTACATAATGTCTCTGCCACAGTCTCTTATGACTGAAAATAGCTTCTGGATATCACAACTTACCTCTGTCATGACGTTGGCCTGGGGGGTTGGTTTATGACAGTCATACATACCTCTTCCCCCCCCCCCTTTTCCTCTCTCTACCCTACTAACGTTACATTTGCAAAACCCTTGGTTAACATAGAGATTCTGGGAGGAAATTAACTATATTCTGGTAATCCAAACAATTGAACATATGCGGTGGTACTTTTAAAAAAAATATATATTTTATTTATTTGACCTTTTATTTAACTAGGCAAGTCAGTTAAGAACAAATTCTTATTTTCAATGACTGCCTAGGAACAGTGGGTTAACTGCCTGTTCAGTGGCAGAACGACAGA
Organism: Oncorhynchus kisutch; assembly: GCF_002021735.2. Taxonomy (NCBI): domain Eukaryota; kingdom Metazoa; phylum Chordata; class Actinopteri; order Salmoniformes; family Salmonidae; genus Oncorhynchus; species Oncorhynchus kisutch. The sequence continues at coordinate 69,215,628 of NC_034177.2, forward strand.
TTTGTACCGTGTCAGCTCGGGGGTTCGAACTTGCAACCTTCCAGTTACTAGTCCAACGCTCTAACCACTAGGCTACCCTGCCACCCCAATGAATATTAATGAATATTATGTCAGTTCGGTTGTCATCTGAGACATTCTCATCAATGATAAGATGACAAACTCTACAGTGGAAAGTCTACACATGGAATTGTTGTTCAATTGAAATGTTTGAATATGAAATTATTTGATGGGATGAAATGTGATTTTAGCTTCTAAAATGTGACATTTGGGTTTCCATAAGATAGGGCTGCTCAATCAGTGGCACTCCCCTGTGAAGGGACAAGGGCTATAAAACTTTTCAAACACACCCTATTCTCCCTTCCTATATAAGCCCTTGACGACAACATAACTTCCTGTTCCGATGAGGTAGGATGACGATCCTATGTCAGAATGGTTCAGACAACTACAGAACGAAGCCAACCTCGGCAATTTTTGTATTGCTGATTCAAATTGTTAGCCAGGGTTCTTGCAGATAACCAAGAATTTTCAACTTTCAGATGAGACTGAAGTAAGATGAAGATTAATGTTGACTGCTATTGATGTAAAATATTACTAGTTCTTTAAGAGTTTATTCGGAAGATAACAGCTCTATAAATATTATTTTGTGGTGCCCGACTCTGAGCTAATCATGTAATTAACTAATCAGGTGATATTAATTACGGAGAAATTATTTTATAGAATAGCATGTCTTATCAATTATTCCGGCATAGCCAAAGACACGACACCTCTTACTCGGAAAAAAAGATTTCTTTAACAAGTCTGACGTAAATCCTTCATGTCCGACAACTGTCAAGGCCCTTATCCCCGTGATTCGCTTGAGAAAGAGACTGAGATGTCAGGGTCCCTTATAAGGATCTGACGGCGAGTGGGTAATCTGCCTCTACCATCAGTACTATTAGCCAACGCACAATCATAGGATAACAAAATAGGCGAACTACGATCACGAATACTGTAATATCTTAAATTTCGCCGAGTCTGAACGACGACATGAATAACATACAGCTGATGGGTTTTATGCTGCATCGGCAAGATGGAACAGCCACCTCCGGTAAAACAAGGGGTGGTGGTCTGTATATTTGTAAACAACAGCTGGTACACAATCTAATAGTAAGGAAGTCTCAAGGGTTATCTTGCCTGGGGTACAGTATCTCATGATAAGCTGTAGACCACACTATTTACCAAGAGTTTTCATCTATATACTTCGTAGCTGTCTATTTACCACCACAAACCGATGCTAGCACTAAGACCTCACTCAATGAGCTGTATACGGCCATAAGCAAAAAGGAAAACGCTCATCCAGAGGCGGCGCTCTTAGTGGCCGGGGACTTTAACTTAAATTAAACTTGAAACTTAAATCCGTTTGACCTCATTTCTACCCGAATGTTACAAGTGCAACCAGATGGAAAAAAACCTCTAGACTACCTTTACTCCACACACAGCGACACGTACTCTCTCATCCTCCATTCGGCAAATCTGACCATAATTCTATCCTCCTGATTCGTGCTTACAAGAAAAAAACTAAAGCAGGAAGCACCATTGACTCTGTCTATATAAAAAGTGGTCAGATGAAGCAGATGCTAAACTACAGGACTGTTTTGCTAGCACAGACTGGAAAATGTTCCAGGATTCTTCAGATGACATTGAGGAGCACACCACATCAGTCACTGGCTTCAATAAGTGCATCGATGACGTTGTCCCCACAGTGACTGTACGTACATACGCCAAACAGAAGCCATGGATTAGAGACAACATTCGCACTGAACTAAATGGTAGAGCTGTCGCTTTCAAGGAGCGGGACTCTAACCCAGAAGCTTATAAGAAATCCCGCTATGCCATCATACAGGCAAAGTGTCAACATAGGACTAAGATTGAATCGTACTACACCGGCTCCGACACTCGTCGGATGTGGCAGGGCTTGCAAACTATTACAGATTACAAAGGGAAGCACGGCCACGAACTGCCCAGTGACACGAGCCTACAAGACGTGTTAAATTACTTCTATGCTCACTTCGAGGCAAGCAACACTGACGCATGCATGAGAGCATCAGCTGTTCTGGATGACTGTGTGATCATGCTCTCCGTAGCCTAAGTGAGTAAGATCTTTTAAAAGGTCAACATTCACAAGGCCAGACAGATTACCAGGATGTGTACACCGCGCATGCGCTGACCAACTGGCAAGTGTCTTCACTGACATTTTCAACCCGTCCCTGTCTGAGTCTGTAATAACAACATGTTTCAAGCAAACCACCAGAGTCCCTGTGTCCAAGAACACTCAGGTAACCTGCCTAAATGACTATAGACCCATAGCACTCATGTCTCTAGCCATGAAATGCTTTGAAAGGCTGGTCATGGCTCACATCAACACCATCATCCCAGAAACCCTAGAGCCACTCCAATTTGCATACCGCCCCAACAGATCCACAGATGATGCAATCTCTATTGCACTCCACACTGCCCTTTCCCACCTGGACAAAAGGAACACCTGTGTGAGAATGGTATTCATTGACTACAGCTCAGCATTCAACACCATAGTGCCCTCAAAGGTCATCACTAATCTAAGGACCCTGGGACTAAACACCTCCCTCTGCAACTGTATCCTGGACTTCCTGATTGGCCTCCCCAGGTGGTAAGGGTAGGTATCAACACGGGCCCCTCGGGTGCATGCTCAATCCCCTCCTGTACTCCCTCATGACTGCATGGCCAGGCACGACTCCAACACTATCATTAAGTTTGCAGACGACACAATAGTGGTAGGCCTGATCACCGACAACAATGAGAACCTATAGGGACGAGATCAGAGACCTGGCCATGTGGTGCCAGGACAACAACTTCTCCCTCAATGTGATCAAGACAAAGGAGATGATTGTGGACTACAGGAAAAGTAAGACTGAGCACACCCCTATTCTCATCAACGGGCCTGTGGTGGAGCAGGTTGAGAGCTTCACGTTCCTTGGTATCCACATCACCAATGAACTATCATAGTCCAAACACACCAAGACTGTCGTGAAGAAGGTACGACAAAGGAGACTGAAAATATGTGGCATGGGTCCTCAGATCCTCAAAACGTTATATAGCTGCACCATCGAGAGCTGGTTGCATCACTGCCTGATATATGGCAACTTCTAGACCTCCGACTGCAAGGCACTACAGAGGGTAGTGCGTACTGCCCTGTACATCACTGGGGCCAAGCTTCCTGCTATCCAGGACCTCTATACCAGGCGGTTTCAGAGGAAGGCCCTAAAAATGGTTAAAGACTCCAGCCACCCTAGTCAGACTGTTCTTTCTGCTACCGCACGGCAAGCGGTACCGGAGCGCCAAGTCTAGGTACAAAAGGCTTCTTAACAATTTCTACCCCCAAACTACAAGACTCATGAACAGCCTATCAAATGTCAACCCAAACGATTTTATGCTGCTGCTACTCTGTTATCTAGGCATAGTCACTCTACCTACATGTGCCCCCGCACATTGACTCTGTACCGGTACCCCCTGTATATAGCCTCGCTACTGTTATTTTACTGCTGTTATTTTTCTTAACTATATTGTTGGTTAAGATCTTGTAAGTAATCATTTCACTATAAGGTCTAAACCTGTTGTATTCTGCGCATGTGACAAATACAATTAGATTTGATTCCCAAAACTTTCTATGGTCATTTTCACGTTTTCATAAATTCTACTGTAAGTGTTCGCTTGTCAGAAAATGTTTAATAAAAAGTTGTCATTCTTCCTGGGGGTGTTGATGAACAGATTTGAATAAGATTTCATGTTGCTTAAACACTGTCAGTTCCACTTTAAGGAATGTTCTGTTGTCTATGGTGCCTCTATATCATCTAGGGATAGGTTACCAATGTCAGTCCAAGGTCATAGAGAGGAAAATGGTGAAAGGAAAAAGAGTAACTGGGGAGCCAGGGCAAGAAAGAGGGGGGTGGGGGTGAGAGATGAGAGAGCAATGGACAGGGAGGTAGAGAGGGAAGAGATGGGATGGGATGTGAGGTGAGTAGAGAAGAGGAGTTAGGAAAGAGGGATGGAGATGAAGAGGGGGAGACAGTCCATCTGTAGTTAGGAACGTAAAACTATACCTCCAAAATCACTGTTGTCACGCCTAAGCCTGGTTGTCGATGAGACTAATCTGTAGTAGACACCTGGTATCAGAACAGCAGAATGGATGGATGGAAAAAGAGGGATTAGGAAAGATATGAATAAATGAAGTAGTCTACTGTCAGCACAATCTGTTGTGAGGATGAGTGTCTTCTCCTCTCTTGTCACGCTGTGCGTGCACAAACACGCACACGCACAAATGTGTGTGTTTGTGTGTCCGTGCAAGTGTGAGTGACCTGAAAGGGAATCAATAGAGAGAGACACTGGGGAACACAAGAAGCTGAAAGATCACCTCATTCACTCAAACTCTTCTCATCTTTCTTTTTATCGCTTCCATCCATCACCTATAGTAAAGAGAATAAAAAACAGAGTGGACATGTGACCTCAACTCTCTTATTCAAAGAGCCATTAATGGAAACTTTAAGCCCTGTGTAGTATAATTTATTCATTTTGTGTTTAGAGAGAACACCTAATGAGGAAAATCCCTCAAATCTTGCCAGAAGCACTAATCTGTTATTTCGAGAATGTTGTGAAACTAGACTGAATTAATGCCTAGGTTTACTGATCTTAGACAGACACTGAGATCTAACACACTTTTACAAACATGCACAGGCATTCACACACATTAATTCAGGCATTCACACACAACATGCAAACACCGACACAAATACAAACATAACAAATAGAAATCGAGGGAAAGAGATGAGGGAGGGAGGTAGACAGAGATGGACAATAACAGAAAGAGGAAAAATCTAGATAAACAGAGAAAAGAGGGGTTTGTATAGTAACATCATTAAAAGCACAAACTTTATTTAATTGTCACAGACCTAAAAACTTAGAACCAAGAGAGACAGAGAGAGATTGATGAGACAGATCTTCTGCTGCATGGAGCACTAGTCCAGTACAGAAGGGGCATGTCCCTATGGCTTTGTGTCTGGGGCAACCTGTCGAGGTCACCGGTGGGTCAGTGATGATATCATTTCTCCAGTGGGAATTCTGGGAAATTAGGAAAATGTCTGAGTCCTTTGCCTCATCCCTTCCATTGCAATGTATATTTCCCATATCCATTCACAGGAAGTAAATACGACATGACGTTTCAGATAGCGACCATCTGTAGCCTTTCGAGCGAGACCCAACACTCGGATTATTCAAAAGGCAAAGTGTTAACAAACTTATTGTAACAGTCTCAAAATAAGTGATTTATCTGTCCATTATGAAGAGACACGCGGACAGATAAATCACTGGACACCAGCTGTAGCCTATGAGTGGGAGGCGCTTAAAATGGTCTTTACCACTCCAAATACAGGTTGTCTGGAAGTTGAACATCACTAGTTGTTCAGCCGCTGTGCTTGACCAAGATGAAAAGCAGTGACTGTCATGCATGGGGGGTAGGGGCAGTATGTACTGTGCGTGTGTGTGTGTGTGCAGGGGCCTTTGATATCTGTCCCCAAGTCACCATAATCCTCTTCCATAAATCTCACTGTGGACAGACCCATCTCCTAATCCCTATAAGACTCCACATCAGTACAGTACATGCATGCACACACAAATTCACTTTCACAGCATGCTTATATAGTTTTTTACAATCACTTTGGCACTAATTTCAGAACCGTGTGGTCATTTTTCAACTCTAGACACAACTCAAAACGGTCATCACTTGTAACACCGGCTGTCCAATGTTCAAACATTGCATTGTGCATTCATATCTTTAAAGGAACTTTGCACTTTCATAATCATTGGTTCAAATAACTAATTTATCAGGAAATACCATAGTAACATTTAGATCACCCACACACAAGATACTGATAGTTTCACTGTAGTTGTTCATACAATCATTAAATATTGTATTACATGTTTCATTATGCTACTACTGTAACGGTTTTCCTCCTCTTCTGAGGAGGAGTAGGAAGGATCGGACCAATATGCATCGTGGTAAGTGTTCGTCATTTTATTCAACTGAACTGAACACTACAATACAAAGTAAACAAAAATAACAACTGAAAAAGTTCCGTCTGGTAACTAATACAAAGACAGAAAACTTCTACCCACTACCCATAGTGGGAAAACAGGCTGCCTAAGTATGGTTCTCAATCAGAGACAATGATTGACAACTGCCTCTGATTGGGAACCATACCAGGCCAAAACCAGAAATACAAAACATAGAACAAAAACATAGAATGCCCACCCCAACTCACACCCTGACCAAACTAAAATAGATACATAAAAAAGGAACTAAGGTCAGGACGTGACAACTACATGTAAATACATCACTGTAAAATGACTAGTAGAGAGAATACAACAGACACAGTGGAATCATTGAACAAAATCTGAAATGTATTGATGAAATACAATATAATCACAACAGGTTTCTTTGAATCAAAACAAAAATAATTAGCTACAAAAAAGAAACTACAGTAAAATGTCAACCGCAGTGTTCCTCACCTGGCTTACTGTAAAACATCACTGCAGTGTTCCTCACCTGGCTTACTGTAAAACATCACTGCAGTGTTCCTCACCTGGCTTACAGTAAAACATCAACCGCAGTGTTCCTCACCTGGCATATTGTAAAACATCACTGCAGTGTTCCTCACCTGGCTTACTGTAAAACATAAACCGCAGTGTTCCTCACCTGGCTTACTGTAAAAAGCAAAACAAAGGATTGATTACTATACTTCTATATTTCCATCAACCCTGTCTTGTGGATTTGGCCACAGGTTCTCATCCACATCACAATGAATATTTTCATTAGCCAAACAACTCGAGAAGAATCTTCGGGCATGGCGAATCCAGGCCTGACACTGGTCTGCTGTGATGTCATTGCATGCGTCATCCATGGCCTGGAGAAGGGTGGCTTGTTCGTGAGGGCGCCTATCACATACAGTACATTCCATCTCCATGTGGAGAAAAATTACTCCATCAGGTTAAGGAAAGAGTATGGGGGTAAGTACAGGGTGGTAAATTGTGGAAACCATGCTTGCACCATTTAAACATGGTTGAACCTGACATTATCACACACAATGACATAGGTCACGCCATTAGCTTTACAGACCTGATTTAGCTTATCAAGGAGGGTTACAAGGAGAGCTGCATTATATGATCCGATACGAGGTTTGCGTCCTACCACACCATCTTCTGATATAGTCTCACAGATGGTGATGTTCGCCCCACATTGTCCAGGTACTTGGATGGTTGCCCGCTGGCCAATGAAATTCTGGCCTTTCCTCGTCTTGGCCAGGTTGAAGCCTGCCTCATCCAAAAAGAGGAATTTGTGGTTTTCATCAGCATCCAACTCCGTCACCCTCTAAAAATACATTTTGGAAAGAGAATTACTGATTACAATGATGTAGAATTTGGGGGGAATTTTTCACAATAAGCACCTTGAAACTGAACATACCTGAACGTACTCAGTCCTCAGTTGCTTCACTCGATCTGCATTTCTTTCAAAAGGCACACAGTATAGCTGTTTAAGAGACACCTGGTGCCTTTTTCAGCATGCATGCAATAGTCTGCAAACTTATGGCTTCCACATTGTTGAACATGTTGTCATTGTCCAAGATGTGCTGCTGAATTTCTGTAAGGCGAATATCATTTCTGGCCCGAACCAAATTGACCACAGCCCGCTCTTGAATTTTGACTCTGCCTCCCCTATTTGGCCTAGTCTCAATTCTGAAGAGAAAATTACAGTAAGAACACATTTAGTCACATCCCCTACTACAGTGGGGCAAAAAAGTATTTAGTCAGCCACCAATTGTGCAAGTTCTCCACTTAAAAATTTGAGAGAGGCCTGTAATTTTCATCATAGGTACACTTCAACTATGACAGACAAAATGTGGAAAAGAAATCCAGGAAATCACATTGTAGGATTTTTAAATGAATTTATTTGCAAATTATGGTGGAAAATAAATATTTGGTCACCTACAAACAAGCTAGATTTCTGGCTCTCACAGACCTGTAACTTCTTCTTTAAGAGGCTCCTCTGTCCTCCAATCGTTACCTGTATTAATGGCACCTGTTTGAACTTATCAGTATAAAAGACACCCGTCCACAACCTCAAACAGTCACACTCGAAACTCCACTATGGCCAAGACCAAAGACCTGTCAAAGGACACCAGAAACAAAATTGTAGACCTGCACCAGGCTGGGAAGACTGAATCTGCAATAGGTAAGCAGCTTGGTTTGAAGAAATCACCTGTGGGAGCAATTATTAGGAAATGGAAGACATATAAAACCACTGATAATCTCCCTCGATCTGGGGATCCACGCAAGATCTCACCCCGTGGGGTCAAAATGATCACAATAACAGTGAGCAAAAATGCCAGAACCACACCTAGTGAATGACCTGCAGAGAGCTGGGACCAAAGTAACAAAGCCTACCATCAGTAGTTTATTTAACCAGGCAAATCAGTTAAGAACAAATTCTTATTTTCAATGATGGCCTAGGAACAGTGGGTTAACTCGTTTTTCAACCACTCCACACATTTTTTGTTAACAAACTATAGTTTTGGCAAGTCGACTACTTTGTGCATGACACAAGTAATTTTTCCAACAATTGTTTACAGACAGATTATTTCACTTATTATTCTCTGTATCCCAATTCCAGTGGGTCAGAAGTTTACATACACCAAGTTGACTGTGCCTTTGAACAGCTTGGAAAATTCCAGAAAATGATGCCATGGTTTTAGAAGCTTCTGAAAGGCTAAATAACATCATTTGAGTCAATTGGAGGTGTACTTGTGGATGTATTTCAAGACCTACCTTCAAACTCAGTGCCTCTTTGCTTGACATAGGTACACCATCCCAACCATGAAGCACGGGGGTGGGAGCATCATGTTGTGAGGGTGCTTTGCTGCAGGAGGGACTGGTGCACTCCACAAAATAGATGTCATCATGAGGAGGGAAAATTGTGGATATTGAAGCAACATCTCTAGACATGAGTCAGGAAGTTAAATCTTGGTCGCAAATGGGTCTTCCTAATGGACAATGACCCCAAGCATACTTCCAAAGTTATGGCAAAATGACTTAAGGACAACCAAAGTCAAGGTATTGGATTGGCCATCAATCCTATAGAAAATGTGAGGGCAGAACTGGAAAAGTGTGTGCGAGCAAGGAGGCCTACAAAGCTAACTCAGTTACACCAGCTCTGTCAGGAGCTTCTGACCCACTGGGAATGTGATGAAAGAAATAAAAGCTGAAGTAAATCATTCACTCTGCTATTATTCTGACAAGGCAGGACATTTTTACTAGGATTAAATGTTAGGAATTGTGAAAAACTGAGTTGAAATGTATTTGGCTAAGGTATATGTAAACGTCTGACTGTAGCTGTACCATAATATTTGCACTGTTAAAGCATTCTGTAGCTGTAACTTTGTAAACCTCCAATTGTCCTAATATTCAACCCACTAAGGCCTCCCAACATATCTAGGCCTGTTGTCACTAAGACCATCAGAACATCTTCTTGAATCATGTTGCACCTTTGCGTCCTAAGGCAAGCATTTAGCCGCTAATTGGCGTAAGCCAGAGGGAAATACAGGCAGTCCCATGACAACATAAATATCTATGAGGGTGCTTTTTAATAAATTCATCATGATCACGTACCATGCTGTGCATTGGTCCTCCGATCCTTCATACTCATCAGATGAGGACGACGAACGGTACAACCACGCTGCGCTTTGGTCCGATGATTCCTCTTCTTCAGATGACGAATACCGTTACAATAATACAAATCCACATTATATCAATTCAAATACAGACCTGTAGCAAATACATTTTTTTTTAACATTTAGTTTTATATATGTTTTAATGACTAAATAGTTTTCCAAATCAAATAAAACAATTAAAAGGTGCGTTTTCTGTACAATTTTGCTTTTATACTTCGTATTTTGGCGAATATAGTACGACATCCGGGAACTTTTGGCATACTAACTATATCCATACTATGACTAATAAGCATACTACATTCTCAATTTACTTCACAAATAGTATGGTTAGAATGAGTATTCGAACACAGCCAAGTTGTTCATGAAACGTAATCTCAAAATGACGAACAAACAGGTCAAAATAATTGACTTTCAAAGGGCTCACCATTTCGGTAGCAGAGCAGAGGGAAGGCCCCGCCCGATCGTAGCTATGCTAACCCACTACAAAATTTAAATTGCCTTGTTACAACAGGTTAGGGAATTGAAGAACACCCAGTTCTCTATTAATGAACAATTCCCCCATGAAATAGTGGAGAGACGACGTGCCCTGTACCCCATTTTGTAAAGGCTCCGAGCAGAGAAGCAGAATGTTCGTCGAGTGGTCGATAAATTATATGTAAACAACCAAATGTTCAAGGACTTGGAAATTTCAACGTGGCTGTGAGTGATAGCTACCTCCTGTTGAATTAGTCACCGATACGCATTTGTACCGCATTACTCAGTACAATTATGGATTCATTTATTTTTACTCATGCAGTATGGAACCATGGACTATGTGGACTTAAAATAAAGGTTGGACTTATGATAATGCAGAATGGGTACGATGAAGTAATTTTTTTATTGAGGCAATATGGAACTTTGGACTATATGGACATAATATCAGGTTTTGATTTAGGGGAAGGCCGAAGATGGGTAATATCTGTATGATATGGCCTAATTGTAGAGGTCGGGTATATTATGACTTAAAAGCTGTTATATAGTGCAGCCCTTGTTCGTGGATGTGAATCAGAACGATTGCCTTTTAAGAAAACGTAATAAATATAAATAGATCTAATGTAGGGCTAGGATAAAGGATTATACATTAAAAAGCTGCATAGGGTCTATTGGAGTAGGCCTATATACGATCCTAAAAAAATTGGTGTCATTACACTTTTACATTTAAAAAATACATCTCAATATAAAAAATGTAAAGAATTATTATTGTTCCGATTCACACCGGCAAATGGGTTATAGTTAACGGTAGAACAAACACAACTTGTTTATGGAAGTACTTCTCTAAGCGAGAGGTAAATTACATATTTCTACAAACTATTTATGCTACCTTTTTAAATTCTTGATCCTAATGATATAGGCCTAGGTGTAAAACAGCCGAGGTGTTAGAGCAACGACCCTGGAATAAAAACAAAGTGTATGGGTGGAGAGAGGGTAGGTTTTATAGGTTTTTCTTGCTCTGGATTGTCAGTACTGCATGTATTATTGGCCATAGTCGATTGTAAGTTAAACTTGTGTATTTCTTTATGGGTAGTGTGATGCCTAACACCCCGACTGATTTAGGAATCTATGTTATTCAATTATTGCACCCACTGCTCGCTTGCTCGTGCCAACGAGTGTCTGCGTTGCCAAGGGCTAAAATAGAAGTCAATCCTATTTCTGACGCAGATCGCGCTGCAAGTCCTGCCTTTCCCATCTCCTCATTGGTTTATAGAAGCAGGTACCCACGTGCTATCTGCTCGTTAAAGATCAACTGTGTTGCTGGTTGTCATGGTAATACTATGAATGTGTAGATGCCAATCACCATATAAGTTCAAAGATGAAAAAGGAGGAGAGATGACTAGAAACAATTCGGTTGACCGTTTTATGTGTGGATTAATTGTCGGAGTAGAGGACCTTGTGCATTTCAGGTAAAATAACAACTCAATGTTTATATCCCAGGACAAATTATCTAGCAACAGCAAGCTAGCTAAATAGGACAAATTAGCTAGCAAGTGCAAGCTATCTAGCTAAATTGCCACAGGTTTAATGCTTTTCGACCAATCCCCAAATTAATGTCCTAGGTTCAGAGTTTGTTTTGATATTTTAACCTGCGTGTTGTGATCGTGTTTGGTGTAGGGGGACAAAATAAATTCACGCATGATGGCGCACGCGCGCAGCCGGTTTCGGTTCCGTGTAAGACACAGCTGTTAGATTCTATGTTCCTTTTTCCTTCTTTGTCGGAATAAAACAGGATATAATGAGGACTACATTAAACATATCTTGAATATTATGGACATAAAGACCTGGTCTTGTGAAATAGAAATATATACAGTGCCTTGCGAAAGTATTCGGCCCCCTTGAACTTTGCGACCTTTTGCCACATTTCAGGCTTCAAACATAAAGATATAAAACTGTATTTTTTGTGAAGAATCAACAACATGTGGGACACAATCATGAAGTGGAACGACATTTATTGGATATTTCAAACTTTTTTAACAAATCAAAAACTGAAAAATTGGGCGTGCAAAATTATTCAGCCCCTTTACTTTCAGTGCAGCAAACTCTCTCCAGAAGTTCAGTGAGGATCTGTGAATGATCCAATGTTGACCTAAATGACTAATGATGATAAATACAATCCACCTGTGTGTAATCAAGTCTCCGTATAAATGCACCTGCACTGTGATAGTCTCAGAGGTCCGTTAAAAGCGCAGAGAGCATCATGAAGAACAAGGAACACACCAGGCAGGTCCGAGATACTGTTGTGAAGAAGTTTAAAGCCGGATTTGGATACAAAAAGATTTCCCAAGCTTTAAACATCCCAAGGAGCACTGTGCAAGCGATAATATTGAAATGGAAGGAGTATCAGACCACTGCAAATCTACCAAGACCTGGCCATCCCTCTAAACTTTCAATTCATACAAGGAGAAGACTGATCAGAGATGCAGCCAAGAGGCCCATGATCACTCTGGATGAACTGCAGAGATCTACAGCTGAGGTGGGAGACTCTGTCCATAGGACAACAATCAGTCGTATATTGCACAAATCTGGCCTTTATGGAAGAGTGGCAAGAAGAAAGCCATTTCTTAAAGATATCCATAAAAAGTGTTGTTTAAAGTTTGCCACAAGCCACCTGGGAGACACACCAAACATGTGGAAGAAGGTGCTCTTGTCAGATGAAACCAAAATTGAACTTTTTGGCAACAATGCAAAACGTTATGTTTGAAGTAAAAGCAACACAGCCCATCACCCTGAACACACCATCCCCACTGTCAAACATGGTGGTGGCAGCATCATGGTTTGGGCCTGCTTTTCTTCAGCAGGGACAGGGAAGATGGTTAAAATTGATGGGAAGATGGATGGAGCCAAATACAGGACCATTCTGGAAGAAAACCTGATGGAGTCTGCAAAAGACCTAAGACTGGGACGGAGATTTGTCTTCCAACAAGACAATGATCCAAAACATAAAGCAAAATCTACAATGGAATGGTTCAAAAATAAACATATCCAGGTGTTAGAATGGCCAAGTCAAAGTCCAGACCTGAGACCAATCGAGAATCTGTGGAAAGAACTGAAAACTGCTGTTCACAAATGCTCTCCATCCAACCTCACTGAGCTCGAGCTGTTTTGCAAGGAGGAATGGGAAAAAATTTCAGTCTCTCGATGTGCAAAACTGATAGAGACATACCCCAAGCGACTTACAGCTGTAATCGCAGCAAAAGGTGGCGCTACAAAGTATTAACTTAAGGGGGCTGAATAATTTTGCACGCCCAATTTTTCAGTTTTTGATTTGTTAAAAAAGTTTGAAATATCCAATAAATGTCGTTCCACTTCATGATTGTGTCCCACTTGTTGTTGATTCTTCACAAAAAAATATAGTTTTATATCTTTATGTTTGAAGCCTGAAATGTGGCAAAAGGTCGCAAAGTTCAAGGGGGCCGAATACTTTCGCAAGGCACTGTATATTTCTATGTTGTTTCCTCTTCATTCTTTCTTCATTATTCAAAAAATTGAATCCAATGACATGAGCAGGCTGGGATGACATGCTTATAGCCTTGCTTGGACTTCTAAATATGAGAATGCATTTATAAGATTGTGCTGTTATTATTTCGATTAGTACTATCTACTATTGTTACTACTTTTTTTTCTGACTGTTTTCCATGTTATTTGGTTGATTCTCTTAAACACAGAACACTAAAACAAAAATGACAAAGAGAATGACACGAAACGAAACAGTCCTGTCTGGTGACATGCACAAAGACAAAACATTCACCCACGAAACACAGGTGGGAAAAGTCTACCCAAGAATGATTCTCAATCAGAGACCACTAACGACACCTGCCTCTGATTGAGAACCATACCAGGCCAAACGCAAAACGCAACATAGAACAACGAACATAGACAACCCACCCCAACTCACGCCCTGACCAACCTAAAACAAAGACATAACAAAAGAACTAAGGTCAGAACGTGACAGTGGTAAGTGTTCATGCTTTCTTTATTAAAACTAAACACTATAATAAAATAACAAAGGGAATAACCGAAACAGTCCTGAAAGGCGCAAAACACTAAACAGAAATTAACTACCCACAAAACCCTGTGGGGAAAAAGCTACCTAAGTATGGTTCCCAATCAGAGACAATGATAGACAGCTGTCCCTGACTGAGAACCATACCCGGCCAAAACAAAGAAATACAAAAACATAGAAAAAGGAACATAGAATGCCCACCCAAATCACACCCTGACCAAACCAAAATAGAGACATAAAAAGCTCTAACGTCAGGGCGTGACAATTATTTAATTTTTTCTCTCTTATTTCTTTGTGGAATCCCTCTGGCTGTTCTGTTTATGTTTTGCATGTTGCTGTTTAATAAAAAAAATACAACCAAAAAATACTAGAAAATGTTGTTTTTTTAAAATATATTTTTAAAAACAAGCAATAAACACTTTCTGTACTTTTAGGGTCCATTATGCAATTCTTCAGAAAATGGGTGTGGCTTCACGTTTTCAGATTTGAAGAAAATTATGGAAAATATGCAGCCGAAGTCCAAAGAGAGTGGATACAAATTAATTTATTTAACTAATTATGACAAATGTTAAGAAAATGTAATGAAGTAACGGCTTTTCAAATAAGTTGTGTTGGCTGACAATATGTTAGCTACGCAATCCTTATGAACCGCATAGCATATTACAGTAGTATGTACCGGGTATGTTAGCTACCTACTGTAACATTAGTTGGCTACTAGTACATCGAACTTGACATTATATTTACTTTATGCTATCTAACTAACTACCCAACGTTTATTGACTTGATTTTTCACGTCATTCATAGCTTAGCTAAGTGGTATAGTCGATGTGCGTTCTCAATGGACATTCGGGTGCTTTCGTAAATTCGCTCTGGCTATCTACTCCGTTTTCAGAGCAGTCTCATCTGATTGTAGCAGAGCAGAATAACTGATGAATTTATGATCTCTCAACATCCGTTGAATATGGCCGGTGTCAATAAACATTGGCAAAAAAGCATACTTAAATTGTTGCCAGCAGCACAGTCACCAACACTCTGGGTAACATGAAAAATGCCCAACCAGCTCTGCTAGGACGAGTAAAAAGGTCAGTGAGGTGTTCTCTCATTTGTGTCTGGAAGTAGCTAGCAAGCTAGCCAATGTTAGATTGACTGCCATTGTAAGGTCAACTTAAAATAAAGACAAACCCTGGAATGAGTAGGTGTGTGCAAACTTTTGACTGGTACTGTATGTAAATGAGTTATTTTGCATTTAATTTTCAATGATTAGCTAAAATGACTCAAGTTTTCACATTGTCATTATGGGGGATAAGTCAAAAGGTGTTAATACTTTCTAAAGGCACTGTATTAGAATGAGCTATGTGAAGAATACAGTATATGAATACACAATGTGAAAAACTGTGTTTAATGTCTCTATATATATACAGAAAAAAATATAAAACGCAACATGAAAAGTGTTGTTCCCATGTTTCATGAGCTGAAATAAAAGATCTCAGAACTTTTCCATATGCACAAAAAGCCTTTTTCTCTCAAATGTTGCACATAAATTTGTTTACATCCCATAAGTCCCCCCCCCCAACATAATTTTAGAGAATTTGGCCGTACGTCTAACCGGCCTCACAACTGCAGACCACGTGTAACCATGACATCCCAGGACCTCTAAGCCGGCTTCCTCACCTGCAGGATCGTCTGAGATCTGCCACCTGGACAAACTGTGGGTTTACATGTCTGAAGAATTTCTGCACAAACTGTCTCAAACAGTCCTCACCAGGTTCTTGACCTGACTGCAGTTCCGCATCATTGGGCAAATTCTCACCTTCGATGGAAACTGGCATGCTGAAGAAGTGTGCTCTTCACAGCTGAATCCTTGTTGCATTGCATTTTAACAATGGCAGTTTGAATGCACCGTGATGAGATCCTGAGGCCCATAGTGGTGCAATTCTTCCGCCGCCATCACCTCATGTTTCAGCATGATAATGCACAGCCCCATGTTGCAAGCATCTGTACACAATTCCTGGAAGCTGAAACTGTCCCAGTTCTTCCATGGCCTGCATAATCACAAGACATGTTACCCATTGAGCATGTTTGGGATGCTCTGGATCGACGTGTAGGACACGTGTGCGACAGCATGTTCCAGTTCCCGCCAATATCCAGCAACGTAGCACAGCCATTAAAGAGATGTGGGACATCATTCCACAGGCTACAATCAACAGCCTGATCAACTCTATGCGAAGGAGATATTTACTGACTGGAGTTCTAAAGGTCTCTGTGACCAACAGTATTCCCAGCCATGTGAAATCCGTAGATTAGTTGAATTTAATACATTTATTTCAGTTGACTGGTTTCCTTATGAACTGTAAAATCTTTGAAATTGTTGCATGTTGTGTTAATATTTTGTTCAGTATACATGAGATAGCGGCATTGGTTGTGTGTCTAGCCATTTGATTAGATGTTCAGGAGTCTTATGGCTTGGGTAACAACTTTTTAGAAGCCTCTTGGACTTAGAATTGGTGCTCCGGTACCGCTTGCCATGCTGTAGTAGAGAGAACAGTCTATGACTAGGGTGGCTGGAGTCTTTGTCAATTTT
The DNA here is from genome assembly GCF_002021735.2 of Oncorhynchus kisutch. Classification (NCBI taxonomy): domain Eukaryota; kingdom Metazoa; phylum Chordata; class Actinopteri; order Salmoniformes; family Salmonidae; genus Oncorhynchus; species Oncorhynchus kisutch. Next base: position 69,232,537 of record NC_034177.2, read on the forward strand.
TAGGGCCTTCCTCTTACACTGCCTGGTACAGAGGTCCTGGATGGCAGGATGCTTGGCCCCGGTGATGTACTGGGCCATACACACTACCCTCTGTAGTGCCTTGCAGTCTGAGGCCAAGCATTTGCCATACCAGGCAGTGATGCAACCCATTAGGATGCTCTCTGGAGCAGGTTTTCATCAAGGACCTGTCTGTACTTTGCTTTGTTCATCTTTGCCTCGATCCTGACTAGTCTCCCAGTGCCTGCTACTGAAAAACATCCCCACAGCATATTCTGCCACCACCATGCTTCACCGTAGGGATGGTGCTAGGTTTTGCCCAGATGTGACGCTTGGCATTCAGGCCAAAGAGTTCAATCTTGGTTTCATCAGACCAGTGAATCTTGTTTCTCATGTTCTGAGAGTCTTTAGGTGCCATTTGTCAAACTCCAAGTGGGCTGTTGTGCAGTTTACTGAGGAGTGGCTTCCGACTGGCCACTCTACCATAAAGGCCTGATTGGTGGAGTGCTACAGAGATGGTTATCCTTCTAGAAGGTTCTCCCATCTCCACAGAGGATCTCTAGAGCTCTGTCAGATTGACCATTGGGTTCTTGGCCACCTCCCTGACCAAGGTCATTCTCCCCCGATTGCTCAGTTTGGCCGGTCGGCCAGTTCTACGAAGAGTCATAGTGGTTCCAAACTTCTTCCATAAGAATGATGGAGGCCACTGTGTTCTCGGGGACCTTTACTGCTGCAGAAAGGTTTTGGTACCCTTCTCCAGATCTGTGTCTCGACACAATTCTGTCTCAGAGCTCTACGGATAATTCCTTTGACCTCATGGCTTGGTTTTTGCTCAGACATGCACTGTCAGCTGTGGGAACTTATATAGACAGGTGTGTGCCTTTCCAAATCATGTCCAATAAATTGAATTAACACAGCTGGACTCCAATCAAGTTGTAGAAACATCTCAAGGACGATCAATGGAAACAGGATGCACCTGAGCTCAACTTTGAGTGTCATAGCAAAGGGTCTGAAAGCTTACGTAAATAATGAAACATTCCTTTTTCAGGACCCTGTCTTTCAAAGATAATTCGTAAAAATCCAAATAACTTCACAGATCTTCATTGTAAAGGGTTTAAACACTGTTTCCCATGCTTGTTCAATGAACCATAAACAATAAATTAACATGCACCTGTGGAACAGTCATTAAGACAGCTTACAGAGACTAGGCAACTAAGGTCACAGTTATGAAAACTTTCTACTGACTCTGAAAAACACAAAAAGAAAGATGCCCAGGGTCCATGCCCCTCTGCATTAACGTGCCTTCCCCATGCTGCAAGGGGGCATAAGGACTGCAGATGTGGCCAGGGCAATAAATTATCCTTCCTGTTTGGCCCTGTCCGGGGGTGTCCTCGGATGGGTCCACAGTGTCTCCTGACCCCTCCTGTCTCAGCCTCCAGTATTTATGCTGCAGTAGTTTGTGTCGGGGGGCTAGGGTCAGTTTGTTATATCTGGAGTACTCCTATTCGGTGTCCTGTGTGAATCTAAGTGTGAGTTCTCTAATTCTCTCCTTCTTTCTTTCTTTCAGCCAGAAGAGGACTGGCCACCCCACATAGCCTGGTTCCTCTCTAGGTTTCTTCCTAGGTTTTGGCCTTTCTAGGGAGGTTTTCCTAGCCACCGTGCTTCTATACCTGCATTGCTTGCTGTTTGGGGTTTTAGGCTGGGTTTCTGTACAGCACTTTGAGATATCAGCTGATGTACGAAGGGCTATATAAATACATTTGATTTGATTTGAAATTGCAATGTCCGTACTGCGAGAAGCCTAAGACAGCGCTACAGGGAGACAAGACGAACTGCTGATCGTCCTTGCAGTGGCAGACCACGTGTAACAACACCTGCACAGGATTGGTACATCACACCTGCGGGACAGGTACAGGATGGCAACAACAATTGCCCAAGTTACACCAAGAACGCACAATCCCTCCATCAGTGCTCAGACTGTCCGCAATTGGTTGAGAGAGGCTGGACCGAGGGCTTGTAGGCCTGTTGTAAGGCAGGTCCTCACCAGACATCACTGGCAACAATGTCGCCTATGGGCACAAACCCACCATCGCTGGACCAGACAGGACTGGCGCTCTTGAGTGATGAGTCGTGGTTTTGTCTCACCAGGGGTGATGCTCCAATTCACGTTTATCGTCAAAGGAATGAGCGTTACACCGAGGCCTGTACTCTGGTGCGGGATTGATTTGGAGGTGGAGGGTCCGTCATGATCTGTGGGGGTGTGTCACAGCATCATCGGACAGAGCTTGTTGTCATTGCAGGCAATCTCAACGCTGTGCATTACAGAGAAGACATCCTCCTCCCTCATGTGGTACCCTTCCTGCAGGCTCATCCTAACATGACCCTCCAGCATGGCAATGCCACCAGCCATACTGCTCGTTCTGTGCGTGATTTCTTGCAAGACCAGAATGTCAGTGTTCTGCCATGGCTAGCGAAGAGCTCAGATCTCAATCTCATTGAGCACATCTGGGACCTGTTGGATCGGAGGGTGAGAGCTAGGGCTAATACCCCCAGAAATGTCCGGGAACTTGCAGGTGCCTTGGTGGAAGAGTGGGGTAACATCTCACAGTGATGCAATGCAGCTGGTGGCCACACCAGATACTGACTTACTTTTGATTTTGACCCATTATTCCATTTCTGTTAGTCACATGTCTGTGGAACTTGTTCAGTTTATGTCTTATGTTTTTGAATCTTGTTATGTTCATACAAATATTTACAGATGTTAAGTTTGCTGAAAATAAATGCAGTTGACAGTGAGAGGACATTTATTTTTTTGCTCAGTTTTCTTTATTTGTAATGAATTAGCCAATTCTAAACCTCTTTTCACTTTGTTGTTATGGGGTATTGTGTGTAGATTGCTGAGGATTTAAAAAATGTAATCCATTTTCGAATAAGGCTGTGACGTAGAAAGTCAAGGGGTCTGAATACTTTTCGAAGGCAGTGTATGTAGCGTTTACCGTGAATACAATCTACACGAATGCAGAAACATTGCATTTAAAAGCTGCAATGCCTATAACCTGCAGTCGGATTGCATCCCAGCCTTAGATCTGGCATTCAGGCAATGGAAAGTTGAGTTGGATTACAGAACATTCTATGCACAATCCCTCTGATAGGTCCCGATTGGTCGATCCACTGCCACAGCCAATGGGTTCAGTGAAAAAGGAATCCATGACTGCACTGCATAACAATCCTAGCTGTGTGCCAGAGAAAATCTCTCTCTCCCTCTCTTTCTCTCTTTAACCATTGTTTGTAGACCAATATTTCATGTCAAAGTGGAGCCAGAGACATTGTGTACAGGGGTTCCTCTGCTCTCGATGCTCCCTCACCCTGGACCTGGGCTATTGGTTAAAGCTGTAGAGAGATAAGCACCAGGCATTCTGACTGGGCCGTTCATCCAGAACACACACACACACACACTCACCAACATACTGTACAGGTGACTATCACATCTTACCATACAGACGCAACACAGGAGGACACTAATGATAAAGACACGGGAAAGCCTGTTTGAAGCGGAAGCATGTACAGTGAATGGGTGGATAGAGTCAAGGACGGATGGACTACCTGCTCTTACAGTCTCACGTCAGAATTAGACATTTATTCATGTTTCTCAAATGTCAAATTTCGAAGTTGTTCCAAAAGTCACATTTCGAAGTGATTTAAGGTTAAGTTCAGGCATTAGTATTTTACTGCAGTGGGCTAAATCACAGTCACACAGAGTATTTCTTGGTAGCCTTAAACAAATCTCATTTGAAACAAAAATATACACCTGTAAAAGAAGACACCATGTCAGATATAGAGTTGAAATGTATTCAATTATGAGTTTGCATTCTAATATTACACTTTATATACACCACAGAAAACTGTAAAATAACAAAAAAAATTCACTTACTTAACCAGGAAAGTCAGTTAAGAACAAATTCTTATTAACAATGATGGCTTAGGCTTAACTGCCTTGTTCAGGGCTAGAACTACAGATTTTTACCTTGCCAGCTCAGGGATTCGATCTAGCAACCGTTTGGTTATTGGGCCAATGCTCTAACCACTGGGCTACCTGTCCCTCACAAAATACTGGATTTTCGGGCAGATATTTTTAAATAAAGTTTATTTATTATGAAAAATATGAATAACATTCCACCCATGAGGCCACTAGGTCATTTGACTGCAGAAAAGGGCCAGCTCCATATTCTTAAGGTTAGGCATTAACACCAAATAGTAAGGTAAGGGTTAAGGTTTGGGATAGACTTAAAACAAAAATATAAAAAAGAACTTATCACTGGATTTTAACTTGCAACCTTTGGAATCAGAGTTAGTTGCTTACACTCATCTGCCATCCCCATCCACAACACCTTGGCAAAACCAAAACCTACTTGAAGGTACCAGCGCTCACTGTTGCCCCTAGTGGACGGTTTTCACATCATCTCCTGATGTCCTCAGACATGGATGGACGTTGAATACTGACTTGTATCACAGGTGACCTAGCTGGGATGGATGGTAATCCAGCAATTTTAGAGAAATGTTTTACTCCTGGTGTGACATTTTACTCTTAGACCTGTCAGTGTGTGTGTGACAGACACACACCCTTTGTTGTTCTGTCTATGTGTATATGAATATCACTCTGTGTGGTAACATTTTAGCATTCCACAGACAACCAGTGAAGCATAGCATTGCTAACCTCAATCCAAACCTAACGTTTGGAGAAATTAGACTTAAACTTTCATGAGAGCAGCAGAAATATTTATAACGGAGTTGAAATTTGAAACATCCCTTTTGAAGAAACACAGATGTATTATTCATTAACCTAAATTCTGAGATGTATTATGGGAAATGTTTCCAATTATGGAAAGTGATCAATTGGGAGGGAATTAGAGGGTAGAGGACAGATCCATGTAATGGCGCAATTCCACTAGATAAACCGGGCCGGGCCATGCCGGAACCAGCAAGAACTAGCCTTGTTGGTTCTTTGTAGTTTTCCATTTGCCGTGGAACTGGAAACAGGATTAGGTTTAATTAGCGGGAAAAACTGCTAAAGTCCGCAACCAATGATGAAATTCGACAGTGACATTGTTGTGATCCTCGGTGACTGGCATTTTTGGGCGGGAAATGTGCTGGTAGAGTTAGCCAGGCTATTTTGTGCCATCCTTTTCAATTTGGTTTGTGGGCAGCAATTGAGACTAAACAGAATATAGGAGACAGCTGAAAAGAAACTGAGATATACACGACGTATCGTCATGCGAGGAGAGGATTTCTTCAGCTGGTTCAAACATGCGTTGGAAGAAACACTTGAGGTATGTGTATCTGTTTTGTGAATTGTTCAAATCTTAGTTGGAATGAAGACAGCGGTTACTGTTGCTTGCAATTGGGTGCAGTCCTGCGATACTGTATTAGTCTTGCAGTATTACTCTTGTAGTATGCTATGTGTGATAGGCCCCTAAGAGGTATGGACAATCTATTTAGCTAGCTAGCTACATAATGTCTATCTATCTGTTGGGATAGATATACATTGTACCAGTGGAGGCTGCTGAGGGGAGGTCGGCTCATAATAATGAATGAAACAGAGCAAATGGAATGGCATCAAACACATGGAAACCATGTGTTTGATGTTGTTGATACCTTTCCACTTATTCCACTCCAGCCATTACCACGTGCATCGTCCTCCCCAATTAAGGTGCCACCAACCTCCTGTGCTTTGTACATACCTAGGCCTAACGCTACATCATACACAACATACTGCAAGAGTAATATTGCCTACTGCACCTAATTGCAAGTGTAACAGCTGGCTGTCCTCATTCAATACTGCAAGAAGAATTTAGCTGAACATTCTAATGAGAAAACTTCCTGACCTTTGCAGATGATAATTATTCAACAATATTATCTCCACCTATTCTGTGGTGAGTTGATGTATGTTCTATTGACTGGAGTGGCCAGCTCACATTCTATTGGTCACCTGGGTCCAGACGGTCTGATCGGGTGTGCATTACCATCTGGATGGTAATTGTAATTGCACTCAGGAAGTCTGTGAGTGTGGGGGGGGGGTAGGTGCCAAGGTAGAAACTGCAGACAAAGTACTATTTCCCTAAGGAACATAACAATATCATGAAACTATATTAAAAAAAATCTGCAATATACTGTATTGTATGTGTTTCAGATCTATCACATGTTGCAGAGCCGCAGGCGAGCACCCACTGTCTGGAGCCGATTCCAGTCAACTGAGTGGTGGTACAACTGTGTTCCAGAATTTACAGACACCTAATGGATTGATAACTTCTGCTTGTCGGCAGAGATGTTACAGTTCCTCTGCAACAGGCTGAGTCCTGTTAATGTAAGCACAGTGAGTGATGGACAACTAGGTACATCAACGTGGATTACACAGGATTGCTAAAACGAAGGCGGATGCTCTCTGGTGTGTAGGTAGCCAAAAGAAAGAGAAAATGACCACAAGACAAATAAACAATGTTTAATAACAGATTCTCTTTTTTCTTTCTTTGTGATTTTCTCCCTCCCCTCACAGATACCCAGCCCCACCAACACCCTTTGGACAACGAAGCACCTGGACCAACAACAGAACTACTAGCATGATAGACTGAGCCTGGTCCCTTAGCTCAGTGGTTCTCTCCCTTTTTTTGGTTACTGTACCCCCTATCACATGACTTTACCTTTGGGTATTAATACAGTACTACTTTAAAGGTCTTATGCTAATTTTACCATTAGACCTATGTTCTTATTCAGTTCGCTTTTTTTTACCCTGTAAACACACTGCTACACAATTGTATCTTCAATTTTCGACCAATGTTTTGTTTACGTAAATATGTTTAAGTGTATTGCTACAAAATGTGCATTCTTTTCATTGTTTAACAGTAGGCTAATTTCAATGAACAGTAATTGAAAGCCACATTCACAATGCTTTTGGTGGAGGGAATAATTGTTTTATTTTACATAGAACTTCAGCTAGCTTAGTCCAGTTCAGTCTAGTGACATGCCTGCTGTGTCACGCCCTGGTCATCGAGAGGGTTTTATTCTCTATTTTGGTTAGGCCAGGGTGTGACTAGGGTGGGCATTCTAGTTTCTTTAGTTCTATGTTTTCTATTTCTTTGTGTTTGGCCGGGTGTGGTTCTCAGAGGCAGCTGTCTATCGTTGTCTCTGATTGAGAATCATACTTAGGCAGCTTTTTCCCACCTGTGTTTTGTGGGTAGTTGTTTTCTGTTTCTGCACCTGACAGAACTGTTCATTGTCATTTTTGCTCTTTGTTATTTTGTTCTAGTGTTCAGATTTTAATAAACATCATGAACATGTACCACGCTGCGCTTTGGTCCACTCCCTCTTCTTCAGACGAGCGTTACATGCTGCTGGTATCTAATGTCCTTTTATGGCCTGGACAAACTGTCCAAAATACAGCTAGGAAGCTGTTCTTAATCGAGGTGGTATCTCAGTCACCCTGACTGACCTGTCTGATGCACTGGCTGCTGCTTCATCTTCACGCAGCAAACATGAGGGCAGCCAGTGAGTGCAGTTTTGTTCGCCAACCATGTATTAAACATCATCCAGCAAAGGACAGTGTGGGGCCAACCAGATCTACCAACCAGAAACACTAATTATGCAAATAAAAGGTTTTGGGTCAGAATATGATGAATTGCATCACTGTGACAGTTTTACATATACACAGTGCCTTTTAGAAAGTATTCAGACCCCTTGCGTTACTCCACATTTTGTTGTTACAGCTTGAATATTTTTCTCACCCATCTACACACAATACTCAATGACAAAGTAAAAACATATTTTTTGAAATGTGTGCAAATTTATTAAATTAAATACAGAAATCTAATTTACTTAAGTATTTATACCCCTGAGCCAATACTTTGTAGAAGCACCGTTGGTGGCGATTACAGCTGTGAATATTTTGGGGTAAGTCTAAGAGCTTTGCATTGCAAAATATTTTTCCATTATTCTTCAAGCTCTGTCAATTTGAGTGTTGATAATTGCTAGACAGCCATTTTCAAGTCTTGCAATAGATTTTCAATCTGATTTACGTCAAAACTGTAACTAGGCCACTCAGGAACGTTCAATCTCGTCTTTATCAGGATAAGGTCAGACCCAGATGCAGACCTTGTCGAAGTAACAATGTTTATTACAGCAACAGAGGCAAAGGTACAAGACTTCAGGCAGGCTTAGATGAGACAGAGGTCGGAAATCCAGATAGGGGCAAAGGTACAGGACGGTAGGCAGGCTCAGGGGCAGGCAGAGTGGTCAGGTGGGCGGGGTCAGGGTCAGGAGAGGCAAGGGTCAAAAACCAGGAGGGTGAGAAAAAGAGAGGCTGGGAAAAGACAGGAGCTGACAGGGCAAACAAGACCAACTGGCAAAAGACAGAACAAAGGTATAAGTACACAAGGGATAATGGGGAAGATGGGCGACACCTGGAGGGGGATGGAGACAATCACAAAGACAGGTGAAACAGATCAGGGTGTGACAGTAGCCCCCTCTAGGGGTTCCACCTGGCGTCCTACCTGGGCAGGTGAAACGGATCAGGGTGGGACAGTACCCCCCTCTAGGGGCAACACCTGGCGTCCTACCTGGGCACACACCTGGTAGACCAGGGTGCAGGCGGTGGAAGTCGTCTAGGATGTCTCTAGCGGGGACCCAGCACCTCTCCGCCGGGCCATAACCCTCCCAGTCAACCAGGTACTGGAGACCCCTGCCCCGTGGTCGAACCCTCAGGAGGTGTCTCACCGTGTACGCCGGATGGCCATCAACGACACAGAGAGGAGGGGTGGGCCTGGAAATGGAAGACAAGGGACTGTGAGATACGGGCTTGATACGGGACACATGAAAGGTGGGGTGTATATGAAGGGTACGTGGCAACAGAAGAGGAATAGCACAGGGGCTAATGACCATGGAGATGGGGAAAGGTCCGATAAACTGGGGGGACAGTTTGCTGACAGGGGGGAAGCCAGACCCTTGACAAAATCCAGGAAGCTGTAACAGCAGGGACAATGGGGCACAGGCAGAGGTTAGAGGGGACCAGCCGGAGCTTGCCGAGGAGTCTTGTTCTGTGCACAAACTGTGCAAGCGGCAACGAATGTGGACACGTCTGGGACCATGGTAGGCCACTAAAAGAGCTGTCACACAAAGGCCAGGGTCTGACGGGCGCCAGGGTGGAGGAGTGGGCCAACTCCAGGACCGTGGACGGTGTCGGGAATGAACATCCGGTTATCAGGTTGGGAACGCTAAACCTCACAGACCTGCATCCCTATTCCCTAGCTGAGTGCTGTCGCCAGGCCTGAGGTGGAAAGGATAGTAATAGTCGTGGGGCTATAGCGGTGGGACAGTGCATCCGGCTTGACATTCTTGGATCCCGGCCAGTACGAGAGGGAGAAGTTGAACCTTGTGAAAAGCAGGGCCCATCTGGCTTGCCTGGAGTTGAGGCGTTGGTGATGCGGAGATACTCCAGGCTCTTGTGGTCAGCCCACACGATGAACGGCTGTTCCGCCCCCTCCATCCAGTGCCTCCATTCCTCCAACGCCATCTTCACCGCAAGAAGCTCTCAATTCACCACAACGTAGTTATTTTCTGTGGCGTTGAGGAGATGGGAGAAGGCGCATGGATGTAGCTTGAGGTCAAGGGCAGAATGCTGGGACAGGAAAGCCCCCACTCCAACGTTCGAAGCATCTGCCTACACCACGAACTGACGAGATGGGTTCAAATGAACCAGGATGGGAGCTGTGGTGAAGCGATGTTTGAGGTCCCGGGAAACGCCGGTCCCGCAGCTGGGGAACACATGAATGGAACCTTGGGCAAGGTGAGTGCTGACAGGGGGGAAGCCAGGGTGCTGTAACCCCAGATAAAGTGGCGATAGAAATTGGCGAACCTCAGGAAACGTTGCAGCTCGAACCTGGACGTAGACTGACGCCAATCCATCACTGCTCTCACCTTCCCAGGATCCATCGGGACACTCCCAGCAGAGATGATGTAACCTAGAAAGGGGATGGTGGAGCGATGGAACTTGCACTTCTCCGCTATCACAAACAGCTGATTCTCCCGTAGGAGTTTTCAAGGCCTACCGGACGTGGATTATGTGTTCATGAAGAGAGCGGGAGAAGACAAGGATGTCATCAATGTAGATGAAGATGAACCGGTTCAACATGTCATGGAGAACATCATTCACCAGAGCCTGGAACACAGCAGGGGCATTGTTGAGGCCAAAAGGCATGACCAGATACTTGTAGTGGCCACTGGCCATGTTGAAGGCGGTCTTCCACTCCTCCCCCTCTTGTATCCGCACCAGGTGGTTGGCATTTTGTAGATCCAGCTTGGAAAATACAGTGGCCCCCGTGGAGCGGCTCGAAGTTTGAGGAGATGAGTGGTAGTGGGTAACGGTTCTTAACCGTAATGTCGTTGTGTCCCCGGTAGTCAATGCACAGACGCAGGGTCTTGTCCTTTTTATCCACAAAGAAGAAGCCTGTGCCGGCGGGAGAGAAAGAGGGACGTATAAATCCAGCAGCTAGGGAGTCCCCAATGTAGGTCTCCATAGCCTTGGTCTCCGGTCCAGACAGAGTACAGACATCTCCGGGGCGATGTGGTGCTAGGGAGGTCAATCCCGCAGTCATAGGGTTTGTGCGGGGGACGCGACGTGGCCTGGACTTTGCTGAACACCTCCCGAAGGTCCTGGTACTCCGCGGGAATGGCGGAGAGGTACGGGGCACCTTCCGAGCCCCCGTGAAGACTTCCCGGGGCAGGTTGTGCTGACTTTAGGCAATGGGTGTGGCAAAATGGGCTCCAGCTCATGATGGAACCAGTAGACCAGTTAATGAGGGGATTGTGTCTTGGAGCCAGTAGAATCCCAATACCACGGGAATCAGAGGGGACTTGATGAGTAGGAACTGGATAGCCTCGCTATGGTTCCCTGACACCCGTAGGTGGATGGGAGTGGTGTTGTGGGTGACTCTGCCTACCGTCCAGCGCTCTAACGTCCATGGGAATGGAGAGGGGCTAAGTGGGGATGTTTAGCTCGGACGCCAGAGTAGCATCCAAAAAACTATAATCGGCCTCCGAGCCAATGAGAAGAGAAATAAAGTCCCCCATCACCTGCGCCACATGCTTGGTGACCCTCTGCTTTACAGCAGAAAGAGACTGCTATGGCACCTGGCATCAGTAGCACAATATTGTGTAGAGCTTTGGCAAAGTTGGTGGGGTTATATCCTTCCTGTTTGGCCCTGTCCGGGGGTCTCATAGGATGGGGCCACAGTGTCTCCTGACCCTTTCTGTCACCAGCCTCCAGTATTTATGCTGCAGTAGTTTGTGTCGGGGGGCTAGGGTCAGTTTGTTATATCTGGAGTACTTCTTCTGTCTTATCCGGTGTCCTGTGTGAATTTAAGTATGCTCTCTCTAATTCTCTCTTTCTCTCGGAGGACCTGAGCCCTAGGACCATGCGTCAGGACTACCTGGCATGATGACTCCTTGCTGTTCCAGTTTCAACTGTTCTGCCTGCGGCTATGGAACCCTAAACTGTTCATATTTACTCTTGAGGTGGTGTCCTGTTGCATCCTCTACAACTACTGTGGTTATTATTATTTGACCCTGCTGGTCATCTATGAACGTTTGAAAATCTTGGCCATGTTCTGTTATAATCTCCATCCGGCACAGCCAGAAGAGTACTGGCCACCCCTCATAGCCTGGTAAGATTGCACACCCCTGTTGAAGACAGCTAAATTGTGTGATTAGGGCTAAACAAGTGACCATGGTCATTATATTGACATTGAACTGTTTACCAACCGAGAATGGACCCTTGGTGCCTCGGGGTGCAGGCTCAGGGGCTGAAGGAGCATTGACTGGGTCGATAGACCCTGGGTGGTGGGGTGCAGGGTAGAGGTCGACTGATTAATCGGCATGGCATATTAATTAGGGCCGATTTCAAGTTTTCATAACAATCGGTAATCAGCCTTTTTGGATGCCAATTATGGCCGATTACATTGCAATCCACAATGAGACTACGTGGCAGGCTGACCACCTGTTACGCAAGTGCAGTGTCAAAAGGACCTTGTGGCTGCAAGGAGCCACGGTAAGTTGCTAGCTAGCATTAAACTTATCTTATAAAAAACAATCAATCTTCACATAATCACTAGTTCCCTACACATGGTTGATGATATTACTAGGTTAACTAGCTTGTCCTGCGTTGCATATAATCAATACGATGCCTGTTAATTTATCATCAAATCACAGCCTACTTTAACTTCGCCAAACGGGTGATGATTTAACAAAGGCATATTCGCGATAAAAGCACAATTGTTGCACAAATGTACCTAACCATAAACATCAATGCCTTTCTTAAAATCAATACAGAGAAGTATATATTTTTTAAACATTCATATTTAGTTAAAATAAATTAATGTTAGCATACAATATTAACTAGGTAAATTGTCATTTCTCTTGCATTCAGTGCAAGCAGAGTCAGGGAATGTGCAACAGTTTGAGCTGCCTAGATTGTTGCGAAAGGTGTGACTAAGTAATTTGCCAGAATTTTACATAATTATGACATAACATTGAAGGTTGTGCAATGTAACAGCAATATTTAGACTTAGGGTTGCCACCCGTTCGATAAAATACGGAACGGTTCCATATTTCCCTGAAAGAATAAACGTTTGGTTTTCAAAATTATAGTTTCCGGATTTGACCATATTAATGACCAAAGGCTTGTATTTCTGTGTTTATTATATTATAATTAAGACTATGATTTGATATCTGATAGAGCAGTCTGACTGAGTGGTGGTAGGCAGCAGCAGGCTTGTAAGCATCCATTCAAACAGCATTTTACTGATTTTGCCAGCAGCTCTTAGCAATGCTTGAAGCACAGCGCTGTTTATGACTTCAAGCCTATCAACTCCCGAGATTAGGCTGGCAATACTAAAGTGCCTATAAGAACACCCAATAGTCAAAGGTATATGAAATACAAATGGTATAGAGAGAAATAGTCGACATGCCATAATTCCTATAATAACTACAACCTAAAACTGGGAATATTGAAGAACTGGGAATATTGAACCACCAGCTTTCATCCTGTCTCGATTGTCTGTATGGGTGGACCGTCATTTCCTGTCACAACTTGCAGACTTGTTTACATGCTGCTGTGCGTTTTTTTTGCTAACCTTACTTTGCAACCTGACAACTTTACGGTTTTTACTTCTTAACTACCGTTTATATTTTTTGTTTTTCCCTCACTCAACTTTTTTTTTTCATTCAACTTTTTCACTCCGGACGTTTTATCTGGATGTGGTTCGTCAGGACCTCCACCAGCCGAAGCTTAGTAGTAACATTAACATGATGCCTTCTAATTGCAGTCACTGTACTCATAATATACAGGAGAACGATTGCCTTACGGTGAGGATAGCTGTGCTACAAGCCCAGCTTCAGACGCAATCGTTAGGCAAGGGTAATTTCAGTGTAGGAAAGGATGAAACAGCGTCTGTGCCACCAGTAACTACAGATAGTAGTATAAATCCCCTCGCATAGTCCCCGCAGCCGGACAACCTTCTCATGGCTTCTGGAGGGAAATGCTGTAGGAATGCTCAACCGGTGTCGCTCATTCAGCCGACAGAAACTTTCAACCGGTTCTCCCCATTAAGCAGCGAGTCGGAGTCAGAGGCCGAGCCTTCTCTGGTCTCTACTCCTCCAGTTACGGGGTCTGAGACGCCGAAGCTTGCCACCATTAGCTCTGACAAATTGAAAACCCTAGTCATTGGCGCCTCCATTACCTGCAGTATTAGACTTAAATCATCCAGCGATCATACACTGTTTACCAGGGGGCAGGGCTACCGACGTTAAGGCTAATCTGAAGATGGTGCTGGCTAAAGCTGAAACTGGCGAGTGTAGAGAGTATAGGGATATTGTTATCCACGTCGGCACCAAAGATGTTAGGATGAAACAGTCAGAGGTCACCAAGCTTCAGCATTCACCATCACATAGCTTCAGCATGTAAATCAGCTAGAAAGATGTGTCGGCATCGAGTAATTGTCTCTGGCCCCCTCCCAGTTAGGGGGAGTGATGAGCTCTTCAGCAGTCTCACAACCCAATCGTTGGTTGAAAACTGTTTTCTGCCTCTCCCAAAAGATAGAATTGGTAGATAATTGGCCTTCTTTCTGGGACTCACCCACAAACAGGACCAAGCCTAGCCTGTTGAGGAGTGACGGACTCCATCCTAGCTGGAGGGGTGCTCTCATCGTATCTACGATCATAGACAGGGCTCTAACTTCCCTAGCTCCACATTGAAATAGGGTGCAGGCCAGGCAGCAGGCTGTTAGCCAGCCTGCCAGCTTAGCGAAGTCTGCCACTAGCACAGTCAGTGTAGTCAGCTCAGCTATCCCCATTGAGACAGTGTCTGTGCCTTGACTTAGGTTGGGCAAAACTAAACATGGTGGTGTTCGCCTTAGCAATCTCACTGCCATTATTGAAAGAGATTGTGATACCTCACATCTCAAAATAGGGATACTTAATGTTAGATCCCTCACTTCCAAGGCAGTTATAGTCAATGAACTAATCACTGATCATAATCTTGATGTGATTGGCCTGACTGAAACATGGCTTAAGCCTGATGAATTTACTGTGTTAAATGAGGCCTCACCTCCTTATAATCTGGACCTAGTTTTGTCCCATGGAATAAATGTTGTGGATCTTAATGTTTTTCCTCATAATCCTGGATGATCGGACCACCATTTTATTACCTTTGCAATCGCAACAAATAATCTGCTCAGACCCCAACCAAGGATCATCAAAAGTCGTGCTATAAATTCTCAGACAACCCAAAGATTCCTTGATGTCCTTCCAGACTCCCTCTGCCTACCCAAGGACATCAGAGGACAAAAATCAGTTAACCACCTGAGGAACTCAATTTAACCTTGCGTAATACCCTAGATGCAGTCGCACCCCTAATAACATTTGTCAAAAGAAAGTAGCTCCCTGGTATACAGAAAATACCTGGGTTCTGAAACAAGCTTCTAGATAATTGGAACGGAAATGGTGCCACACCAAACTGGAAGTCTTCCGACTAGCTTGGAAAGACAGTACCGTGCAGTATCGAAGAGCCCTCACTGCTGCTCGATCATCCTATTTTTACAACTTAATTGAGGAAAATAAGAACAATCCCAAATTAATTTTTGATACTGTCGCAAAGCTAACTAAAAAGCAGCATTCCCCAAGAGAGGATGGCTTTCACTTTAGCAGTAATAAATTCATGAATTTCTTTGAGGAAAAGATCATGATCATTAGAAAGCAAATTACAGACTCCTCTTTAAATCTGTGTATTCCTCCAAAGCTCAGTTGTCCTGAGTCTGCACAACTCTGCCAGGACCTAGGATCAAGGGAGACACTCAAATGTTTTAGTATTATATCTCTTGACCCAATGATGAAAATAATCATGGCCTCTAAACCTTCAAGCTGCATACTGGACCCTATTCCAAGTAAACTACTGAAAGAGCTGCTTCCTATGCTTGGCCCTCCTATGTTGAACATAATAAACGGCTCTCTATCCACCAGATGTGTACCAAACTCAGTAAAAGTGGCAGTAATAAAGCCACTCTTGAAAAAGCCAAACCTTGACCCATAAAATATAAAAACTATCGGCCTAAATTGAACATGTTTCATTATCTTTTGAGATTTTATGTATTAAGTTAAAATGAAAGTGTTAATTGTTCATTCAGTATTGTTGTAATTGTCATTATTACAAATATATAAACTCATCAAAAAAAGAAACATCCTCTCACTGTCAACTGCGTTTAATTTCAGCAAACTTAAACATGTGTAAATATTTGTATGAACATAAGATTCAACAACTGAGACAAACTGAACAAGTTCCACAGACATGTGACTAACATAAATGGAATAATGTGTCCCTGAAAACAGGGGGGGCAAAATCAAAAGTAACAGTCAGTATCTGGTGTGACCACCAGCAGTACTGCAGTGCATCTCCTCCTCATCGACTGCACCAGATTTTCCAGTTCTTGCTGTGAGATGTTACCCCACTCTTCCACCAAGATACATGCAAGCTCCCAGACATTTCTGGGGGGAATGGCCCTCGATCCAACAGGTCCCAGACGTGCTCAATGGGACTGAGATCCTGGCTTTTCCCTGGCCATGGCAGAACACTGACATTCCTGTCTTGCAGGAAATCACGCACAGACAAGCAGTATGTCTGGTGACATTGTCATGCCGGAAGGTCATGTCAGGATGAGCCTGCAGTAAGGGTACCACATGAGGGAGGAGGATGTCTTCCCTGTAACGCACAGCGTTGAGATTGTCTGCAATGACAACAAGCTCAGTACGATGATGCTGTGACATACCAGCCCAGATCATGACGGACCCTCCACCTCGAAATCAATCCCGCTTCAGATTACAGGCCTCGGTGTAACGCTCATTCCTTCGATGATAAACGCGAATCTGACCATCACCCCTGATGAGACAAAACCGCGACTCGTCAGTGAAGAGTACTTTTTGCCAGTCCTGTCTGGTCCAGCGACGGTGGGTTTGTGCCCATAGGCAACATTTTTGCCAGTGATGTCTGGTGAGGACCTGCCTTTACAACAGGCCTACAAGCCCTCAGTCCAGCCTCTCTCAGCCTATTGCGGACAGTCTGAGCACTGATGGAGGGATTGTGCGTTCTTGGTGTAACTTGGGCAGTTGTTGTTGCCATCCTGTACCTGTCCCGCAGAAACTGTTTTGTAAAGAGGAATGGTCCAAAATTGTTGTGACTTAGACAAAGATCAGATCTAATTTTATGACCAATTTATTCAGAAGTCCAGGTAATTTCAAAGGGTTCACATACTTTTTCTTGCCACTGTATAGGTTTAGCTGCAGCAATGCATGTGCAGGAAGTTGGAGCTCTGTTCTGACCTACTTTCAGATGGTGGTTTGTGCAAGTCATCCTGGCTTAGAGGTAGAACCCTGTCACCAAGTTCTGAGTGACAGGAGGGGAGAGAGAGAGTGAGAAAGAGAGAGAGTAGACGGGAGGAGAAGCTGACAGGGAGACAGTGCCTGGGGGAAGAGAGATGCTTGAGAGATTGAGACGGAGACAGAGAGACCGATAAACACAGAGAAAATGAGAGGAAAAGAGAAAGAGGGGGTAACGAGAGAGACAGAAGTAAATCTACTCGACACAACACCAGCACGAAAAACAACGCTAGACACTAAAAGTGAAGGAGAGAGAGAGAAACTTCCCATACAGCTACTACAAAACATCATTACCCAGGCCTCAATGGTATTTCATGGCTTTGTTCTCAGTTATACTGTATCTGGGCTGGGGAAGACTTTGCCTTGACACCAATGTCTGAGCCTGTCTAAATATAGCTTTTGGTGTTAAACTTCCTGCTTTCTGGGACGTTTAAAGATCACATGGCAGAGTTAAGATAGTTCCATCAAGCATTAAGAGACATACAGCGTGCCATAGCTGCCCTCACCAGCCGTTATCACTGGGAAAAGGATACTAAGGCCATTTCTCAGTAAACCAGCCCCTGATAAGATAAATCCCCCATGAGCTTCAGCCAACTAGGTCTCTGTGCTGAAACAGTGATGGAGAACTGAACACCATCCACAATGGAGCAGAATAAAACTGATGACTGATGTTTCACCATCCATTTCACTGACCAAGTGGTGGTTTCGTTAGAAAGGAACTGCTCTCAACACAAGATGTGACTAGAATAGCAATCAGAAAGATCATTAATGAATCAATTAATAAGGCATATCAGTGAACATGTAAACTATGTTATGGGTTTAGCTGCAGCACTGCATGTGATTCAATCTGTGAATTTGAAACTGTGAAAACAGGTTGATATCTGGGAATTTTCCAGGCCTATCAGAAATATGAGGCGGCTCTGCATGGGGAAAGTGTTGATAGGCAAGTAACTCCTTATGTGTAGAGCATGATGACTCATGCAAACACACTTTGCTGGCATTATTACAGGCATTTTTAAAAGTAGGATTGTCTGTTGAGCGCCTGATGGTCCTGTGGCGAGGAATGGGCAATGGCATGCTGGGAAGGAAGTTGTGTGCCTTGTCCTCCAGACTAATGCCGCCCACAACCGTTCCATCAGCCACATTCTGTACCCACTTCCCACACTCTAGAATTCTTCATTGAAACAATAACAAAGCAGGCACCCCACCTGTTTTGGTAAAAAGCTGAGGGAGGGCCTGGAGAAATATAACCACTCAAATGTTTAGACAGAGCTATGGATGCTATTACTGACCATCTGTGATATCATAGTTTTTACTATGTTTTGAGGCTATTGTGTTTGTTTACATTTACATATCTACTTATTTACAAACATTGATATATATATATATTTTGGGTTCTGATGGAGCACGACAGTTGAACCAAGCTCAAGAAGAATTTACAAGTTGTATTCTTTAAAAATCATTGGGTATATATATTCTTAATTTAGAAGTCCAAAAATGGATGTTAATTAACATCTACAGATTCTAGCTTTGAAGGGGCAATAAGCAGTTGCTACATACGTTTTTGGACTTCTAAATTAATGATATATACCCATTGATTCTTGAAGAATATAACTTATAAATGAGCTTAGTTCAACTGTTGTACCCCATCAGAACCCAAAATATAAGCTTTATTCTTTACTCCCATGTTTGTAAACAAAGTAAATGTAAACAAATACTATATAGCATAAAACCATGGTTAAAACTATCATTTTGATATCATGATGGTTAGTCCTTGCATCCATAGTTCTGTTTTTCAATTTGAGAGTTGTTACATTTCTCCAGCCCCATCCATCAGCTTTTTACCAAAAGAGTGGCGGGGAAATCGGCTTTGTTATTGTTTCTACTGCTGAGTGCCGCTTTAAGGGCTGTAGTCAATCTGTATCGCTGAAGTCATTTCCAATTGAGCCTACACAGTGCCACCTCTAGCCAGTGTGGGGCCCTAAGCGAGATTTGGTTTGGGGGCCTGTCATGCCAAATAGTGTCCCCCTCAACGTCGATTCGATGAGTTCTAGCTTCTGTTGCTAGAGTAACGCAGATTTTGTCCTTCTTCAGGAAACTCATTCGGGTGAAAGTGATTTGAAATTTTGGAAAGCACAACGGGGAGATATGGCCTATTTCAGTCATGGATCAAATCATTCTGCTGGTGTTTTGACACTTATTGACAAGTTTAAAGGTGACATTCTAGAATCCACATCTTCACAAGACGGCAGATGGGTCATAGTAACTGTTAAACCTGACAATGCTATTTTCATCATCTGTAATGTATACGGACATAACTCACATGCTCCTAATAAGACCCTTTTTACCAGGAAAGGATGGATTTAAGCAACAAATACTCAGAGGCTTTTCTAATTATTTCAGGGGATTCTAATGAAACACCTGATGCATCTGCTGATCGTTTTCCTCCTAGAATGACTCAAAACCCTCAAAATAGTAATATTATCATTACATTATGCAAGGATCTCTGTGTTGAGGATGCCTGGCGTTATTTCAATATGGATGCTAAGTGTTATACCTGGACCAACAAAACTATGTCACGTAAATCTAGAATAGATTTATTCCTAATTGACCCTTTTTTGTTACAATTTGTTATAGATGTAGCTCATCAGTTGGCTCCCTTTTCTGATCATCACTTGATTTCCCTGAATTTACAAGCTACTAAAAAATCAAAAGGTACTCGAGGACATTGGAAATTTAACAACACACTTCTTAAAGATACTACTCTCATTGAAAACATCAAATCATTAGCTAAAGATATTTTTGCAAGAAAAGACTTGGGTCATGAAAGTAGATGGGAATTCTTCAACTATAAAGTCAGAGTGGTAGCCATTAAACACGCCAAAGAGCTGATGCAATTAAAGAACCTTAAAGAAAAGGAGATGATGAGCAAGCTTGACAGTTTTCTAAAGAAAGCTAATCTATCTGAAGAAGAGGAGTCTGTGATCAGGTCTTTACAACTAGAATTAGAACAGACTTACACGGATCTGGTAAAGGACGCCTTTGTAAGGTCAAGAGCAAAATGGATTGAAGAGGTGGAAATAAACACTAGTTACTTTTTTGCACTTGAAAAGAGAAGCTACAGAAGAAAATCTATAACTGCACTCAAAATTAACGATGTTTTATGCAAAGATCCCATTACAATATCATAATTTGTCAATTCCTTTTATGAAAACAGGAAGATGGTTGTGAAAGCTACATTTAGAATTATGTCCCTGTAATTGAGGATGATTTCCACTCAGTTTGCGATTCACCTGTGTCAATTGGAGAAATTAGAGAGGATCTGAATTCAATGAAAAAAGGGAAATCACCTGGCCCTGACAGTTGAATTCTATAGACAGTTTTGGGAGTTACTAGAAGACCCGATTTTCAATATGTTTCAAGATTGCATTGAAAATGGGGAAATGGTCTCCACTATGAAACAGGGCCTTATTTCATTGATTCCGAAGCCTGATAAAGACCCTTCACTCATTGGCAATTGGAGACCAATTACTTTATTAAATGTTGATTACAAATTGATTGCTCTGGTTTATGCCAAAAGATAAAAGAAAGGAATAGATACCATTATAAATGAGACTCAAACAGGATTTATGAAGGGCCGTCACATAAGCTCTAACATTAGTTTAGTCTTGGACCATATAGATTATTCAGATGCAATTGACTCAGATGCGGTTGTCCTATTTCTGGACTTCTGTAAAGCCTGACACAATTTAACATGAATTTCTCTTTAGGTCTCTTAAACTTTTTGGATTTGGTGAAAATTGTATTAAAGTAATTTGCATGTTTTACAAAGATATAACTAGTTCTGTGCTACTAAACCTTAATACTTCCAAAAGATTTAGTATCAACAGAAGTGCACGACAGGGATGCCCAATTTCGCCATTTTTATTCATTTTGGTTGTGGAACTTCTATCTCTAGATATTCTGAATAATGCAAATTTGTATGACATTTTTAACAAAGAAATCAAAATTTCCCAACTGGCTGATGACACTACTCTTTTCTTAAGAGACAAAGACCAGGTCACACATGCCCTTAATGCTATAACTGCATTTTCTATTGCATCGGGATTAATGCTGAATGTTTGTAAATGTGAAATCTTATGTTTATTTGACTCCAATGATAAAGAAATATAAATATTCCTGTAAAGGACTGTGTTAAATATTTAGGAATACATCTGTCAAAAAACCACTTAGTCAGACATTTGAATTTTTCTCCTAAAATTAAGATAACTAAAAATAGATTTAATAATTGGCTACAAAGAGATCTTTCCATACTTGGGAGAGTACTTCTGTCCAAGGCAGAGGGACTGTCTCGTATTGTGTACCCCTCATTATCATTATGTGTAAATCCAGGTACTTGTAAAGAGATCAATAAGACCTTTGACTTCATCTGGAAAAATAAGTCTCACAAACTAAAAAAATCTGTTCTTTCTAACAAAAGAGCCGAAGGTGGTCTAGAAGTGTTGGATTTTGTTGACATAACACTTTCAAGATAAACTGGTTGAAAAAATGTTTGTTCGATACTCATTCAATATGGTATTTCATTCCAAAAAATGTGTTTAATAAATTGGGAGGTCTTCAATTTTTACTGAAATGTAATTATATTCCTGAAAGATTACCTGGTAAATTGGCTAGGTTTCACCAACAAGCTTTAATGGCCTGGAAAATATGTTTCCTGCACAATTTTCCCCCTCATAAAGCTCTTTTGTGGAATAATTCAGACATAACTGTAAGGAATAAGTCATTGTTCTACCCCAGCTGGCATGAGGAATATTGTCTTTGTTCTTGATATTTTCAACAACAAGGGTAATGTTCCCACATACGAACAATTTATAACATTGAAAGAGTTTCCAATACCTTTCAGAGAGTTTATTTCTGTGATTAAAGCCGTTCCCAGTGGTCTAACTACACTTAAGAAAACTCATCTTCATTTTGGGAATGATCAAAAAGTTTATCCAGAACTCAGATTGGAAGGTGTGGGCTTACTTGAGAGATCTTGTTGCAATAAATATACAAGACAAATTCTTCATTCACAAAACCAACTTACACCGAGGAAAGTTTTTCTGGAACATGCTTATTGTAACAATGTTCGTCTGAGGAAGAAGGAGTAGACCAAAGCGCAGCGTGTTCATATTTCCTTTAATCAACTGAACACTAAATACAAAAGAACAAAAGAATAAATGAAAAGCGAAACAGTCCCATATGGTGCAAACACTGAAATGGAAAACAACTACCCACAACTCATAGTGGGAAAACAGGCTGCCTAAGTATGGTTCTCAATCAGAGACAACGATTGACAGCTGCCTCTGATTGGGAACCATACCAGGCCAAACACCTAGAAATATAACACACAGAACCAAAACATAGAATGCCCACCCCAACTCACGCCCTGACCAAACTAAAATAGAGACATAAAAAAGGAACTAAGGTCCGGCAGGACGTGACACTTATTCCTGACATTGTCTGGAAAAATGCATGGTTAAGGCCTTACAAATACTGTATACCAAACAAAGTTAAGGAAGTGCACTTCAAAATTTTATACAAGATATATCCATGTAATTCTATGATTTCCAAATTTGTGGCTATTGATGATATCTGCGTTTTCTGTGAAAAAGAAGGTGAGAATCTGTCTCACTTGTTCTTTGAATGTAAATTTGTGTCAGAATTTTGGGAAAACCTTGCAAAGTACTTATTTACCATTATGAACACTGCCTATATTTTTGACATGAAAGATATAATATGTTACTATAGCAATGATAACAAACCCACTGAAATGATTGTTGATTTTTTTAAATTCTTGTTGCCAAATACCTTATACACAAACAAAAATTCCAAAATTGTATACCAGAATTACACATTTTTCTGATTGAATTTGATCTTATTAAAACATTAACCCTAGTGAATAACAACAAGAATAACATCTTCATTAATAATTATAATAAGATCTCTTCAGAGTGAATATAATTGCATTTAAATTGTTTATTTTTTGTACTATTTTATTGATATTTTTTGTATGTTTGAGTATTGTTAATACCGGTGTTTGGTTTGCTAGACATGTTTCATGTAGCAATGTAAGTCGATTTTTGTATTATGAATAAAAATAAATATATTTTTTAAAAAGCTTCTGTTGCTAGAGCTGTTGCTAGAACTTGCAACAATCTGACTGGATTACGTAATGAACCAAAGCGTCCGTTGCTATACTGGTTGCATGGTTACCTCGTAGCGGTCCCGAAGGAAGGAGGACGCCAGCAGTTCTAGTTCTATTTCACCTCAGAAGCGCTCACTCAGACCACGCAAAATTATTACATCAGAATTTCTCTCCAAGGACGGTGTTTTTGACGGTGACAACCTGCTGACTACCTGCTGCCTCAGAGGAACGAAAAGACTGGAAAGAGAACACTATTTCTTTACCATATATTTGTCTTTATATAAGTACATATTGTTAAATAGGAATAAATAATAATGTATTATTATTAATAATAATAATAATTTAAGCTGTTTTTAGATGTATTATTGCATCATGGCTCACTGGAGAGACGCTATCGGAGTCGGTGCAGCCAGCTGGTTTCTCTACGCATCGCACCGACAGAAACAAACATCTTTCTGGTAAGAAGAGGGGCGGGGGCGTATGCCTTATGGCTAACGAGACGTGGTGTGGTCACAAAAGCATACAGGAACTCAAGTCCTTCTGTTTGTAACGGTTTTCTAGGTGTGGTGAAGGAGAGTCGGACCAAAACGCAGCGTGTAGATTGCGATCCATTTTTAATCAAACAAAAGTAAACACGAAATAACACAAACACTACAAAACAATAAACGTAATATGAAAACCGAAACAGCCTATACTTGTCAACTAACAGGAACAAAGACACTAAGGACAATCACCCACGACAAACTCAAAGAATATGGCTGCCTAATAAATATGGTTCCCAATCAGAGACAACGATAAGCACCTGCCTCTGATTGAGAATCACTCCAGACAGCCATAGACTTTGCTAGATAACCCCACTAGCTACAATCCCAAATACATACACACCAAAACCCCAAGACAAAACACACCACAATACAAAAACTCCATGCCACACCCTGGCCTGACCCAATACATGAAGAAAAACACAAAATACTTAGACCAGGGCGTGACACTGTTCACCTGACTTAGAATTCCTCACAATCAAATGTGGACCGCATTATCTACCAAGGGAATTCTCTTCGATTATAATCACAGCCGTATATATTCCCCCCCAAGCAGACACATCGATGGCTCTGAACGAACTTTATTTGACTCTTTGCAAACTGGAATCCATACATCCTGAGGCTGCATTCATTGTAGCTGGGGATTTTAACAAGGCTAATCTGAAAAAAAGACTCCCTAAATTGTATCAGCATATAGATTGCGCAACCAGGGCTGGCAAAACCTTGGATCACTGCAATTCTAACTTCCGCGACGCATATAAGGCCCTGCCCCGCCCTCCTTTCGGAAAAGCTGACCACGACTCCATTTAGTTGATCCCTGCCTACAGACAGAAACTAAAACAAGAAGCTCCCACGCTGAGGTCTGTTCAACGCTGGTCCGACCAATCTGATTCAACACTCCGAGACTGCTTCCATCACGTGGACTGGGATATGTTTCGTATTGCGTCAGACAACAGCATTGACGAATACGCTGATTCGGTGTGCGAGTTCATTAGAACGTGCGTTGAAGATGTCGTTCCCATAGCAACGATTAAAACATTCCCAAACCAGAAACCGTGGATTGATGGCAGCATTCGCGTGAAACTGAAAGCACGAACCACTGCTTTTAATCAGGGCAAGGTGACCGGAAATATGACCGAATACAAACAGTGTAGCTATTCCCTCCGCAAGGCAATCAAACAAGCTAAGCGTCAGTATAGAGACAAAGTAGAATCTCAATTCAACGGCTCAGACACAAGAGGTATGTGGCAGGGTCTACAGTCAATCACGGATTACAAAAAGAAAACCAGCCCCGTCACGGACTGCTCGCAGGCAGACTAAATAACTTTTTTGCCCGCTTTGAGGACAATACAGTGCCACTGACATGGCCTGCAACCAAAACATGCAGCCTCTCCTTCACTGCAGCCGAGGTGAGTAAAATATTTAAACGTGTTAACCCTCGCAAGGCTGCAGGCCCAGACGGCATCCCCAGCCGCGCCCTCAGAGCATGCGCAGACCTGCTGGCTGGTGTGTTTACGGACATATTCAATCAATCCCTATCCCAGTCTGCTGTTCCCACATGCTTCAAGAGGGCCACCATTGTTCCTGTTCCCAAGAAAGCTAAGGTAACTGAGCTAAACGACTAGCACTCACTTTCGTCATCATGAAGTGCTTTGAGAGACTAGTCAAGGACCATATCACGTCCACCCTACCTGACACCCTAGACCCACTCCAATTTGCTTACCGCCCAAATAGGTTCACAGACGATGCAATCTCAACCACACTGCACACTGCCCTAACCCACCTGGACAAGAGGAATACCTGTGAGAATGCTGTTCATCGACTACAGCTCGGCATTTAACACCATAGTACCCTCCAAGCTCGTCATCAAGCTCGAGACCCTGGGTCTCGACCCCGCCCTGTGCAACTGGGTACTGGACTTCCTGACGGGCCGCCCCCAGGTGGTGAGGGTAGGCAACAACATCTCCACCCCGCTGATCCTCAACACTGGGGCCCCACAAGGGTGCGTTCTGAGCCCTCTCCTGTACTCCCTGTTCACCCACGACTGCGTGGCCACGCACGCCTCCAACTCAATCATCAAGTTTGTGGACGACACAACAGTGGTAGGCTTGATTACCAACAACGACGAGACGGCCTACAGGGAGGAGGTGAGGGCCCTCGGAGTGTGGTGTCAGGAAAATAACCTCACACTCAACGTCAACAAAACTAAGGAGATGATTGTGGAATTCAGGAAACAGCAGAGGGAACACCCCCCTATCCACATCGATGGAACAGTAGTGGAGAGGGTAGCAAGTTTTAAGTTCCTCGGCATACACATCACAGACAAACTGAATTGGTTTTCGAGCGGCGTGGTCAGCCTGTTAGCAGTAGACTGCATTCACTGACTACACGCAGTGGCCGCGGGGTACGCGCTGCGTGTAGTCAGCATAGAGGCAGAGACGGTGTCGACCGTGAATGCAGTCTACTGCTAACAGGCTGACCACGCCGCTCGAAAACTATTCAATTATTGTACCCTCACTGCTCGTGCACGTCAATGAGCGTCTGTGTTGCCAAGGGCTAAAATAGAAGTCATTCCTATTTCTGACGCAGATCGTGCTGCAACTCCTGCCTCTCCCATCTCCTCATTGGTTTATAGAAGCAGGTATCCACTTGCCATCTCCTCATTGGTTATACCCACATGGGTAATTGAAAGATGAACTGTGTTGCCGGTTGTAGAGGTAATACTATGAAAGTTTAGATGCCAATCACCATATAAATTCAAAGATGAAAACGGCTGAAAGGAGGAGAGATGACTAGAAATGATTCGGTTGACCATTTTGTGTGTGGATTCATTTTCGGAACTAACTAGCAAAATTGCCATAAATGTTCAATGCTTTTCGACCTGTCCCCAAATTAATGTCATTGGTTCAGAGTTTGTTTTGATATTTTAACCTGCGCGCCTCGATCGCGTTTGGTGTAGGGGGACAAAATACATTTATGCGCCGGTTTGGCTTCCATGTAACGCGGGACATTGTCTTTAAAAAACATCTGCCCTAAAAAAAATTTTAAAATACAACATTTAAAAAATAATTTTTAAAAACCGTTATGTGGCATCGATATGAGTCAGAAACCTTTATTCTAGTGTCAACGGAGTCTCGTCTAAAACGGAGATTGGAACCTGCGTGGGTCACGAGTAAATGAAGGATGGGTTTGGATTACAATTATGTCAACAATTCATGCCCCCTTTTGCTAAGCTCCACGTGTAAACCACCCTTCCGCCCACTGCGCTTCCCTTCATTGAATGGAGCTCATTTGTTTCATCACCCCCAGCACTTTTCAAAGGATCATGGCTATTTGAGACTGAAAAGCCCTATACGGATTTACCATGCCTCTGGGTCTGGTTCGACAATGCGTGCTACCAGCAGGATGCACAGTTTACTATGGTTTGCCTGCCCTGCTAAAGGGGCTCCCGAAAGACACTGCATCTCAGTGTTAGAGGCGTCACTACATACCCTGGTTTGATTCCAGGCTGTATCACAAGCGGCTGTGATTGGGAGTCCCATAGGGGTAGGCCGTCATTGTAAATAAGAATTTGTTCTTAACTGACTTGCCTAGTTAAATAACGTTTTTTTTTCAATCATTAAGGACCTTACTGTGTCTAATAGGTGGTGAGAATTGGTCCCCAATCATGGTGAATATACTGGTAGCTAGACCATAGACTGCTGGTTATGTATCTGGTTATGTATATTTTGATAATCATTAACACTATCATTGCTAGCATAGCTGACATTAGCTACCTAATGATTGTGATGTTGCCAGATTAACTTTTAATGCAATATAACATTAGCCAGCTAACTAAGATTGAGGGGACCACTGTATTTTAGGTAACTAACATTAGCATTGCTAGCTATTTTTGACAAACTTTGCTAGTAACAGTAATCACTCTAAATTAAATTTGACGACATCATAATATGGCAACGTTTATTCCTACTCATTTGCCTACATAAGCAATGTCATGATATTTCCAAGCCGCTATAAATGAATGGAATTTAAACTAAACAGTCACATTAGCCTCCGAGGTGTCTAGGGCATAAAAACATATTTAATGCAGCTATGGTGGTACTAGCTAACTCATGTCTGACTACAACAGTACCCCTGCACAGAGGCTGAAAAAACAGTACCCCCTCAGGAGGCTGAAGAAATGTGGCTTGGCCCCTAAGACCATCAAATATTTACAGATGCACAATTGAGAGCATCTTGCCAGTCTGTATCACAGGCTGGTACGGCAACTGCACCGCCCACAACCGCAGGGCTCTCCAAAGGGTGGTGCGGTCTGCCCAGTACACTACCTAACACCAGGACACCTACAGCACCCGGTATCACAGGAAGGCCAAAAGACAATCAAGGATATCAACCCCCTGTGCCACAGCCTGTTCACCCCGCGACTATCCAGAAGGTGAGATCAGTACAGGTGCATCACAGCTGGGATAGAAAGACTGAAAAACAGCTTCCATCTCAAAGGCCATCAGACGGTTAAATAGCCATCACTAGCCGGCTACCACCTGGTTACTCAACCCTGCCCATTAGAGGCTGCTGCCCAATATACATAGACATGGAATCACTGGTCACTTTAATAATGGAACACGAGTCACTTTAATAATGTTTACATGCTGCTTTATTAATTTCATACACTACCAGTTAAAAGTTTTAGAACACCTACTAATTCAAGGGTTTTTCTTTATTTTTACTATTTTCTACATTGTAGAATAATAGTGAAGATATCAAAACAATGAAATAACACATGGAATCATGTAGTAACCAAAAACATGTTTAAACAAATCAAAATATTTTATATTTGAGATTGTTCAAGTAGCCACCCTTTGCCTTGATGACAGCTTTGCACACTCTTGGCATTCTCTCAACCAGCTTCACCTGGAATGTTCTTCCAACTGTCTTGAAGGAGTTTCCACATATGCTGAACACTTGTTGGCTGCTTTTCCTTCACTCTGCAGTCCGACTCATCCCAAACCATCTCAATTTGGTTGAGGTCAGGGGATTGTGGAGGCCAGGTCATCTGATGCAGCACTCCATCACTCTCCTTCTTGGTAAAATAGCCCTTACACAGCCTGGAGGTGTGTCAGGTCATTGTCCTGTTGAAAAACAAATGATAGTCCCACTAAGCCCACACCAGATGGGATGGCGTATCACTGCAGAATGCTGTGGTAGCCATGCTGGTTAAGTGTGCCTTAAATTCTAAATAAATCACAGACAGTGTCACCAGCAAAGCACCCCCACACCATCAAACCTCCTCCATGCTTCGCTGTGGGAACCACACATGGGCAGATCATCCGTTCACCTACTCTGCGTCTCACAAAGACACGGCAGCTGGAACTAAAAATCAGACCAAATGATACATTTCCACCGGTCTAAGGTCAATTGCTCATGTTTCTTGTCCCAAGCAAGTCTCTTCTACTTATTGATTTCCTTTAGTAGTGGTTTCTTTGCAGTAAATCGACCATGAAGGCCTGATTCACACAGTCTCCTCTGAACAGTTTATGTTGCTTGACCTTTGTGAAGCATTTTTTTGGGCTGCAATTTCTGAGTCTGGTAACTCTAATGAATTTATCCTCTGCAGCAGAGGTAAATCTGGGTCTTCCATTCCTGTGGCGGTACTCATGAGAGCCAGTTTCATCATAGCACTTGATGATTTTTGGGACTGCACTTAAAGAAACGTTCAAAGTTGTTGAAATGTTTCATGTCTTAAAGTAACGATGGACTTTATCTTTGCTTATTTGAGCTGTTCTTGACATAATATGAACCAGGTATTTTACCAAATAGGGCTATCTTCTGTATACCACCCCTACCTTGTCACAACACAACTGATTGGCTCAAACGCATTAAGATGGAAAAAAAATCCACAAATGAACTTTTAAGAAGGCACACCTGTTCATTGAAATGCTTTCCAGCTGACTACCTCATGAAGCTCGATGAGAGAATGACAAGATTGTTCAACCTTTCACCAAGGCAAACGTTGTGTATTTGAAGAGCTTTTAACTGTTAGTGTATGTATATACTGTATTCTATTCTACTGTATTTTAGTCAATGCAACTCTGACATAGCTCATCCTAATATTTATATATTTATTAATTCCATTCTTTTACCTTTAGATTTGTGTGTATTGTTAGATACTACTGCATTGTTGGAGCTAGGAACAAGCATTTTGCTACAACTGCAATACATTCAGAAAGTATTCAGACCCTTTGACATTTTCCACATGTTACGTTACAGCCTTATTTTTAAATGTATTACATTAATTGTTTCCCTCATCAATCTACACACAATACCCCATAATGACAGCAAAAACTGTTTTTTAGAATTTTTTTGAAAAGTTAATAAAAATATAAAACAGGAATATCTTCTTTAAATAAGTATTCAGACCATTTGCTATGAGATTCCTACAACTTGATTGGAGTCCACCTGTGGTAAAATATGTTGATTGGACATGATTTGGAAAGGCACACACCTGTCCCACACTTGACAATGCATGTCAGAGCAAAAACAAGCCATGAGATCGAAGGAATTGTCCGTAGAGCTCGGAGACAGGATTGTGTTGAGGCACATATCTGGGTGGGTACCAAAAAATGTCTGCAGCATTGAAGGTCCCCAAGAACACAGCGGCCTCCATCATTCTTAAATGGAAGAAGTTTGTAACCACCAAGACTCTTCCTAGAGCTGGCCGCCCAGCCAAACTGAGCAATCAGGGGAGAAGGGCATTGGTCAGGGAGGTGACTAAGAACCCGATGGTCACTCTGACAGAGCTCCAGAGATCCTCTGTGGAGATGGGAGAACCTTCCAGAAGGTTCTTTGCAGGACTCCACCAATCAGGCCTTCATGGTAGAGTGGCCAGACAGACCCACTCCTTAGTAAAAGGCACATGACAGCCTGCTTGGAGTTTGCCAAAAGGCACCTAAAGACTCTCAGACCATGAGAAACAATATTCTCTGGTCTGATGAAACCAAGATTGAACTCTTGTATTATTTGTATTGCTTTTAATCTTTTTAAATGAATTTCTTATTAACACTTTGTTCTAGCTAGCTATTTGTGTAGGTAGCTATCAAGTAAACGCAATGATATGGCTTGAAGGACAAGCGTCATGTCTGAAGGATGGTGGTGGCAGCATCATCATGTGGGGATGTTTTTCAGCGGCAGTGACTGGGAGACTAGTCAGGATTGAGGCAAAGATGAATGGAGCAAAGTACAGAGAGATCCTTAATGAAAACCTGCTCCAGAGCGTTCAGGACCTCAGACTTGGGTGAAGGTTCACCTTCCAGCAGGAGAATGACCTTAAGCACACAGCCAAGACAACACCGGAGTGTCTTTGAGACAAGTTTCTGAATGTCCTTGAGTGACCCAGCCAGAGCCTGGACCTGAACCCAATCGTGTCAGTGTGTTAGACAGCCCAATCCTAAGATTTGGGTAAATGGACCATAGAAATAGAAATGCCATTCTAGTTCTGGTTATATAGCTGAAGTTGTACTCCGCACACAACTGATATGTTAGGTTAAGTGTTGGCATTCTGTCTTTATAAGCACATTAATATGATAATTACAGCAGAAAATGTTTTGTCTTTGTAACACGAACACATTCATACATTTTTTTGTTGATGTATGTACAGTCAATCTGGGTGATGTTTGTGCAATGTCCACATGTAGGGATATTCGTTCTGGGATTTGTCTTCCGGGAAAGATTTACCAGCGGACACAAGGAGAGACGAGACAGTTATAGAATATTGTGTTGTAGGACACCTGAGCTGACTGAAGACTGTGTGCATTCAACTCCCAGTAGTTGGTATCGTCTCCACACTATTGGAGTGTCCCATTGTGGCGGTGGGGTTATGGTATAGGCAGACATAAGCTACGGACAATGAACACAACTGCATTTTATCAATGGCAATTTGAACACACGTGACGAAATCCTGAGGCCCATTGTCATGCCATTCATCTGCCGCCATTACCTCATGTTTCAGCATGATAATGCTCGGATGGGGCCACAGTGTCTCCTGACCCCTCCTGTCTCAGCCTCCAGTATTTATGCTGCAGTAGTTTATGTGTCACGGGGCTAGGGTCAGTTTGTTATATCTGGAGTACTTCTCCTGTCCTATTCGGTGTCCTGTGTGAATTTAAGTGTGCTCTCTCTAATTCTCTCTTTCTTTCTCTCTCTCGGAGGACCTGAGCCCTAGGACCATGCCTCAGGACTACCTGACATGATGACTCCTTGCTGTCCCCAGTCCACCTGGCCGTGCTGCTGCTCCAGTTTCAACTGTTCTGCCTTATTATTATTGGACCATGCTGGTCATTTATGAACATTTGAACATCTTGGCCATGTTCTGTTATAATCTCCACCCGGCACAGCCAGAAGAGGACTGGCCACCCCACATAGCCTGGTTCCTCTCTAGGTTTCTTACTAGGTTTTGGCCTTTCTAGGGAGGTTTTCCTAGCCACCGTGCTTCTACACCTGCATTGCTTGCTGTTTGGGGTTTTAGGCTGGGTTTCTGTACAGCACTTTGAGATATCAGCTGATGTACGAAGGGCTATATAAATACATTTGATTTGATTTGATAATGCACAGCCCCATGTCGCAAGTATCTGTACACAATTCCTTGAAGCTGAAAAAGTCCCAGTTCTTCCATGGCTTGCATACTCACCAGACCTGTCACCCATTGAGCATGTTTGCGATACTCTGGATCAATGTGTACGACTGTGTTCCAGTTCCTGCCAATATCCAGCAACTCCGGACAGCCATTGAAGAGGAGTGGGACAACATTCCACAGGCCACAATCAACAGCCTAATCAGGAGATGTGTCACGCTGCATGAGGCAAATGGTGGTCACACCAGATACTGACTGGTTTTCTGTTCCACGCCCCTCCCTTTCTTGTTTAAGGTATCTGTGACCAACAGATGCATATCTGTATTCCCATTCATGTGAAATCCATAGATTAGGGCCTAATTTATTTATTTCAATTGACTGATTTCCTTATATGTACTGTAACTCAGTAAAATCTTTGAAATTGTTGCATGTGGCGTTTATATTTTTTGTTCAGTGTAGAATGAGTGTCTTATAATACACATTCCAGACACTGGCTCTTGCTATCTTGACATAACTGATTTGGCATAGAAATATAATCTAGATTGTATAGCCAGGTTTAGCTATCACCAACCTATGCATGGTAGCTGCTGTCAGCTTAGCTAAAACACAAGGTCAGCGCAGGCTTCAGCCTACCCATATAACTGAATTATCTGACCTTCTTGAGATGGTGAGTCAGGGGAGAAGTCCTCAACTTCAAAACTTCGCTCTCTCCTTAGCAAAGCTATCTTATCTTACTTCGCTTTTTTCAGTACTGCACTTGTTTGTTATGATTGAATGACAAAGTCACACCCAAGAATCACCCATTTCAAACCACACCCCCAAGACAACTCTCGTTTGCCTTCTGTAATGGCCACTAACATTTCTTAATGAGCATTGATGAAAAACGAGGCCAAATCAGGAAGTGCAATTGACTTTAAAATTTCAATCACGCTGTAACGCTGAACTTCAGCATTATGGATTGAAAGCCCGGTTTTGACTACAAAAGCAGCACTCGCATAGCCCCGCTAGCTTCTCCCTCATGTGGATGCTAACTAGCAAGCAAGCTAGGTAGTGCTAGGTATCAACAGCCATTTTCAGCTAATCCAGTAGGGGCTGGAAGCTATGGTGAGCTTCGACTGGTCACTCGAGTCGTCATATCGCAGAGGATTTTTATGAAGTTCAGATTTACCCAACTTTAGTCCTACCTTGTTCAGCTCCCTCGCCCATCCTCGCATCGCTCAACGGTTCCCCACCCGCTCCACTTCTCTTGCTCTCCTTCCATTGAAAGTGAATGGCTTCCGATGTTTCACTAAGCGATGCCGATGTATAGTGTGAACACATTGTAGTCACACACTTAACACATCCAGTCCTGCCATGCACACACACCAACACACCAACACACTCGCTCACAAACGCACACTCTTGGAATTGAATTGTTATCAACAGTGCAGGTTTTGGAGGCTGACATTAAAAATATAGCAGTTATAATCAATAAATCATCTCAATTTCATTAATATTTCCAACAACTCCTACATTTTTACAAAGAACCTTGTATCTCTAATGAGATGCAGAAACCCGTTTTTCCACTACTGTCAGTAATTGTTACCTTTGACAAAGCTACAATCTAGAAAAGCAACACCACCATCTACAGGACATAATTGTACACCACAGCAGGCAAATGAAATGATGGCTGTGTAGTACCATAACGCTTCTTACAGACTCCCTACTAATGTCTACTTAAAGAGTTGTCTTTTATAAATAATCTGTGAGATGGTAGGTATAACTCTCCTTTCCGTTCCTCTCCTGTCTCCCTCTGTTCTGTTTGTATGTAACACTGCAGTGATCAGGTGATGGCTGGCTCCTATTTCTCTGCTCCAGCACAAATAAGCCAAACCAGGAAGTATACAAGCAACGTCATCACAATTCTTGGCCCTTTGGGAAACACTGAGGCCCAATTAGGCTGTTCCTGAATCAGTCATATACCAAACCCACATAGCTTTGTCCCTTGTTGGCTAACCCAGATTACCCCTCCTGACAACACACAGCCATGCAGCCTACTGATTCAAATCAATGCCATACCAACAGTTTACCCACAGTATTGTGCTTAAAAATACTGCTCCTGCTCACCTGTAGAGGGCAATCACTAGATGGCCATGCTATAAAAGACAAACATTCTGAATGATCAGAATCGATGAGCAAATTAGTCATTTGTTATCACCCCCACTACAGATACAATAGGTCATTAATTAACTCAGTTTCAGAGGTAGGTCAAGTGGGTTGATGAGGGCGAGATTCAAACCAGGCTTGTTTACAGGCAGGGACAAGCAATTTCAAAACAGCTAGGGTTCCTGTACATACAAGCTCATTTAATATGCAGATGATGTGCAGTTTCAGTGAAAGGAAGATTAGGTTTGTACATGGCAATGTGAATCTCAATTTAGTATTCAGCTCTTAGTACAAGACAGTCAATACCATTGAAAAGGGTCAGTAAACATATTTGGCACAGTCTAAAAGGAATGTCCAAATATAAAACAAACAACACAACACATAAAATAAGAAAATTCACATAGGCTATTTTGAGGGTTGGGGTTAGATGGTCAAAACAGAAGTGGTCAATCTGGTTTGGTGGGGTATCTAACCCTATTAAAGGGGCTGAGTCACTGGCTTACTGGTGCTCTTCCATGCCGTCCCTAGGAGGGGTGCATCACTTGAGTGGGTTGAGTCACTGGCGTGATCTTCCTGTCTGGGTTGGCGCCCCTCCTTGTGTTGTGCCGTGGCAGAGATCTTTGTGGGCTATACTCGGCCTTGTCTCAGGATGGTAAATTGGTGGTTGAAGATATCCCTCTAGTGGTGTGGGGGCTGTGCTTTGGCAAAGTGGGTGGGGTTATATCCTGCCTGTTTGGCCCTGTCCGGGGGTATCATCAGATGGGTCCATAGTGTCTCCTGACCCCTCCTGTCTCAGCCTCCAGTATTTATGCTGCAGTAGTTTATGTGTCGGGGGGCTAGGGTCAGTCGGTCAGTCTGTCATATCTGGAGTACTTCTCCTGTCTTATCCGGTGTCCTGTGTGAATTTAAGTATGCTCTCTCTAATTCTCTCTTTCTTTTTCTCTCTCTGGGGACCTGAGCCCTAGGACCATGCCTCAGGACTACCTGGCATGATGATTCCTTGCTGTCCCCAGTCCACCTGACTGTGCTGCTGCTCCAGTTTCAACTGTTCTGCCTGCGGCTATGGAACCCTGACCTGTTCACCGGACATGCTACCTGTCCCAGACCTGCTGTTTTCAACCCTCTAGAGACAACAGGAGCGGTAGAGATACTCTTAATGATCGGCTATGAAAAGCCAACTGACATTTACTCCTGAGGTGCTGACTTGCTGCATCCTCGACAACTACTGTGATTATTATTATTTGACCCAGCTGGTCATTTATGAACATTTGAACATCTTGGCCATGTTCTGTTATAATCTCCACCTGGCACAGCCAGAAGAGGACTGGCCACCCCTCATAGCCTGGTTCCTCTCTAGGTTTCTTCCTAGGTTTTGGCCTTTCTAGGGAGTTTTGCCTAGCCACCGTGCTTCTACACCAGCATTGCTTGCTGTTTGGGGTTTTAGGCTGGGTTTCTGTACAGCACTTTGATATATCAGCTGATGTAAGAAGGGCTATATAAATACATTTGATTTGATTCAGGGTAAATGTAAATCATTTTGGTGAAAAATGAAAAACAGCACAACATTGTCATGTCTGACATGTATCCAACCACTTCCTTGTTCCTTGTCAACAAAAGATTCTTAAAGCAAAGCTGGGTATATTTATATTTTTATTGATTTACATTAATATATAAGTAAAGTAATTTGCGGGTACAAAAGAACATCTATCTGTAAGTATCACTCCTCACTAGATGATATAATATGTAAGCTTCTCATGTGTCTTTACTGTAATTATCTCTTGCGGAAATTGAGAATATTCTGAGAATGTGGCTAGGTACTTTTGAGGTTACTTGCTGCACAACATTCCTACAACCAGTCGCTTTCTAATCACTCTGGCAGAAAATGAACCTGAGACTGTGGACTAACTTCACATTCTTATACAGCATGTTGTTATCGTTCTCATCTGAACTTTATTTACTCAGGAGCAGGCCATTGAGATTGTAAAAGACCATTTTACAAGGGACTAGGAATATAAGTGGCAGTAGAAAGACCAAATCATTTATAGAACAAATCATTCATAGTGTAAATAAAAATTGCTGATAAAATGCTAGGGATTGATGTTTTAAAAAACTGCATCTTGTGTTTGTGGATTACAATACTGAATCTATATTTTACTAAACCTGCTCTGTTTGACTTGCGACAGTTAGATGATTGAAAGATTATAATTTTAACAGAACAGGTGCCCAAAAATATATTTAGCTAGTAAAGACTATAGAAAGCCACTCCCCCAAAGTGAAGAAACTCTAGTATGTTTTTCTATGGGACACAGTAATGGCTTCACATGTATACTAGAAGTCCCTCAACCCAATTTAGAAATTGCCATGGTTGGATGAGATAAAAGTAGCTACAGCATTCTGAGGTAGCAAATCATTTAGTTTAAGGCAATACACCAATGACATTTTGTAGTTGACATCAACTTTCATAGCGTACTAATTGAACATTCCAAATGGCGCACACTATATGCATGGGCAAGTGTACCCACCATTGAACATTTGTTTGGAATTTTAAATCTCTGTGTTTATTAGTTTAATCTGCCTTCCTCAGGCGGCGTGGATCCAGACCTCATTGTGTCGGCCAATCAGAGTCCACGGGCCTTCATACCCTGCCGCGATGAACCGGTGGGAGTCAAATGCTTTCCCAGCCTGTGTCAGGGCATCACGTAGCTTCTTCAAATTTTCCTGGAAGTTGTACTCTGACAGAAAACCACTGAAAGTCCTGAGAAAGAGAGAAAGAGAGTTAAAAAACAGAGACATGGACTTAAACTTCTACAGCGGGATTTGGACCCTAGTTAGTGAAACAGGATGGCAATGGTGGTTCTTCACCTGACATATATGGTGCAGGCAGGCATAGTCTCGTTCCTGATTGAGGCATCATTGGGAGTGGGGAGGACTGTATCTTCTGGAGCCACATAGAAAGAGAGAGATGCATGCTTCTCTCCACCATCCTCGACCTCAGTCGTAGAAATAAGTGCAGGCCAGGTATGAGTATTGACATGTTCACCTGAGAAGGAATGATAAAAAAAAACACACCATACATTTTACAACCAAAAATCAGATAAAAAGGATTCATTGAAAGATAATTCATTCAAATGATTCATCCTTTAGAAAAGTTTAATTGAAAGATTTTAAGTTCATATTTTAAATATTGAAATTGTGCATTCCAACAGGTAGGCTTCCAGTTGTGTAGGCTACTGTAATTACACTGCACTTGTCCATGTTACTAGGCTACCGTGTAATAATAGGTCTTTTTCGCTTTAATGTTGAGTGTTAAGTGGATGGTCATGTTAAACAGATCTTCATAAGAGGGCCATAAACAGTAGTAACACTAGTAATGACATGTACAGTTAGAAAGCTCAGATGTCCTGCTTTTTGGGGTATTTATTATTTATCTATGAATTGTGTGCAATTTGTCCACTAGTATGCACTGCTATAGTAAATCAAATGAAAAATAGTACATCGTAGATTTTATTTTCAAATCTCATATGCTATGAACAACCTATTAATGAAAAATAGGGGAATATGGTTTAATCTACATATACTCAACTTTACAATTAACATGATATACGATTTGAGCTGCCTTATACTGTAATCATTTTTTAGATTACTAGTGATACGGGAAATCATACTAATTTCCTGGTGGACTGCTCTCATTCATTGTTGTCTCTACCCACTGAATGTACCGGAGTTGGCTAGCGAATCAACTGATTTGTCACAATCCCAGTTAAAGTGTGTCCCTTTATGGTGAACAAAGTGATTTCTTCACATTGTGTTCAATTTGATTTATTTTAAATTCGGAACAAATCGACGTGTGTTTGTCATAGAACAAATGGGACACTTTCATATCGCTGCAGTAGACTATAAGCATTGCAGCGTTATGCTGCTTGTGTGTCTGAGATGTACCGTTCTGCCCGAGCCTCCAACGGCTGTGGACATATAACTTGATACATTTAACCGAATTTAGCAGGCGTAAAAGAAACGCCTGAAACTACTACCCCACACATAGTGGTCTTGCCGAGAAGAAAAAAACTGTCGGGGGAGGTTCTCTTCTGCACTGTTCAACCGATCCAGTAAATGTGGAGGAAGAATTAAGATGGAGTGTTGCCTTGTTAATGTCCAAAAGTGAAAGTCGTGTCACAGGCTTTCTTTCCAATTCCCCTGAAAACCGGAACACTCGGTTTTTGTAGCCACTGCCGAGGCTCCATATCCAAGATGGAGCCTCGAGGCTATTTAGCCTAAAATACGTTTATTTATAATCGAATAACCTTGATATGCCATGATAAAACAATTAAATAACGAATGTCCACTAAATAGGGGAATTAACATTTCATTGGTATGGAACATGTGTAGGCTACATTAGTATTGAATAGTCACCTTTATGCCAAAGGACTTTGATATAAATTACATTTCCTTGAAGCACATTTCAGTAATACACAATACTGCATGCTAGAACTTGCAATTAATCAATAAGGTCATTATTGCAGTTTAAACAACATTGAGACATCCACCTGCTTTATTGTCCCACTGGGTGTAGTCCCACAGTTTCGTGAATCCAGCCTTCACGTCGTGGTCAGAGACACCCTGACTGTCGACGGTTATCCAGCGGCTCACTTGGTACGCACGTTCCTCAAAGTCCTGTTCAAGTAAAAACAACGCTAGGCTATTTAACAACTACACCTCAAGCTTCTTACATCAGTTATCATACGTGTCATAGATCTCTATATTCACTTACCTCATATTTATTAACGACCGTGAACTCAGGACAATCATAGCTATGACAAAACGGCGGCGCATCCCAACCGTGCGCCCCGCGTAAAAACACCACGGCCAGAACCGAGAGAAGCGTTGTTACCTCGGGAAACTTCATCTTGTCGCTGCCTAAACTCGGATGACACTTTCAATTTTAACAACTCTCTACCATCTTTGTATTTTCAGGACACACCTACAATACCTTTCTGAGAAAACTGGTG
Source organism: Oncorhynchus kisutch (assembly GCF_002021735.2). Classification (NCBI taxonomy): domain Eukaryota; kingdom Metazoa; phylum Chordata; class Actinopteri; order Salmoniformes; family Salmonidae; genus Oncorhynchus; species Oncorhynchus kisutch. Next base: position 69,272,008 of record NC_034177.2, read on the forward strand.
TTGCCTGACTAATTTCTTCCTCGGGGGGCGGGGAAAGAGAGCCAAATAAACAAAACATTGCAATACGCCGGGGAGTCGTGCGCTGTGGCGGGGAGTTACCTGGTTATGGTCTCCGTCCATAACAAGACAACGCCCCAACCCCTCCGCTGGGAATGGAGTTGAATACCTGAAGAAAATCAAAGAGAGGAGCAGGTGCACTAGAGGCATACTCCCTATGAAATTGCACACGTATAGCCACGATAACCAAGGCTACTACTATATAGAAAAACATATTAAATACGACAATAACTAATGTAAAGTAAATGTCAATGCTACTTTTCATGTAAATTCCATTGCCTGATCAAAATAGATGTACAGTATCTGCCAGACCCAAGCCTTTCTGCTTATAAGGCTAACCTTATAGAACTGGTCCAACTGGTCCAGGGTCACTGCAGGATGCCAGATTCGAAATCTAATTCTGACAGACTCCTTTGCCTATTTTCTTAAGCAGGTCTAGCCAGTTTCAGCTGCACAATTTAATGCAAAGTTATGACTTTGATGGGGGGACTTTGTCTAAACAGACAGGCAGTGAGTGAGACAAGTTATGAAGTCTTTGGTTTGCTAATCAGAGCAGAATTGATATCTGTTTCCTGGCCTAGGTGTCTGTGGATGTACATTAACTTTGTGTGGGCCATTATTGCTCCTGGCTTGTCCTTGATGGATGGAGCCTGGGGTTAATAACAAAGAAAACACCAGACATGTCAGATGGCATTCAGCAGATATTTGAGGCTCCATTCAGCCTTAACATAATTACTAGTTCAATTACCATGACAGAGATGACCACATGACAAACTGTCTAATACTGTGTAGCATATGAAATGGAACATGTCAAAATCTAGTATGTACACTAAAAGAATAGTGCTGGTGTTGAAGAAAGGTTTACTGTAGCAATCCCTCTATATTGCAATATATTGGAGGTAGAGATTATATAATTATTTTATTGAAACTATTATTATATTTTGATAAAACTACCCATTGAGACATAATCCAAATGACTGTGCATGCGAAAGTGTATTCCACTGCAATGCTCCATTTCTAATAAATGTATTACTCAGCTCCTGACTTAGTACTTGCCATGGAGTGGAATGCAAATAGCACAAACTGAAATATGTTCCGGGATTCTTCCGATGGCATTGAGGAGTTTACTACATCAGTCACTGGCTTCATCAATAAGTGCATTGATGACGTCGTCCCCACAGTGACAGTACATACCCCAATCACAGAAACCATGGATTACAGGCAATATCCTTACTGAGCTAAAGAGTAGAGCTGCCGCTTTCAAGGATCGGGACTCTAATCTGGAAGCATATAAGAAATCCCACTATGCCATCCGAAGAACCATAAAACAGACAAAGTGTCAACATAGGACTAAGATCATATCGTACTACACCGGCTCCGACACTCGTCGGATGTTGCAGGGCTTGCAAACTATTACAGACTACAAAGGGAAACAAAGCCGAGAGCTGCCCAGTGACACGAGCCAACCAGATGCTCACTTCGAGGCAAGTAACACTGAAACATGCATGAGAGCATCAGCTGTTCCGGACGACTGTGTGATCATGCTCTCCGCAGCCGATGTGAGTAAGACCTTTAAACAGGTCAACATTCATAAGGTCCTAGGGCCAGACGGATTACCAGGATTTGTAATCCGAGCATGCACTGATCAACTGGCAAGTTTCCTCACTGACATTTTCAACCTCTCCCTGTCTGAGTCTGTAATACCAACATGTTCCAAGCAGACCACCATAGTCCCTTTTCTGAAGAACACTAAGGTAACCTGCCTAAATGACTATATACCCATAGCACTCATGTCTCTAGCCAGTAAGTGCTTTGAAAGGCTGGTCATGGCTCACATCAACACCATTATCCCAGAAACCCTAGACCCACTCCAATTTGCATACCGCCCTAACAGATTCACAGATGATGCAATCTCTATTGCACTCCACACTGCCCTTTCCCACATGGACAAAAGGAACACCTATATGAGAATTCTAATTCATTGACTACAGCTCAATGTTCAACACCATAGTGCCCTCAAAGCCCATCGCAAAGCTAAGGACATTGGGACTAAACACCTCCCTCTGCAACTGGATCCTGGACTTCCTGACAGGCTGCCCCCAGGTGGTAAGGGTAGGTAACAACACATCCGCTACGCTGATCTTCAAAACGGGGGCCCCTCTGGGATACATGCTCAGTCCCCTCCTGTACTCCCTGTTCATTCATGACTGCCAGGTTCGACTCTAACACCATCATTAAGTTTTCCAATGACACAACAGATCACCGACAACAATAAGATAGCCTATAGGGAGGAGGTGGCAGGACAATAAACTCTCCCTCAACGTGATCAAGACAAAGGAGATGATTGTGGACTACTGGAAAAGGAGGACCGAGCACACCCCCCTTTCTCATCGGCGGGGCTGTAGTGGAGCAGGTTGAGAGCTTCAAGTTCCTTGGTGTCCACACCACCAACAAACTAACATGGTCCGAGCACACCAAGACAGATGTGAAAGGACACGACAAAACCTATTCCCCCTCGGGAGACTGAAAAGATTTGGCATGTGTCCTCAGATCCTCAAAAGGTTCTACAGCTGCACCATCAAGAACATCCTGACAGGTTGCATCACTGCCTGCTATAGCAACTACTCGGCCTCCGACCACAATGCACTACAGAGGGTTGTGCGTATGGCCCAGTACATCACTGGGGCCAAGCTTCCTGCCATCCAGGACCTCTATACCAGGTGTTGTCAGAGGAAGGCCCTAAGACTCCAGCCACCCTAGTCATAGACTTTTCTCTCTGCTACGCATGGCAAGTGGCACCGAAGCGCCAAGTCTAGGTCCAAGAGGCTTCTAAACAGCTTCTACCCCCAAGCCATAAGACTCCTGAACATCTAATCCCCCTCTCCCCTTTTTCCCCCCCTGCTGCTACTCTCTGTTATTATCTATGCATAGTCACTTTAAAACTCTACCTACATGTGCATATTACCTCAATTACCTCAACTAACCGGGCACATTGACCAGTGCCCCTGCACATTGACTCTGTACCCTCTGTATATAGCCTCGCTATTGTTACTTAAAAATAAATAAAAGGTAGTTTTTTCATTTGTAGTTTTTTAAACTGCATTGTTGGTTTGAGATTGTAAGTAAGAATTTCACTGTAAGGTATTCGGTGCTGTTGTATTCGGTGCATGTGACAAATACAATTTGATTTCATTTAATAGCTGCGCAGAGACGGCAACCAGGCTACTCTTGACCTACAGTATATAGCTTAACAATAGCTATTCATTCTATGGTCTCCTTTTTTATTCTTTCTATTGTTGTTAGATCATTTGAATTGTAGGTTAAGTCTGTCACACCGATGACTAGGTAGGTGTTGGCAGTAGACCTGTACTAAACCTTTTGTTTACAGTAAATCTACCTGTTCCTTTTCTTTGCTTACATTTGGCACCTGCACTTTTGGACAGTGGTAAATAAAATCATCCACTCCTCAACACACCTTACTTCCTGCTTTGTTCCTGCCATGAAGACCACCTCTCTGTCCACAACACTATGTTGTAGCGTTCATTAGTGAGTTATTGGGCTCAAATAGTCATGATGAGTGGTCAAAATCTGCCCAGTCACGGTATCAGAGCTAATTTTAGTGGTCATTAGAGCAACTAAATATCTTCTACTATGGCAGAGTAGTCATGGAAAATCTGAGACAAAGGGCAGAAAAAGCTGGAACATTAGTTGGCCTACATTGTGGGAGGCAACCTGTCTGTCTTGAGTAACGGTTTCCAACCTTTTCCGTTCAGAGGCTCACCAATTCACTGTCAACAGCTCTCGAGGACCTCCATTCCCAAAGTCGCATCATTTATTTACATAAAATATATTGGCAGTTACATTTTTTCAATGAACAATAAATGCAGATAGTTGACTGTCATTACAGTTTCAGTTTGAAGCGATTGTATTAGCTGTGTAGTTGGCTATCTCTTCTGAACAGTGAGATAGAAAATGTTTTATGCCAGGTGAAATCAGACATCATTAGCTCATTGTTGTGGATGTATTCCCCCCCAAATCACTAGGAAACAAGTGCAAATGCAGCTACTTTGCTGTTATTCTGGGTACACTGTTTGACGTGACTGTGTTAGCCAAAGTTGTCTAGCTAGCAAGCAAGGGAGAAGAACATTGCCAGCCATCATGGCAACGTAACATTTAGAACAAACAACTGGGTTGTGTCCATAGATTTAGAACACAATGACTTAATGACTGGGTCTCTTCTCTAGCAACCGAGCCGGCTTGGGTGCTAACCCTAGATTTGTGTCGGGACTATATCTCGTGGAAGGATGAAATGGTATGAATAAATTAATCAAAATAACGTTTTTAATGAAAATATGTCAATTATTATTTGAATATGTTGGTAACCTTTGTATAAAAGTGATAATGCCGTCGAAGCCAGTGTTTGGAGGATATATTGGCAAGGTTTTAGGGCCCTCAACTTCGTCTCAGGCCTAACAACATCCGTGCCACTATATTCTCCAAATACCGGCTTTTCTGGCATTATTACTAAAGTAAGTCATTATGAGTTAGTAAATCAGAAATATGAGATTCTAAGTCACAATTATCAGATTGTAAGTGTCACGTTGTCTTAAGATTGGAGACAAGCTCAGGAATACAAAATAGTTTAAAAAATAAAAATTCTCCACCCAAACAAAGGGCGAGGTGTAAACCTCTAAATAATACATGGGACGAGACCCATAAAACAAGTGCACAATAACACGCAGTACGGAAGCCGATACAATAGCACAGATACTCACAGGACCAACGGACATGGTAACAATAACCGACAAGGACAATGGGGAACAGAGGGCATATACAGTTGAAGTCGGAAGTTTAAATAGATTTAGGTTGGAGTCATTAATACTCGTTTTTCAACCACCCCACAAATTTCTTGTTAACAAACTATAGTTTTGGCAAGTCGGTTAGGACATCCTCTTTGTGCATCTGTCTGCAATTGTTTGCAGACAGATTATTTCACTTATAATTCACTGTATCACAATTCCAGTGTGTCAGAAGTTTACATACACTAAGTTGACTGTGCCTTTAAACAGCTTGGAAAATTCCAGAAAATTATGTTATGACTTTAGAAGCTTCTGATAGGCTAATTGACTTCATTTGAGTCAATTGGAGGTGTACCTGTGGTTGTATTTCAAGGCCTACCTTCAATCTCAGTGCCTCTTTGCTTGACATCATGGGGAAATCAAAAGAAACCAGCCAAGACCTCAGAAAATAAATTGTAGACCTCCACAAGTCTGGTTCATCCGTGAGAGAAATTTCCAAACGCCTGAAGGTACCAAGTTCATCTGTACAAACAAGCGACCATCGTCCTGAAGCCCTGGTTGAACCTCCGGAAATAGTTGGCTTACCCCAGGAATCGCTGGACTGCTTTCACAGAGTTGAGGATGAGCCATGACCTGACTGCGCTGACGCATTGCTCCTCCATCTCCACTCCATCCGTGGATATGCTGGAAAAACAAACACTTATCTTGATTTAACATATAGATCATGCTACAACAGTCTACCCAGCACAGACCTGACTAACGAGACATGCTGGGCGCGGTCAGCAGAATAGACCAAAGTCTATATAAACCACTACGCCCCGTTCCAGCAAAGGCCTTGAAGACTGAAGGAGCATTAGACAGGCCAAAAGGCATTACGAGATATTCGTAATGGCCCGTTGTCGGTGAAAAGGACGTTTTCCATTTGTCGCCTGCACGAATGCGCACCAGATAGTAGGCGCTCCTCAAGTCCAGTTTCGTAAAGTACTGCGCCCCATGTATTTGTTCGATGAGGGGTAAAGGATAGCTGAATTTAACGGTGGCTTTATTCAGAGTTCGATAATCAATGCAGGGGTGCAATCCCCCATCTTTCTTTTTAACAAAGAATAGTACCGGGAGGATCCGTGACAGAAAGTCGTTATTATAAGATAGTAAGTCATAATTAGGAGATAGTAAGTCTTAATTAGGAGATAGTAAGTCATAATGAGGAGATAGTAAGTCATAATTAGGAGATAGTGAGACATTAAATATTCCTGCAGGTCGACCCTTTTTAAAGGGGGAATTTGTATGTCTCTGGACACAGAGACACACACACACACACACACACACACCTGTGATTCATGTGATGCAGTTTGCATAAACATATCTCATAATAACGGCGGGAACGAGCTTTCATATACAAAAACACATTCCTGCCACCCCCAAAAATTATCTGATTAAGAGTTATGAGATAGTAAGTTATTATAATGAGATAGTAATTCATAATGATGAGATATGTAAGTCATTATTATGAGATACTAAGTCCTAATTATGAGATTGTAAGTCATTATTATGAGATATGTTAGTCATAATTATGAGATAGTAAGTCTGGATCCTGGACATTGAACAGTCCTGCAGGTTGACCCCTTTTAAAGGGCAATCTGGGATCCCAAACAATAACAAAGCACTCTCCCCGCCACTTAATTTGGTAAACAGCTGAGGAAGGGGGCAGGATAAATGTAACCACTCAAATAAACTCAGCAAAAAAAGAAATGTCCCTTTTCAGGACCCTGTCTTTCAAAGATAATTCGTAAAAATCCAAATAACTTCTCAGATCTTCATTGTAAAGGGTTTAAACACTGATTCCCATGCTTGTTCAATGAACCATAAACAATTAATGAACATACACCTGTGGACCGGTCGTTTAGACGCTAACAGCTTACAGATGGTAGGCAATTAAGGCCACAGTTATGAAAACTTAGAACACTAAACAGGCCTTTCTACTTACTCTGAAAAACACCAAAAGAAAGATGCCCAGGGTCCCTGCTCATCTCCGTGAATGTGCCTTAGGCATGCTGCAAGGAGGCATGAGGACTGCAGATGTGGCCAGGGCAATAAATTGCCATGTCTGGACTGTGAGACGCCTAAGACAGCGCTACAGGACAGACAGCTGAACGTCATCGCAGTGGCAGACCACGTGTAACAACACCTGCACAGGATCGGTACATCCGAACATCACACCTGTGGGACAGGTACAGGATGGCAACAACAACTGCCCAAGTTACACCAGGAACGCACAATCCCTCTATCAGTGCTCAGACTGTCCGCAAGAGGCTGAGAGAGGCTAGACTGAGGGCTTGTAGGCCTTTTGTAAGGTAGGTCCTCACCAGACATCACCGGCAAGAACGTCACCTATGGGCACAAACTTGCAATCACTGGACCAGACAGGACTGTCAGAAAGTGTCACTGACGAGTTACGATTTTGTCTCACCAGGGGTGATGGTCAGATTTGCATTTATTATCAAAGGAATGCGCGTTACACCGAGGCCTGCACTCTGAAACGGGATCGATTTGGAGGTGGAGGGTCCGTCATGGTCTGGGGCCGGTGTGTCACAGCATCATCGGACTGAGCTTGTTGTCATTGCAGGCAATCTCAACACTGTGCGTTACAGAGAAGACATCCTCCCCCCTCATGTGGTGCACTTCCTGCATTCTCATCCTGACATGACCCTCCAGTATGACAATGCCACCAGCCATACTGCTCGTTCTGTGCGTGATTTCCTGCAAGACAGGAATGTCAGTGTTCTGCCATGGCCAGCGAATAGCCCGGATCTCAATCCCATTGAGCACGTCTGGGACCTGTTGGATCGGAGGGTTATGGGCTATGGACATTCCCCCCAGAAATGTCCGGGAACTTGCAGGTGCCTTGGTGGAAGAGTGGGGTAACATCTCACAGCAAGCCTGTGGAACTAGTTCAGTTTATGTCTCAGTTGTTGAATATTGTTATGCTCATTCAAATATCTTTCAAATATTTACAAGTTAAGTTTGTTGAAAATAAACGCAGTTGACAGTGAGAGGATGTTTCTTTTCTTGCCAAGTATACATAGATGCAAGAACTCTCACTGTCACACCCTGATCTGTTTCACCTGTCTTGTGCTTGTCTCCACCCCCCTCTCGTGTCCCCCATTATCCCCTGTGCATTTATACTTGCGGTTTCTGTTTGTTACCAGTTCGTCTTGTCCCGTTAAGTCCTACCAGCTTGTTCCTGTGATCTATCTTTAGTTATCATTAGTGTTCCCAGTTCTGACCTTTCTGTCTGTCCTGATCCTGCCTGCCGTCCTGTACCTGCCTGACTCTGATTTCGACTACGACCCTTTGCCTGCCTTGACTTACCTTTTGCCTGCCCCTTGTACTATCTAAAACTCTGAGACTAGCACTATCCACCTCCTGTGTCTGCATATGGGTCTTAGCCTGAGTCCTGAAACTCAGATATTGATGTGAGGACTGACCACCCATGAGATCAAAATTATATGTTTATATATAATTATATGTTTTGAATCTCTCTCTCTCTCTCTCTTCTCTCTCTCTCTCTCTCAATGTATAATTGACTATAGAATATGCATAAGGTTATCATTGAAAATTTAAGAGGGCCTGATGCTAAGGCAGGTAGCCTAGTGGTCAAGGTCACTGGTTCAAATCCCTGAACCGACTGGGTGAAAAGCACTTAACCCTAATTGCTAATGAAAGTCGCTTTGGATAAGAGTGTCTGCTAAATGAAAATTCAACTTGCACATTGGATTAATGTGATACAGATCACCTTTCCTTTTTCTTGGTGGCAGGAAGAGCTTCCATAGTAGACATTTTTATGCCGACCAATATCTTCACAGGGTTTTCAATCTTAATAAAGTCCACACTAGGCCTAGTTATATGATTGAAAACCTGATGAATACAGTTTTGTGCAAAATCTATTGGTTTACAAGGATAAAATCCTGCAGCAGATGGCGCAAGATGGCCACTCAACCGCTGAGGGAGAAAGGGAGAGAGAGAGAGAGAGAGAGAGAGAGAGAGAGAGAGCACCGTTGCTTCTCGAGATGCATCTGCAGCCACTACTTCTCCCTTCTGGCCGAAGCGCAAGAGCAGGAGAGCCATAGGCAAAGGCTTTATGTGCAGCAGGCATGCCCAGAAACAGCCCACGAGCCGGCGATGGGCTCTCCAGAAGAGACCGCGTGCGGACTACTTTGAGAAAGGCGGGAATATAGGAGAGCGCTGCTTGTCTTGGATAGCTTTAAAATGGGCGTTAGATAAATCTGGACGTTAGATAAAGAGTGTACATTTGGGTGCAGGTGAGGAGTTACGTTTGGGTGGCTTTTGCACTGAATTAGTAGGTTACCGTCGTAGTGTTATCTTCTCATTAGAGTAGGCTAGCCTAAATTCAACGATGGAGAAGGGGACGCAGCCCCAGCTGATGGCCAAGAGCGCAGAGAGTCCAGCGGAGGAACTCTCCAAGATAAGCGACGAGGAGCTGGTGAAGTGGAGGAAAGAGGAGCTGGTGCGGCGGTTACGGAGGGCAGAAGCCGAGAAGATGGGCGTCATGCTTGACCACGGAAATTTGATCCGGGAGGTGAACCGGCGACTCCAGCAGCACCTGACAGAGATCCGGGGTTTGAAGGTGAGGCAGGTGTGATGTTGATAATGCTGGGCGCACAAGTTTGCGCACTGCTCTATGGATGTCATGGTCTAATTATTATTATCATTCATGCGTTAAAAAAGCTGTAATTTACCACTGCAAACTCCTTAAAAATAACAACGGTAGGTGGTTTGAATGTAGCAAGGTAGTCTTCAAGTGGTTTACATAATTCAACCCAATGGACCACTTGTTGCTTGTATGCTTATCATAAGAGCTGGAACTGCTGAAGATATGGAGTAGCCCTTGCCTGCAGTCAAAATGACGTGTCCCCAAGGGTGGAATGTTATTAATATTATTTTAATAATAAATACATATTATTTAAAAATAATAATAATAATCCTGTGTTTCTATGTCAAATTGGTTTTGTTATATTTCAATCTTCTGTGATGGACAGTTGAAGTCTGAAGTTTACATACACCGTAGCCAAATACATTTTAACTCAGTTTTTCACAATTCCTGACATTTAATCCTAGTAAAGATTCCCTGTCTTAGGTCAGTTTGGCTCACCACTTTATTTTAAGAATATGAAATGTCAGAATAATAGTAGAGAGAATGATTTATTTCAGATTTGATTTCTTTCATCACATTACCAGTGGGTCTGAAGTTTACATACACCCAATTAGTATTTGGTAGCATTGCCTTTTAAATGGTTGAACTTGGGTCAAACGTTTTGGGTAGCCTTCCACAAGCTTCCCACAATAAGTTGAGTGAATTTTGGCCCATTCCTCCTGACAGAGCTGGTGTAATGGAGTTAGGTTTGTAGGCCTCCTTGCTCTCCCACACTTTTTCAGTTCTGCCCACACATTTTCTATGGGATTGAGGTCAGGGCTTTGTGATGGCCACTCCAATACCTTGGCTTTGTTGTCCTTAAGCTATTTTGCTACAACTTTGGAAGTATGCTTAGGGTCATTGTCCATTTGGAAGACCCATTTGCGACCAAGCTATAACTTCCAGACTGATGTCTTGAGATGTCGCTTCAATATATCCACATAATTGTTCTACCTCATGATGACCTCTATTTTGTGTAGTGCACCAGTCCCTCCTGCAGCAAAGCACCACCACAACATGATGCTGACACCCCTGTGCCTCACGGTTGGGATGGTGTCCTTAGGCTTGCAAGCCTCCCCCTTTTTCCTCCAAAAATTATGGCCAAACAGTTCAATTTTTGTTTCATCAGACCAGAGGACATTTTCCCCAAAAGTACGATCTTTGTCCCCATGTGCAGTTGCAAACCATAGTCTGGCTTTTCTTATGAAGGTTTTGGAGCAGTGGCTTCTTCCTTGCTGAGCGGCCTTTCAGGTTATGTCGATATAGGACTTGTTTTACTGTGGATATAGATACTTTTGCACCTGTTTCCTCCAGCATCTTCACATGGTCCTTTGTTGTTGTTCTTGGATTGATTTGCACTTTTTGTACGAAAGTACGTTCATCTCTAGGAGACAGAACGCGTCTCCTTCCTGAGCGGTATGACGGCTGCGTGGTCCCATGGTGTTTATACTTGCGTACTATTGTTTGTACAGATGAACGTGGTACCTTCAGGCATTTGGAAATTGCTCCCAAGGATGAACCAGACTTGTGGAGGTCTACAATTCATACAATTCAAGACTGAGGTCTTGGCTGATTTCTTTTGACTTCCGCATGATGTCAAGCAAAGAGGCACTGAGTTTGAAGGTAGGCCTTGAAGTACACCTCTAATTAACTCAAATTATGTCAATTAGCCTATCAGAAGCTTCTAAAGCCATGACATTATTTTCTGGAATTTTCCAAGCTGTTTAAAGGCACAGTCAACTTAGTGTATGTACATTTCTGACCCACTGGAATTGTGATACAGTGAATTATAAGTGAAATAATCTGTCTGTAAACAATTTTTTGAAAAATTACTTGTGTCATGCACAAAGTAGATGTCATAACCGATTTGTCAAAACTATAGTTTGTTAACAGGTAGTTTGTGGAGTGGTTGAAAAACGAGTTTTAATGACTCCACCTAAGTGTATGTAAACTTCCGACTTCAACTGCATCACCTCCTCTGTGCTTGCTCCTGTGTGTGTGTGTGTGTGTGTGTGTGTGTGTGTGTGTGTGTGTGTATCCAGGACGTGAACCAGAAGTTGCAGGAGGATAACCAAGAGCTGCGGGACCTGTGCTGTTTCCTTGATGACGACCGTCAGAAGGGCAAGCGTGTGTCTCGGGAGTGGCAGCGCCTGGGACGCTACAGCGCTGGCCTCATGAGAAAAGAGGTGTCCCTTTACCTGCACAAACTGAAGGAGCTTGAGCAGCGCCAGGGAGAGGTGATCAGAGAGAACCTGGAGCTCAAGGAGCTGTGTATTCTAATGGACGAGGAGAGGGGAGAAGGGGGAGGAGCAGTGCGGGGTGCAGGGTGCAGAAGTTCCATCGACAGCCAGAGTAGTCTGTCTCAAACTGGGGGGGCTACAACGTGCCTGCTCCGAGATGTGGGGGATGGGAGCAGCAACTCCAGTGCGGGGAGCACGGACAACCCCGACCACCCCCATCAAAAGCCCCCTACCCAGGGTTCCGGGCTGGGCTCCAACCCTGGCTCTAACCATGACAAACCAGAGGGCCCAGGCCCAGAGTCTACAGGCCGTCGCCACAGCTCCACCCCAGACTACCACACCTTCCCACAAGCCTGCAGGCCCCGCGGGGGGTCCCTCACCAGCCCTGACCCCTGGGGCCTCCGGGGACCCTGCAGCCCAGAGAAACACGGCAAATCCCCTACTAGACTGGAGGCCAAGGCTCAGTCCAAACCCAGCAGTGCTGACATGCTGGCCCAGAAACAGCTCTTAGGGGCTGGGCAAGGGCTAGGGCCAAACCAGGGTCCGGATCAGTCAAGTCCAGACCTCTCACAGAGACACAGGGGTAATCCGGTCGTGGTTGGGGCTGGATGTGGGAGCCCTGAGGCCAAACAGGCACTGCCGGGGACACCAGAGCACCTGAGGAAGGGTCGGGTGATAGTGGGGAGCCCTGAAGTGTTACGACACCAGAACCTCCACCACAGCCCCAGTTCAGAGCACGGGAAGGGGAGGTACAGCAGCAGCCCCCCAGCAGGCAGGGAGGGGGTACAGAGGAGGACCACTGGAGACGAGTTGTCCCCTCACCACCGCAGCATCTACAACGGCATGAACGGTGCGTTTTTATTCAGAATAGTCATAATGTTTTATTTGATTATTTATCAGGGGAAATACTGTGTGTAGCTGAGGTGGTTCAGGGAACGATATCTGTGGGTTGAGTCTTTTCCAATAACACTGTCTGAGACATATAGTAAACACTTGTGCTAATACCTAGGCTTTAGCTGAGTGGGCTAACACAGTCTTTAGGTGTGCAGACATTATGGGTTAGCACACCCAGTAGCCTTCCAGGACCACTGTATATGACTAGAACACGCATATAAGCAGATCTAACACAATTGACTGTGTAATGTGTTTAGCAGCCAATTGGGAGGTTGGGGCTATGGCAGGTTCAGTTACTGTGGTATCACCTATGTGGTTCAGCTGCAGTTATGGTGTTAGCCAAGCAGCAGTGATGTCACCGCTCTGTGGGATTCTCTCTCTGTGGGTCACATGGGGTTGTGGTGGTGGGGGTGGTATTTGTGCGTGTGTGTGGATGGATGGATGGATGGTGGAGGGCATATGATGTAACACTCCCCAGGGTGTCTGAAGTCAACACAGGTAACACAGCTGTGTGCTTTCAGGGCCGTGATTCAGGCAACACACACACGCATACGCACACACATATGTGCCACTCAGCACAGCAGGGTCCTGTCTTCTTGGTTCATTATTATTATTAGCAGCGTCTTTTAGTTATTTTTACCCACAGTTCCAAGGGCATGTGTTTGTGTGTGTGTGTATAAGAGTTCAGGGAGTCTACTGTCTTGGATAAACATGGAGAGGGAGTCTATCAGTAAGAGTCTCCACTTAGTTAAATATAAGGCTTTCGTTTGACAGTTAAATAACATTAAATCAAATAGATTTTCTTAATAATCTTGACAAACGGTTCCTCTTTTAATAGTAAAAGTCTCTTTCATACCTAAAAAGATTTCTGGGAATCCATTTCAGTGACTGCATTGACTGAGGAACAGCTGAGTATGTATTCATAGATGCTCTGTCCCTTAGTAAGTATGCATTTATTAGGGAGTATGTTTTTCCATTTAAGAATGTGTGTGCACATGTTTGTGTGTGTGTGTGTGTGAGACAGAGAGAGAGTGTGTGTGTGTGCCTATGTTTGTATGTGTGTGTATCTGCAGCCCTGAGATCTAAAGATTAGTGTAGAGTGCTGAGTGGATCCTCTGTGTAAGGCCATGGGAATGAGTCCTGGTTGTGAGCAGTTGGCCTGATGCGTCACTTATCAAATAAAATAAAATTGTATTTGTCACATGCGCCAAAAACCTTACAGTGAAATGCTTACTTACAAGCCCTTAACCAGCATTGCAGTTTTAAGAAAAAGTAAATAATAAGAAATTAAAGTAACAAATACAGGGGGTACTGGTACAGAGTCAATGTGCGGGGGCACCGGGGGGGGATGCAAATAGTCTCGGTAGCCATTTGCTTAGCTGTTCAGGAGTCTTATGGCTTGGGGGTAGAAGCTGTTGAGAAGCCTTTTGGTCCTAGACTTGGCGCTCCGGTATCGCTTGCCGTGCGGTAGCAGAGAGAACAGTCTATCACTAGGGTGGCTGGAGTCTATGACAATTTTTAGGGCCTTCCTCTGACACGCCTGGTATAGAGGTCCTGGATGGCAGGAAGCTTGGCCCCGGTGATGTACTGCACCGTACGCGCTACCCTCTAGTGCATTGCGGTCAGAGGCCGAGCAGTTGCCATATCAGGCAGTGATGCAAAGAAATCAGGATGCTCTCGATGGTGCAGCTGTAGAACTTCTTGAGGATCTGACGACCCATGTCAAATATTTTCAGTCTCCTGAGTGGGAATAGGCACCACACGGCCAGATCTCATCGTTGTCGGTGATCAGGCCTACAGATGTTGTGTCATCAGTAAACTTAACGATGGTGTTGGAGTCGTACCTAGCTGTGCAGTCATGAGTGAACAGGGAGTACAGGAGGGGACTGAGCACGTACCCCTGAGGGGCCCCTGTGTTGAGGATCAACATAGCGGATGTGTTGTACCTACCCTTACCACCTGGGGGCGGCCCGTCAGGAAGTCCAGGATCCAGTTGCAGAGGGAGGTGTTTAGTTCCAGGGTCCTTAGCTTAGGGATGAACTTTGAGGGTACTATGGTGTTGAACGCTGAGCTGTAGTCAATTAATATAATTCTCACATAGATGTCCATGTGGGAAAGGGCAGTGTGGAGTGCAATAGAGATTGCATCATCTGTTGGGGCGGTATGCTTATTGGAGTGGGTCTAGGGTGTTGATGTGAGCCATGACCAGCCTTTCAAAGCACTTCATGGCTACAGACGTGAGTGCTACGGGTCGGTAGTCATTTAGGCAGGTTACCTTAGTGTTCTTGGGCACAGGGACTATGGTGGTCTGCTTGAAACATGTTGGTATTACAGACTCAGACAGGGAGAGGTTGAAAATATTAGTGAAGACACCTGCCATTTGGTCAGCGCATGCTCGGAGTACACGTCCTGGTAATCTGTCTGGCCCTGTTGACCTGTTTAAAGGTCTTACTCACATCGGCTGTGGAGAGCGTGATCAGTTGTCTGGAACAGCTGATGCTCTCATGCGTGTTTCAGTGTTACTTGCCTCGAAGCCAGCATATCACCACAACACTACACTCTGATTTACATACTAGTCTACTCAGTAGGAAAAACACCCTAGATACATAATGTGGACTGGGGTGATTCTGTTTTTGGGTGATGTAGTTGCTACCTTATTCAAAGGTCTAAAGAAGTACTATTTAGGATCCAGTATTGATGAGAGGATTGATTATTGGAGGCATGTTGAAAGGGGATGACTTAGTAATTGAAAAGTGGGCCTGTGGTACTGTGCACAGTTTATTATAAGGCTTTAGAACACACATCACTGTCAGAACAAGGTGTATAGTACAGTATTATCAAATCATACACAGACTTTCAGATGTTCCAACAGTGCAGTAATACCTGGCAATAATAAAATAAACGATACACACCTAATGCAGAAAAAAATCATTAAGAAATTAAGAAATATCAGAATGCGCAATGTCAGAGACCGGAATATTAATATATATACATACAGTGCATTTGGAAAGTATTCAGATCCCTTGACTTTTTTCAAATTTTGTTACATTACAGCCTTATTCTAAAATGTACTCAATAGTTTCCCCCTCTCATTAATCGACACACAATACCCCATAATGACAAAGCAAAAACAGTTATTTAGAAAAAGTTTTTTTTAGAGAAAGTTTTTAAAATTTTTAAACTGAAGTATTACATTTGCATGTAATAGTATTCAGACTTTTTACTCAGTACTTTGTTGAAGCACCTTTGCCAGCGATTACAGCCTCGAGTCTTCTTGGGTATGATGCTACAAGCTTGGCACACTTGTTTTGTGGGAGTTTCTCCCATTCTTCTCTGCAGATCTTCTCAAACTCTTCTCAAGCTCTGTCAGGTTGGATGGGGAGCTTCGCTGCACAGCTATTTTCAGGTCTCTCCAGAGATGTTCGATCGGGTTTAAGTCCGGACTCTGGCTGGGCGACTCAAGGACATTCAGAGACTTGTCCCAAAGCCACTCCTGCGTTGTCTTGGCTGTGTGCTTAGGGTCATTGTCCTGTCCCGAGCACTCTGGAGCAAGTTTTCATCAAGGATTTTTCTGTACTTTGCTCCGTTCATCTTTCCCTTGATCCTCACGAGTCTCCCAGTCCTTGCCTCTGAAAAACATCCCCACAGCATGATGCTGCCACCATCATGCTTCACCGTAGGGATGGTTCCAGGTTTCCTCCAGACGTGACGCTTAGCATTCAGGCCAAAGAGTTCAATCTTGGTTTCATCAGACCAGAGAATCTTGTTTCTCATGGTCTGAGAGTCTTTAGGTGCATTTTGGCAAACTTAAAGCGGGCTTTCATGTGCCTTTTACTCAGGAGTGGCTTCCATCTGGCCACTCTACCATAAAGGCCTGATTGGTGGAGTGCTGCAGAGATGGTTGACCTTGTGGAAGGTTTCCCCATCTCCACAAAGGGACTCTGGAGCTCTGTCAGAGTGACCATCGGGTTCTTGGTCACCTCCACGACCAAGGCCGTTCTCCTCCAATTGCTCAGTTTGGCCGGGTGGCCAGCTCTAGGAAGAGTCTTGGTGGTTCCAAACTTCTTCAATTTGAAAATGATGGAGGCCACTGTGTTCTTGGGGACCTTCAATGCTGCAGAAATGTTTTGGTACCCTTCCCCAGATTTTTGCCTCGACACAATCCTGTCTTGGAGCTCTACGGACAATTCCTCATGGCTTGGTCTGACATGCACTGTCAGCTGTGGGACCTTATATAGACAGATGTGTGCCCTCCAATCAATTGAATTTACCACAGGTGGATTCCAGTCAAGTTGTAGAAACATCTCAAGGATGATCAATGGAAACAGGATGCCCCTAAGCTTAATTTCGGGTCTCATAGCAAAAGGTCTGAATACTTATGTAAATAAGGCATTTCAGTTTTTTTCTTTTTAATACATTTGCAAAAATGTATACAAACCTGTTTTTCACTTAGTCATTATGGGGTATTATGTGTAGATTGATGAGGGAAAACATATTTAATCAATTGGCTGTAACGTAACAAATTGTGGAAAAAGTCAAGGGGTCTGAATTCTTTTGAAAAGAAAATTGTAAATGCAACATGTAAAGTGTTGGTTCCATGTTTCATGAGCTGAAATGTTTCATGAGCTGAAATGAAAGTTCCCAGAAATTTTCAATATGCACAGAAAATATATTTCTCTCACATTTTGGGCAGAAATTTGTTTACATCCTTGTTAGTGAGCATTTCTCCTTTGCCAAGATAATCCATCCACCTGACAGTTGTGGCATATCAAGAAGCTGATTAAACAGCATGATCATTACATTGGTGCACCTTGTGATGGGGACAATAAAAGGCCACTCTAAAATGTGCAATTTTGTCACACAACACAGTGCCACAGATGTCTCAAGTTTTGAGGGAGCGTACAATTGGCATGCTGACTGCAGGAATGTCTACCAGGGCTGTTACCAGAGAATTTAATGTTAATTTCTCTACCAAAAGCTGCCTCCAACATCGTTTTAAAGAATTTGGCAGCACGTCCAACTGGCCACACAACCACAGACCACGTGTAACCACGCCAGCCCAGGACCTTCACAACCGGCTTTAAAGTCATGTTCTCTGAACGGTCAGAGAACGATAAGAAACAATGTTCTTCTGTGGGAATTTCGGAAGTTCAGCATAATGTTTTCTACAGGCTTATACATGGTTCTATTTCATGTAAAGTTCTCAGAATGTTCAGAGAACGTTAAGTAACAACGTTCTTCTATGGGAATTTCAATACTTCAGCAAATCGTTTTCTGCAGTTTTCTTTATGGTTATATTTAAAGTCATGTTCTCAGAAGACATTCCATAAAAAAACAAGAAAACATTAACATTCAAAGAACGTTCTAAGAATGTTATTTAAAAACATACATTCCGTTCTCAGCGTCAACAAAACTTTCTCTATGTTGTGTGTTCAGGTGTGTTGGCCGTTCCACTAATTGGCAACACATGGTTCTTAAAGAGTGCTTGTTTTCTTTGAAATTGAGTCAGCTTTGTATGAGTAAAAAAAAAACATGGCATGCTACTTCCATTCTGGTGGTGCAGTGGACTTGGACTAATTCCATGGATAGAGAACAGAAGATCATGGTTTTGAATCTCACTGTCGCTGTGCCACAATAAAAAAAAATGGCTTGTATGATTATTGCCTGAGCAAATTCATTTCCATGGGTCCTATCTATGCTTGGAGTTCAAAACAGTTAATCTAAACTAATCTAGCAGTGTTATTAAAAGTCTTATTGAAACATGTTCTCAGAACATTATTTAATTACCTTCAAATAACCTTGAATTTTAGTTTTCACAACATTAATAAAACCTCTCAGGGAACCATAGTAAAACGTTCTCAGAACCTCCCTGCAACTTAAAAATGTATGTTCCCAGAACAGGTAAAATTATCATGTCTGTTTTCAGAACATTTAAAAAACATTCAGTTTTAACGGTCAGAAAACGTATTGTTTCATTCCCAGAACCAATGGGTGCCTAAAAATGTACGTTCCCACAATGTGCTAGCTGGGCAGATGTATCTCATCCTCACTCTCTTCACTTCCTCCTCTCTCTCTTTCTCTTTTTCTGTTAATTCCTTTGCCTCATTCTTTCTCTCAGCCTCTCCCTCTCTCTGCTCCCTACCTCCCTGCTGTTGAAGTTTATTGGGAAATGAATGTCTCCGTCTAGTGCTCATTCACCCTTTTGACACCATGAGCTAACGAGTGGAGAACAGTCTACAGGAGCTGACACCGCCTAGCACTGCTCTCCCTCCCCCTTCTCCCTCTATCCTCCTGCCTCTCTCTGTTTATCCCTTTCTTTTTTTTCCACCCTCTTGCTCCACTCACCCCATAGTCTCGCAGTCTCCAAATCACCCTACCTCTCTCTTCCTCCCTTCTCTTTCTTCCCCTCTGCCTCCCACTCTTTCTGTCTCCATCCCTCTGTTAATGTTGCAGAACCAATTAGGCTAACACATACTGTGGTCTGGTCTGTTGGTCTGAGGATTATAGGCACATAGAGGCACCAGTTATCCAGTTAACCCCTCACTGTTGGTGCTGGTGTCGTGTGTACGCCTGTGCCCTCTCGGTTCTGTGCCAGTTCTATCATTACCTGTATCTGCTTGTGCCTTACTGGTGTTTTGCCATTGTACGTGTTTGTGACACTTCTGTTCCCTATGTCTGTGTGCAGTGTGCGCGCCTTGTGTTGTACTCTATCAAATTGAATTCAGTTTTTACTGGCATGACTGTAAATATTTTACCGGCAGTAAATAACATGGTTAATCACAGAATAATAGAGGGTAAGAAGAATGTATTAAAGTGTCACTCCACAATGATACAATAATTGACAGTACAAAATACAGTTTAAAAAAACAAACACATTGTGGACCACTCAAATAGAGTTTTGAGACACAAAAAAAATATCATAGTCCTTTGGCGTCATCTATAATACATCACCTCATATATACATTATTGGTATCAGTTATTATACATTAGGTCATGTATACAGTGTATGCATCAACAAAAAACGAAGACTGTAGATAAAATGACATTTATGCACTGAAAAATAAATGCACAATCAGCAATTAAGGAATGCTTTATCAAAATGTTCAAAAAACTGGTAAATTGTTCCCTGTCTCTATGGTTTCCATGAGCTCTAGCCTAACCCTTTCTGTGTGTCTGTTCTCTCTCTGGTCTCCCTCTGTCCTGCCTGCTACTCCTCTGCTCTTCTCCTTTGCACCTGCATCTAAGTTCAGCAATGTCATGTGTCTTCCAAAGAACCAACCGTACATGTACATCAGTGGAGGCTGGTTTGAGGAGCTATACTGGCTGATTGTAATGGCTGGAATGGAATTCATTGAATGGAGTCGAACATATGGTTTCCATTATGTTTGATGTGTTTGATACCGTTCCATCTATTCCATTCCAGCCATTTCAATTCTCCTAAAACTCCTCCCACCAGCCTCCTTTGATGTACATTCAGCATGGCAGTATGTGCTGTAGTCTAAGACATGGGTAAATCCAGGGATGAAAGTTGATTTAATTTCTTACCGGTAAGGGACTCCCTATGTGTGCAAAAAAACATTTATTATAGCCTGGGTGTAATCATAGAATCACGTATAGAATCCCTATTCATTTAATACGATCTCTGTGGGCCTAGTAGGCCTCGTAAAGATTTTGTCACATACAGTTGAAGTCAGAAGTTTACATACACCTTAACCAAATACATTTATACTCAGTTTCACAATTCCTGACATTTAATCCTAGTAAAGATTCCGTGTCTTAGGTCATTTAGGATCACCACTTGATTTTAAGAATGTGAAATGTCAGAATAATAGTAGAGATAATTATTTATTTAAGCTTTTATTTCTTTCATCACATTCCCAGTGGGTCAGAAGTTTACATACATTCAATTAGTATTTGGTAGCACTGCCTTGAAATTGTTTAACTTGGGTCAAACATTTCAGGTAGCCTTCCAAAGGCCTCCCACAATAAGTTGGGTGAATTTTGGCCCATTCCTCCTGACAGAGCTGGTGTAACTGAGTCATGTTTGTAGGCCTCCTTGCTTGCACAAGCTTTTTCAGTTCTGCCCACAAATTTTCTATAGGATTGAGGTCAGGGCTTTGTGATGGCCACTCCAATACCTTGACTTTATTGTCCTTAAGCCATTTTGCCACAACTTTGGAAGGATGCTTTGGGTCATTGTCCATTTGGAAGACCCATTTGCGACCAAGCTTTAACTGATGTCTTGAGATGTTGCTTCAATATATCCGCATAATTGTCCTGCCTCATGATGCCATCTATTTTGTGTAGTGCACCAGTCCCTCCTGCAGCAAAGCACCTCCACAACATGATGCTGTCACCCTGTGCTTCACAGTTGGGATGGTGTTCTTGGCTTGCAAGCCTCCCCCTTTTTCCTCCAAACATATCGTTGGTCATTATGGCCAAACAGTTCTATTTTTGTTTCATCAGACCAGAGGACATTTCTCCAAAAAGTACGATCTTTGTCCCCATGTGCAGTTGCAAACCGTAGTCTGGATTTTTTTATGGCGGTTTTGGAGCAGTGGCTTCTTTCTTGCCGAGTGGCCTTTCAGGTTACGATACAGGACTCGTTTTACTGTGGATATAGATACTTTTGTACCCGTTTCCGCCAGCATCGTCACAAGGTCCTTTGCTGTTGTTCTGGGATTGATTTGCAATGTTCGCACCAAAGTACATTCATCTCTAGGAGACAGAACGCGTCTCCTTCCTGAACGGTATGACGGCTGCGTGGTCCCATGGTGTTTATACTTGTGTACTATTGTTTGTACAGATGAACGTGGTACCTTCAGGCATTTGAAAATTGCTCCCAAGGATGAACCAGACTTGTAGAGGTCTACAATTTATTTTCTGAGGTCTTGGCTGATTTCTTTTGATTTTCCCATGATGTCAAGCAAAGAGGCACTGAGTTTGAAGGTAGGCATTGAAATACATCCACAGGTACACCTCCAGTTGACTCAAGTTATGTAAATTAGTCTATCAAAAGCTTCTTAAGCCATAACATAATTTTCTGAAATTTTCCAAGCTGTTTAAAGTCATAGTCAGCTTAGTGTATGTAAACTTCTGACCCACTGGAATTGTGATACAGTGAATTATAAGTGAAATAATCTGTCTGTAAACAATTGTTGGAAAAATGACTTGTGTCATGCACAAAGTAGATGTCCTACCCGACTTGCCAAAACTATAGTTTGTTAACAAGTAGTTTGTGGAGTGGTTGAAAAACAAGTTTTAATGACTCCAACCTAAGTGTATGTAAACTGCCGACTTCAACTTTAGCTATTAACATGTATTATCTTTTAATGTAGAATAAACATAACCAGTGATGTTTTCATCTGATTGTTCAAACAATCATTTCAAAAAAGCGCTCCTGTAAGCTACCCATTCATGTTCGTCCATTCACAAAATAATTCCAGCATCCAAACAGTGCACTGTGCACCCACAATTTCATGAATGGAAACAATACTTTTTTTAGAAAACACCTAAACTTGTATTATGATTACATTCTGTGATTTTCATAAGGCCTACACCTAGCCTGATGTCCGCGTGCGTCTTGGTATCAGCCACTCATCTCCGCCTTGGCAAAATGTAAGTGTTCTCGTCAAACCAACTCAATTTGGAGTGTAGCTGTGGCTGACATGTGGTAATGTTAAATAATGTTATATATAGTTTTCTTGGCATTTTGTGTTAATTATCGTGATAGGCTCATGTTTTACCGGTACGGCGTACTCCCAATATTTATTTTGCCGGGACGCTATTACCGGCTTACTTTCAACCCTGGATAAATCTTTATTATAACAGAAGAGTGGTCACCTTAACAAACTATGGTCATTAAGGCCTAGTGTGTTCAATAATTGAGAAAGCCAGTAGTCAGTAAACATTTCAGAAAGGTAAGAGTTTCTATCAACCAGTTTGTAATGCATTGTCGATGCTTTATGGACATCAGTTGGCCCTGTGCAGGTCAGACAATCACTTTGTTCCTTCAGAGAGGGTGGTGAGGTAACCAGGACTGCTTCTAGGGGGCTTCAACCTTGATCCTAGTGAAAAAACGTATACCGGTGTTATGGATGTCTGTGTTTGTATTTACGTTTGTGTGTGTGTGTGTGTAACTGCACAGTGCATACCACCTGACAGGGTCCCCTTGAAACTGCCCTCTACCCTAGCACGTGCGTGCGCGCCACACACACACACACACACACAAACACACACACACACACACACACACGGGCTGTGATCTGGACTACCTTGAATAAGCACCTTCCAAACACAATATCATAATAAGTGTCTCTTCTTTGTCCCCTTCGATTAGCATCATGGCTCTTGCTTGTCATCCACTATTAGTATAGCACCATAACATTCCTATTTATTCACTATGTAGAGTCTGGGTATAGTTTTCTTGGTGCTTGATTTTGTTATGTTCCTTCCCTAGAGGTGTTAACCTTGGACTAAGGACACAGAAAAACACAACTGATCTCAAAGAAAACAATGCAATATTGGATTTATCTCGGGGTCATGATGCACTGCATTTGATTTCTGTTTATTTTGACAACACACAACAATACATATCAACACACAGGTGTAAAATGGACACAACTGTATTGTTATGTCAATGTAACAACAACATATCAATATATCGAAGTCAATGATCTGCTACAGCCCTAGAGTAGCACTATATACTAGAGGTCGGCCGATTAATCGGAATGGCCGATTAATTAGGGCCAATTTCAAGTTTTCATAACAATCGGAAATCGGTATTTTTGAACACAGAGTTGGCCGATTAAAAAATATAAAAATATTTTTTTTACACCTTTATTTAATCTTTATTTAACTAGGCAAGTCCGTTAAGAACACATTCTTATTTTCAATCATGGCCTAGGAAGGGTGGGTTAACTGCCTCGTTCAGGGGCAGAACGAAAGATTTTTACCTTGTCAGCTCGGGGGATTCAATCTTGCAACCTTACAGTTAACTAGTCCAACGCTATAACCTCCTTCCTCTCGTTGCACTCCACAAGAAGACTGCCTGTTATGCGAATGCAGTAAGCCAAGGTAGGTTGTTGTCGTTGTGTTCCTGGTTCGAGCCCAGGGAGGAGCGAGGAGCAATACTAAAGTGCCTATAAGAACATCCAATAGTCAAAGGTTAATGAAATACAAATGGTATAGAGGGAAATAGTCCTATAATTCCTAAAATAACTACAACCTAAAACCTCTTACCTGGGAATATTGAAGACTCATGTTAAAAGGAACCACCAGCTTTCATATGTTCTCATGTTCTGAGCAAGGAACTTAAACGTTAGCTTTCTTACATGGCACATATTGCACTTTTACTCTCTTCTCCAACACTTTGTTTTTGCATTATTTAAACCAAATTGAACATGTTTCATTATTTATTTGAGGCTAAATGGATTATATTGATGTATTATATTAAGTTAAAATAAGTGTTCATTCAGTATTGTTGTAATTGTCATTATTACAAATAAATAAATAAAAATCGTCCGATTAATCGGTATCGGCTTTTTTGGTCCTCCAATAATCGGTATCGGCGTTGAAAAATCATAATCGGTCGACCTCTACTATATACAGTCCCATCAGAAAGTATTCAGACCCCTTGACTTTTTCCACATTTTGTTACGTTTTTTTCCCTCATCAATCTAAACACAATACCCCATAATAATAAAGCAAAAGCAGTTTTTTAGAATTATTTGCTAATTAAAAAAATATATATATATATATATATATATTTTATATTTTATATATTTTAAATATATATATACAGACCCTTTACTCAGTACTTTGTTGAAGCACCTTTGGCAGCAATTACAGCATTGAGTCTTTTTGGGTATGACGCTACAAGCTTGGCACATCTGTGTTTGGGGAGTTTCTCCCATTCTTCTCTGCAGATCATCTCCTGCTCTTGTCAGGTTGGATGGGGAACGTTGCTACACAGCTATTTTTAGGTCTCTCCAGAGATGTTCGATCGGGTTCAAGTCCGAGCTCTAGCTGGGCCACTCAAGGACATTCTTGTCCCGAAGCCACTCCTGCATTGTCTTGGCTGTGTGCTTAGGGTCGTTGTCCTGTTGGAAGGTGAATCTTCGCCCCAGTCTGAGGTCCTGAGCGCTCTTGAGCAGGTTTTCATCAATGATCTCTCTGTACTTTGCTCCGTTCATCCTTGCCTCTATCCTGACTAGTCTTCCAGCCCCTGCCCCTGCCCCACAGCATGATGCTGCCACCACCATGCTTCACCGTAGGGATGGTTACAGGTTTCCTCCAGATGTGACGCTTAGCATTCAGGCCAAAGAGTTCAATCTTGGTTTCATCAGACCAGAGAATCTTGATTATCATGGTCTGAGAGTCTTTAGGTGTTTTTTGGCAAATTCCAAGTGGGCTGTCATGTGCCTTTTTACTGAAGAGAGGCTTCTGTCTGGCCACTCTACCGTAAAGGCCTGATTGGTGGAGTGCTGCAGAGATGGTTGTCCTTCTGGAAAGTTCTCCCATTCACAGAGGAACTCTAGAGCTCTGTCAGAGTGACCATCAGGTTCTTGTCACCTCCCTGACCAAGGCCCTTCTCCCCCAATTGCTCAGTTTGGCCAGGTGGCCAGCTCTAGGAGTCTTGGTGGTTCCAAACTTCTTTCATTTAAGAATGATTGAGGCCACTGTGTTCTTGGGGACCGTCAATGCTGCAGACAGCATTGAGCTCAATTTCGAGTCTCATAACAAAGGGTCTGAATACTTATATAAATAAGGTATTTCATAATATATATTTATATTAAAAAATATATTTTTTTCTACAAACCTGTTTTTGTTTTGTCATTATGGGGTATTGTGTGTATATTTCTGAGAAAAAAAATAACATTTAATCCATTTTAGAATAAGGCTGTAACGTAACAAAATGTGGGAAAGTCAAGGGATCTGAATACTTCCCGAAGGCACTGTGCATGTTTGTCTTTTGAGAGCACTTAATATCTCTGGGCTTTGGTGGAGTGATCTCAGTGTGTCAGCCAGTCAATCAGTGAGGACTGATGTCAGATGCTGTGTAAATACGGCATCATTCTCCCTGTCGTGTGCTCAGGGTGCCCAGGCATTAGCATTGGAGATGTGACACCCAACAGGCCCTGCGGAATTTTCAGGCTGCTTCATGCTACATAGGTTTTCCTTTCCGTATCCTGTAGTGAAAAATTGATACAGTTAGCCTACATATCGTGATATTTTTGACAAAATTATATCAATACTTTGACTACTAATTTTGCTGGGTAGTATTAGCTAGCGCTAGTCAGCAGTTCCTGCATCCAATCCTATAGATATCCATCTTCTTTTTACATTTTGAGCCATAATGTTTTCTCGACTTTTATTTCCGTGACTGACCGAAACTAATTTTCTCACTTGTCTCTCTGTAGTAGACATACAAAATGGTGAGCAATATGTTTGGAACATCAAATCGGAATAAAATTGCAGTATCAAATCACAATTCATATAGAATCGTGAGCATCTCGAAAGCCCTGCTTTGGTCTGTCCTGTTCTGTTTGGTTTAGGATGTTTATATTGCAGTATGAACCTAATTTAATTTGGAGGGATTTTGAATTGCTCTCTGGGTTTCAATGAGTGTTGGGGGGAGGTGGGTGGGGGTGTAGAAGGTTGAACATCGGCTGTTTTCGCATCAAGCTGGAATTTAATTGATCCTTTCTTGAGATGGTGTTACTGATGAGGGAAATAGGGAGCTGGCAGGGATCCTCTAAAGCCTTGTTCACACTGCAGGCCTTAATTCTCAAATCAGTTGTGTTTTTCAAATCCGTTATGGAATACTGACTGTCCAAACAGAAAGTTACAAGTGACCAAATTGGATTTGTGTGTGTTCAGACCGCAGTCTTTTGCTGACATGTTTGCAGTGGTGTAGACTGATTGGTGGTGGTGCCGGTGCTTCCTATGACCCAGAAGTTATGTAGCAAGCTACGGTGACAACAATGCCTACAATGGACAGTTCCCGGTTGCTTTGAATGTTCAAAATCATAGTGTAAGAACACTTTCAAAACCTTAAACAACCTAGTTTGCTACCACATGTCCTTGTCAGACTGTCAACAGAGTAGCTAGCTAGCAACACGATATGCCAAATAACAGTCCTAAAACCAGTTGAGGTAAAATAAATCAGATTTGACCATTCACACACAAGTCGCATGGCCAGGAATCAGATTTATATCTGACTTCAAACCACATATGAAAATGTTGCTTGAAGTATCCTATTCCATGTGCTTTAGGGCTGTTCAGACTGCAGGAAAAATAACAGACTCAAACCAATCAGAAATGCAAAACATTTGGATTTTAGTCACTTCAAACTGCTTGAGCGTTCGTCTGAAGTTTTCAATATTGCATTTTCTCTCTTCTTTACTCTCTTCTTTACTCATTCCCTCCCCCTCCATCAATCCCTCCTGCCCGCCCTCCCTCTTTCTTTCTCTCTGTCTCTCTCTTTCACGCTCCCTCTCTCTTTCACTGTCTCTCTCCCTCTCTTCCATCGCTCTCATTCTCAGAAACTAAAGGAATTTTCTGAGAAAACCTCCTACTGTATATACCCAGCTGATGGCATATGTGGAAGCCCAGTTCCCTTAATAATCAGTCTTGTACACTGAGCAGTACTTAGGGCCATGTTCTCTGTGTTTCCTCCGCCACTTTTTAACACCCTGACCAGTATCTCCAAATACCTTGGGATTTCAATAAAGTTGGTCCAATGCAATGCATACAAGGCTATTAGCAGTTGTCCAATAAGGTTGAACATGTCTGATATTACGGAAATGAGTTGTCAGTGTGACAGGTCTATTATGGCTCATTTGTAAAGGCCAATTGTTGTTGTTATCAGACTTGCATTCATATTCAATCAGGAATTGGAACTAGGGAGAGTGAAAAAGCATAGGTTGAATTGCCCCGCAATGCGTTGCCTAGGACAACCCCAAAACATTTTGTGGTGAAATTCTGAAGAAATTAACTTTCACACACCTGAGTCTATTCTGAACTGAGTCTCATGTTATTCACAGGTGGGTGTTTTATGCCTCAACTGTAAAACATTGTTGCCTAAAATTGGCATGACGTGCTATGAGTTTAAAGATCCAGGGCAGTCCAAAATGTGATTTTTCCTGTGCTTTATATACAGTTGAAGTCGGAAGTTTACATACACCTTAGCCAAATACATTTGAACCCAGTTTTTAATCATTCCTGACATTTAATCCTAGTAAAAATTCCCTGTCTTAGGTCAGTTAGGATCACCACTTTATTTTAAGAATGTGAAATGTCGGAATAATAGGAGAGTGAATGATTTATTTCAGCTTTTATTTCTTTCATCACATTCCCAGTGGGTCAGAAGTTTACATTAGAGGTCGACTGATTGGCATGGCCAATTAATTAGGGCCGATTTCAAGTTTTCATAACAATCGGTAATCGGCAATTTTGGACGCCGATTACATTGCATTCAATGAGGAAACTGCGTGGCAGGCTGACCACCTGTTACACAAGTGCAGCAAGGAGCCAAGGTAAGTTGCTAGCTAGCATTAAACTTATCTTATAAAAAACAATCAATCTTCACCTAATCACTAGTTAACTACACATGGTTGATGATATTACTAGGTTAACTAGCTTGTCCTGCGTTGCATATAATCAATGTGGTGCCTGTTAATTTATCATCGAATCACAGCCTACAAAATCTATTTGGCTAAGGTGTATGTAAACTTCTGACTTCAACTGTAGCTCGTCTGGTAAGCTTGTGTCACTGGGCAGCTCACGGCTGTGTTTCCCTTTGTAGTCCGTTTTAGTTTGCAAGCCCTACCACATCCGACGAGCGTCGGTGTAGTACGATAGATGGGTAAACATGAAAAGCAATTCATATCCCTTTGAGCATGGTGAAGTTGTTATTACACTTTTGATTCTATATCAATACACCCAGCCACTACAAAGATACATCTGTCCTTCCTAACTCAATTGCCGGAGAGGAAAGAAACCGCTCAGGGATTTCATCATGAGGCCAAGAGCTGAAAATAGTTGTTTTGCAATGATCAACAAACAACTTAACAGAGCTTGAATTATATAAAAAAAAGAATAATGTGCAAATATTGTACAATCCTGGTTGGCAAAGGTCTAAGACACTTACCCAGAAAGACTCCTAGCTGTAATCACTGCCAATGGTGATTCTAACATGTATTGAGATATTTCTGTATTTCAATTAGTCATTATGGGCTATTGTGTGTAGATGGGTGAGAGAAAAAACATCTGTTTAATCAATTTTGATTTCAGACAACAACAAAATGTGTAATATGTCAAGAGGTAGGAATGCTTTCTGAAGGCACTGTATGCAGACACTTGTATGTGCTGCGCAGGTCGGCTCAATCAGAAATGACTAAAATGTCAAGCACGCTATATTGAATCCGTCCCCAAGTATGTGTTGTAGCTCTCAACAGACGTTCTTCATCTTATAGATCCGTCAGTCTCAGAGATAGTGCATGACTATCTGTCAAATACTCATCTCATGTTATAGTAGTTGTCTGCTGCGCTCTAATTGCCCAGCACCAGCAGAGTCCATTATATTCTTGATTAATGTTAATGTGTGTGTGTGTGTGTGTGTGTGTGTGTGTGTGTGTGTGTGTGTGTGTGTGTGTGTGTGTGTGTGTGTGTGTGTGTGTGTGTGTGTGTGTGTGTGTGTGTGCGTACGTACGTGTGTTGGTGTCTGTCTGTGTGTGTGTGCATATGTGTGTGTGTGTGTTGCATGAATTAATCACAGCTTTAATTTATGCTGTCAGGCCTTAAATAGCACGATTTAGAGCCTTAATGATGATTATGTTTTGTAGATGATGTGGTTTTAGATAATGATACTATGGATGGAAAAGAGATGACTGATTTGATGTGTAGATTTGATGTGCAGTGTTCTGGTCGTTAAGACTGTCACCAAGCATGTCAGTGTTCTGGTCGTTAAGACCAGAACACTGACATGCTTGGTGTCAGGTGTGGTGTGAGCAGCAACAGATGGTGCCCCATTCGCTTGAGTGAGAAAGTGTGTGTGTGTGACAGTGTGTGTGTCTGTCACAGAAAATATGATTATGAACGTGTGTGTGTGTGTCTACATGCTTTAAGGGGCATAAGTGAAAGCACTGCAGTTTGGCTGGGTCTCAGCTGGCCTTGCTTGCATTATTGTTCATAGGCAGAAAGAAGTGGTTGCTCGACTGAACAGAAGGCAACTTTTTTGTTTCTGATGAGAGGGCACACATCACTCTGTCTCTGCTCTTTCACTGTGGCCATCCTAGACTGTACAGACTTGGACTACATTACATAGAGGGAAAGGAAGTAGTAGAATCGTTTGGCAGCTAAATAGCATATGTACTGTGAATATTTAGCACATGCTTTAAGAAGTTAATAAAATACCAGAAGTAAGGCCAGCAGTCACATAGTGAATATGGAGCAAACCTGCCAGTGAAGATGCAGAGTAGGATGGAGGGACTTCCTGTAAACCAGCAGAATGGGAGAATCCAATGTCTCATTTTCCAGACTCTCACAACCAATCATGTTGGCCTAGCCACGAAAATCTGTTCAAACAGTGAGAGAGAGAGAGAGAGAGAGAGAGAGAGAGAGAGAGAGTGACAGAGTGTATTTGTGTTGTGTGTATTGTGTGCGTGGGGGTGTGCATATGCGAGTGAGGGAGTGGAGCATCATAAGAATATGGACATTAGCAATAGCCTCTTCACTATCACCAATACACATGGCAATCATACTGCCATGGTCGATTCAGCCATCCAACTGTGGTCGCTCACTGTGAGTGAATGAGTGTGTGACGCACATTGAGGGTATGACGAAGGCTGAGCTGTTGTATTTGAAGGAGCTTTACTCTTTGTGGGCTATGCCAAGCTGAAGGTCATATTCTGTCTTTCATGAACTGGCTGTATGCCCCCCCCTTCCCAAGTCATCTTTTGAGAACTTGTTCACCCAGACAAAAGACAGCTGCAGAAGCCTGGCGAAGCAAAGAACACAAAGACAGAACCTTTCTCCAAGGGAGAAAATGGCACAAACCTCATCCGTCCTTGAAATGTTTGAATCCCAATCCTGGTAGATGCAGAGTGTTTACTTTTTGCACTAGTACTGTATTCCAATCTGGTAATGGGTGTCCGTTACAGAAGTCTGGTATTAGTCTCATGATAATAGCATTGGTTGGCAGTGTGTCACCTAACCGCATGATGTTCTAACGTGTCAGCAGAGAAGCTCCTGAGCACACCTTCACCAGACCTGATGACATCGCTTCTCCACTCTGTGAGTAAAGGGTTAAGCACACCAACCTCTCCTCAGGGCAGTGTGTGTGTTTGTGTGAGTGAACAAGAGAGAGAGAGACATTGGATAAGAGAATAGACTAAACGGTGGCTGTTTATTCTCTAGGCTGTCATAGTGTATGATGCTGGGTCTATTTTTAGCCCTGAGATTTGATCCCGGTTGAAGCTGTGAAGAAAGATTGCTGAGAAAGAGGATATGACGTCAGCATATGCTCCACATCCTCTTCTCACTGTCAGTCAGACTTCCTGTTGTCATGACAGATGTGCTAACTGGCCTGCATTCAATATCACTGATAAGCTGTGTAAACATTTTAGAATAGCAATGGTTCCGAACTGAGTAAAGGGTTGCACAATCCAACAGTATAGTGACAAGGAAGATGTTTTGTAATGGATGCATGGTTGTCAGCTCCGTCGCTGATTGCTAATCATTGTTCATCATTGTCCTGCAATATATGCTAAGACTGTTGAAGTACTTGCTGTGCTGGACATAAGGGATGGCGTTTGCTTTGTGGATCTTGTTTTATGTTCTGAGTCTGGAATGGCATGCCAGGATGCTAGTAGGGTTGGCCCTGGATCATTATTCAGCGGTATGGAACGGAACAGGGGGATGTTTTGGAGATTTGTATTGCATTTTTGAATAGTCTAGTGTTAGAGTAGAACAATCAAAGCTTTTGAACACTTGTTGGATAATGGATACAGAGATAGACATGCCTTTTGTGCTGTTTGACGGAGTTGACAGTTAGGTGCATTCTATAAAGGAAAGGTTTTGATTAGGTTGTTCTTTCACGGATCCCTCCGGAACTTTCATTACGCACACCCGCCCCTATTCCCAGTGATTAGTAATTGTATAAGTGTGTCTTTGGTTTACCATTGTGCTGTCGATTATTGTTACAATGTCCTTTGGTTCGTGTGAGTTCCTGGTCTATGTGTGGTTTGACTTTCGTGCCATTGTGGATTGCGCAGATGATTACGGGTCTCGTGTTAATCATTGTGCGCTTGTGTTATTTATTCGAGGTACTCCTCGCTCTTTTGTTTGGGTTTTTACCCTGTGTTTTGTATAGTGTTTGTTTGGTTTTCGTCCCCGTGCCTTTACACGTCACGCCGTAATTTGGGTAAGAAATCAAAAAAACTATTACGCATTCCTGCGCCTGTCTACCGAATAATTAATACCAACGTGACATTTTCCTTTGCATGGTGTGATGGCTCACACGTTGGTTTGTGGAAGGGTTTGTTTCAGATGTGGTTAATGTTGAGAAAAGTATGTGTAAAAAATTAAAATAAATCTATATATGTACACTACCGTTCAAAAGTTTGGCGTCACTTAGAAATGTCCTCATTTTTGTCCATTAAAATAACATCAAATTGATCAGAAATACAGTGTAGACATTGTAAATGACTATTGAAGCTAGAAATGGCATATTTTTTAAATGGAATATCTACATAGGTGTACAGAGGCCCATTATCAGCAACCATCACTCCTGTGTTCCAATGGCACGTTGTGTTAGGTAATCAAAGTTTATAATTTTAAAAGGATAATTGATCATTAGAAAACCCTTTTGCAATATGTTAGCACAGCTGAAAACTGTTGGTCTGATTACAGAAGCAATATAACTGGCCTTCTTTAGACTAGTTGAGTATCTGGATCATCAGCATTTGTGGGATCGATTACAGGCTCAAAATGGCCAGAAACAAATAACTTTCTTCTGAAACTCATCAGTCTATTCTTGTTCTGAGAAATGAAAGCTATTCCATGCGAGAAATTGCCAAGAAACCGAAGATCTCGTACAATGCTGTGTACTACTCCCTTCACAGAACTGCGCAAACTGGCCCTAACCAGAATAGAAAGAGGAGTTGGAGGCCCCGGTGCACAACTGAGCAAGAGAACAAGTACATTAGAGTGTCTAGTTTGAGAAATAGGCGCCTCACAAGTCCTCAACTGGCAGCTTCATTGAATAGTACCCGCAAAAATACCAGTCTCAACGTCAACAGTGAAAACACGACTCCGGGATGCTGGCTTTCGAGGCAGAGTTGCAAAGAAAAAGCCATATCTCAGACTGGCCAATAAAAATAAAAGATTAAGATGGGCAAAAGAACACAGACACTGGACAGAGGAACTCTGCCTAGAAGGCCAGCATCCCGGAGTCGCCTCTTCACTGTTGACGTTGAGACTGGTGAGTACTATTTAATGAAACTGCCAGTTGAGGACTTCTGAGGCGTCTGTTTCTCAAACTAGACACTCTGGGACGGAATCAATGGAATGATATCAAGCACATCAAACATGTGGTTTCCATGAGTTTGATACCATTCTATTCACTCCATCCCAGTCATTATTATGAGCCGTCCTCCTGTGACCTCTCTCTCAGTACCAGGGCAGGCAATCAGTAGCTAGACCAGGACTGAATACTGTATAGTGTTCCTCAGTACCTTTCTCCACGTAGAGAGTGTTTCTACAGACAAGAGAAGAGACAGAACATTGGTCTGTTGTGGGTGGATGCCTTCGGTAGGACTAAGGATGAGAGCCTAATTTGCCTCCAGAGAAAACACACACACACACACAGCGTAGGTGTGTGAGTGTGTTTGATCTTAGGATTTTTAAATAGTAGTTTAAGCTCCTAATATCACTGGTTTCCCTGGTGTGCTCCAATCACTTCTATTTACTCCATCTCTGGGTCTTCCGGCTGCGAGTGCTAGGAGTTCCCACAAACAACTATAACAGGAAAGTGTGTGTGGGAGTCAAAAAGTGTGTGTGCTGCCACTGATGGGTATTTTTCTCTCTTTTGGTTGCTAGCAGGCAAGAAGTAGGTTAATAAGGTTGTAAGCCCAGCACAGATATTTGGTAGGAAACTAATTAAGTGTTGACCTGGACTGCTGTTGGATTATGGGATGTTGGAGGATGTGTGAGTGTATGTGAGCGTGTGTGAGCATGTGTATGTGTGTGTGATAGTGATCAGAGGTCCTCTACAGGGGACAGCTCCTAAGCTAGGCCAACAGCTGCTTCCCTGGCTTCTAATTTGCATTTCCACTTTGAAGCCTTTTTCCTATTATGTCTGCTGAGGAATATTTTGCATATTATTAATGGCTTACATGTGCAGCTAACCTACCCACACTGTCATGAACATAGACACGCACACATGCGCATGTACAGTATGCGTGTACAGGCACGCAACGCACACACACAAACTCCCCTAACCATGTCAGCTACAGGCTTGTAACTGATCTTAGTGTACAGTGTGTTATGTATCCAAATAGATGCAGTAATATCACTCTGTTTATTTGATAGTGTAAGCAACACTTAGGCGTCGTTCCTGGTGCTTTGAGCTTTTTGTTCTGCCACTAAAAGCCTA
Source organism: Oncorhynchus kisutch (assembly GCF_002021735.2). Classification (NCBI taxonomy): domain Eukaryota; kingdom Metazoa; phylum Chordata; class Actinopteri; order Salmoniformes; family Salmonidae; genus Oncorhynchus; species Oncorhynchus kisutch. The sequence continues at coordinate 69,306,367 of NC_034177.2, forward strand.
ATGCAGAGGTTCAGATTCAGAGCAGACCTTCATTGACGCTGTGTCTAATGGCTGTCATAGAGGGACTCAGGAACATAATGAAGACTGTTGAGTTGGTGTGTGTGTGTCTTTACCTTTTTATTTGTGTTTGTAGTGTGTGTGTGTGTGTGTGTGTGTGTGTGTGTGTGTGTGTGTGTGTGTGTGTGTGTGTGTGTGTGTGTGTGTGTGTTTACTCTTTGAAGTCTTCATAGAAGCCTGGCGCTGTTGTTCAAAGAGTCTCCTCTTTCTATTCTCCCTTCTTTCCTCTTTCCTCCTCTCACAATGAGGCTATGCCTCAAAGGACCCTAACAAAATGGAGGGCCACTCCCCCCTACACACACACACACACACACAGGTGCAGCAGAGCAGAGGAGACAGCTGTGGACTAGCCAGAGGTCTCTGTCCTTGTCTCTGGCTGGACCAATGGGAGGGCAGGAGGAAGCAGGTCAATAGTGGCAGAGAGGGCCAGGAGGATCAGGGTCTCTCTGCTTAGAGGACAGGATAGGGGCAGGATAGCCCTTCAAAACACCTGTCAGTGTTTTCTCTGTACTTAGAATATTAAATAACCACGCATGCACACAACACACACACATCATGTTAGACAGATGATGAATGACTGTGGTCACTAGTCAGCTCTTCTTTATTTTCTCTTTCTGAACAGCTGTTCTGCCACATGCTCACTGGAAGTCTGATCCACTGGTCCTGCATGAATAACCAAGATGGCTGAAGGGTCTAAATAGGATACATATGTACTGCCTAATATTTGACCATTGATGGCTAAGTATTGGGTTTTAAAATACCTTTCTCCACATAGAGAGTCAGTGTGGTGGTATGTGTGTTAATTAATAATCACTGTCAAAGCAGTGTCTTGCCTTTTTCTCCGCCCTTGCCCAATGACATCCACGGAAGGCAACAGGGAAAAATTCATATGTGTCTGACCGTCTACGGTAGATTCGGTCTTATGTAGCAAATTGTGTTTTAAAAAAAAAAATTACATTGGATTAAAGTAGACTCAAAGCTAGAAATGTGTATATCATACACTGCAGTTAAGGAACAATGGGAAAGTAATTCTGCTTTGAAAGTTGCTAAACTTTTAACCCCACTTGGCCTTTGAATCTTTTGGTACACCTACTGGAGAGTTATTCTTTGTCTACACCCTTTCAGCATCGTTCACCCCCTCTAAAGCCTTAGCCACGCCCATCTCTTTAGGGATTCACGTGTGAGGCCATGTGGTAAACACACGCTATATCAAATAAAATCTTAGTTTTGTTGTCACATGCACAGGATAAAGAAGGTGTAAACGGTACAGTGAAGTGGTTACTTAGTAGCAATATCAAAAACAGAAAGTGTCCATATAAAAAATATTGTATAAATATTTTATCATTATTATATGATGCTTACCCGGTACACTTGTCTAAATTGATGGGTCATGTGAAGGAAATGCTATAACCACTCCCCAGCCAGCTAAGTGGATGAGTCACTATTGTCTAGACATGTACACATGTTCATGAAATACAATAGATGGCCATAATTACCCCCAGACATACCTCGCTAATTTGATGGGTCATGTAGTAATCCGTCCGAAGTGGAGTCCTTTGTCTAGATATGTTGGCTAGCTAGCTAGGTAGCTAATATTAGGCTATAATTAGCAATGCAAATGGATTTCTGATTCAAATAATATTACTACACAGATCATACCCATAATGCTAGTTAGTGAGCCAGCAAGCTAACGTTTGCTAACTAACAGTAGGCTTTAACTTGCAATAAAACTGACTTTCTGATCAAATTAGAAACTTTTATCTGAAAATGTAGCTAGACTCTTACCTGTATACATGGATGAATGCTTCACGTAGTTAAACATTTAACTCAATTTTGTTTAGCTACATCTCGTTTGGCCAGTGTTGTGTCAAGTCATGTTGAGAAAAGTAGCAAAACTTTTGTAGTTCTCGATGGCTAACGTTATAGCTTTCATGGAAAGGACTGTCAACACATACTGAACAGCTCACGTTATAGACAGAAGCCTGTTACATGGCAGACCAATCCAAACTCATCTCCCGGCATATCCAACCCATCCATTTTCTCAGCCAATCATGGCTTGTGGGAAGGTTCCACCTTTTTCTGTGGCTAAACCAACTTGGCTCATAATTTAACAATTGTATTCGTATTTATGGATAGAATACAAGTTTGTTATTAAGGCACATGAAAGGTCACATATTCCAGAAGGCATTTCTACCAAAAAACACATTTTGATAAAAAATGTTTGTTTATGTTCAAATTATGCTCCTGTGAAGTAGTGCAACATATGCCTAGTTTCCTGAAACGAGTCATATATGTACAGTGCCTTCAGAAAGTATTCATACCCCTTGACTTATTCCACATTTTGTTGTGTTACAGACTGATTCAAAATGTATTAAAGATTTTTTTCTCACCTATCTACACACAATACCCCATAATGACAAAGTGAGTACATGTTTTTAGAAATTTTTGCAAATTGATTGAAAATGAAATTCAGAATTATCTAATTTAATTTAAGTATTCACACCCCTGAGTCAATACATATCAAAATCATCTTCGGCAGCGATTACAGCAGTGAATCTTCCTGTTTAAGTCTCTGAGAGCTATTTACACCTAGATTGTACAACATTTGCACATTATTCTTTAAATAAATTATTCAAACTTTGTCAAGTTGGTTGCTGATCATTGCTGGAAAGCGATTTTCAAGTCTTGCCATAGATTTTCATGCCGATTTAAGTCGAACCTGTAACTAGGCCACTCAGGAACATTCAATGTCATCATGGAAAGCAACTACAGTGTATATTTGGCCTTGTGTTTTAGGTTATTGTCCTGCTGAAAGGGGAATTTGTCTCCCAGTGTCTGTTAGAAGCAGACTGAACCAGGTTTTCCTCTAGGATTTTGCCTGTGTTTGGCTTTTTTCCATTTATTTTTATCCTCAAAAACTCCCTAGTCCTTGCCGATGACAATATGAAGAGTGGTACTCAGTGATGTGTTGGATTTGCTCAAAACATAACATTCAGGACAAAAGTAAATTTCCTTGACACATTTTTTGCAGTTTTACTTTTGTGCCTTTTTGCGAAGAGGATGCATGTTTTGGAATATTTTTATTCTGTACAGGCTTCAGTCTGCTCACTCTGTCATTTAGATTAGTATTGTGGAATAACTACAATGTTGTTGATCTATACTTAGTTTACTCCTATCACAGCAATTAAACTCTAACTGTTTTAAAGTGGAACTGACAGCATTTTTGTTCATATTCCTCCAGGAAGAATATTACACCTTTTTTTGTACATTTTCTGACAAGAGAGATGTTCATTATCATGTTTTCATAAATTCATAGTATGTTTGGGAATTACGTACAGTAAGGCGTTTGTGAAAATTCTAGATTAATATAGAGTGGGAAAGCGGCCTCGCGTTTGGACAATTAATAGACACTGCTGTAATTAAAACCAAATAAAACATCTGTCCTGTCTGGGACCAGAGTCTACGCAGACCAGTGCATCATAGCCAATCAGAGGTACAGTAGGCTTATATGCAAATACGTCATTTGCCACACAGGCCTGCCATCATTCACTTTCAACTGGACTGTGTGTTTACAGGCAGTAGTAACAGCGCAACATTAGATCATTAGAACACATTCATCAAAAGCTACGAAATACACCTGAATGGATTTCTGCAAATATGTAAATACCACGGGAGTCCTTTTACATTTGCAAACTTCACAATCCTATTGATCGAACAACCATGAAAAGGGAGTCTCTCTCCCTCAGTTGCCTATGCACATCAACAACAACAAGATCAACAACTAATGCTAGCCAGAGCGAGATGATCTAAAATCGAACGAGGGAACAGTAGATTAAGCCTCTCAAACTAGTTTGCCGTTAAAATTGCACTGATAAACAATGGGGAATAGTGGCCTGCTCGTCCTTCTGCACCTTGCCTGCAAATGCATGCTTGTCCCAACCCACGTTTTAACAACTGAATGGGAACTTGCCTGCCTGCCCGCACATTTGATCGATGCCAAATAAATTTGATTGACAACTAAGAGATATGCTAACTGTGGATAAAGTTCAGCATAGCTAGCTAGCAAAGTGATTCACATTTCTTGCTCGCTAACCAAATGAACCTGCAGCATCTCTAGCTGTAGCCAAAGAAAAACAAAATGAGTGGAAAAAGTCGGTCACTCACCCACTCATCCAATGACATGTCATCCTCCCAGCAGCTAGCTAGCTAACGTTAGGCTCCGTGTTTTTAACTTGCTAAATAAATAGCTACATAAATAGATAGGCTAGCCAAGGGGTGTCAAACTCAATTAGCACACGGGCCTTATTGAAAAAACACAAAGAATTCATGGACCAGCCATAGCCTATTTGTTTTTACAAAAAAACGTGCAACTGCGACCCAAACTGGCCATTGTTTTATTCGAAAAAATATGGCCCTTGATAATGTCCACTTATGTACATACAGTAGGATGCATTTTAACATATTAAAACAAAAGAGATAAATAATATTTGTCCAGCCTTTGCTGCTATGCTACAGTAGCAGATATGCATAATATGCTGCGACCCAAATCAAATGATTTATTAACTCCAAATAAAAAAACGTAGCTATAGGTTGTTGTAACTTTGAAACCTAAAACATGTTTTTCATTTGCACTGGGAAAGGGGGATACCTAGTCAGTTGTACAACTGAATGCCTTCAACTGAAATGTGTCTTCCGCATTTAACCCAACCCCTCTGAATCAGAGAGGTGTGGGGGCTGCCTTAATCGATATCCACGTCTTCGGCACCCGGGGAACAGTGGTTTAACTGCTTTGCTCAGGGGCAGAATGACAGACATTTAGTTTCTTGGAAGTTGTGGGAATGTACATTTTTTTTGGTTTCCATTGGTTCTGGGAACGAAGCCATACGTCAATTAATTTAACCTTTTCTGGGAACAAATATTTTTCAGTTGCTGGGAGGTTCTGAGAATCTTTTACTATGGTTCCCTGAATGTTTTCCTGGGAGGTTTTATTAATGTGAGAACTGAAATTATAGGTTATTTTAAGGTATTTAAATAATGTTCTGAGAAAATTTCACCGCTAGTTTAGTTTTTATGAACTGTTTTGAACTCCAAGCATAGATTTATTGTGGCACAGCGTCAGTGAGATTCAAAACGAAGATCTTCTGTTTTCTATCCATGGAATTAGTCCACTGCATCACCAGAACGGAAGTAGCATGCCATGTTATTTTTACTCATACAAAGCTGTTCAGTTTAGTCTATTCAAATTGACCTAATGTCAAAGGAAACAAGCAGTCTTTAAGAACCAGGTGTGGCCAATTAGTGGCGCGGCCAACACACCTGAACACACAACATAGAGTTTTGTTGACGCTGAGAACGGAATGTATGTTTTTAAATAACATTTTTTGAATGTTACTGTTTTCTTATATTTTTTTTATGGAATGTCTTCCTAATGTCCTGTGAACATGACTTTAAATAGAACCATGAGGAAACCTGTAGAAAATGTTATGCTCAAGTACTGGAATTCCCACAGAAGATCGTTGTCTCTTAACGTTCTCTGAACGTTCTGAGAACATTACTTTAAATTTAACCATGAGGAAACCTGTAGGAAACTTTCATTATGTTGAAGCACTGAAATTCCCACCTAATAAACATATGTTTCATGTTATGTGCTAGTTTAGTATCCTGCACCATTCACAGAAGTTTGTGGGAAGGTTGTATGCAAAATAACCATAGAACAACCTTGCTCTCACCAAGCTCTAAGAAACATGGTTCTCAGAACGTTATGTGCTAACTGGGGTGTGTGTGTGTGTTGTCCTCAGTGTATCAAACATAAATAATTAAGAGGGCATTATAAGCAAATCAAACCAGCAGATCCAGTCCTCTCAGATTAAGTGATGCTTCCTTATTACAACACACTTGAATTATGGGGTTGTTTTCCACCTAATGACTGTAATTAGTACAGTGACTCACTACTATGGCCACACGTACGAACACACACACACACTGCTCTGGATATACTGTGAAAATCAAGACAGACACATGACAATACTCTTAAATATGTTTATTTTATTCCATTCCATTCTGGTTTTATTGTCAGGATGTTGTGCTTGTCCCTTGTCATATAGATTATTGATCATATTTATTGATGTTGTTTGCAGCTCTCATATCTGCTGGCTGCTGCACCAACACCTGTAGGAGTGTGAAGATTTGGGACAGGTGAGACATACAATACCAGTCAAAGTTTGGATACACCTACTCATTTTCTTTTTTTGGACTATTTTCTACATTGTAGAATAATAGTGAAGACTTCAAAACTATGAAATAACACATATGGAATCATGTAGTAACCAAAAAAGTGTTAAACAAATCAAAATATTCTTCAAAGTAGCCACCCCTTTCCTTGATGACAGCTTTGCACACTCTTGGCATTCTCTCAACCAGCTTCACCTGGAATCCTTTTCCAACAGTCTTGAAGGACTTCACACATATGCTGAGTACTTGTTGGCTGCTTTTCCTTTACTCTGCGGTCCAACTCATCCCAAACCATCTCAATTGGGTTGAGGTTGGGTGATTGTGGAGGCCAGGTCATCTGATACATCTCCTTCTTGGTAAAATAGCCCTTACACAGCCTGGGAATGTGTTGGTCATTGTCCTGTTGAAAAACAAATTATAGTCCCACTATGCCCAAACCAGATGGAATGGCGTATCGCTGCAGAATGCTGTGGTAGCCATGCTGGTTAAGTGTGCATTGAATTCTAAATAAATCACTGTCAGTGTCACCAGCAAAGCATCCTTGCATTATCACATCATCACACCTCCTCCATGCTTCACGGTGGTAACCACACATGCGGAGATCATCCATTCACCTACTCTGCGTCTCACAATGACATGGCGGTTGGAACCAAAAATCTCAAATTTGGACTCATCAGACCAAAGGACAGATTTCCACCTGTCTAATGCCCATTGCTCGTGTTTCTTGGCCCAAGCAAGTCTCTTCTTATTATTGGTGTCCTTTAGTAGTGGTTTCTTTGCAGCAATTTGACCATGAAGGCTTGATTCACACAGTCTCCTCTGAACAGTTGATGTTGAGATATGTCTGTTACTTGAACTCTGTGAAGCATTTATTTGGGCTGCAATCTAAGGTGCAGTTAAGTCTAATTAACTTATCCTCTGCAGAAGAGGTAACTCTCGGGTCTTCCTTTCCTGTGGCGGTCCTCATGAGAGCCAGTTTCATCATAACGCTTGATGGTTTTTGCGACTGTACTTGAAGAAACTTTCAAAGTTAATCCAGATTGACTGACCTTCATGTCTTAAAGTAATGATGGACTGCCATTTCTCTTTGCTTATTTGAGTTGTTCTTGCCATTATATGAACCAGGTCTTTTACAAAATAGGGCTATCTTCTGTATACCGACCCTACCAAGTCACAACCCAACTGATTGGCTCAAACACATTAAGGAAAGAAATTCCACAAGTTAACTTTTAACAAGAACCCTGTTAATTGAAATGCATTCCAGGAGACTAGCTGGTTGAGAGAATGCCAAGAGTGTGCAAAGCTGTCATCAAGGCAAATGGTGGAAGAATCTAAAATATATTTTGATTTGTTTAACACTTTTTTGGTTACTACATTATTCCATGTGTGTTATTTCATATTTTTGATGCCTTTACTATGTAGAAAATGTAGAAAATAGTACAACATTTAGAAACCCTAGAATGAGTATGTGTGTCTACACTTTTGACTGGTACTGCACATACAAAGGCATGCACACACACAAAAACAAACACACATACAGTGCATTCAGAAAGTATTCAGACCATTTTCCATATTTTGTTACGTTACAGCCTTAATCTAAAATGTATTGAATAGTTTTTCCCCCTCATCAATCTACACACATAATGACAAAGCAAAACAGGTTTTTAGAAATGTTTGCAAATAAAAAACGGAAATATCACATTTACATAGGTATTCAGATCTTGTACTCAGTACTTTGTTGAAGCCCCTTTGGCAGCAATTATAGCCTCAAGTCTTCTTGGGTATGACGCTACAAGCTAGGCACAGTATTTGGGGAGTTTCTCCCATTATTCTCTGCAGATCTTCTCAAGCTCTGTCAGGTTGGATGAGGAGCTTCACTGCACAGCTATTTTCAGGTCTCTTCAGAGATGTTCAATCGGGTTCATGTCTGAGTTCTGGCTGGGCCACTCAAGGACATTCAGAGACTTGTTCCAAAGCCACTCCTGCATTGTCTTGGCTGTGTGCTTAGGGTCGTTGTCCTGTTGGAAGGTGAACCTTCGCCCCAGTCTGAGGTCCTGAGCAGGTTTTCATCAGGGATTTTTATTTTATTTTACCAGGCAAGTCAGTTCAGAACAAATTCTTATTTACAATGACAGCCTAGGAACAGTGCGTTAACTGCCTTGTTCAGGGGCAGAACAACAGATTTTTAAATTGTCAGCACGGGGATTCGATCCACCAACCTTTCAGTTACTGGCCCAATGCTTTAACCACTAGGCTACCTGCCACCCCAAAGGATCTCTCTTTACTTTGCTCCATTCATCTTTCCCTGGATCCTGACTAGTCTTCCAGTCCCTGCCGCTGAAAAACATCTCCACAGCATGATGCTGCCACCACCATGCTTCACCGTAGGGATGGTGCCAGGTTTCCTCCAGAAGGTGACGCTTAGCATTCAGGCCAAAGAGTTTCTTGGTTTCATCAGACCACAGAGTCTTTCTCATGGTCTGAAAGTCCTCTAGGTACCTTTTGGCATGGCTTCCATCTGGTCACTCTACTATAACGGTCTGATTGGTGGAGTGCTCTTCCATTTAAGAATAATGGAGGCCACTGTGTTCTTGGGAACCTTCAATGCTGCAGAAATGTGTTGTTACCCTTCCCCAGATCTGTGCCTCGGCACAATCCTTTCTCAGAGCTCTACAGATGATTCCTTTGACCTCGTGGCTTGGCTTTTGCTCTGACATGCGCTATCAACTGTGGGACCTTATAGACAGGTGTGTGCCTTTCCATATCATCTCCAATCAATTGCATTTACCACAGGTGGACGCCAATCAAGTTGTAAACACATCAAGGATGTTCTATGAAAACAGCTCAATTTTGAGTCTCATAGTAGATTCTGAATACTTATGTAAATACGATATTTCTGTATTTCAAACCTGTTTTCGCTTTGTCATTATGGGTTATTGTGTGTAGATTGATTAGGAAAATGTTTTAATTAATCGATTTTAGAATAAGACTGGAACGAAACAAAATGTGGAAAAAGTGAAGGGGTCTGAATACTTTCTGAATGCTCTGTATGTTGCTCTAAGAGTTGTGTAAAGTTGGTAGAATCTTAATGAAAATGATTCACAGCTGTAATGGCTGCCAAAGGTGCTTCCACCAAGTATTAGCTCAGGCGGGTGGAGACTTGTCCAATTATGATATTTCAGTTGTATTATTTTTTCTTATTTTGGAAAATGTTTTATAGCTTTCTTTAACTTTGAAAAGGTGGAGTAGGTTGTGTAGCTATGTCGGGAAAAAATATAATATAATCCCTTTGTAGATTTAAGTGTAACGCAGCAAAATGTGGAGAAAGTTCAACGGGGTGTAGACTTTCTATAGGCACTGTAGCTAGTTGTTGATGTTGATGAAATCTGTCGTTCTGCCCCTGAACAGGCAGTTAACCCACTGTTTCTAGGCCGTCATTGAAAATAAGAATTTGTTCTTAACTGACTTGCCTGGTTAAATAAAGGTAAAAATACAAATAAAAATTAAATGTTGTCCAATCAAGGTGACAAAGAGGCTCAATGTGTAGCAAGTGGAGTGAGTTCACTAATGCAATGCAAGATGGAATAAAATTATGGAATTAGTTCTCAATGAGAAGGAGTAAGCTACAACGAGCAACCAACAGGTAAGCTGTTGTTTTATCTGAATGGGGTTGGGGAAAAAGCGCAGCATGTAGCCTGAATTAGCCTAGCTAGCTATAGCAGCAGTGCTCAGGTTAAGAAACGTAAGTAAAAAAATAACATATATTTGCAATATCCAGATATCTGACAGAAATTTCTATTCGAATAGTGAAATTATTTAAAACCCCCATCCCTAACGCGCGTACACACACACACACACACACACACACACACACACACACACACACACACACACACACGCACACACACACACACACACACACACACACACACACACACACACACACACACACACATGGCAACTTGCACGAAACATGCATATACACAGTAATGGTAATACCCATTTTCCCCTCTTGTCTTTCAGCTTTGATGCCTCCTGACCCCGACAAGCCTCCATAATACATGCTGCAGTGACCAGAGCCCCTAAAGAGAGAGAGAGGGAGAGAGACAGAGAAACACTAGAGAGAGAGGTGCAGTAGAGAAAGAGAAAAAAAGAGAGAAAGACCAAAATAAAGATTGAAAGACAGTGTCTTGATGAGGGCGACTCCCACTTCAGCCATGCTCTTTCTTAATGTCAGATAGAGGAAACACGGTAGTGTGATTGCCAAATTAATATTACTGTCAGTGAATTTTGCCAACAAAATAGTCCTACCTCCTTTGTAAAAAAGCCTATGAAACAGAAAGGAACAAGACTTGTAGGCCATAGGCCCTTAACAGACCAACATATGCTCTCCATAATGCATTACAGTACTGTGTTCCCCTTTCAGCTTTGTGTGAAGTTCCAACCAGTGTTACAGTACAGTACATAAACCTTGTGTCAAAGTTCAACTGAGAATATTGCATTATATTGGCCCCTTATTATACATCTACAAATGTAAACACCAGCTAATATGACAATGGTTGTGGCGAGAACCTAACAAAATCCTAATCTCAATTCATGTGATTTGTGAGGGGTCACTTACACACACACACACACACACACACATTATTACTAACAGACTGTACTGTGTAACCTCTAATCCCTGTGACTTTTAGATTTTTGGTGACAGAACTAAGATAAGTCAAAAGTAGTGTATCTGCTTAGTTTTCTATATATAACAATTATAGTATTATTTTTGACCTACTGGTCTTATAATATCTATAAATATCATATCAAGAGATGTATGTCTAATATAATAAAGTGTCTTTATGTAAAATGCCTAATCCAGAGAGACTTGTCTTTTGTTTGGCCCCACACACACACCATACACTGACGATAGGTGTGTTTGTGTTTAGGAGTGCATGGATTCATGTTAAGGTTGAAGAAAATGACTATTTCACCCCAGCAGAAGGAGCGCAACAGGTATTCAGCAATTATGCGCTTAACTCGTCGATCCAGGCACAACACAGATAGAAGCTTATGATGATCAAGCTCACCATTCCGCTTGACCGAAGAGACCTCCATGATATTCACAGGCTTATCTGATCAATGTCTCTCTATAGTCAGCTTGTGTGTGTGTGTTTTCGTAACAGTATATTATACAGTAAACATATCGATTTTCCTCTGGGTTGCTGCCATGGGAAATGGTCTAACATTATTTATTTACTCATGGCATCAGATCAAAGCAATTCTAATGAGAACCACCCTCGAACACACACTCATTTAGAAACACATATACATCTCTACACCTTCCCAACCAACATACATGCGCAAAGGAAGCATACACACTAAGGGAAAATGTTTTATTTTCATTGTACACAATTATCTTACAAACACACACCTGTGTGTGGGGTAGGCGAGTGGAGTGGTGTGCTGATTAACATTAACTCTGTCAGCGGGGCGGAACTGCAAACCTACTCCTGTGATTGTCTCAGTTCCCACTGCAATGCACCAGTAGTGGGTCCTACTAGGGTTGCCCTCACTACTGCCTGCAAGCTGTGTCTCTGTGTCAGCCTACCTGACTACTTAACACACTGTCTGTCTATCACACTGTCTGACCCAGCTACTAATTTCAGTGTTTTTATTTATTTTTTACTATTGTCTACATTGTAGAATAATTATCAAGGCATAAGGCGAGACCCAAATGCAGAGACAGGAGGAGATGGTTGAAGTCTTACAATGTTTATTAATCCAAAGGGGTAGGCAAGAGAATGGTCATGGACAGGCAAAAAGGTCAAAACCAGATCAGAGTCCAGGAGGTACAAAGTGGCAGACAGGCTCGTGGTCAAGGCAGGCAGAATGGTCAGGCAGGTGCGTACAAAGTCCAGAAACAGGCAAGGGTCAAAACCGGGAGGACTAGAAAAAGGAGAATGCAAAAGGCAGGAGAACGGGAAAACCGCTGGTTGACTTGGAAACATACAAGACAAACTGGCACAGACAGACAGGAAACACAGGGATAAATACACTGGGGAAAATAAGCGACACCTGGATGGGGTGGAGACAATAACATGGACAGGTGAAACAGATCAGGGCAAGACAATAACAGTGAAGATGTCAAAACTATGAAATAACACATATGGAATCATGTAGTAAGCAAAAAAAGTGTTCTTTCTACACAAGTACCCTCAATGGACTCATTCATTCATTTGTTTTATGAAACATTACAGATGGCTTCTACTGCAATTCATATGGTTAATTTTGCAGCTCTGGGGTTGGTTGGTTGAATAATCATGGTAATATTTCGTTTAGGGCTCTTCAAAAATCATAATACCATTTAAAAAAGATATATATAAATAATATTTTATATATATAGTACAGTCAAAAGTTTGGACAAACCTACTCATTCCAGGGTTTTCTTTACTGTAACGGCGTTCTTCGTTTGTCGAAAGAGAGTCGGACCGAAATGCAGCGGGGTGGTTAATCATGATCTTTAATAAAGAAAACGGCGATACATGAAATAACTAAATAAATACGAAAACAACAAACGGAACGTGAAACCTATTACAGCCTATCTGGTGAACACTACACACGAAAGACAAAGCGAACTCAGGCTACCTAAATACGGTTCCCAATCAGAGGCAACGAGAAGCACCTGACTGCTGATTGAGAACCGCCTCAGGCAGCCAAGCCTATGCAACACCCCTAATCAGCCGCGATCCCAAATACTACAAACCCCAATACGAAACACAACACACAAACCCATGTCACACCCTGGCCTGAACAAATAATTAAAGAAAACACAAAATACTAAGACCAAGGCGTGACATTTACTTGGACTATTTTCTACATTGTAGAATAATAGTGAAGACATCAACACTATGAAATAACACATATGGAATCATGTAGTAACCAAAAAAGTGTTAAACAAATCAAAATAGATTTTATATTTGAGATTGTTCAAAGTAGCCACCCTTTGCCTTGATGACAGCTTTGCACACTCTTGACATTATCTCAACCAGCTTCATGAGTTAATCACCTGGAATGCATTTCAATTAACATGTGTGCCTTGTTGAAAGTTAATTTGTGGAATTTATTTTCTTCTTAATGCGTTTGAGTCAATCAGTTGTGTTGTGACAAGGTAGGGTTGGTATACAGAAGATAGCCCTATTTGGTAAAAGACCTGGTTCATATTATGTCAAGAACAGCTCAAATAAGCAAAGATAAACGACAGTCCATCATTACTTTAAGACAAAGGTCAGTCAATTTCAAGTACTTTGAAAGTGCAGTCGCAAGAACCATCAAGCGCTATGATGAAACTGGCTCTCATGAGGACCGTCATAGGAAAGGAAGACCCAGAGTTATCTCTGCTGCAGAGGATAAGTTCATTAGAGTTAAAAGGATTCCAGGTGAAGCTTCTTGAGAGAATGCCAAGAGTGCGCAAAGCTGTCATCAAGGCAAAGTGTGGTTACTTTTCAGAATCTCAAATATGTTTTTGATTTGTTTGGTTACTACATGATTCTACATTGTATTATTCTACAGTGTAGAAAATAGTACAAATAAAGAAAAACCCTTAAATTAGTTGGTGTGTCCAAACTATTAACTGGTACTGTATGTAAAATGTATCATATTTTATGAATTCTAATTTGTTGTGGCTAACGTTAGCTTGGTGACTAGGTGGCTAATGTTGTCTAGCTGGCTAAAGTTAGCTAGGCTAGGGGTTGGGGGTTAGGGTTAAGGTTAGGAGTTAGCTTAAAGGGTTAAGGTTAGTTGAAGTGTTAGCTAACATGCTAAGTAGTTGCGAAGTAGCTAAAAAGTAGTAAATAGTTGAAAAGTTGCTAAAGTTGCTAATGTTAAAGTTGTCCATCATATTATACACCCACCCATCCACCCTGAATAACCAACCTCCTTTTGTTTTTGCCTGAAATAACTGTCTGTCTTATGTAACCATACCAAACGTAACATATTAAATGGAGCTTCTCGGATTTACATACATAATAATAATATGAAATGCTCTGAGACCAGGTTGCTCTGTTATACCTTATGTTTTTGCCTTACATAACCTTCTGTCTTATGTAACCATAACAAACCTAACAAATAATACTATATAATTTGAGTGTCCCGGATTTACATTTACTATGTTACGTCTAGTCCATGAGACCAGGCTGATATTTTGTGGTTGAAAAACTGTCTGCTTGCATAACAGTGTGAAAGATAACACATTACACGCACATTTGCATTTTCTCAAGAGATGCTAAAGAAATAAATCATATTTCTCCACTTCTGTACCCGAGACAAAATAAACATTTGTTCTATACCTTTACTGCAAGAAATGCATAATTCTGCAGTAGTTAATATTGTATTAAGCTACATGTGAGCAGCTATAGGCCTATGGTCAGTGTCCATATTTCAATTACTATTCCATTTAACCCATATATTAACGTTAATTAGGAATATTCTGATTTTTCATGGATATGGGGATACTTGTTAGCGGGATATCAAAGGTGCATATAAACGTTTTATCCCAAATAAGACCTTCAACGGGTCTTATGAGCTACTATCCAGAATGCTGTGCGCATGTAAACGTGGTCAATGTCTTCAACTTGTTGTTCAGTACAGTACCGTTTCCACACACTGTTGAGTCATACTGACCTAGAAGTCTGAGGGGCTACTTACACAAATGTATTGCAAGACCCAAGGGCATACGCAGTATACATTGTATTGTGTTTGACCCCTTACAGTAGTTATCTAAATGCAGTTTGATCAAAGGGATTCTGGGTTATATTTGATACGTTACCACCATCTAAATATTTGCTTGTAAACTTGAAAGCAGTTAAATACTTGATGAAATCCAGACTTGTGAAATAATCACAAACGCGCATACACCCACAAACACACTCCTCTTTCTGTTGTGTTGTTTTGTAGCATGTTGCCCATGTTGTATCCAACCGCGTCCCCACCCCCCACACACTTACATAACGCTGCCCAACCATGGGCGACATGACTTCATCACCATGGCAACAGACCTAAATGCTCAGACACTATTATGATTATCTGGGTTTCCACAGTTTTACACTCTGTGTCTCAATGACCGTGCCTGTCTGCTCAGCGACCAGTCATTTTCAAGATGCTATTGTAATGACCTGGCTAGATCATAAAGGAACAATTGTCCAGACAGAGGATTAACTTTACGAATTTACGGTTTATTAACCCAACTTCACACAGGCTACTGTTTGGCCATAGCCTATGCCAAATGAATGAAGGACACCCAATAAAACAACCGTGACTTTCGCTTGTGAAGGCCAGATGTAAGAGAGAGAACCATGGCTATACCTGGACTTAACCTGTGGCAGCCACCCGCTCCAGCACACGCCGTAGCGCCCCCAGGGCTGACTGGAAGGAGCTGCCATGGGCCAGGATGTCATCGAGGTATACCAGACACTGCTGTCGGGGGATGCCATCCAGCACCCTGTCCATCAAACGCTCAAAAATAGCTGGAGCGTTGCACAGGTCGAAGCACAGGACCTTGAACTGCCAGTGTCCTCTGTTAGTGGAGAATGCAGTTTTGGCTTTGGCCTCTGGGGAGAGGGGAACCTGCCAGTAGCCACTGCGGAGGTCTAGTGAGGAGAACCAGGAGGACCACCTAACCAGGTCCAGCGACTCATCGATACGTGGTATGGGGTATGAGTCCTTCCTGGTTACCTCATTCAACTGCCTGTAGTCCACACAGAACCTCAGCTTGCCCCCTTCTTAGGAACCATGATGACTGGCGCCGCCCAGGGGCTGTCTGAGGGCTCGATGAAGTCTGCCCGCTGCATCTCCAACACAACCTTGTCTGGTGGCCTGGGCTCACGGAGGGATGTGTTGTGGAGGTAGCTGGGGGAATGTAACACACAGCCGTAGGTAGCAGAGGGGCTGGGGAAAAGTCACACAAAGATGTGGGGGGCATGAGTCTCTGCTGCTTTAACTGTTGGAGTAAAGGGTTTGTCGGGTTGAGTGAATGCGACATTGGGGGGGCCATGGTGACTGCCGGCCCTCCTTGGAAGCTCAGTATGCCCCCATTTAGGTCTAACTGGCAGCCTGTGCTTCTAAGAAAGTCCAACCCCAGGACACAAGGGTCCTGCACAGCCGCCACCCACACAGGATGAATCACAGACCTACAGCACAGAAAGTGGTACCGATGCACCAAGTCCAGAACCAAAAGGACCCTGAACAGCTTCTACTCCCTGCTAAATAGTTAGTTAAATAGTTAAGCAATAGCTACCCTGACTAGCTGCATTTACTATTTTTCCACTAACTCTTTTGACTTTTCACATACGCTGCTGCTACTGTTTCTTATCTATTATGTTGCCTAGTCATTTCATCCCTACCTAAATGTTCATATCTACCTCAATTACCTCATACCCCAGCACATCAACTCAGTACTGGTACCCCGTGTGTATAGCCAAGTTAGCGTTACTCATTGTTTATTTATTCCTTGTGTCATTATTATTTTTCTCTCTGTATTGTTGGGAAGGTCCCGTAGGTAAGCATTTCATTGTTAGTCTACGACACTTGTCGTTTACGAATCATGTGACACGTACACTTTAATTTGACAATTTGAGATAAAAAAATATTTATTGATGAACTACATTCAAATAGAGTTTGAATTCATCCAACTTCGACTTTACTTCCTTCCTTAATTCCCTACCTAAAAAAGGACGTAAGAAGAATCTACATTTTATCTCAAACTTGAATAGAAGAGTTTCATTCCAAAATGCAACCGTACACAGTATATCCATTTTCAGAAATGGCATAAGAGACTGGTGTGTTTTGTCACTATCTAATCATGGTATGGGGTTGTTCAATGACAGACATGTATTTGTTAAAAATCACTTGATGGTTTAATTTCAGAGAGATACAGTTGAAGTCGGAAGTTTACATACACTTAAGTTGGAGTCATTAAAACTTCTTGGCGCACCCATCCCTTTAGCGGGATCATTTTCATCAACATCCGCTGAATTGCAGAGCGCCAAATTCAAATTAAATGACTAAAAATATTTTATTTTCATGAAATCACAAGTGCAATATAGCAAAACACAGGTTAGCTTGTTGTTAATCCACCTGGCGTGTCATATTTCAAAGAAGCTTTACAGCGAAAGCAAACCAAGCGTTTATGTAAGGACATCTCTCTCAGCAGACAAATGTCTCAGATGTTTGCACTCACGAGACTCCCAGTTACACATGAATGTTCCTTTTGTTCGATAAAGATTATTTTTATATCCAAAAACCTCCATTTGGTTGGCGCGTTTTGTTCAGTAATCCACAGGCTCGAGTGGTCACGACGGGGCAGAGAAAATTCTAAATAGTATCCGTAAAGTTCGTAGAAACATGTCAAACGTTTTTTATAAACAATCCTCAGGTTGTTTTTACAATGAATAATCGATAATATTTCAACCGGACCGTAGCTTTTGCAATAGGAGAGAGAGAGAAAATGTCTGCTCCAAGTTGTTGGCGCATGCAAAACTCTAGGGACACCCAGCCTTCCACTGATGCAATGTAATCATTCTCGCTCATTTTTTCTGAATAAAAGGCTGAAACTATGTCGAAAGACTGTTCACACCATGTGGAAGCCATAGGGAAAGGAATCTGGTTGATATCCCTTTAAATGTAGGGAAGGCATGCAATGGAACAGGGAGGTTTCCTCAGGTTTTCACCTGCAAAAGGTTTTCACCTGCAAAATCAGTTCTGTTATACTCACAGACAACAGTTTTGGAAACTTTAGAGTGTTTTCTATCCTAATCTGACAATTATATGCATATTCTAGCTTCTGGGCATGAGAAATAGGCAGTTTCATTTGGGTACGTTTTTCCTCCAAATATCAAAATACTGCCCAATACACTCAACAGGTTAAAACTCGTTTATCAAACACTCCACATTGTTATCCACACTGTTATCAAACTACAGTTTGGCAAGTCGGTTAGGACATCTACTTTGTGCATGACACAAGTAATTTTTCCAACAATTGTTTACAGACAGATTATTTCACTTATAATTTATGGTATCACATTTCCAGTGGGTCAGAAGTTTACATACACTAAGTCGGCTGTGCCTTTAAACAACTTGGAAAATTCCAGAAAATTATGTAATGGCTTTAGAAGCTTCTGATAGGCTAATTGACATAATTTAAGTCAATTGGAGGTGTACCTGTGGATGTATTTCAATGCCTACCTTCAAACTAAGTGGCTCTTTGCTTGACATCATGGGAAAATCAAAAGAAATCAGCCAAGACCTCAGAAAATAAATTGTAGACCGCCACAAGTCTGGTTCATCCTTGGGGGCAATTTCCAAAGGCCTGAAGGTACCACATTCATCTGTACAAACAATAGTTCGCAAGTATAAACACCATGGGACCACGCAGCCGTCATACCGCTCAGGAAGGAGACGCGTTCTGCCTCCTAGAAATCATGCGAAAAGTGCAAATCAATCCCAGAACAACAGCAAAGGACCTTGTAAAGTCAAGGTATTGGAGTGGCCATCACAAAGACCTGACCTCAACCCTGTTGAAAATTTGCAGGCAGAGCTGAAAAAGTGTGTGCGAGCAAGGAGGCCTACGAACCTGACTCAGTTACACCAGCTCTGTCAGGAGTAACTTATTATGTGAAGCTTGTGGAAGGCAACCCGAAACGTTTGACCCAAGTTAAACAATGTTAAGGCAATGCTACCAAATTGTAATTGAGTGTATGTAAACTTCTGACCCACTGGGAATGTGATGAAAGAAATCAAATCTGAAATAAATCATTCTCTCCACTATTATTCTGACATTTCACATTCTTAAAATAAAGTGGTAATCCTAACTGACCTAAGACAGGGAATTTTTACTAGGATTAAATGTCAGGAATTGTGAAAAACGGATTTTGAATGTATTTGGCTAAGGTCTATGTAAACTTCCGTCTTCAACTGTAAATAATCAGCTAAATGAAATATATCCGCCTCACTCTCAGAGTACCTCCTGGACTCTGATCTGGTTTTGACCTTATTGCCTGTCCACGACCACTCTTGCCTACCTCTTTGGATTAATAAACATTGTAAGACTCCAACCATCTGCCTCCTGTGTCTGCATTTGGGTCTCGCCTTATGCCTTTATAGTACGAACTGGCTCTGACAGACCCAGTAGACTTGGACCTGCTCCGTCAAACTGTCTCCCTGCAGGGAGCCACCATTGGGAGAGATCAGGAGTTACTACAGGTCCTTTTGGAAGGGCTCAGTTCCTTGAAGGGCTCAGTTCCACGACCATGGGTTAAAGGCTATTATGGAGCAAATCAGGGAGTTCGCTCATCAACTGTCTGCCACCTCTGAAAAACCCCAATTGCCCTGTAATTTTTTCCCTATCTGTGGCGAGTTTGTACAGCCTATCCGACTCCCCGTGAACCCTGCTTACCTCCTCCAGAGCGACGTTTGGGGAATCCTGGAACCTGCTGGGGTTTTCTTTGTCAGTGCTCGCTTATTTTTGAGCTGCAGCCATCTTCGTTTTCTTCAGACCGCTCGAAGATAGCGTATATAATTACGCTAATGTCGAGAAGGGTGCTCTCCTGGGCTACGGCAGTTTTGGAACAACAATCTGCCATTTGCGGTTATTTGGAGGAATTCATGGCAGAGGTGAGACGTTTTTTAAGTCTCTGGTATCCGGGAGAAAAGCAGCCAGCAAACTGCTTGACTTGCGTCACAACTCCCGTAGTGTGGCAGACTACGCGGTGGACTTTCTCACGTTGCCTGCAGAGAGTACCTGGAATCCGGAGTCTCTTTTCCATACTTTTCTGCACGGATTATCTGAGGAGGGAAATGATAAACTAGCTGCTCGGGAACTGCCGATGGACCTTGACTCTCTTATCACCTTAACATTGATGGACGCCTAAGGGAACGCAAGAGTGAGAGGAGGTCTGGTCTCAGGCACACACGTGCACCCGATATGGTGCATTCACCTCCTATCGAATCCGTAAGTTTCCAAAGGCAGCTCTTCCGAGAGGAGTCAAAGCCACCCGAGCTCTCTTGTGAATCTATGACGGGTTAGTTGGATACTCCTGAGCTTATGCCGTTGGGAAGAGCTAGGCTATCAGTTTGGTAGCGCTCACGGAGGATGAATAATAACTGTTGTCTGTACTGTGGAGGGGCAGGACATTTTATAGCTACCTGCCCTATTAGGAAACCCTTGTCTCTAGTGGGTACCAGTACTATGGTGAGTCAGACTGGGAGTTCCCCTAATTCCCATCACCTGCACACCCCTTTTTGCTCTTGTGCTGTGGGGAGACCAATCTAAGTCTCTCTGAGTGCTCATTAACTCTGGGACTGATGAATGTCTTATGGATGTGTTAATGGGATTTATATGTTTAAATGAATGATTAGAATATTCCACTCTGAAACCATATGATTGAATTAAATTGATTAGAATCATTAGATTATTCTAATGCTGTGTGTGGTTTTAGTCAGTAGAATTATATATCTGGGAGTGTAGTTTTTAGTCAGAATTAGGGTATAACAATATATCTGTAACAATATGTCTAGTATCTTGAAAACAGACTGTCTGACCAAGATTTGGTGCCGACCTTGGCTGGGGGCACTGAGAACTTCCCAGGGTCTCCCTATCTTGAGGGAGGGCGGGGAGTGATTCTCACAGACTCCCCTAATCTCTGTCGGCTGGGTAGCTGGACAGTGGATGCGTAGGATACCTAATGTTTTGTTTGGAAGTATGTGTGTCGCTATAAAATTAATGTCTTTGTATTGTGGACTCCAGAACGTTCCCTTGAATAAACATTTGAATATTGTGAACTGGGCCTCTGTCTGTTTTCATTTCAACCCGTATTTGACAAATCCTGGTCGCAGACTGAGTAGTTTAAATGAATTTGTTTATGAACATTGAGAACATAATTCTCCTAACAGGATGCCACGGTAGCTTCGAAGCTTGGTATTCCCACTCAGCCTCTCTCTGTGCACATGGATGGTAGGGCATTGGATGGCCGCTCTATAGGGGAAGTCACCCATAGTACAGTACTGTGCCCCTTCAATTACGTGTTTCTGGTAACCACATTTCCTCCTCATTGCATCTCCCCATGTTCCGGTTGTGTTGGGATTTTCCTGGCTACAAAAACACAATCCTGTGATTGACTGGACCACAAGCTCCATCCTGGGATGGAGTCCTTTTGCCATTCCCACTGCCTTCAAGCAGTACAGCCTTCCCCAAGTTGTCCTCCTCAGGATGTTAGCAAGACTGTGGATGTCTCTGCTATTCCTACTGAATACCATGACCTCCTGGAAGTGTTCAGTGAGGCATGTGCTACTTCCCTTCCCCCGCACCGTCCTTATGATTGTGCCATTGACCTTCTCCCAGGCACTACACCACCACGGGTTTGATTGTATTCTCTGTCTGGACCAGAGACCAAAGCTACGGAGGAGTACATAGAGGAGACTCTGGCAACTGGGGTCGTCCGTCCTTCTGCATCTCCTGCCAGTGCAGGCTTTTCTTTGTGGAGAAAGACAGGACCTGTGCATTGACTACCGGGGACTTAACAATATCACTGTAAAAAATTGGTATACCCTACCTCTCCTCGGCGTTTGAACCTCTCCAGGGGGCTATCATGTTTTCCAAGTTGAACCTTCGGAATGCCTACCACCTGGTTCGGATACACGAGGGGAATGAGTGGAAGACAGCCTTCAACACAGCCAGTGGACATTATGACATCAATTATGACATCAAGTTGACATCAACTTGTTTGCAGACTTGTTTACATGTTGCTGTGCATTTTGTTGCCAACCTTACATTGCTACCTGACAACTTTACGTTTTTTACTTTTTAATTACCGTTTATATTTTCAGTTTTTCCCTCACTCAACTTTTTTTCATTCAACTTTTTCACTCCGGACGTTTTATCTGGACATGGTTTGTCAGGACTTCCAACAGCCGAAGCGAAGTAGTAACATTAACATGAAGCCTTCTAATTGCAGTCGCTGTACTCATAATATACAGGAGAACGATCACCTTGCGGCGAGGACAGCTGTGCTGCAAGCCCAGCTTCAGACACAATCGTTAGGCAGGGGTAATTTCAGTATAGGAAAGGATGAAACAGCGTCTGTGCCACCAGTAAATACAGATAGTAACGTTAGTACAAATCCAAATAGTACAGTCCCTGCAGCCGGACAACCTTCTCATGGCTTCTGGAGGAAAATGCTGTAGGAATGCTCAACCGGTGTCGCTCATTCAGCCGACAGAATCTTTCAACCGGTTCTCCCCATTAAGCAGCGAGTCGGAGTCTGAGGCCGAGCCTTCTCTGGTCCCTACTCCTCCCGTTACGGGGTCTGAGATGCCGAAGCTTCCCACCATTAACTCTGACAAATTAAAAACCCTAGTCATTGGCGACTCCATTACCCGCAGTATTAGACTTAAAACAAATCATCCAGCGATCATACACTGTTTACCAGGGGGCAAGGCTACCGACGTTAAGGCTAATCTGAAGATGGTGCTGGCTAAAACTATATCAAATCAAATCAAATCAAATATATTTATATAGCCCTTCGTACATCAGCTGATATCTCAAAGTGCTGTACAGAAACCCAGCCTAAAACCCCAAACAGCAATCAATGCAGGTGTAGAAGCACGGTGGCTAGGAAAACTCCCTAGAAAGGCCAAAACCTAGGAAGAAACCTAGAGAGAAACCAGACTATGTGGGGTGGCCAGTCCTCTTCTGGCTGTGCCTGGTGGAGATTATAACAGAACATGGCCAAGATGTTCAAATGTTCATAAATGACCAGCATGGTCGTATAATAATAAGGCAGAACAGTTGAAACTGGAGCAGCAGCACGGTCAGGTGGACTGGGGACAGCAAGGAGTCATCATGTCAGGTAGTCCTGGGGCATGGTCCTAGGGCTCAGGTCCTAGTTGAAACTGGAGCAGCAGCACGGTCAGGTGGACTGGGGACAGCAAGGAGTCATCATGTCAGGTAGTCCTGGGGCATGGTCCTAGGGCTCAGGTCCTCCGAGAGAGAGAAAGAAAGAGAGAATTAGAGAGAGCATATGTGGGGTGGCCAGTCCTCTTCTGGCTGTGCCGGGTGGAGATTATAACAGAACATGGCCAAGATGTTCAAATGTTCATAAATGACCAGCATGGGCGAATAATAATAAGGCAGAACAGTTGAAACTGGAGCAGCAGCACGGCCAGGTGGACTGGGGACAGCAAGGAGTCATCATGTCAGGTAGTCCTGGGGCATGGTCCACATTAACTACTGCAGCATAAATACTGGAGGCTGAGACAGGAGGGGTCAGGAGACACTGTTGTCCCATCCGAGGACACCCCCAGACAGGGCCAAACAGGAAGGATATAACCCCACCCACTTGCCAAAGCACAGCCCCCACACCACTAGAGGGATATCTTCAACCACCAACTTACCATCCTGAGACAAGGCTGAGTATAGCCCACAAAGATCTCCGCCATGGCACAACCCAAGGGGGGGGGCACCAACCCAGACAGGATGACCACATCAGTGAATCAACCCACTCAGGTGACGCACCCCTTCCAGGGACGGCATGAGAGAGCCCCAGTAAGCCAGTGACTCAGCCCCTGTAATAGGGTTAGAGGCAGAGAATCCCAGTGGAAAGAGGGGAACCGGCCAGGCAGAGACAGCAAGGGCGGTTCGTTGCTCCAGAGTCTTTCCGTTCACCTTCCCACTCCTGGGCCAGACTACACTCAATCATATGACCCACTGGAGAGATGAGTCTTCAGTAAAGACTTAAAGGTTGAGACCGAGTTTGCATCTCTGACATGGGTAGGCAGACCGTTCCATAAAAATGGAGCTCTATAGGAGAAAGCCCTGCCTCCAGCTGTTTGCTTAGAAATTCTAGGGACAATTAGGAGGCCTGCGTCTTGTGACCGTAGCGTACGTGTAGGTATGTATGGCAGGACCAAATCAGAGAGATAGGTAGGAGCAAGCCCATGTAATGCTTTGTAGGTTAGCAGTAAAATCTTGAAATCAGCCCTTGCTTTGACAGGAAGCCAGTGTAGAGAGGCTAGCACTGGAGTAATATGATAAATTTTTTTGGTTCTAGTCAGGATTCTAGCAGCCGTATTTAGCACCAACTGAAGTTTATTTAGTGCTTTATCCGGGTAGCCGGAAAGTAGAGCATTGCAGTAGTCTAACCTAGAAGTGACAAAAGCATGGATTAATTTTTCTGCATCATTTTTGGACAGAAAGTTTCTGATTTTTGCAATGTTACGTAGATGGAAAAAAGCCGTCCTTGAAATGGTCTTGATATGTTCTTCAAAAGAGAGATCAGGGTCCACAGTAACGCCAAGGTCCTTCACAGTTTTATTTGAGACGACTGTACAACCATTAAGATTAATTGTCAGATTCAACAGAAGATCTCTTTGTTTCTTGGGACCTAGAACAAGCATCTCTGTTTTGTCCGAGTTTAAAAGTAGAAAGTTTGCAGCCATCCACTTCCTTATGTCTGCAACACATGCTTCTAGCAAGGGCAATTTTGGGGCTTCACCATGTTTCATTGAAATGTACAGCTGTGTGTCATCCGCATAGCAGTGAAAGTTAACATTGTGTTTTCGAATAACATCCCCAAGAGGTAAAATATATAGTGAAAACAATAGTGGTCCCAAAACGGAACCTTGAGGAACACCAACATTTACAGTTGATTTGTCAGAGGACAAACCATTCACAGAGACAAACTGATATCTTTCCGACAGATAAGATCTAAACCAGGCCAGAACTTGTCCGTGTAGGCCAATTTGGGTTTCCAATCTCCCCAAAAGAATGTGGTGATCGATGGTATCAAAAGCAGCACTAAGGTCTAGGAGCACGAGGACAGATGCAGAGCCTCGGTCCGATGCCATTAAAATGTCATTTACCACCTTCACAGTGCTATGATGGGGTCTAAAACCAGACTGAAGCATATCGTATACATTGTTTGTCTTCAGGAAGGCAGTAAGTTGCTGCGCAACAGCCTTTTCTAAAATTTTTGAGAGGAATGGAAGATTCGATATAGGCCGATAGTTTTTTATATTTTCTGGGTCAAGGTTTGGCTTTTTCAAGAGATGCTTTATTACTGCCACGTTTAGTGAGTTTGGTACACATCCGGTGGATAGAGAGACATTTATTATGTTCAACATAGGAGGGCCAAGCACAGGAAGCAGCTTTTTCAGTAGTTTAGTTGGAATAGGGTCTAGTATGCAACTTGAAGGTTTAAAGGCCATGATTATTTTCATCATTGTGTCAAGAGATATAGTACTAAAACACTTGAGCGTCTCTCTTGATCCTAGGTCCTGGGAGAGTTGTGTAGACTCAGGACAACTGAGCTTTGAAGGAATACGCAGATTTAAAGAGGAGTCCGTAATTTGCTTTCTAATAATCATAATCTTTTCCTCAAAGAAGTTCATGAATTTATCACTGCTAAAGTGAAAGTCATCCTCTCTTGGGGAATGCTGCTTTTTAGTTAGCTTTGCGACAGTATCAAAAAGGAATTTCGGATTGTTCTTATTTTCCTCAATTAAGTTAGAAAAATAGGATGATCGAGCAGCAGTAAGGGCTCTACGGTACTGCACGGTACTGTCTTTCCAAGCTAGTCGGAAGACTTCCAGTTTGGTGTGGCGCCATTTCCGTTCCAATTTTCTGGAAGCTTGTTTCAGAGCTCGGGTATTTTCTGTGTACCAGGGAGCTAGTTTCTTATGAGAAATGTTTTTAGTTTTTAGGGGTGCAACTGCATCTAGGGTATTGCGCAAGGTTAAATTGATTAGGTGGTTAACTGATTTTTGTCCTCTGGCGTCCTTGGGTAGACAGAGGGAATCTGGAAGGACATCAAGGAATCTTTGTGTTGTCTGTGAATTTATAGCACGACTTTTGATGTTCCTTGGTTGGGGTCTGAGCAGATTATTTGTTGCAATTGCAAACGTAATAAAATAGTGGTCCGATAGTCCAGGATTATGAGGAAAAACATTAAGATCCACAACATTTATTCCATGGGACAAAACTAGGTCCAGCGTATGACTGTGACAGTGAGTGGGTCCAGAGACATGTTGGACAAAACCCACTGAGTCGATGATGGCTCCGAAAGCCTTTTGGAGTGGGTCTATGGACTTTTCCATGTGAATATTAAAGTCACCAAAGATTAGAATATTATCTGCTATGACTACAAGGTCCAATAGGAATTCAGGGAACTCAGTGAGGAACGCTGTATATGGCCCAGGAGGCTTGTAAACAGTAGCTATAAAAAGTGATTGAGTAGGCTGCATAGATTTCATGACTAGAAGCTCAAAAGACGAAAACATCTTTTTTTTTTTTTTATTGAAATTTGCTATCGTAAATGTTAGCAACACCTCCGCCTTTGCGGGATGCATATGTTCACTAGTGTAGCCAGGAGGTGAGGCCTCATTTAACACAGTAAATTCATCAGGCTTAAGCCATGTTTCAGTCAGGCCAATCACATCAAGATTATGGTCAGTGATTAGTTCATTGACTATAATTGCCTTTGAAGTAAGGGATCTAACATTAAGTAGCCCTATTTTGAGATGTGAGGTATCATGTTCTCTTTCAATAATGACAGGAATGGAGGTGGTCCTTATCCTAGTGAGATTGCTAAGGCGAACACCGCCATGTTTAGTTTTGCCCAACCTAGGTCAAGGCACAGACACGGTCTCAATGGTGATAGCTGAGCTGACTACACTCACTGTGCTAGTGGCAGACTCCACTATGCTGGCAGGCTGGCTAACAGCCTGCTGCCTGGCCTGCACCCTATTTCATTGTGGAGCTAGAGGAGTTAGAGCCCTGTCTATGTTGGTAGATAAGATGAGAGCACCCCTCCAGCTAGGATGGAGTCCGTCACTCCTCAGCAGGTCAGGCTTGGTCCTGTTTGTGGGTGAGTCCCAGAAAGAGGGCCAATTATCTACAAATTCTAACTTTTGGGAGGGGCAGAAAACAGTTTTCAACCAGCGATTGAGTTGTGAGACTCTGCTTTAGCCAGCACCATCTTCAGATTAGCCTTAACGTCGGTAGCCCTGCCCCCTGGTAAACAGTGTATGATCGCTGGATGATTCGTTTTAAGTCTAATACTGCGGGTAATGGAGTCGCCAATGACTAGAGTTTTCAATTTGTCAGAGCTAATGGTGGGAAGCTTCGGCGTCTCAGATCCCGTAACGAGAGGAGTAGAGACCAGAGAAGACTTGGCCTCTGACTCCGACTCGCTGGGGAAAACCGGTTGAAAGTTTCTGGCGGCTGAATGAGCGACACCGGTTGAGGGTTCCTACAGCATTTCCTTCCAGAAACCGTGAGAAAGTTGTCCGGCTGCAGGGACTGTGCCAGGGGATTTATACTACTATCTGTACTTACTGGTGGCACAGACGCTGTTTCATCCTTTCCTACACTGAAATTACCCTTGCCTAACGATTGCGTCTGAAGCTGGGCTTGTAGCACAGCTATCCTCGCCGTAAGGCGAGTACAGCGACTGCAATTAGAAGGCATCATGTTAATGTTACTACTTAGCTTCGGCTGTTGGAGTTCCTGACGAATCGTGTCCAGATAAAGCGTCCGGAGTGAAAAAGTTGAGGAAAATATATATATATATATATAAACGGTAATTAAAAAGTAAAAACTGTAAAGTTGTCAGGTAGCAAAATAGGTTGGCAACAAAACGCACAGCAACTCGAAAACATGTCTGCAAGTTGTGACCGGAAATGACGTCAACACCCAACACCTCCCAGGTCTTTATATCTGGCGAGTATAGAGAGTATAGAGATATTGTTATCCATGTCGGCACCAACGATGTTCATGTTGTTCATGTTGTTTGTCTGTAATTTTTGTAATGACTTGGTGCTGCCTATCTTGGCCAGGACGCTCTTGAAAAAGAGATTTTAAATCTCAATGAGCCCTTCCTGGTTAAATAAAGGTTCAATAAAATAAAAAAATAAAACAATTATTGAAAGAGATCGTGATACCTCACATCTCAAAATAGGGCTACTTAATGTTAGATCCCTCACTTCCAAGGCAGTTATAGTCAATTAACTAATCACTGATCATAATCCTGATGTGATTGGCCTGACTGAAATATGGCTTAAGCCTGATGAATTTAATGCATTTACGATAGTAAATTTCAATTTAAAAAAGAAAAACAACGTTTTCGTCTTTTGAGCTTCTAGTCATGAAATCTATGCGGCCTACTCAATTACTTTTTATAGCTACTGTTTACAGGCCTACCGGGCCATATACAGCGTTCCTCACTGAGTTCCCTGAATTCCTATCGGACCTTGTAGTCATAGCAGATAATATTCTAATTTTAATATTCACATGGAAAAGTCCACAGACCCACTCCAAAAGGCTTTCGGAGCCATCATCGACTCAGTGGGTTTTGTCCAACATGTCTCTGGACCTACTCACTGTCACAGTCATACTCTGGACATAGTTTTGTCCCATGGAATAAATGTTGTGGATCTTAATGTTTTAAGGAGCATCAAAAGTCGTGCTATAAATTCTCAGACAACCCAAAGATTCCTTGATGCCCTTCCAGACTCCCTCTGCCTACCCAAGGACTTCAGAGGATAAAAATAAGTTAACCGCCTAACTGAGGAACTCAATTTAACCTTGCGCAATATCCTAGATGCAGTTGCACCCCTAAAAACTAAAAACATTTTTCATAAGAAACTAGCTCCCTGGTATACAGAAAATACCCGAGCTCTGAAGCAAGCTTCCAGAATATTAGAATGAAATGGCGCCACACCAAACTGGAAGTCTTCCGACTAGCTTGGAAAGACAGTACCATGCAGTATTGAAGAGCCCTCACTGCTGCTCAATCATCCTATTTTTCCAACTTAATTGAGGAAAATAAGAACAATCCGAAATTTCCTTTTGATACTGTCGCAAAGCGAACTAAAAAGCAGCATTCCCCAAGAGAGGATGGCTTTCACTTCAGCAGTAATAAATTAATGAACTTCTTTGAGGAAAAGATCATGATCATTAGAAAGCAAATTATGGAGTCCTCTTTAAATCTGCGTATTCCTCCAAAGCTCAGGTGTCCTGAGTCTGCACAACTCTGCCAGGACCTAAGATCAAAAGAGACACTCAAGTGTTTTAGTACTATATCTCTTGACACAATGATGAAAATAGTCATGGCCTCTAAACCTTCAAGCTGCATACTGGACCATATTGCAAGTAAACTACTGAAAGAGCTGCTTCCTGTGCTTGGCCCTCCTATGTTGAACATAATAAACGGCTCTCTATCCACCGGATGTGTACCAAACTCACTAAAAGTGGCAGTAATAAAGCCTCTCTTGAAAAAGCCAAACCTTGACCCAGAAAATAAAAAAATTAAATAGAATCTTCCATTCCTCTCAAGAATGTTAGAAAAAGCTGTTGCGCATCAACTCACTGCCTTCCTGAAGACAAATAATGTATACGAAATGCTTCAGTCTGGTTTTAGACCCCGTCATAGCACTGAGACTGCATTTGTGAAGGTTGTAGATGACCTTTTAATGGCGTCAGACCGAGGCTCTGCATCTGTCCTCGTGCTCCTAGACCTTAGTGCTGCTTTTGATACCATCGATCACCACATTCTTTTTTATTTGTTATTTAATTTTTTGGAGAGATTGGAAACCCAAATTGGTCTACACGGACGAGTTCTGGCCTGGTTTAGGTCTTATCTGTCGCAAAGATATCAGTTTGTCTCTGTGAATGGTTTGTCCTCTGACAAATCAACTGTAAATTTCGGTGTTCCTCAAGGTTTCGTTTTATGACCACTATTGTTTTCACTATATATTTTACCTCTTGGTGATGTCATTTGAAAACATAATGATAACTTTCACTGCTATGCGGATGACACTCAGCTGTACATGTCAATGAAACATGGTGAAGCCCCAAAATTGCCCTCACTAGAAGCCTGTGTTTCAGACATAAGGAAGTGGATAGCTGCAAACTTTCTACTTTTAAACTCGGACAAAACAGAGATGCTTGTCCCAAGAAACAAAAAAATCTTCTGGTGAATCTGACAATTAATCTTGATGGTTGTACAGTCGTCTCAAATAAAATTGTGAAGGACCTCGGCGTTACTCTGGACCCTGATCTCTCTTTTGACGAACAATTCAAGACTGTTTCAAGGACAGCCTTTTTCCCATCTACTTAACATTGAAAAAATCTGAAACTTTCTGTCCAAAAATGATGCAGAAAAATTAATCCATGCTTATGTTACTTCTAGGTTAGACTACTGCAATGCTCTACTTTCCGGCTACCCAAATAAAGCACTAAATAAACTTCAGTTAGTGCTAAATACGGCTGCTAGAATCCTGACTAAAACCAACAAATTTGGTTTAGCCTCCCTACACTGGCTTCCTGTTAAGGCAAGGGCTGATTTCAAGGTTTTACTGCTAACCTACAAAGCATTACATGGGCTTGCTCCTACCTATCTTTCTAATTTGGTCCCGCCGTACATACCTACACGTACGCTATGGTCACAAGACGCAGGCCTCCTAATTGTCCCTAGAATTTATAAGCAAACAGCTGGAGGCAGGGCTTTCTCCTATTGGAGCTCAATTTTTATGGAATGGTCTGCCTATCCATGTCTTCAGTTGGTCATATGATTGAGTGTAGTCTGGCCCAGGAGTGTGAAGGTGAATGGAGAGGCTCTGGAGCAACGAACCGCCCTTGCTGTATCTGCCTGGCCGGTTCCCCTCCACTGGGATTCTCTGCCTCTAACCATATTACAGGGGCTGAGTCACTGGCTTACTGGTGCTCTTCCATGCCGTCACTAGGGGGGGTGCGTCACTTGAGTGGGTTGAGTCACTGATGTGATCTTCCTGTCTGGGTTGCCCCCCCCCCCTTGGGTTGTGCCGTGGCAGAGATCTTTGTGGGCTATACTCGGCCTTGTCTCAGGATGGCAAGTTGGTGGTTGAAGATATCACTCTAGTGGTGTGGGGGCTGTGCTTTGGCAAAGTGGGTGGGGTTATATCCTGCCTGTTTGACCATGTCCGGGGGTATCATCGGATGGGGCCACAGTGTCTCCTGACCCCTCCTGTCTCAGCCTCCAGTATTTATGCTGCAGTAGTTTATGTGTCGGGGGGCTAGGGTCAGTCTGTTATATCTGGAGTACTTCTCCTGTCTTTTCCGGTGTCCTGTGTGAATTTAAGTATGCTCGCTCTAATTCTCTCTCTCTTTCTCTCTTTCTTTCTTTCTCTCTCTCTCTCAGAGGACCTGAGCCCTAGGACCATGCCTCAGGACTACCTGGCATAATGATCCCTTGCTGTCCCCAGTCCACCTGGCCGTGCTGCTGCTCCAGTTTCAACTGTTCTGTCTGCGGCTATGGAAGCCTGACCTGTTCACCGATCGTGTTACCTGTTCCAGACCTGCTGTTTTCAACTCTCTAGAGACAGCAGGAGTGGTAGAGATACTCTTAATGATCGGCTATGAAAAGTCAACTGACATTTAATCCTGAGGTGCTGACTTGTTGCACCCTCGACAACTACTGTGATTATTATTATTTGACCATGCTGGTCATTTATGAACATTTGAACATCTTGGCCATGTTCTGATATAATCTCCACCCAGCACAGCCCGAAGAGGACTGGCCACCCCTCATAGCCTGGTTCCTCTCTAGGTTTCTTCCTAGGTTTTGGCCTTTCTAGGGAGTTTTGCCTAGCCACCGGGCTTCTACACCTGCATTGCTTGCTGTTTGGGGTTTAAGGCTGGGTTTCTGTACAGCACTTTGATATATCAGATGATGTAAGAAGGGCTAGATAAATACATTTGATTTGATTTGATGAGTACCTGGTCATGCCATTTAGACTCTCCAACGCCCCCGCCCCCACTGTCTTCCAGGCTTTGGTCAATGATGTGCTTCGGGACATGCTAAACCGGTTTGTGTTCGTCTACCTGGACGACATCCTGTTTTTTTCCCGATCTGCTCAAGAACATGTATTCTATGTCAGACAGGTCCTTCAGCACCTCCTGGAGAACCAATTGTTTGTGAAAGCCGAGAAGTGAGTTCCACAGCTCTTCTATCACCTTTCCGGGATATGTCATTGTTGAGGGAAATGTTCAGATGGATCCTGGAAAGGAAAGGGGTGGATTGGACTCAACCAACGTCCAGGGTGCAGTTGCAACGGTTTCTGGGATTTGCAAACTTCTACCACCATTTCATTCGGGATTACAGCACCCTGGTGGCCCCCCTCTCTGCACTCAACTCCCCCAAGGTACTGTTCAAATGGTCTCCAGCTGTCGACACATCCTTTGTGGACCTGAAGCATTGGTTCACAACAGCACCCATTCTCATCCAACCTGACCCCTCGTGTCAATTTGTGGTGGAAGTGGGTGCTTGGGATGTTGGAGTGGGGGCCATCCTGTCCCAGCGATCTGTCCAGGACCAGAAGCTTCATCCCTGTGCATTCCTGTCCCATCGTCTCAATCCTGCAGAGAGGAACTACAATGTTGGCGACCGAGAACTCCTGGCAGTGAAGATGGCGTTGGAGGAGTGGAGGCACTGGCTGAAAGGAGCAGAACAGCCATTCCTGGTCTGGACCGACCATAAAAACTTGGAATATCTCCATTGAGCCAAGCGCCTCAACTCAAGGCAGGCCCGGTGGGCCCTCCTGTTTACCAGACTCAACTTTACCATTTCCTACCTTCCTGGGTCTAAAAATGTGAAACCTGATGCTCTCTCCCACCTACACAGTTCCTCTGCCACACCCTCGACTTCCAAAACCATTCTCCCTACCTCATGCCTTTCTGCCACTGTGGATTGGCGTATTGAGAACCTGGTTCGCGAGATGCAACGCTCCCAACCTGGACTTGAAGGGGGCCCGTCTAACCGGCTGTTTGTCCCTAACTCGTTCTGGTCCCGTATCCTGGAATGGGCTCATTCCTCCAGGCTGACCTGTCATCCAGGGTCCCGGCTATTCTCAAGACCAACACTAGGTATCGTCGACAATCGGACTGAGAGGGTATGGCTTTCCACTTGGGATCTACCCCTTCGGGTAGAGTCCCGCAAGCTGTCTCCCTTTTCCCATCTCCAGAGTACTGAGTTCCACTGCTGTCCGTCTTGTGTTACCCCGCATTCACCCTAGCTTACATGTGTCTAGGATTAAGCCTGTGTCTCACTGTCCTTTTGTCTTCTGTGTCCAGGCCCATCCCTTCCCCCCAGGTTATCGGTGGCCAGCCAGTGTATACGGTCAGACGCCTCCTGAAGTTTTGACCACGGGGTAGGGGTTTCCAGTACCTGGTTGACTGGGAGTGTTATGGCCCAGAGGAGAGGTGCTGGGTTCCTGCTAAAGACATCTTGGATCCGGCCCTCATCGCAGATTTTCACCGCCGACAACCCGGTCAGCAAGGTATGCGTCCAGGTAGGAGGTCCCTAGGGGGTGGGGGTACTGTTTCTGTTTCAACTGTTCCTGTTATTGTCTCCACCCCCTCCAGGTGTCACTTATTTTCCCCAGTGTATTTATTCCTGTTTCCTGTCTCTCTGTGCCAGTTTGTCTTGTATGTTTCCAAGTCAACCAGCGGTTTTCCCGTTCTCCTGCTTTTTGTATTCTCCTTTCTCTAGTCCTCCCGGTTTTGACCCTTGCCTGTTTATGGACTTTGTACCCACCTGCCTGACCATTCTGCCTGCCTTGACCACGAGCCTGTCTGCCACTTTGTACCTCCTGGACTCTGATCTGGTTTTGACCTGATTGCCTGTCCACGATCATTCTCTTGCCTACTACCCCTTTGGATTAATAAACATTGTAAGACTCTAACCATCTGCCTCCCGTGTCTGCATTTGGGTCTCGCCTTGATAAACCTACTGGCAAATCCTTTTTAATCCTGGTCATATGAAGAGAAGTAATGAAGATAAATTATAGATAAAACGTATAGGTGCTCATCGGCCTTTGGGCATAAATATTACACAACAAAAATTCAACACGGAGTAGTTTGCAAGGAATCAGAGGCTAACTGCAAAGCAATCATTACCTTGCTATTCAGTGGAGTGGCTATGTGGTCACAAGTCTAATATTAAAGTTCTCTTTTCCTAGTTTAATATGATAAACATTCAACATTGGCCATGCTATCAATGAAGCAAGATTTGTGCCGCACTCAAAACAACTGTTAACTTGGAACTGCAAAATTTGACTTTAGTGAGTTCAAGACAACTGGGAACTCAAGAAAAACGAGCTACGACTGGGAAAATACGT